>NC_052945.1:14135909-14780454 GCF_013358895.1 Oreochromis aureus
CTGTTTTGTTAGTAACATAAATTTAAGATGATTAAAATGAACTCTTAAATTTTAGAGAGGGGCACATAGATGGAAAAACACTCATAAGAACACCATTTTTAAATGTGTTGTTCCCATAGTTAAAACACAAGTATATTCTGAAAGACACGCTGTGTATCTTTGTACGCTAGAGAGCATCATTCAATAATTCTTCATGAGTAAGAGAGAGGGCAAGTGTCACTGGTTTAAAATGTTGGTTGTAGATTTGAACTAAAATCTTCACACTCAGTGAAGCATCACCTCTCAAAACCTCCTCTCTTTTGCACAGGATGCACCTGCAGGTCTTAGTATCTCATTTATAACTAAATGTAAATGAAGAAGTATCAACTCTGTGTAAAATAAAATGGAACTGCTGCTTACTAGAAATGTTTCAGTTACTATCATTTGATTATTCACAGACAGCTGAAACCTGCTTCATTTTTGTCCAAACATAACTTTCTTTACTGTTAAGGAACACTAGAGGGAGTGCAGTCATACAACTAAACTAAACCTTTGCTGTCATATGCGTTTGCTTTGAACATTTAAATCATTAAATACAACTAGTAGGTAAGTCTGTCTCATTCAGGATGTGGAGAGATGGACCAGCCCATAAAGGAATAAACAAAGAAGAAAACAAAACAGTGATGATGATGATGATGTAACAGAATGAAAAGCAGAAGACATCATGAAAAGCTTATATACACAATGGACAGGGGGGAAAGGCTTCATTCAAAGCTCCTCTTCCTTGTTAGATGTGTTAAATAGCTTCTCCAGCAGCTTCTCTCCAGTCAGTTCTTAGCCCACACCAACATCATGCTGGTGACTCTCTGTGCTCTCATCACTGCTCTAACATGTAAACACTCTGATTTATATTGCACACATATATAAAGATATCTGTGTGTTTTTCTTGACCCGTGTCCTCTTGTTCGCAGGTGTGAGTGGTGTGACGGTGCTGACACAGAAACCTGTTCTATCAGTGAGGAAAGGACAGACAGCCACCATGGACTGTAACCTGGGGACTGTTACAGATGCTGCTCGTTGGTATAAACAGATTCCAGGAGGAGTTCCTCAGTATGTGCTGAATATGTATCATAGCTGGGGTTCTCCAAACTATGGCTCTGGGTTCTCCTCTCCAAAATTCATGTCCACTCATCAGTCAACATCAGATTATCGTTTGATCATCAAAAATGTGGAGGAGGCAGACTCTGCAGTCTATTACTATCATTGTACTACTGTACTATGTATGACTGTGCAATGACAATAAAGAATTATCTTATCTTATCTTATAAAGACCTGAGATGGGGAACACGGAACATGAAGACAAGCAACAAGGAACATGGACACCCTTAATTTTTTTTAAAGTGGAGAGCCCCCACCTATAGATTGTTTTTTTCAATTCATTTAAAAAATTCATTAATAAAACAAAACAAAACAAAAAGCAAGGTCCCAGAATATGCAATTTTATTCAGCCAATAGACTTCAAGTTATCATACACACCAAGCTATCTAACATACAACATATAATGTTATATTTTAAAGGTTGATAGACACTACATTAATACTACTATTCTCCAGCAGCAGTAAATGTGACCATAATGATATTAAACAACTCTTGTTCAGTGTTTCATTATAAAGTTGTTAGTTACCCATATGAAGCTGAAACAACTAAAAGTTTGGATGAATAAATGAGGATAAGGACTTATTTTGGGGGAAAATTTATAATTGAATAATTAATTGGGAAACAGCTCTTATTTGGTGTATGAATGAAAGCCTGTGTCTTGTCTCCTCTTAATGAGCTTTAGTCTATCCAGTGTCTTTGTATAGTCTTGTAACCTTCCTCTTTTTATTAGTATTTTGAAACATGTAAGATATTCTCATCCCTTCAGTAATCCATATATTTGGATATCACACTGATTATTTAGAAGTCACAACAAACACAAACTGATTTATCAAATATGATGCAGGGCGGAGAGGACTCCCCCATTTAGATAGAGGGGACAGAGGTGGAGAGAGTCAGATGGTTCAGGTTCTATCACGGGCCAGAAGGCTAGTATGAGGTATTGAACCCAGAAGCCAGGGGTGAAGCCAAGGTCCTCCAACGCCAGCGCTTCTCCGGGACTTTAGTTAAGCATGCGCTCAAGAGGGTCTTCACACACCCCGCTCTCTACTAGCCATCGGGGCGGGGGCTGGGAGGAGGTGTTGGCTGTCCGATTGGCCTCCTGCTGCTGCGGAGCCTGGGGCGGTCTGCTTGCCTGCACCCCGGGGAAAGGGTCACATCTCTTGGGTCTGGGCTGCTTCTCTGGGGGCGAGGGTACCTGGACCCGGGGCATAGAGTATGTTTGGGGAGTATGATTGTGTGTACATGTCTATGTATGTCTGTCCCTACGTTGGGTGAGTGCTGAGTGTTTGTATATGTGTGCATGAGGGTGGGAAAGCATGTTTATGTCTGTGTGTGCCTGTTTGTCTGTGTCTATATGTCAGGTCGGGTCTTAGACTCCACCTCCCTGGGTACTCCCAGGCCCTCCAAGTGTGGAGGCCTATCTCCCCTCACCACACTCCCTGTTGGTAACTGATGCCCTCAGGGGTTGGTGCATTGGTGGTTCTTGGTGTCCGGGCTGGGCGCTCAGGTATGCACCAGCTCACTCCCCGTGGCTACTTGGCGGGGCCTGGTGCCTGTCGCCGGTCAGGCGTCAAAGGGGGCCTCGGCCTCCGGCCTCGGGCCTGCAACTCGGTTCACTCTGGCACAGCTGGCTGCCGGCAGAGCCGGCGGGCACGCCAGTGCAGCCCCTCTGGCTTCTGCCCGTGGCTACTGGGTGACCCCTCGCCTGGGGATCTCCTCAGCCCTTCCCAGGAGGGTGGCATGGATGCCCCTCGGTGGTACTCCTTGGGCTCTCGCACTCTGGGGCCTCTGGATGTCTGGAGCCTGGATCTCCTCCATGCCTGCTTCATGCCCTGGGGACAGGGCTATGGGCCTCCACACCCTCTAGCAGACCGTTACATGGGGAAACCTTTTTGTATACAAGCGTTGATCCACACAGGTGTGCACACGGGTGTTTACTGTTCAGACATAAACTACACCTTTCTTATCTGCTACTTCAAAGCACATTGTGCGCTGTCTGTCCTGCGTGCTGCACAACAACTTTCAATATTTAGTATTTACTGCTGTTCACACTTAGCTAGATTAACGTGATGGTGTTGTGTTTAGTATGTTGCTTTTTTTTGTTTGTTTTTTTTTGCTTGTCTTCTTCTTCTTTTTCTCTCAACAGGTGATCCAGGAGATTTTTTTTTTCTCTTTGTCTTTGTAAGTGCCCTTTCTCACTGTCCCTTTTTCCTTCTGTTTTTCTTTTCCTTCCTCTCTTTTTTTCTCCCTTCCTATCCCCCAGTCATGTCTGTCCCATCTGTAACAACTGAAAATAAAATAAATAATAACAACAAAGTTTGATCAAATGGACCAATACGGCAATGCCATGATGATCCATTTGGCAAAATAAATCCATTTGGTATCCTTGTTGGTCTTCAGACAACAATTCTGATGGCTAAAGAACCAAATGGGACAGACAAAAAAAAAAAAAAAAAAAGCATGCGCTCAAGAAATTCCGCAGTCTGGACAGAAAGAAAAGAAAAAACATGAAGAGGATAGTTTCAGTGATCCAAGGCATCGGTGAATCATGAAGTGTAAAGTTTTCTTACCTGTGGAGAGATGCTTTTTGATTTTTTTTTTTTTTTTTTTGATTTTCAGTTCCTTTCTGAGGAACTTCATTGTATTAAAGTCCCGTGCATGAAGCGCCTGGACTTGTAGTAATTGCGCCTGTACCACTCGGGAGGGTGTGAACAGCTGTACCTAATAAGCAGACATGATTCCAACTTCTTCTAAAGCAAAAGACACAAATTGTTATGTCTGTGAAGAGCAGGAGCAGAATATGTTACCATAGAAGACGGTTGTATTTTTTAACTACGATCGCTCCTTAACAAAACAGCTCAGTCCAAAGTCGATGGTGCGAACAAGAGGCACATCTCAGCTTGTCTCAATCAGAATGTTCTCGCCCTTGATGTCTCGGTGAAAGATGTGTTTGTCCTCAAGCTACTTTGCAGCATCAACTGCAAACCCATTTGTGGTTTTGTCCTGGTCCACGTTCCTTTTCTTTTTCTTAGGTGGCTCTTTGCTGTCTCCCGCGGCCTTCCTTTTCGCCATTTCTCGTGCACACCTTTATGTTTTTACTGCAGCCCTCTGAAATGTTCAAGCTGCAGTCTGCAGATGTAGAAAACACCAAGAGCACATCAGCTTAATAGATGATAGAAACAAATATGTCCCAAACACTAATATCTGAAAGCTAGCAACCATCTGGACACTTAATCTAGCGCTCACTCAGTTAATTAGCTTACCTTTACCAGTGTCCAAGGAGGAAGACGCTGGCTCCTTGTCACTGCTCATATGGTGAAGAAGTTTAGAGCTCTTTCCTTGCTTGCTTGTGTCCTGTCCATCTTGCTGGGCTTTACGCTCACACCTTTGACCACATGTGCATCTGGGCTGGTGGAAGTACCAGCCTGCTCAGCGACCCTCCTCCTTTTATTGGGGTCTTGTATTCAGGACTGGCCTTTCTATTAGCCATCCTGCTCTTACAATCTATAAACGACAACAACACAGTGGTGAAAAAGAGTGCTCAACATCAGGACTGGAAGCATTTTGATAGCAAAGACTTTTAAATTGCAATTGGTGAAATTATGACAAGTTTGATCTTGGGATAAAAAACAGACCATCCACTGGACCACATCTGGGACACCCTTTCGGGTGAGATCAGTCAAGGGGCTGGTCAGGTCTGCAAACCCGGCACGAACTGGCGACAGTACCCAGCCAGCCCCAGGAACCACCTGACCTCCTTTTTTCGTCTTGGGATGTGGCAGGATGCAATGACTGCCACCTTCTCCGCCTGTGGACGCACCTGCCTGCCTCCCAAGTCGTACCCCAAATACTGTACCTCCCTCCGTCCAGCTGTACACTTCTTCGGGTTACCCTGTGCCGCACCTGCCTCAGCGACTAAAGGACCACGGCCACCCACTGCACATGCTCCACCCAGGTGTCACTGTGCATGATCACATCATCCAGGTAGTTAGCAGTGTGAGGACGCAGCACCTCGTGCATGAGGTGATCTGTTGGCTGTTTGACAACTACTCTTCCTTTTGATATGAAAGGAAGGTTGGAGATTGGCCTATAATTATCTAAGACCGCTTGGTCTTGAGATGGCTTTTTAAGCAAAGGTTTAACTACTGCCGACTTGAAGGGCTGTGGTACATAGGTGATTATTAGATTGATCATATTTAAGATTGACACATTAATTAATGGCAGGACTTCTTTAAGCAGTTTTGTAGGAATGGGGCCTAAAAGTCACATTGATGGTTTGGAGGAAGTAATTACTGAAGTTAATGCAGAAAAGTCCATAGGAGAAAAATACTCTAAATGAATATCAATGGTACTGAAAGTAGCTGTAGATAATGTTACATGTGTGAGATGATTATGAGTATTTTTTTTCTCTAATGATAAAAATTTTATTTGTGAAGAAGTTCATGAAGTCATTACTAGTTAGTGTTAAAGGGATTGTTGGCTCAACGGTGCTCTGACTTTTTGTCAGCCTGGCTACAGCGCTGAAGAGAAACCTGGGGTTGTTCTTATTTTCTTCAATCAGTGACGAATAGTAAGATGTTCTGGCTTTGCGGAGGGCTTTCTTATAAAGCAGCAAACTATTTCTCCAGGCTAAATGATGATCTTCTAAATTTGTGACACGCCATTTCCTCTCCAGTTTACGAGTTATCTGCTTTAGGCTACATGTTTAAGAATTATACCATGTTAATGTATCTGGTTTTGCTTCCTTGTCTCGTTAGCCCTGATTTGTCCCAGCTGTGTTTCCCTCCTGTCTCCCATTCCCTAATGGCTTCCTCTGTGTATTTAAGCCCTGTGTTTTCTTTGGTCTGTGTCACAATCTCTATTATCCTAAGCCACCCGCCCACCAAGCCGGCGGTGTTCCCAGTTTAGCCAGTATTCTGTTTTTGTCATTCAGTAATAAATCTTTGGTTTAACTCTGCACTTTTGGTCCATCATTCCTCCTATCCTGCCTGCACAAAGCCTAAACATGACACTTTGGAATATAATTTAAAATAGCCAAATTTAAATATAACCAATCAGATTTTTTTTTAATTTATTTATTACTTTTTATTTAGCAAGCTTTAATTTTGATTAAACTGATCGTTTGTAACAATGAAGGTGATAGCATCTCCGTCAGCTCTCATGATGCAACTGCTGTGACAAATTTTGACATAATTATATCAGATTTATTTTACAGTCTATTTTAACTGCTGAATCTTAATGGTTTATCACAGGGTGGGAATTTCAAGCTGCAAACTTTTTCTGTTTTTACAAAACTGTTTTTATACATCACATTTCTAAACAGGTCCATCTTATATACAGATATTTAGTTATTTAATTAGATGATCCCATTGTTGTGCAAAGTCACCACAAAGTTTGACGTGTGCGAGAATAACTTGCTGTGAAAATGATTTTCTACAGAGCTAAGGCTGAAATTGAAAACTTTGTTGCTTCAGAATATACTAATCTAATTATAGTTTTTAAATACAATACAAGTTAAAAGTATAAAATATAATCAACCACGAAGAAAGAATGGTTATTAACCATTCCAAAATAAGAAAAAAACTATGTATACAAGACATATTATTATTGTTTTTAATATTAATAACACAGGCAAGCGAGAGAGAAAAAAAACTCCAATGCTCCTCCTCCTGTTAGTTGTATTAAATAGATCTTCCACCATCATCTCTCCACTCAGTTCTTAGACCACTCAGACAACATGCTGGTGACTCTCTGTGCTCTCATCACTGCTCTAACATGTAAAGAGTCTAAAATATACTGTAGAAAACACTGCTAGATTTAAATGTCAGTGTGTTTCTCTTGACTCCATGTCTTCTTGTTGTTTGCAGGTGTGAGTGGTGTGACGGTGCTGACACAGAAACCTCCTGTTTTATCAGTGAGGAAAGGAGACACAGCCACCATGGACTGTAACCTGGGGACTGTTACTAATGCTGTTGCTGTCTGGCATAAACAGATTCCAGGAGGAAGTCCTCAGCATGTGCTGCGTTTTCATTATAGCTTTAGTTCTCCAGGCTATGGCTCTGGGTTCTCTGCTCCAAAATTCACATCCACTCATCAGTCAACAACCGATTATCGTTTGATCATCAACAATGTGGAGGAGGGAGACTCTGCAGTCTATTACTGTCAGACATGGGACGGCTCTGTTTACAGTGGGGTATCACAGTGATTCACACTGTGACAAAAACCTCCTCACAGATACTTCTGCTTTTTGATGCTCTTTCACATCCTGATAAAAGACACATCCAAGAAACACACTGAAATCCCACCACCTCCAAATACTGTGTTATTTGTTTTGTTTAGTTTTAAAATTAATTTTAATATTCATCATTGAAAATATGAATAAAGCAAGCAGAGGAATATAGAGATATTATTCAGCCAAAACAAGTCAGAAGTGAACTAATACTGTGTATAACTAAAAGTTATCTATAAGTAATAGAAATTTAGTAAACATCAGTCTCAGCTCTTAAATAGTGATGACTATACATCAGGCAGAAATAAATATAAGACGGGAAGAAAACGTGTGATGTGTGAGGATAAGGACATTTGCATTTAAACTACAACTGTTCTGAATTTGTTGAGACTTGTTCTACCTCATGTTCTTATAAACCTTACTGTTTATTCTTTTCACATAAGTCCTGCTCACATTTCAGCTAGAAAGAGATTGGTGTTAACACCTAAAACTGTCAATAATCAGTTACATAATATTTATTCCTTTACAACAATATTTTCGTGAGCAATATGTCATGACAGCCATAAGTGTGTCGGTTGAACATGAGCCAGAAACATTTAATTGATGTTATTTGCATTAGAAATGATTTTTAATCTATGAATGAAAATCATTTTGTTGAATCTCCTCCTCCTTTGGTTTGCCTCTCCTCTGTGTCTTTAAGTGTCAGTATCGCTCACTTCTCACTACAATCCTACTCACATCTCAGCTGAACAGTAAAGATCATTTACACCTGACAACATGCTGTGGACCCTGTGCACTCTCATCACTGCTCTAACATGTAAGATCTTCTGTTTTAGGGTGTATATTTTTGGAGGTAAACTTTTCATTCATGTTTTTGTGTGTGTTTCCTGGCAGATGTTGATGCAGTCATCGTGTTGACCCAAACACCTGCTGTCCACACAGTTTCTTCAGGTCAAGAAGTTGTTCTCAACTGCAACATAGAGAGATATGATAGGAATTCTGTTAGATGGTATAAACAAGTTCCTGGTGAGGCTCCTCAATATGTTCTAAGATTTCATCATTCTGACAGCTCACTAAGCTTTGGAACAGGATTCTCCTCAGACAGGTTCAACTCTAAATCCTCATCAAATATTGATTACCAGTTCATTATCAAGCAAGCAGAAACAGGAGACTCTGCAGTGTATTACTGTCATACATATGATAACTCTGCTTCTGCACACGTATCACAGTGATTCAGGCTGTGACAAAACCTCCTAAGTATTACTTCTGCTTTTAGAAACGCTTTCATATGCAGATAGTATATATATCCAATGAACTAAGTGTAACCCACTATCTTTAGGCTGTGTTTTTAAACACTGGAATGTTGTTGGTGTTTTTTTTTTAATTCATTTTAACCTTGATTATTAAAAGTATAAAAGGAAAAATACATCTCATTCACTAACATTGGCCCAAATTATAATATGTAAAAACACATTAACCAAACTATCCAACATACGGTATTTTATGTCTTGGCAGCCGGGGATCAGTCCGCCAGGGCCTCCGCTCCTGGCCGCCGCCCAGCACACAATGCACCCGACCCCTATGGCGCCTCCTGCGGGTGGTGGGCCTGCGGGAGGATGGGCCCATGTTGGGTGGGGAGAGGGAGGTCTGGGCTTCTCTGCTTAGGCTGCTGCCCCCGCGACCCGGCCTCGGATAAAGCGGATGAAGATGGATGGATGGATGGATGGATGGATGGATGGATGGATGGATGGTATTTTATGTTTTTGCAAGTTATTTTTAAATAATAAAAATTGTAAAGACTACTCTCAGCTCTTTCATGGTTATAATTGTTTAATTGCATTCCAGCTGCAGTAAATGTGACAGTAACCAGATTCTATCTGTCAGACACAGTGTTGGGTAAGTTACTTTAAATTAGTAACTTAGTTACATTACTAGTTACTTCTATCAAAAGTAACTCAGTTACTTCAAGTTACTCGTTACTTTCAGAGTAACGAGTTACTAGGAAAGTAACTTTGGTTTTACTCAGAATTCTCTTGTTAATGTGTTGCTTCCGTAACTGGATACCCAGCAAGATTGCCAGTCTTCTAGCTTGTTTACTTGCCACAATTGCATTGTGCCACCTACCAATAGAAAGGAAAAAATAATGTGCACATTTCCAAAAGAGAAATCCCATGCCAGGACCGTCGTTGACCGCCGCATGATTCTAGCCTACGCCACAGCGTCAGTAGCGCTTTTACATCAAACACAAAACTGCAGTCGTGGTGCTTTTTGACTGTACTCAGAACTCAGAAATTCTGCCTTCTGAATAGGAAGATGTAGGCAACACCAGACTGCAGATGAGCTGCATACAGAGCTGAACTGGGACAAAAAAAATCGTCCCGGCATTTTGACTAGAGACCGCCCACCATTATAGGAAAAATCATAAAGACTTTGAATGAAAACAAACACTGTTGTGACAGTGATGTACACTGTTTTGATGGTATATATTTATCAATCTATCAATCGTTTGTTGTAAGACTCAGATAATTCTTTTTAAAAGCTAGACATTTTAAATGAGAATAAGAAAGAAAAGTATTTCCTTGTGCCCCCTTTCCTGTTAATGCCCCACTGCTGGCAACACTTTGCTAGACCCGCCCCTGCACAGTTACCAGCTGTCAGCTACATAGAAAAGGATCCTGGTGTTATTTGTCTCTCAGAAACAGTTCATAACTTCCTTCAACTCATTCATGTCACCTAAAAGGTAAACCTGTTTCTCCATCACCTGTTCAGCTCTGATGATTCAGTAAGGACATCTCCTGGTTTCATCTTCATGTTTCCTCTCACCACATAACCAAATCGATATCATGACCAGCAGCTTTCACAGCTGTGGCTCCAGCAAACATCAGCTGATACTAGAAATTAATATGAAATAAATTCTAACAACAGCTGATCAAGCTTTAAGCGTGCTGCTGTTGTTTAGCGCTGGATTCCTGTTTCTGGCGCAAAGCGGGTGATAAACAAACAAGAGAGAAAAGACGATCAGCTGATCATTAATCAGTTTCATGATTGAAGTAGAAACAGGAGAGAGAGAGGGAGCGAATGAGAGAAGAAGAGGCAGCTGTGCAGCATAAACACAGAATAACTCCGGCTTTGTGTCTTTTTCATTGTAGCTGAAGTACCGAACAAACTGTTCATTTTCACCTCAATACGAAATATAATATTTTCTCTGAATATGAGACGAATACGATTCTGTTTTTTATCAGATGGTTGGCAACTCTAATAATTAACCGTATGAACAAAATAAAGTTCAACATCAGTAACATAGCACCCACACAGCTGTATAGAAACTCCGTCATGCTAGCTAGCACGCAGTATGAAAAAGTCAGCATAACGAAAATAAACTGCACCTAAACTTGGTTTATATCTGACTGATAGACTGCAGGTCATAACTTCCTACCTGAAGTTCAGTTCACCTGAGACTCGGACCGGCGGCCGCTTCAGGTCTCTCCTCTTGCCTCCCTTTTCCTTCATCCACCTGCTTGCCTCCACCATTTGCTAATGTTATTGACTCTGTGGAAGCTCCCCGATAGCCACCACACAAAGTAATCTAATAACGAGCCTATCTATATCCCAGTAACGAGTAACGCGTTTCTGGTTTTGGCATAATAACTAGTTACCGTGCTCGTTACCACAATAATAACGTAGTTACTGTAACGCTGCTACTTAATAACGCGTTAGTCCCAACACTGGTCAGACAGAACGAATCAATAGAAATATACACTGGATTAATCAAAACACATTTTTAAATGGAGAAGCAAATTCTCATTTCATATAGAGATGTGTTTATGATGTTTGTCTTAATTGTACACACATTTATATTTAATGTGTACATGTTCTGATTTTGACATGGTTACATATATAAATGTTGATGTTTTTGCTTTTGAAACTGTAATAACAATTTTTTTTAGCCTTTCTAGTTGGTTTTCCCTCATTTCCCTCATTAACAAGAAACTTGTGTTGCTGAAGTGTGCCAAGAACAAAGGTGCTGCTAAGAAAGATATCCATCTCTATCTGGGTGTTTATAATAGTTCAGACAGATTTAGTACCATATAATGAACCTTCATGTTAGATGTTTATAAGCCAGAAAGAAAATCTAGAAAATTGAAGACAAGAACACTAGAGATTTCATTCTTTTACCTTTTTTCAATAACATTTATGTAAGTCAGGTCTTTAAAATATGACCATGAACTAGTAACACTGAAGGTGTGATTTACTACACTAAGTGTAAATACAGTTGAGATTGAAATAACTCCATTATAGATACAGAGAGACTTCACTAAAACATAATTAGGTCACACATTATTATAATTACACATTAGTAAGCATTAGTAAGGTACTGGCAAAAATATTAGTCATTTACCAGTCAAAAGTTTTAGAACACCCCAATTTTTCCAGGTATTTATTGCAATTTAAGTCACTCAAGTCCAATGAATTGCTTGAAATGGTAGTGGTGAACTGCTAGAGGTTAAAAAAGGTAAGGTTACCCAAAACTGAAAATAATGTAAATTTCAGAACTATACAAAAAGGCAAAGGCACAGGAAACACAGCAATGGGTCAGTGGAGGTTGAGCAAGTTTTGAAAGTTGGTGCTACTAATTCCTACAGGTGTTCCAACCTTTCTGAATTACTTACAACCAGTGTTGGGAAGGTTACTTTTAAAATGTGTTCCACTATAGATTACAGAATATATGGCCCAAAATGTATTTTGTAACGTATTCTGTTACGTTACTCAATGAGAGTAAAGTATTCTGAATACTTTGGATCACTTATTATATTATCATATTATCATGATGTTTACAACTACATGAATGTACTATTGCTGTGTGATATATTACTATTACTGAAGGTGACTCACCATTTTTGCAGCACCCTCGTGATAGAAAACTATTCACAGTATCTAAAACAGGTCCATGGGACCTCTGGCTAATACGTTGGGTTCCGTTTCGGGCTCGTAGCTGAAAACTAGCTTTACTTTGTTCTCTGCGTCAACTTTGCTAGCGAGAGACAGAAAGAGGTGTTGTTGTCTAATGGAACTTATTATTTCGGAGAAAACATGAACATGGTGTACAGTTGAGTCTTAATAGCTTAATTACAACTGGGCTCGTCAGGTTCTCTTTTTGGCTGCTGTGGTTATTATTGTATTTTCATGCTTCCATCTCCCATCTATGGAAGGCTGTTTCTGTCACCAAAAAAAAAAAAAAAGTATCCATAAGTCGAAATTTTGAGTTATAGTTCTTGAAATTTCCACTTATTAACTCAAAATTTTGAATCAGAATCGGAAAGACTTTATTTATCCCCAAGGGGCAATTAACATATCACAGAGCAGCATAACGTTGAAGATAAGGACAATAAGAACAGGCAATAAGAGTGAGATAATAAATACACAGAATATACAGTATATACAGTTTTAAAATTACACAGTTTTAAAATAAAGTGACTGAAAGGTGAATAAATAACTGTAAGTGACTAAAAGTGAATAAAGTGTCGGTAGTTTAAAAAGAGTGTAGAGTAGTTTATGTTTCTTGTGTGGGAAATGGTCTTATCTGCTGGAGTTAAAAAGCAGAGTGGCTTTGGGGACCAAGGTGGCCAGTAGCGGTTTTAGATACGGGCGACACGGGCGGTTGCCCGGGGCGGCATCGTGATGGGGGGCGGCATCACGGGCATCGCCAAAAAAAGAAAAAAAATGCTCAGACTTTATGCTCATGCCCCACGGCAGCCAGCGCATATTGGGAATGGCATAGGCACCGATCGGTTTTCTATCGCCCATTTGCTGGGAGTAAGCGCGCCCTCCGTTTGCGAGGTGCGCCTGCTGCTTGCGGCGCAGAGAGGAGAGGGCGGGGCGGCGGGGGATTGTCTGGCTGACTGGAGCAGCATCTAATAACCAACTAGCAAAATAAAACAAAATAAAAACAAACCAACAAACACGAAAACACCAGACATCATTATACAGACTTATAATTTGCACCGATGTTTTTTCAAAATTTATATGCGAAAAGTGAGCGAGAGCCCCTTGGTGCGCCTGCTCGCTGCTGAAGTCAAAGTAAACTTTATTGTCATCTCCGCTACATACAGTCCAGTATATAGAGAGACGAGACGACGAGGCTCCAGTTACAGCAGTGCAAGTAAACAAACAATAAATATAAGAAGAGTAAGAAAATAAATATACACTTTAGGACTAGGGGTAAAGGGATCAATGACAATTCAAAATTTACAGTTTGATGATTTAAAGTCTCACACACAACCAGTCGAAAGGGGAGGGGCCGGCTGCTTCCAAATCGAGCACATTTCATTCCTAATGTTGTAAATCCAAGTCTATTATGTATTCATGATTTGAATCCTGGGTTGTGTGAAATCCCAGAAATAAACCCTAGACAAAGTGAATCTGTGAACTAAGGTATAGGTCTGTTAGGTTATGTTGTGGTGATCCTTGGGTTGAGGGATGGGTGCAAAATTAAAACCAATGGAAGATGGACAAGAAAAGTTCAAAGCCATCAGGTGCTCAGTTTAGAAAAAAATAGAAAAGAAGAGGAGCAAAAGATACAGGTAAGCAGATGTGTCATTGGATAATGGCAGGTCATCCTGAAACAGTCAGAATCAGAATACTTTATTAATACTTTACTAAGGAAATAATGTGGGTTACAGTTGCTCCAAGAAGAAATGGTAAAGATAGCAACACTAACAGATTAAACTCCAAACAATACATTATGTTACAGATTTTAATATTAATTAGTCATTGTCAGGTGTTGATTTGTCCTGTTCTCATTGTATGAAGAATTATGATGGCTGTTTGGTAGCCGTTTGCATACTATGCATACTCTCTCTCTTCATGTGTGTGTGGACAACAGTTTTATGTTAATGTACGATCCTTAATATCTTTTGTTGTGTGTGTGTGTGTGTGGGGGGCGCCAGAGGGAGTGTTCGCCCAGGGCGCCAAACAGGCTAGGACCGCCACTGAAGGTGGCTCTCCTCCTCTCAGTCCTGCAGGAAATGCAGCGACGGCGCCCAGAGGAGAGCCATTGAAAATACTTTGAGAAAAGTAACTCGAAATTTCGAGTTAGCTCTGCCAATCAGTAATCTACATGTCATGGTTCTGGGTTTCAGTTTTTATATTTTGGTATTTTTCTGTGTTATGATTCTTTAAGTTGTTCTGTTTTGATTATTATTCTAGGTTTAGTTTAGTGTCAAGTTTGCATCTTTGTGATTTGTTTCTTGTTTCCTGTTTTATTTTATTAGTCCCAGTCCTATGTCAGTGTATTCAATTTTATTTCCCCCTGTCCCTTTAGCCCTAATTTCTCCCAGCTGTGTCTCCCTCCTGTTTCCTATTCCTGATTACTCCACTGTGTGTATAAGCCCTGTGTTTTCCGTTGCTCTCTGTTGTGTCATTAATGTCTGCTACCCTGTACGCACTGTGTGTTTGTCATGTTCCAGCTCCTTTGTTCTGAGTTTTGTTTTGTTTTGCTTTTGTGAGTTTTATTTTATGACAAGGTTTTAAGATAAGATAAGATAACCTTTATTAGTCCCACATGTGGGAAATTTGTTTTGTCACAGCAGGAAGTGGACAGTGCAAAAGTTATGAACCCAAAATTAGAATAAAATAAAATAAGAATAAATACAGTACACAACTGTACAGAACAGAATAAAATAAAATACTATATACAGTAGAATAAAATAAAAAAATATACAATAAGATAAAAATAGAATACAAATGCTATATACAACTGAGTAAAAATACAACGATGCCAGGAAGATTATTGCACTTAGTGTTATTGCACATGTGTGTGTTTGATCAGTTAAAGTCTTTGTTGTGGAGTCTGACAGCAGTGGGGAGGAAAGACTGCGAAATCTCTCCGTCCCACACCGTGGTGTGCCGCAGTCTCCCACTGAAGGAGCTGCTCAGTGCTGTCACAGTCTCATGCATGGGGTGGGAGATGTTGTCCATCAGGGATGACAGCTTAGCCACCATTCTCCTGTCACCACCACCTCCACTGGGTCCAGAGGGCATCCTAGAACAGAGTTGCCCTTCGGATCAGCCGAAGGGCTGATCTTTTTCGAGCAATAAAAGCTGCGTTGTTGTCGTTGAGAGTCCTGCATTTTGGGTCATTTTTCCTGCCTGCTGCACAGAACGTATCATGACACTATTTGACAGACGTAATTTTCTTGTTACCCAGAAGAATATGGCGCAGAGGAATGCGGACTCAAAACCGGATTGCAACAAATTGGCGCTTTCGAGAGTACGTTTGCTGATAGTAATGCCATGTGATTCAGCCAATAACACACAAACTTCTGCAACAGTTTTGGGAAGAACTTTCTGAAGAATATTGGATTTGTATTGCAGAAATAATGTCACGAGTGTGTTCAGCTATTATATCTGCCAAAGGTGGCTGCTTTGATGAGTCAAAAGTTTAGAATACATTTTGGCCTATAAATTGATTCCATGAGTTCTTTTTAACTCCAAATGCTTATTTGTACTAAGCTTTCATTTTAGAGTGCAATGGGACATTAAACTGCATAATCTTCAATATAAAACTGGAAAATGGACAAGTTCTAAAACTTTTGACTGGTAGTTTATGTATATGCATTTGTTATCCTTTGAAATTCATTATTAATAAACATTTTAAAATAGCGAGTTGTCAGCCTCCTGCTTTGGAGTCCTTAAATTGTTGCCGCACTTGACTATTACAGTTTCTATAGTCTTGCATGAAGTACCAAGACAGAATTTGGGAACGATTAATGGCTGAAGGTATCATTAACCCTTTAAAGCTGGTCGGAGCGGGCATGCTTCGTTTTGCCTAACTATTTTTAAATCCCTGTAGATCCGGAACCACGTAAGCGAGGGCAATAAATGTTTTTTGCATATGAAACCGAGTTGTACTTACATCTTATGCCATCAGCTTGTCCTAGGTCATGGTTTCCTTCCACATATAGCTTTGCAAAAATTGCATAAAAGTACTTGCAGGAACAAAACATAATATTCCAGAAACACGCTTTGCCAATCCGATCATCTGTTCATAACACTTCCTACATTGAAATACGAACTATCGTATGTCTCTTGTTTGCTTCATCAGACTTCCGGTTGAGTGAACACTGGCGCGACTTGCTGCCGCTAGTCACCGTATCTTTTTATCTTTTAATCTTTTATTTATATATTCTTTGATACATCTTAACAAATTTTAAACCTTGTCTTCTGCTGATACTACTGGCGATCCAGCGAATTTTGCAAGTGCCTGAGTTTCTTTGGGTCTAGTTCATCTGCCTGTTTGTTTTGGCCGTTGTCTCCCTCGGATCCGTACACCTGACTGTTTGGCCTACCTGACTGTGCATGATGTGGTCTGGCAGGTTCTGCATCTTGCTCTGTGGGTCTGGATTTTATGTCATTGGCTTACCGACCTAGTGCTGGATTTCACCAATACTCAGCTGACGAGCTTCTCCGTCTCCGCTTTCACCTGGCTTCTCCACCGCCAGCTGCGCTTCATCTCCACACAGACATCGCCTTCCTCCCTCGCCGAAAGTACATTCACCGAGGCTCGCCGAATTTTCACCATGACGACTCGAAGCCAATACAGACCCTCTGGTCCACTTCTCGCCGTCCTCCACGGAACTCCGACAGGGCTGCTGATCACAGTGTTTTAGCCAGCCTGCCCAGGTCGGCTAACACCCTGACCAGTCTGACAACACGGTTGTCAACTTCGCCTCCTTAACATCCGCCGCGCTTACGAGCAAGGGTCATCAAATTCGGGATCTACTCACAGATCGTAAGTTTGACTTTTTCTGTTTGACCGAGACGTGGCAACAGCCCAATGACTTTTCGCCGCTCAATGACTCCCCCCCCTCCCGGGTTTGTTTACACCTGCCAACCTCGTAAGTCCGGCCGTGGTGGAGGTCTCGCGGTAATCTATCGCGAGAAGTGGAAAGTCACGCCGTTGTCTGCACCTGTCTACAGTTCCTTTGAATCCATTGTTTGTCAACTGTCAGGACCTGTTCCAACTGTCATAACTGTTATTTACCGCCCTCCAAAGTCTAATTCTGTCTTCATAAGTGACTTTGCTGATCTGCTGACTCACATAGCTACTGTTTCCCCTAATATAATACGCCTGGGAGACTTTAATATTCATATGGATAACAGTGATCATCCTCTCACCAAAGACCTCTCATCCTGCCTCGATAGTTTTGGCTTTAAACAACACATAAACTTTCCTACTCATACTAAGGGCCATACTTTGGACCTAGTTTGTTGCTCTGGACTTACTCCTTTTAACTGCAAAGCTGATGAACTGCTCATTTCTGACCACTTGCTTCTTTCTTTCAGTGTCAAAATGACCTTTTCTATAACCAAGAACCTTCGTACCATTTCTTTTCGGAATATTAAGAAAATCAATCCTGATACTCTTTCTTTTGCTTTCTCTAGTCATTTGCATTTTCATAACCTGCTCACCCAAGAGGACTTAGTTTCCTATTATAACTCTAGTCTCAATAGTATCCTAAACTCTGTTGCCCCACTCAAAACCAAATCTGTATCATTCTCTCAGTCAGCACCCTGGTTCACAGCTGAACTCAGGCTCCTGAAAGCAAAAGGATGACGACTTGAACGCCTTTATAAGAAAACTGGTCTGAATATCCACAAGGAAATGTTTAATAATCATATTATGTATTATAAGGAGTGTATTAATCAAACAAAATCTGCTTACTACTCCACCATTATCTGTTCAAAAGATGACTCAACCAAGATATTGTTTTCACTGTTCAACTCTTCTTTCAGGTCACCAGATTTTTTTACCTACTCACCTTTACTCGTCTTCTTTCTGTGATTCTTTAATGTTATTTTTCATTGAGAAAATTCACAAAATACACCAAGACCTGGTTTCCGATGTTCCATTTAGCTCCTACTGTGTAATTCCTCTCCCATCACACTGTTTTTCTGCTTTCCAGCTCCCCTCGGTTACTGATATTTCAGATTTCATCTGTAAGTCAAAACCTTCTACTTGTCAGCTAGACCCCATTCCTACAGTTTTGGTTAAGGCATGTCTACCTTCTTTGCTTCCCCTCATATCTTCTATCATCTGCTCTTCACTTACCACTGGAACTGTTCCTGCTTCCCTCAAAATTGCCACCATCACCCCAATATTAAAAAAAAAACTGGTTTAGATCCCAATAATTTTGAGAATTTTCGGCCTATTTCCAATCTACCATTCCTTTCAAAAATTCTTGAGAAAATAGTTGCCACACAACTCCACTCACATTTAACTAATAATAATCTGTATGAACAGTTCCAGTCTGCTTTTCGCCCCTCCCATAGCACTGAAACAGCACTTATAAAAATAACCAATGATCTTCTTATGGCAGCTGACTCCGGTTTACTTTCCATTCTTATCCTCCTCGATCTGAGCGCTGCCTTCGACACTATTTCTCACTCTATTCTTCTCAGTAGGCTAGCCTCCATCGGTCTCTCCCATACTCCACTAGCCTGGTTTAAATCAATGCTATCTGATTGCACTCAGTTCATTCAACTCAAATCCTTTACTTCTCAGCCCTTTCCTCTGACCACTGGTGTGCCCCAGGGATCTGTCCTGGGGCCCCTTCTTTTCATTATCTACCTTCTACCGCTTGGACATATTTTCTGTAAATACAATATTCACTTTCACTGTTATGCCGATGACATCCAGCTTTATCTGTCCACTAAACCTGATTCTGCTCTTCCCCCATCCTCCCTCACCCTCTGCTTAGCTGAACTAAATTCATGGTTCTCTTCTAATTTTCTTAAACTTAATAGTAATAAATCCGAGCTCCTCTTAGTAGGCACTAAATCAACATTATCCAGAACCAACAGTTTCTCTATTATTATCAATAACTCGCTTGGTCTCTATTTCTTCCTCTGTGAAAAGTCTGGGTGTCATCCTCGACAGTACTCTATCTTTCAATTCACACATTAATAATGTCACTCGGTCTGCATATTTTCAATTGCGCAACATTAATCGTCTCCGTCCTTTTCTCACCTCACACGCCACTGCCATTCTTGTCCATAGCCTTGTTACTTCCCGGATTGATTATTGTAATTCACTCCTTTTTGGTCTTACTCAAAAATCCATCCACAAGCTTCAACGCATCCAGAATTCTGCTGCCCGTATCATCACCAGGACCCCTTCTAGCCACCACATCACTCCTGTTCTGCAGCAGCTTCATTGGCTCCCGGTCAAGCATCGTATCAATTTCAAAATACTCTTGTACGCATTTAAAGCTATTCATCATCTCTCTCCTCCATATCTCTCTGATCTGGTTAACATCACCGACCCATCTCGTTGCCTCAGATCTTCTTCTTTCCTTTCACTCTCCGTCCCCCCTCCCCGCCTTGTCACCATGGGGAGCAAGGCTTTCAGCTGCTCTGCTCCTCGACTCTGGAATTCCCTACCTCCTGATTTGAGAAATATCTCTACCTTCTCTCTCTTTAAGTCCCAACTCAAAACCCACTTGTTCAAAATAGCTTATCCCACATAACCTCTCCGTTCGGCTATTTTAAATTTGTTCATGTTTTATGATTGTGTAAACTCTTTGCTTTTATGTTGCTTTTTACTCTACTGTGTACAGCGGCCTTGAGTGTTTTGAAAGGTGCTTTCAAATAAAATGTATTATTATTATTATTATTATTATGTCCGCCATTACCTGCCTGAAACCGGAAGTGATGTTATTTTTGCTGAAAAAATAGTTTTTTACTTGTAGGCCTTATAAGCCTATGCTCGTGTTTTTAAAAGTCATGTTTGACTTTGCCTCCTTTGTCACCGATTCTGTTCATAATTTTTATGGACAGGATTTCTAGGCGCAGCCAAGTGGCAGAGGGCTTTCACTTCGGTGGCCTCAGAATCTCATCTCTGCTTTTCGCGGATGATGTGGTCCTGTTGGCTTCATCGGGTGAAGGCCTCCAGCTCGCGCTGGAACATTTCGCAGCCGAGTGTGAAGCAGCGAGAATGAGGATCAGCACCTCCAAATCTGAGGCCATGGTTCTCAGCCGGAAAAGAATGGAGTGCCCACTCCGGGTCGGGGATGAGTTCCTGCCCCAAGTGGAGGAGTTCAAGTATCTCGGGGTCTTGTTAGCGAGTGATGGGAGAAGGGAGCCGGAGATCGACAGACGGATTGGTACTGCGGCCGCAGTAATGTGGACGCTGCAACGGTCCGTTGTGGTGAAGAGGGAGCTGAGTGTAAAAGTGAAGCTCTCAATTTACCGGTCGATCTACGTCCTTACCCTCACCCTATGGCCACGAGCTGTGGGTAGTGAGCAAAAGAACGAGATCGCGGATACAAGCGGCGGAAATTAGCTTCCTCCGAAGGGTGGCTGGCCTCTCCCTTAGAGATAGGGTGAGAATTTCAGCCATCCGGGAGGGGCTCAGAGTAGAGCCACTGCTCCTCCACATCAAAAGGAGCCAGTTGAGGTGGTTCGGGCATCTGACAAGGATGCCTCATGGGTGCCTCCTGGGTGAAGTGTTCCGGGCACGTCCCACTGGGAGGAGGCCCCGGGGCAGACCCAGGACACGCTGGAGAAATTATATCTCTCGGCTGGCCTGAGAACGCCTTGGTGTTCCCCTGGATAAGCTGGAGGAGGTGGCTGGGGAGAGGGAGGTCTGGGCTTCTCCGCTTAGGCTGCTGCCCCCGCATCCTTCATCCATCACAGCTGATTTAAATGGCTAAATTACCTTCTCAACATGTCTTGAAGTTCTCCAGAGGCCTGGTAATGAGCTAATCATTTGTTTCAGGTGTGCTGATCCAGGGTGAGATCTAAAACTTGCAGGACACCGGCCCTCAAGGCCTGGAGTTCGACACCCCTGTCTTAAAGGGTTAAGGAATTTTTAATCATTAAAAAGTATATTGGAAAACATTATATCATTGTTGTGAAATATAAGCAGACTGATGAGGCGCATGATATATTGACAGTGAAAGTTGGCCTAAACAGGATGTTTCAGTACCTCGCCCCTCATCAGTGACAGTCAGGAGGTTTTTGTACAGCCATGTATACAAACTGAATCACTGTGGTATTCGGACAAGGCACCAAGCTGATTGTGACAAGTAAGTGCTGTTTTAATTGATCCTGAAACATTAGAAAATTTCCGATAGTTTACTGAAAAGTTCTTAATTTAATATTTTTATTGTTTATAATCTTTTTTATATATTTATAGTATCTGATGCAGAGCCAACTCGTATTTTATACGTTAGACATGATTATGAGTTGTATTAAAATCAAGAAATGTTTTCAATCAATTTAAAAAAATGTTTACTGAAAATGTGAAAATGTTGGCAATCAATCTTGTTATTTTCAAAGCATTTTAATTTTTAAAGTATGCATAAGTCTATGTTGTCTTTTCTCATTAAGAGTTTTACCTAATTTAAACATTAATTTAAAGTACAAAATTTAAAAATATCTGGCTTTAAACCTGTCACCTTTGAAATTGAAGGGAATGACTTGCATTGTATAGCATATGATTGCTTGACATATCCTCCAGAATTAAATTAAATTCTCTTTAATGTAAAATTAGGGCTTGATTTAGTTGTTTTATTTTTTTGACAGTTTTTAAAATCAGTTGAAAATGTGTGATTACCTGTTTATTTATTTGTTTTTACAGATAAACTGTTTATATTGTTTGATTTTTACGGAATTTATCTTTATTCTGTATTAAACTTGTTGATTTTTTTTCCACCACTTCTATTTTTCCTGAACATCTTTCATCTTTCATGTATTTTCAGGCTCCAGCCTTCCTCCTCCTGTCCTGACAGTCTTCCCTCCGTCCAGTGCTGAGCTCCAGTCCAACACAGCTTCTCTGATCTGTCTGTCCAGTCAGTCTGTGTCTTTTGCAGATGTGAGCTGGTTGGCTGGTGGGGGTCCAGTGAGCAGCGGGATCTCTACCAGCACTGCTGTTCAGAGACCAGACCAGACTTACCAAATCAGCAGCTCTCTGACCATCCAGACATCAGACTGGAACATGGATAAGGTTTATACATGTAAAGTGTCTTTGGGCTCGCAGACTTCAGAGAAAACCATCAAGAAGTCAGAATGTCCCACTGAATAGTCGAGGACCAGAATTTTAAAGCATTTAAATTCAGCTTTTTTTTACTATTTGCGCTGTTTGCTTATTGCAAAGCTGATATTTTAGAAATCAGAATAAAGCAAAAGGTTCACATCATTTGTTCATTTCCATTTTCATGAACAGATATTTGCAGTTGTTATGGATTAAATCAATAAAAGCATCGGTTTAAAAATCACTGTTTCCTTGTTCTAAAATAAAAAGAATTCTTTCACTGTTTCACTCAGGGGCACACAGAGGAAAACGATCCATTTATAAGCACATCATTTTTAAAATGTTTTTTTCATAATTAAAACATAAAGACATTCTGAAATGCATGCTGTGAGGTATTTGTACACCAAAGAGCATCACTTCATAATTTTACCTGAGTACAGAGAGTAAAAGTGTCACTGGTTCGAAATGTTGGTTCGAGAATTGCAAGTAAATCTTCACACTCAGTTAGTGATGCGTCAATTCTCAACTCCTCCCTCTCTTCCTGCCCAGTATGCACCTGCAGGTCTCAGCATTTTATTTATACTATTTATTTAACTACACATGCAAATTAAGATTACCAGCTCTCTGTAAAATAAAATGAGAGCTGCTTACTGGAAATGTTTTATTACCAAAATCTGGTTATTCAGAAACAGTCAGCTGAATACTCTTTCATTGGTACAAACTTACCTTTATGAATTGTTTAAAAGACTAAAGAGAGTCCATTGCTGTGCTTTTTCTTCTCACTTTTCTTCCTGACCTTTGTGCTGCTGTAACAAGTGAATCTCCCAAGTTTAGTAATAATAAAGCCCATGTCTATTTATATCTGTCTGACTTAACTTATATAACCTGACCCACTGCCATATGCAGGTTTGCTTTTGTCATTATTATATGTATTTTTTCAGGACTTTAATGGTTTCTTTTTACTGTTGCATCTTATTGCTTTTCTCTATGTGGGCAATTCAAACACAAAGCTGTTTATTATTTCCTTTTCTTTTAAAAGTCACCATCAACTGTCTTTTAGACATCACATAAATCCTTTGGGGTTGTGTGAGGAAGGACATCCAGCATGAAAGTCTGCCAAGTCTAAAAGCACAGCTCATAGTCACGGCCACACCTTGTGATTTCAGTAGCGGCCAAAAGCACTATTGATTTAAAAGCAACAAATGCATTCTTCATTTTCTGACATTTGATTTGATGATTGTTGCATGTCACCCAGTGGTTTGATAATTAAAAAAGAAAAGTAAGAAAAGTGGCTCAAAAGTTGCTCATTAACTTTAATATACAAGGATGATCTACAGAAAGCTGAAGGTGAATTTCCGCACTTGTGACATCTCTTGTTGATGAACTTCAGAATGCTTTTTTTAAATCTGAAATTTTCTCCTTTGCTTTCTTTTTTTTAACTTTTCATTTTCTTTAAACATCATGAGGGAGGACACAGCAAAGAAGTAAGACAAGCTGAGGAAATAAATACACAAGCTTCTTCATGTATGTGTCGCCCACTTAGAATGCCAATCATCCTCAACTGTTTTAATCTACTTTGTGTTATAACCTTTTTGTTTCTGAAGGCCTTGGTATAATTTACAGATAATTTCCCCATCAATCAGTTTGTAATCATGTCTACCTATACTTTAAACAAAAGCACCAGAACAAACACACATTATTCACACATTAAACCTCACATCATCACTGTTGGAGTCAAATTGTTAAATATCGTCATTGTGTTACTTAAATTTGTCTTAGTTCAAACTGTAGGATCAAAGACACATGCATACACGTGCACACACATACACACACAGTACCTTATCTTTTATAACTATAGGGGAGGTTTACAATGGGTGGTACTTGTGTTCTGACTGCTTCTAATTTTGGAGAAACTGTGTAATTGCAAGAAAGCAGTCCTACATATTTGTTATACATACACAACAATGCCTCCTGTAGCTAAGGAGGTAGATCAGGTCAGCTACTGATCAGAAGATTGGTGGTTTGATCCCTGTCTGCTCGAGTCGTAATGTCAAATATTCTTGAGCAAGATACTACTCCCTGCTTTATTTTAGCCTTATGTATTATCCAGGCTTAAAGTCAAAAAAAATATTTTCAGAGTATGAGGCCTGTCAAACAGCATTGTTATATGAAAATAAATGATTTACATTTGAGAATGTTTTCAGTCGTAGACAGTCCCCTCTTACTTGACACTTAGAATCTCACCACTTGATTTGCATAAAACTCTAAAAACAGACAAGAAGTCCGCAGGTGCATCCTGGAAATAGAGAGAAGGAGGTGTAAAATTGATGATGCTTCACTGACAGTCAAAGAAAATTCAGTTTCATTTAATACTCATCTTTTTTCAAACCTCTTTACTATTGCAGGTAAGTTAAACTAGAACAAGAAATATGACAAAAAGGGGAAATACAGGATGCACATCAAGCATTTTGTTACAATATTTTTTTATTATTATTTTGCTGAATAAACATATAGCAAAGGTCAGTAGAGCACATAAATCAAACAGTCACAACAGTAACTGCTCGTATTTTATGACATGAAAATGAGAACTAAACAAATGCCAGAAGCATTAAAGAGCCAGATAGATGTTAAATGCTGATTCTGACCCTTCTACTACTCAGTGGAACATTCTGACTTCTTGATGGTTTTCTCTGAAGTCTGTGAGCCCAAAGACACTTTACATGTATAAACCTTATCCATGTTCCAGTCTGATGTCTGGATGGTCAGAGAGCTGCTGATTTGGTAAGTCTGGTCTGGTCTCTGAACAGCAGTGCTGGTAGAGATCTCACTGCTGACTGGACTCCCACCAGCCAACCAGCTCACATCTGCAAAAGGCACAGACTGACTGGACAGACAGACCAGAGAAGCTGTGTTGGCCTGGAGCTCAGCACTGGACGGAGGGAAGACTGTCAGGACAGGAGGAGGGAGGCTGGAGCCTGAAAATACATGAAGAACATTCAGAAACATTGAAATAAATCAATTAAATACTAGAAAAGTTTTTAAGAAAAGAACTGTGTAACAGACAGCAGTGCATGAATATAATCTATGTGCTATTATAAATGATAACTTATTGTAGCCGTGAAAAAATTTAGCTTCTGCCAAATTAGAACCAATCCTCTATAGCAGCTGAGATTTCATGTACAAACACACAAACAAGAAAACCATTTCAGGTTATGTCCTACAACATCATCATGAAGCAATTTACTATAAAATAACAAAATTGAGTAAACTGAACAAATTAATATCTTCCAAGAAAACTACAAATCAAGAGTATCTAAAGCAGTAGAAATGTTACATTTCAAACACATAAACATTTACATCAGTCAGTATTTTTTAGTCTGAAACTCTTTAATGTGAAATAAAACAAAACCAGCTATGATAAACGTTAAACAGAATACAGTTGGCTCTAAAACTGAACCAGATTAAGGTCAGAATGTCAATTTTAATTTAGTGTTTTGCCTTTTTGAGATTTGACTTTTAGATTAGTTACTACTAATGAAGACTGAATTATTTTCACATTTTGTCTTTAAACAATGTCTCATCAAAGGTTAATAGGAATGACAGAGATCAATATCTGTCTCTAATCACAAAGTTAAAGAATTACTTTAACTGAATGTAATTCAAGTTGAATTCAACTTCAACTTCAGCTTTTTCAGTTCTGAAGAAGTGAATAAAAGAAGGTTCTTGTATTTCAAGGCTTCTTTTGAATATTAATAATTGATGAATAAAAATCCGAAACATAAGATATCAAAACATAAACACTGAATAATATGAAGAAGATCTCTCCTGCTTTATAATCAGTTTAAAAGCACTTACCTGTCACAATCAGCTTGGTGCCTTGTCCGAATACCACAGTGATTCAGTTTGTATACATGGCTGTACAAAAACCTCCTGACTGTCACTGATGAGGGGAGAGGAACTGAAACATCCTGTTGAGACCAACTTTCACTGTCATCTTTATTTTCCCCTCATCAGTCTGCTTATATTTCCTAACACATTGAATGACTGAGTTTTTACTTTATTGTCACATTCAAGTTTGTTTTTCTTTTTTTTTAAGTCCAAATCAGATTGAGATGTGAGCAACACAGTTTTTCTCATGTCTTTATCCACATCTGCATCACACAGTACATTTGTAACTTGTTACTCATAAGACTAAGCTGAAGCAGTGAATATGATTTATTATCTCACACTGATGTCTTTAACTTTAACCATAATAGATTTAAAATCTGAATGAAATCAGAAAGTTAGATTTTAAAGCTGAAAGTGTCACGGTACTGGGTCTGGATTCCAGCATGTTGTGTTTTTGATTAGTTTGATTAGTTATATAATTATGTAATTGATTAATTAATTACATAATTACATAATTTCCCCAGGGATTAATAAAGTATTCTGATTAGCTATATCATTTGATTTGTTGGTTTTCATGGTTTTATTCCCATTATTGTTTTCTGCTTATGTTACATTCTTAGTTATAGTCCTCAGCTTTCTGTTACCTTCCCTTCCCCGTGTTCCACGTTTCATGTTTAGTTACTCTTGTCTCTGTGCTCTGTGTTCGCTCTTCCCTTTCAGCCGTTTCTCCTTATAAAATCTGTGTCTCCGTGCCTGTCTTGTATTTCCTGTTTTATGTCCTGTGTTCAGTGGTTTCAGTCTTGCTTCTGCCCCGTCTTGTTATGTATGATTAGTCCCAGCTGTGTTTTCCTCCTGTTTCCCATTCCCTCGTTAACCCCTGGTGTATTTGCCTGTGTTTTTTTCTATTGCAGGTGTTGTGTCATTACCCTGTGTGCTGTGAATGTTCCTCTGAGCTCCTTGTCACCCAGGTTACTTCTGAGTCTGTTCATAGTTCCTTAGTTTTCGAGTTTTTCTGTTCCTAGTTCCTAGTTTCTAAGTTTTTTTTCTTTTCCTCTGTTTGTATTATTTAAGTTTGTTGACACAGCATTAAAGCTGCCTCCCTGAGTTCCCTCCTTGGTTTTTCGTGAGTCCTTCATGTGGGTCCTCATTCTGCCTGCCACACAGCCACACATGACAAAAACCCACATAGCAAAATTGGTATGGTCCGGATCTGGCCCACATAATGTGCTTACACGTGGCCCACATACCGCAAAGAATAACGGCCCTTTGGTGGCCCAGATCTGGTTTGCCAGAGGTGGCCCACACATGGGCCAGCACAAGGCCAGTTGCAGACACACTGGTGGTCCTGTGCTGGCCCAGAACAGTTTCAGCTCTGGCCCCAGATGTCAGCCTAATGTGTACCTTAATTAAGCCATGTAATAACAACATGTCTACAGAGATGAGGTGGAGCGGCTGTCTTCATGGTGTAAGGATAATAACCTTCTCTTAAACACGAAAAAGACTAAAGAACTCATAATCGACTACAGAAGACGTAAGACAGAAATCCAACCATTAATCATCAACGACGACTGTGTGGAGAGGGTGGCAGACTTCCGCTTCTTGGGAGTCAGCATAGAGGGAAACTTATCATGGAGTGTGAACACCTCTGAGCTACTGAAAAAGACACAACAGAGACTGTACTTTCTGAGAGTACTCAGAAAGAACAACATCACACAGAGACGTTGGTGTCTTTTTACAGAGCCTCCATCGAAAGCATACTAACATACTGCATAGGCATCTGGTACGCTAGCTGCACAGTGGCTCAGAAGAAAGCACTACAGGGAGTAATCAACGCTGCCCAAAGAACAATCGGCTTCCCTCTCCTCAAACTGGAAGATCTACACAGTTCTCGCTGCCTCAAAAGAGCTCATAACATTATAAAAGACATTTCACACCCTGGACACTCCATGTTCGAACTGTTGCCTTCAGCCAAACGATATAGAACAATATACACAAGGACTAACAGACTCAAACACAGTTTCTACCCAATTGCAATATCCTGTCTCAATGCTACCAAGAGTAGATGACGTTCACTGTCCCTGCTGTCATTTATTTATGCCCTGCTGTTGGAATGTTTTGATTGTTGAGTGATATATCAACTAGGACGTATGTCGAGTGACTGTATGTGGCATTAGGCCTGGATTGCTTGGGTGCATTTACTGTATGAGAAGATTGTATTTTATTTTATTCTCTATAGTATTTACAACATAGTTTTTAAGTATTTATTTATTTTTGTGAATGTTGCACTGATCAGAGACATCTCTCAATTTCATTGTACTTGTGACAATGACAATAAAGAATATTCTATTCTATGTGCCGGAACATAATAGTGCAAAAGTAAACTCTGTTCAGACTGATTCTTATATATTCGCCATATTCACCCAATCACACACTTTCTCTAAGCTGAGTGCTTCTTAACTACATTCATACACATTCACAATCTGGACACGCAGAGTGGTGGAGCCAGGGATCAAACCACTAACCTTGCAATTAGTAGATGACCTGCTCTACTGCCTGAGCTACAGCCACCCAGAGGTAAACATGAGTAAACCCTCACTAGGTTTTGGATAAAGTATACACTCACAAATCTGTTAAACCTGCATTTGAAACATTGGCTACCATAGCAGTATAGTATTACAACATGGCATTTGGGTCTTCTAACTAAAATAGGAAAATAGGAACATAAATAGTACCATCATTGCCAGACCTGGTCCACATCTGGTTGACATACACCCTGCCATGACACCAGTCAGTCAGAAGTGCCAGCTCGATGCCAGATCCGGGCCAGACCTGTTTTCTATGAGCCTGGGGCATATAAACCAAACCACAATCGGGCCAGATATGGCATGCCATCACATAAACAGTGCTATCTGGCCCATATCTGGATGACATACGTCTTATCATGCCAGAAGTCAGCCAGCAGTGCTGGCTTGAAACCAGATCCGAGCCAGACCTGCTTCCTATGTGGGAAGGTTCTATGTATGTGACAGTCAAGTACTTTCAGCTATTCTTTATTACATTTTGGAATTCTAAAGTGAAAAGAAGATTTGTCAAACCGTGTAGTGACATCTCACAACTGACTAAATGTCACAAAAACAAGTATGAATGGTTGTTTGCAAATATTATGACTTAGAAACTGTAGATAGTGAGTATAAAAAGCGAGAGAAATATATCCGTGTTTCCACCTTCAAATTCCACACTGTGAAAATCCAGTGAGGTGCAGTGGTGAAGGGGAAATCTAAAAGTACAGGAACTACAGAAATCTATGGCTGAACATTCAACAAGAAAAAAATGTAAAAGATACTCAGCATATCACAGCCAACACAAACAGAAAAAAAAAACATGACACAAAGCTTTATATCAAAAACAATCGACTGTGAAAGGGATAAGGAAAATCTATTTGAGCACTGTAATGCCAGTCACTTTATATTCCTAATTTATTGAGATGACTCTTTGAAACAGTAACTATAAGTCATATCATCAGTTTTTCTGGTTCATAATCATTTTTACATGTCTGACATTAAAAGTGTTCATATAAAAGCAGTTAGAGAGGAAAAAATGTTTGTCTGTAATATCCTTATCCTCACACATCTACATATATGAATGTATGAATTACCTTTTTGTGCATATTAATCAATCATATGGTGAAACAACTTTAGTGTAGTCTGAAGATTTATTAATAAAAATTTAATAGCACTTGTGACATCTTGCGAAATTAAAAATAAAAGTTATTTATGATATTTTATAATATAATATAACATAATTATAAATATAAAACACCAAACATTATGTACAGTGAAATTTGATTTCTTCTTGGTTGTTACTATTTTTTATTTTATTTTAAGCATCAGGAGTAAAACCTTGAGAAAAACAAGTAGAAATTTTGATGAAGTATTCATATGTGAGACAGTACGCTGACAGTACTTCTGATTTATCAAAACTATATTCAGAGCCACATATGAATAACGTTTTTTGTGTGTATTAGTCAGTAATATGGTAAAGCAATATTAGTGTAGTCTGGCTGGTGTTTGTTGATAAAAATAACATTTATTTAATAATACTTTCTGTTGGTAGTGAATTTACACTGAGTTTGCTTGATGGCTCTGATATCAGGATGTGAAAGGGCATCAAAAAGCAGAAGTATCTGTGAGGAGGTTTTTGTCACAGTGTAAATCACTGTGATACGAACTCATCAACAGAGCCATCCCATGTCTGACAGTAATAGACTGCAGAGTCTCCCTCCTCCACATTGTTGATGATCAAACGATAATCTGATGTTGACTGATGAGTGGATGTGAATTTTGGAGAGGAGAACCCAGAGCCATAGCTTGGAGAACTCCAGCCATGATAAAAGTACAGCACAAACTGAGGAACTCCTCCTGGGATCTGTTTATACCAGCGACAATGGCTGCCAGTAACAGTCCCCAGGTTACAGTCCATGGTGGCTGTCTCTCCTTTCCTCACTGATAAACCAGGAGGTTTCTGTGTCAGCACCGTCACACCACTCACACCTGCAAACAACAAGAAGACATGGAGTCAAGAGAAACACACTGAAATCTGTGTCCAAATGTGCAATATAAGTCAAAGTGTTTACATGTTAGAGCAGTGATGAGAGCACAGAGAGTCACCAGCATGTTCTCAGTGTTTGACGAAAGATGAACTTGTAGCTTCGAAACGGACTGTACTGCGTTTATTGGATAAAGAGGGGAGGTGCTGGAGGAGCCATTATATAAAACGACAAACAGGAGGAGGAGCATCAAAAATGTATATGCAAAATCTTTTGTCTTTACTATATTTATCACTATTTGTGTTGTTCTCCCGCCTATCAACCCATTACAACATTATTATTTTTTCTTTCTTTCTTTTTTTAACCTTTTTTCCTTTTTGCTGAAGCATTTAGTTAGGACTGGATCCGGTGACCCTGAATCCTTCCTTTTTACAGTGGGGGGATTCCTATGATTCACTGAGTGTTTCTTCTCAGGTCACCTTTCTCCCTCACTATGTGTCTATACATACAGTGCTCAGCATAAATGAGTACACTCCATTTAAAAAGTAGAAATTTAATCAGTAGCTCAATGAACAGAAGAACAGTTTCCAAAATTTTCACAAGGCTGAGTTTTATTGAACACTTGTTTATCTCCATAACATGAAATAAGGTTAATAATATAACTTAGATCACAAAATCTTCAGTTTTACTCAAATTGGTTGAAGCAAAAATGAATATACCCCACAACAAAAACTACTACATTTAGTATTTTGTATGACCACCATGATTTTCAAGGTCTGTAGGGAGAAGAGATCCTAAAACTCATAAAGAAACAGAGGGTACAAGAACTGGAAGGGGATATTAGCTTTCATTCATAAATCAAATCAATTCTGACATCTAATTTCATAATTGTAATGATTATGTTTAGACTGTATTTGGAGATGTCCAAATGTCTGATGTCCACTAAACTAATATAATAATTTCAGTCCCATTTCGTTCTGAGCTTATTCTGATGACTCTTCAAAAGACATACAAGCTCATATCATGAGTGTTTCTGGTTCATATTCATTTTTCACAGCCATGTCTGACATAAAACTGTTCTTATAAAAGTAGTTAGAAAAGAAAACAATATTTACCTCCAATGTGTTCATCTCTAATGTCTGTTTTCTGATTAATCAAAACTGTAATTTAATAGCCATATATGAACAATTCTTTTAAAACTTTGTTTTACTCAGTCTGAAGGTGAAACAGCATTTGTAATCTGAAGCTTGTCACTGAAAAATAACATTTAATATAATTTGAGCCGTGAATCTCTCTCTCTCTCGCTCTCTCTCTCTCTCTCTCTCTCTCTCTCCCTCTCTCGCTCTGGCACTAGATTGAGCCTTCACATTTATCATTACATGAAATCAAGTAGAGAATTTAAGCTTTTGCTTAGTGTGGCCCATTCTTTCATAAAGTTTATATATCTGAAATAAAAGGAAGCTGGTAATACTGCCACTACGATGACTAATCAAAACTGGTGGTAGCATTGAAATGACAGTGGGCTTAAGAGGTGTTGGTAGACCCTTTTAAAAGTTATTATAATTATAAATATAAAACATCAAACATTACACACTACCTAAAGGTTGATGTCACAGAATGATACTCATGATACTTTAAGTAACAGGAGTAAAACCTTGAGGGAATAAATAGCATCTGCTTTTATGGCACCATAACAGCTCATTTTAAACGGTGTGCTTGTCTTTTGGATGCTCACCTTTTCTTCACCTGTCCTCCTCTTTAGGTATCTCACCAATCTGCTGCACTCCTAATCTCCTCTGCTCCCTCCTCCTGATTTCTCTTCTGTCCTAATTGCAAAAAAGAATGTGTCAATAAACCTCCATCCAAATTTATGTATCAACTTATTTTATATATCAACTCAATCATGCATAATTTCATGCCCCAAGAGGTAAATAGTTCTCAAAGTCAATACTAAATGCCAGCTGCAGGTCAATATTTAAATCAGCTGATGACTCATATCAGCCATCATTCTGTTGCTTTTTATTCCTACTGGATTCTGTGCATTTTCCACCAAATGGCATCTGTCTTCACATTCACATGACCTTCTCTTTTATTAATTTGTTTGTTCTATTTCCATCCATTCACTTCCGCTTATCCTTTTCAGGGTCGCAGGGGGCGCTGGAGCCTATCCCAGCTGTCATAGGGCGAGAAGCGGGGTACACCCTGGACAGGTTGCCAGTCTGTCACAGGGCCAACACACAGGGACAGACAACCATACGCACTCACATTCACACCTAGTGGCAATTTGGATTATCCAATTAACCTATCCCCAAAAGTTGCATGTCTTTGGACGGTGGGAGGAAGCCGGAGTACCTGGAGGGAACCCACGCAAACACGGGGAGAACATGCAAACTCCACACAGAAAGACCCGGCCTGATGGTGGAATTGAACTCAGGACCTTCTTGCTGTGCGGCAACAGTGCTAACCACCGTGCCACCATGCTACCCTTGTTCTATTTCATTTGCAGTATTTTATTTTTAGAGTACTTTAATAATCACTCTCCTTTTACACATTTCATTCATTTCACACTGTGTAGTGTGTTCAAATATCCACTAGATTTCATTAATCCTCAGTGAACATGGAACATAACATAACATGTTAACTTCTACTGTATGCAGCACTGTTGACATTTACAAATAGCTAGGACCAGAGTCTATGTTCCCAGGAGCAGTTTGCACTGGAAGCCCTAAAATAATAGCCCACAGACCAGTGTAAATTTTGAACTGCCAGCTGGAGAAGAGAGGTGACGCTTAACTGAGAGTGAAGATTTATTTCCAAGTGCAGTATTTCTTCATTAATTTAAACCATTGTGAGAAAATAAATTCTTAATAGATTCTCCTCCTCAATATTTTTCAACATGACAATTTTTTTTTAATTTCACTGATACAACAGTAGCCATGTGTTTCACCACCATGTTGACACTCTGTGTTGAATAGACTTGAAACCACACTGTTTAAAGGCAGGAAATGACGAAGAGATGTAATGTTGTTGGATCTATTTAATATGTTATAGGAAAATTACTTCCCAGGTAGGACTCAATAATCGGGATTTTTCCAAGTTCTTGAGCCCTATGTGGATCCTATGTGAGTCCCAGTTATTGATTCTTCTAGCTCTTAAAGAAATAAAGAAAAAAATGACAAAAATTTGATAGGCTCTGGCTATAGAGAGATGTAAAACACGACAATGAGTGAAATGAATGAAACAAATGAAGACTAAACCAAACAAAAAAGAAAAATAAGAAGAAGAAAAAAGTGAAAAAAGTGCAAGAATTTACATTTCATTTCATTTCAGTTTTGTCATGAACTGTTGGAAATACGAGAATGGGACCCAAGAGCAGACTCAGTACACGAGTCGAACTATTTACAAGGTTTATTTACAAAATGTGAACTTAAACAAGAACATGGCTAGAAACTGAAACTTAAACAGAGCTAGAGCCGAGGAAGATTGAGGGCGCTGAAATGCTTAAACACAGGAGGCACAAGGAGAGCCAAGGAACAGGGAACTCTGCAACAGAAGAGAGGGAGGTTTCTGGGCAGGAAGGCAAGTGAATGATCAGAGGTGAGTACGTACTGCCATGGGGTGTGTTTACTTGCAGACTGGAGATGGTGAGTCCTGGGGGAGGTGTCTGTGAGAGTGTCCACTTGGGTGAGTACGATGAAGGATGTCCAGTCTCGGAGGAGTGACAACAGGCAGGAGGCAGGCGAGTGAACGAGGTGAGTATGGAAGTCCTTAGTTTGGGATCTGACTGTAGTAGTTGGTGCAATACGGACCAGAACGGACCAGAACTGAAGCGTGAATGTGGCAGGAGGAGAATCTGGTAGGAACTGAGGACATAGAGCAGCGTTAGATACAGGACAGAGGACTATGGATCAGTCCACTAGGAAGCCAAGTTAGCACCAGAGATAGCAGGACAAACTGGCGATGAGAAGCAGGTAGTGCCGGATTAAAAATCCTCCTTCTGATTGTTCCTGGATGAGGAGCAAGTGAGGTGCCAAAAACCCCGCCTTGGAGGATGGCCTGGATGCCTCTCGCACACGAAAATCCCTAGACACTCCTACGCAACAGGTTTCCATTACTGTAGATTGCAAACTTGGAGTCTCATTACACATGCAAAGATGTGGCCAGTCTCTAGCTTGCTCAGTAAATACTATTATTACAACCAACAACTTCAAACAAATATACCCTCTTGTTAAAATATGCACTGATGACTTCTTAGCATTTACACAAGAATATGTCGAGAAATTATATCATTATTTACCAACATATCTGTAGGCTGTCAGTCATCCAGGTCATGGCAGTCTAAGGAACTTGGGGAAAAAAGCGACTGGATGAGAGCACAGAGAGCCACCAGCATGTTTTCAGTTTGAGCTGAGAATGGACTTGTAAGGTTGAGAGCCACTACTACCTTTGTTGGATAAAGAGAGGAGGTGCTGGAGGAGCCTTTTTATAAAACAACAAACAGGAGGAGGAGCTTTGACAATATGTATAATTTTTGTCTTGACTACATTTACAGCTATTGGTGGTGACAATGTCTCCTGTCTGTCACTCCATTAAAATGTGATCATCTTAATTTCTTTCTTTTTTAATTGTTTTTTTTAATTTTATAATCACTTTTATACTCATGTACTACTTAAGAAAGAATTTTTTATTTGCTATATTTAACACTTTATCTTTCTGATTTTATTCAAATTTTAAATCAAGTATTGTTAAATTTTAAAGTTTCTCAAAAGGTGCCAATCAAGTTGTTTCAGCATTAGTTCAGTGTAAACCATCCTTTGTTAAATTTTGCGATCACGCAACTTACTAAGTTTCAGAAAATTATGAATGAAGGTTTGCAGATGTGATGACCAAAAACAGTTGATGGCTATTTTAAAAAGAAAGAGAAATATTAAAGTGTTTCCACCTTGAGGAGGAAAAGGGAATCCTGAAAATACAGAGTACAAAAATCTATGTTTGAACTCTTATCGTCAGTGATTCTGGTTCATATTCATTTTCACATGTCTGACATGAAAAGTGTTTTTATGAAAGCAGTTAGAGAATGTTAGGATTCAGAGATTCTTTTATTGTTACCATGTAACCTGCCTTATGATAAATGCATTAACAACATGTTTTACAGTATTATTTTATCAGTAATATTTCTTATAGCGTTCATATTGCATTGAATATGTTTGTTATCACATTGACCTTTCTATTCACAGGTTGAGTTCATTCTATACACAATGCATAACTGTGCTTGTTTAGAGTTGATGTTCCATCCAAGAGGGTTTTAAGCTTCACTGGTGAGAGTGTCCAGGTGATACATGTTGAGGGAAGATGAGAACATAGCAGGTTAATTGCATGCATGCTTACAATACACATTAAATCTAGCAACAGGCCTGAGCGAAAGCCCAAGTGTCTTCTGCTTCTTTTTGAGACCTGCGCCAATTCTGTTTACTTAGTGATTGGTGACGAGGGTCAATTATTAGCTCTTAACGATCCCGAAGCTTGAAGTTTATTACCTTAAAAGGCAGGTGTTATAGAAAAGAGAAGTTATATGACTGTTTATAGTTATTAAGATGTACGAGACGTGCTCATGTCTGTAAACAATGTATTTTTGACCTGTATTGACGTGTATGTGTGGGCGTTAATTTTCTATGCTATGAAACCAGCATTCAATGTATTTTTGTCAGAGGAAGACACATGCTGATGTTTCCTCTCCTGTGTTAATAAACTCATCGTTTGATTGCATTTGTCTGGTGCCTCCGTCGTTTGTTGTCTGGTCTGCAGTTGATCGATCTTGCTTCAAAAAGAACAAATGTTTATCTGTAATATGCTTATCCTGACACATCTACTTTCTGATTCATCAAAATTAATTTAAGAGCCATATGTCAATAACTTTTTTGTGTGTATTAGTCAATCATATGGTGAAACAATATTTGAATAGTCTGATGGTTGTCACTAAAAAAAATTAATAACAGGTAGTGTGTTTAGACTGAGCTTCCAAGATGTCTTTGTTATCAGTATTTGTAAAAATCTCAAAAAGCAGAAGTATCCGTGAGGAGGCTTTTGTCATAGTGTAAATCACTGTGATGCGTACTCATTAACAGAGCTGTCCCATGTCTGACAGTAATAGACTGCAGAGTCTCCCTCCTCCACATTGTTGATGATTAAACGATAATCTGTTGTTGACTGATGAGTGGATGTGAATTTTGGAGCAGAGAACCGAGAGCCGTAAAATGAAGAACTGTAGGTATGATGAAACCTCAGTACAAACTGAGGAACTCCTCCTGGAATCTGTTTATACCAACGAGCGTTACTGAGAGTAACAGTCCCCAGGCTACAGTCCATGGTGGCTGTCTCTCCTTTGCTCACTGATAAAACAGGAGGTTTCTGTGTCACCACATTCACACCACTCACACCTGCAAACAAGAAGCCATGGAGTCAAGACAAACAAACAGACTAATAAATCTTTCTTGAGGTCTGATTGGACGTATAAGTCCTCTTTACATGTTAATGCAGTGATCAGAGTACAGAGAGTCAGCAGCATGTTGTCGATGTGAGCTGAGAATTGACAAGAAAATGTGAAGAAAATGTGCTGGTTGAGCCATTTAATACAACTAGGAGGAGGAGGAGCTGTGAATCTCTCTCTCTCTCTCTCTCTCTCTCTCTCTCTCTGCTTCTCTCTATCTCTTTCTTTCTGAATTGGTTCCTTTGTTAAATTCTGTTAAATTATCTATCATTTCTGATTTAACTGGATATCTTTTTACCACTGCCACTAGATTGAGCCTTCACATTTATCATTAAATAAAATCAAGTAGATTTCAGTTTTTGCTTAGTGTGGACCATTCTTTTGTAAAGTTTATATATCTGAAATAAAAGGAAGCTGGTAAAACTCATATAAAAAAGTAATACTGCTATTACTGTGACTACGACTAATGCAAACTGGTGGTAACATTGAAACAGGGGGTTCAGGTGCATTGGGAGACTTGAAACATTGGGGTCTTAGTACAGCGCTGAAATCTTTTGGAGTTCCTCTTAATAACAGCACCTTTTTAATTAAAAGGTTATTTATCATATTTTATAGTCAAATTAATATAATTATAGATATATAAAATATCAACCAATATGTACTGCCTAGAGCTTGATGTCACAGAATGATACTGAAATAAACAAACAGTGAAATTTGATTTCTTCTTGTTTGTTACTGTTTGTTATTTTAAGCAACAGGAGTAAAACCTTGAGAAAAACAAGTGAAAATGTTGATAAAGTATTCATATATGAGACAGTATACTGACAGTACTTAGTTCAAATTTTAAATTTTCTGATTCATCAAAACTAATTTCAGAGCCATATAGGACTGACTTGTTTGTGTGTATTAGTGAATCATATCATGAAACAACATTATTGAATTCTGATGTTTGTCAATAAAAATAACATTTATTTAATAATACTTTCTGTAGGTAGTTAGTTTACACTGAGCTTTCACTTAAGTCTTTGTTATCAGGATGTGTAAATCTCAAAAAGCAGAAGTACCAGTGAGGAGGTTTTTGTCACAGTGTAAATCACTGTGATATGTGCTCATTAACAGAGCTGTCCCATGTCTGACAGTAATAGACTGCAGAGTCTCCCTCCTCCACATTGTTGATGATCAAACGATAATCTTTTGTTGACTGATGAGTGGATGTGAATTTTGGAGCAGAGAACCCAGAGCCATATTCTGGAGAACTCCAGCTATGATACATCCTCAGCACATACTGAGGAACTCCTCCTGGAATCTGTTTATACCAACGAGCATCATTAGTAACAGTCCCCAGGTTACAGTCCATGGTGGCTGTCTCTCCCTTCCTCACTGATAGAAGAGGTTTCTGTGTCAGCACCGTCACACCACTCACACCTGCAAACAACAAGAAGACATGGAGTCAAGAGAAACAAACAGACTAATAAATCTTTCTTGAGGTCTGATTGGATGTATAAGTCCTCTTTACATGTTAATGCAGTGATGAGAGTACAGAGAGTCACCAGCATGTTGTCGATATGAGCTGAGAATTGACAATAAAATGTGAAGAAAAGGTTCAGTTGAGCCATTTAATACAACTAGGAGGAGGAGGAGCTGTGAATCTCTCTCTCTCTCTCTCTCTCTCTCTCTCTCTCTCTCTCTCGCTCTGGCACTAGACTGAGCCTTCACACTTATCATTACATGAAATCAAGTAGAGAATTTAAGCTTTTGCTTAGTGTGGCCCATTCTTTTGTAAAGTTTATATTTCTGAAATAAAAGGAAGCTGGTAATACTGCCACTACAATCACTAATCAAAACTGGTGGTAGCATTGAAAAGACAGTGGGCTCAAGAGGTGTTGGTAGACCCTTTTATAAGTTATTATAATTATAAATATAAAACATCCAACATTACACACTACCTAAAGGTTGATGTCACAGAATGATACTCATGATACTTTAAGCAACAGGAGTAAAACCTTGAGGGAAAAAAAGTAAAAATGTTGATGAAGTGTTCACATGCGAGACAGTATGCTGACAGTACTTAGCTCAATTTTTAAACTTTACCATAAATACCATCTGCTTTTATGTCACCATAACAGCTCATTTTAAAAGGTGTGCTTGTCTTTTGGACGCTCACCTTTTCATCAACTGTCCTCCTCTCTAGGTATCTGACCAATCTGCTGCACTCTTAATCTCCTCTGCTCCCTCCTCCTGGTCTCTCTCCTGTCAATAACGTGTCAATAAACCTCCATCCAAATCTATGTATCAACTTATTTTATATATCAACTCAATCATGCATAATTTCATGCCCCAAAAGCTAAATAGTTCTCAAAGTCAATACTAAATGCCAGCTGCAGGTCAATATTTAAAGCAGCTGTCAAAGGACTTTGCAAAGAAAAGCGTCTGGACTTCTTTGACTTGCTTGAAGACGTTTCACCTCTCATCCGAGAAGCTTCTTCAGTTCTAAGGTCAAATGGCCGAGAGTCCCAGATTTAAACCCAGTGGGAGTATCCCCCCAAGGAGGGACAAAGGACCCCCTGGTGATCCTCTAATCACATGAGCCAAGGTGTGAAAGCGGGTGTGGGACCTAATCAGCCAGGGTTTCGGGTGAAACCCTGGCTGAACTGAAGAAGCTTCTCGGATGAGAGGTGAAACGTCTTCAAGCAACTCAAAGAAGTCCAGGCGCTTTTCTTTGCAAACTCCTTTGACTACGATGACCTGGATGACTGAGAACCTTCACAGACATTTAAAGCAGCTGATGATTCATATCTTTCATCATTCTGTTGCTTTTTATTCATACTGGATTCTGCGCATTTTCCACCAAATGGCATCTGTCTTCACATTCACATGACCTTCTCTTTTATTAATTTATTTGTTCTATTTCATTTGCAGTATTTTATTTTTAGAGTACTTTAATAATCACTCTCCTTTTACACATTTCATTCATTTCACACTGTGTAGTGTGTTCAAATATCCACTCGATTTCATTAATCCTCAGTGAACATGGAACATAACATAACATGTTAACTTCTACTGTATGCAGCACTGCTGACATTTACAAATAGCTAGAACCAGAGTCTATGTTCCCAGGAGCAGTTTGCACTGGAAGCCCTAAAATAATAGCCCACAGACCAGTGTAAATTTTGAACTGCCGACTGGAGAAAAGAGGTGACGCTTAACTGAGAGTGAAGATTTATTTCCAAGTGCAGTATTTCTTCATTAATTTAAACCATTGTGAGAAAATAAATTCTTAATAAATTCTCCTCCTCAATATTTTTCAACATGACAAATTTTTTTTAATTTCACTGATACAACAGTAGCCATGTGTTTCACCACCATGTTGACACTCTGTGTTGAATGGACTTGGAACCACACTGTTTAAAGGCAGGAAATGACGAAGAGATGTAATGTTGTTGGATCTATTTAATATTTTATAGGAAAATTACTTCCCACGTAGGACTCAATAATCGGGATTCTTCCAAGTTCTTGAGCCCTATGTGGATCCTATGTGAGTCCCAGTTATTGATTCTTCTAGCTCTTAAAGAAATAAAGAAAAAAATGACAAAACTTTGGTAGTCTCTGGCTATAGAGAAATGTAAAACACGACAATGAGTGAAATGAATGAAACAAATGAAGACTAAACCAAACAAAAAAGAAAAAGAAGAAGAAGAAAAAAGTGAAAAAAGTGCAAGAATTTACATTTCATTTCAGTTTTGTCATGAACTGTTGGAAATACAAGAATGGGACCCAAGAGCAGACTCAGTACACGAGTCAAACTATTTACAAGGTTTATTTACAAAATGTGAACTTAAACAAGAACATGGCTAGAAACTGAAACTTAAACAGAGCTAGAGCCGAGGAAGATTGAGGGCGCTGAAATGCTTAAACACAGGAGCCACACGGAGAGCCAAGGAACAGGGAACTCTGCAACAGAAGAGAGGGAGGTTTCTGGGCAGGAAGGCAAGTGAATGACCAGAGGTGAGTACATACTGCCATGGGGTGTGTTTACTTGCAGACTGGAGATGGTGAGTCCTGGGGGAGGTGTCTGTGAGAGTGTCCACTTGGGTGAGTACAATGAAGGATGTCCAGTCCCGGAGGAGTGACAACAGGCAGGAGGCAGGCGAGTGAACGAGGTGAGTATGGTCCTTAGTTTGGGATCTGACTGTAGTAGTTGGTGCAATACGGACCAGAACGGACCAGAACTGAAGCGTGAATGTGGCAGGAGGAGAATCTGATAGGAACTGAGGACATAGAGCAGCGTTAGATACAGGACAGAGGACTATGGATCAGTCCACTAGGAAGCCAAGTTAGCACCAGAGATAGCAGGACAAACTGGCGATGAGAAGCAGGTAGTGCCGGATTAAAAATCCTCCTTCTGATTGTTCCTGGATGAGGAGCAAGTGAGGTGCCGAAAACCCCGCCTTGGAGGATGGCCTGGATGCCTCTCGCACACGAAAATCCCTAGACACTCCTACGCAGCAGGTTTCCATTACTGTAGATTGCAAATTTGGAGTCTTGTTACACATGCAAAGATGTGGCCAGTCTCTAGCTTGCTCAGTAAATACTATTATTACAACCAACAACTTCAAACAAATATACCCTCTTGTTAAAATATGCACTGATGACTTCTTAGCATTTACACAAGAATATGTTGAGAAATTATATCATTATTTACCAACATATCTGTAGGCTGTCAGTCATCCAGGTCATGGCAGTCTAAGGAACTTGGGGAAAAAAGCGACTGGATGAGAGCACAGAGAGCCACCAGCATGTTTTCAGTTTGAGCTGAGAATGGACTTGTAAGGTTGAGAGCCACTACTACCTTTGTTGGATAAAGAGAGGAGGTGCTGGAGGAGCCTTTTTATAAAACAACAAACAGGAGAAGCTTTGAAAATATGTATAATTTTTGTCTTGACTACATTTACAGCTATTGGTGGTGACAATGTCTCCTGCCTGTTACTCCGTTACAATGTGATCATCTTCTGATTGTTTTTTCATTTCTTTCCTTTTTAACTGCTTTTTTGTTTTAATAATCACTTTTATACTCATGTACTACATAAGAAAGAATTTCTTATTTGATATATCTAACACTTTATCTTTCTGATTTCATTCAAATTTTAAATCAATTAGTGTTAGATTTTAAAGTTTCTCAAAAGGTGCCAATCAAGTAATTTTAGCATTAGTTCTGTGTAAACCATCCTTTGTTAAATTTTGCAATCACACAACTGACTAAATGTCAGGAAATTATGAATGAAAGTTTGTTTGCAAATGTGATGACCAAAAACAATTGATGGTGATTTTAAAAAGAAAGAGAAATATTAAAGTGTTTCCACCTTGAGGAGGGAAAGGGAAATCTGAAAGTACAGAGAATACAAAAATCTATGATTGAATTCTTATCATCGGTGATTCTGGTTCATATTCATTTTTCACATGTCTGACATATAAAGTATTTCTATAAAAGCAGTTAGAGAAGAACAAATGTTTATCTATAATATGCTTATCCTCACACATCTACTTTCTGATTCATCAAAATTAATTTAAGAGCCATATGTCAATAACTTTTTTGTGTGTATTTGTCAATCATATGGTGAAACAATATTTGAATAGTCTGATGGTTGTCACTAAAAAAAGTTAAGAACAGCTGGTGTGTTTACACTGAGCTTCTATGATGTCTTTGTTATCAGTATGTGTAAAAAATCTCAAAAAGCAGAAGTATCCTTGAGGAGGTTTTTGTCACACTGTAAATCACTGTGATGCGAACTCATTAGCAGAGCTGTCCCATGTCTGACAGTAATAGACTGCAGAGTCTCCCTCCTCCACATTCTTGATGATTAAACGATAATCTGTTGTTGACTGATGGGTGGATGTGAATTTTGGAGCAGAGAACCCAGAGCCATAATATGAAGAACTGTAGCTGCGATGAAACCTCAGCACGTACTGAGGAACTCCTCCTGGAATCTGTTTATACCAACGAGCATCACTGTTAGTAACAGTCCCCAGGTTACAGTCCATGGTGGCGGTCTCTCCTTTCCTCACTGATAAAACAGGAGGTTTCTGTGTCACCACCGTCACACCACTCACACCTGCAAACAACAAGAAGACATGGAGTCAAGAGAAACACACTGACTGATAATTCTTACTGTATAATTTGGTATATAAGACTCTTTACATGTTAGAGCAGTGATCAGAGTACAGAGAGTCACCAGCATGTTGTCAATGTCAGCTGAGATTTGACGGTAAGATTAGAAGAGGAGGTACTGGAGTAGCAATTTAATACAACTAGGAGGAGGAGGAGCTATGGCGTTCACACTCTCTCTCTGGATTGTTTCCTTTGTTAAATTCTCTTAAATGTTCTATATTTTCTAATAAATAATGTCAAGTGTTTTTACTAGGTATCTTTTTACCACTGCCACTGGTTTGAGTCAAATAATATACTGCCACTACTACTGACTAATTACACTTGGTGGTAATAGTGGTAGCAACACTGGGCTCATTTAACAAACTGAGTCTAATGTTTTTAAAGTTGAAGGTAATTTTAAAAAAAGAAGAAGTTCATTCATTGTCAGTATTTTTTCACTCCTTCCAGAATGACTGGAAAGATTTAATGTTTTTCAGAATTCATGAAAGCTGTAGTGTCTTATTCAAGTTTTCCTTGCAATATTGAGTTACTGTGCTTTATTTACCGAGTCACCCTTTCCCAAAGTCTTTCTGTGGAGATTGCTGTCCTAAAGATGAGAAATCTCCCAGAATATACAGAAGACACAATAAACTGATGTGCAGCAAAAACCTTTATGGTAATTTAAATAATTTCCAAATTATTTCTGCTGATCTACTAGTATTTTCCAGCAGTCATCTCTAGGTTTTACATGGTCATATGGTCCCCAAACAGAGTAAATATCCAGTAAGTGTCAGTTCTCTGGGAGAAGAGCATCACTGAACAGACACACATCAAACCTTGAGGCAGATGGGCACAGCAGCAGGCACTGACACCTGGTGTCACTCCTGTCAGCTAACAACAGGAAACTGAGACTAGATCTCATACAGATGATTCATCTGATTCATATTTCCCCTAATAAGCCTACACAGATCAAAATATAATGAAGTTTTAAGTTAGATGAAGCTTTAAGTTAATTTGCAGCAAAACCACAATGCAGTAGTTTACAGGAATTCCTTTATATCAACTACTTATTACCTCAATACTTTTAAATAAAATCGCACTCTTCAGTGGCTGAGACTGATTGGACAATGACTCCCCCTTGTGGGGAAAATATATTTATTTTACAATGCTATTTATTTTTTACACATTTATTTTCTACTCTTGGGTGATCGTGGCTCAAGAGTTGGGAGTTCGCCTTGTAATCGGAAGGTTGCCGGTTCGAGCCCCGGCTTGGACAGTCTCGGTCGTTGTGTCCTTGGGCAAGACACTTCACCCGTTGCCTACTGGTGGTGGTCAGAGGGCGCCAGTGTTCGGCAGCCTCGCCTCTGTCAGTGCGCCCCAGGGTGGCTGTGGCTACAATGTAGCTTGCCATCACCAGTGTGTGAATGGGTGGATGACTGGATATGTAAAGCGCTTTGAGGTACTTAGGGACTGTTAAAGCGCTATATAAATACAGGCCATTTACTATTTACCAACTTATTTATTTGACTTTCAGCATCAGTGATTTTCAGCATTTTCGCCTTTCCACCTTTGGAAAAATTAAAACACACTTTAACTTTTGACTGATATTATCTGAATAGTTATTTACCATTTAACATCTTTGAGCCTTCACAGTGACGAATAAAAAAATATATATATATTTTTTTATAAGGTTCATATAACATTCAAGGGGAATAAGGTTCGAGTCATAGGTATTTTTTTTAACCTCACATATAAAAGTGACATCAATTTCTGGTCTTTGCATATTATTTTATCATCACGAAGGATTTCTCCTTTTTTTGTCCATAAGCCAAGTTTAAAAGCAACAATGATTATTTATAAAATAATAAAAAGGTTAACATTTTTGGATTTTTCCAGTCAGGGACAGTCCCCTTTCACTTAGGACTTGATTTGCATAAAACTCTAAATACAGAGAAGAAGCCTCCAGGTGCATCCTAGAAGACAGAGGGGGAGGTGTAGATAGTTTCAGTTAGTACTCATTTTGGGGGGTTTCTTTTCAAACCACGTTTATTGCAGGAAACTTAAACCAGAACATAAAATATTAATTATCTTTTCAGGCACTCTAATTCTCTATATTTTTTTTAATATACTAATAAAATAATAATAATAAAATACTCAGGAATTTTTTTACTTTTGTTTTTTGAAGTGGAAGTTTGGAAACTAACATGAAGCTATGATAACCTCACCACAAGTAAAGAACTTATGGACATGCACACACTAGCACATAGACATACAGAAGAGTTGAGGAAATTCAAACTGGCAGAAGAAGAAAATGCTACATTGTCTCAAATGTTCACTTGCAATATTTTTTATTATCATATTACAGAATAAATGCATAGCAAACATCAACTGCTAGTATTTTCTTACATATACACATGCACACAAAAAAAATACCAAAAGGATTGAAGAGCAAACTTTAAATGCTGATTCTGACCCGTCTGCTAGTCAGTGCTACAGGCTGATTTGCTGATGGCTTTCTCTGAAGTCTGTGAGCCCAAAGACACTTTACATGTATAAACCTTATCCATGTTCCAGTCTGATGTCTGGATGGTCAGAGAGCTGCTGATTTGGTAAGTCTGGTCTGGTCTCTGAACAGCAGTGCTGGTAGAGATCTCACTGCTCACTGGACTCCCACCAGCCAACCAGCTCACATCTGCAAAAGGCACAGACTGACTGGACAGACAGATCAGAGAAGCTGTGTTGGACTGGAGCTCAGCACTGGACGGAGGGAAGACTGTCAGGACAGGAGGAGGGAGGCTGGAGCCTGAAAATACATGAAGGACATTTAAAAAAATAAAAATAAAAAATGAATAAATAAAAACTAGAAATGGATGAGAATGGATCAATATAAAGTAATGGATGAAAAAAATACTATACTTTAACTCCCAAAATAGCTAAAATAACTTCTCCAAAATACATAAAAGTTATGTCTTACAACATCATCATCAGGCCAGAGATATTGGATGAAGATGATATTTATTATAAAATAAAGAACTCGCATAAAAGACAATGACATCTGCAAAAAAATAAGGAATAGTCATCTAAGAACAGAACAAAAAAACTAGATTTTTTTTTAATCATATAATTATTTTTTCATCCTTGTGAAATAAAACAATACCAGCTATGACAAACTGCAGACAAAATGGGTTTAATTCTAAAATCAAGCAACACTAAGGTTAAGGTCAGATTGTTGAATTATAGTCGTTTTTCCACCTTAGGTCAAATGTTTGAGAGAACATGGAATAATTTCCAGCAAATATTATTTAAAAAATGTTTTCTGAAAGGTAGATAATACTATCATTTTATAATAATAATATAAGTTCAATATCTGTGTCTGTGCACTAATGAAGAACTTAAGTCACATTACAACGTGTGATCAACTCTGTAGCTTGCAGACTGCATGAAACAGCAAAAAAAAAAAAGTCTAAAGAAAAATCTAAGTATATGAGAAATGAGAAAATTAGAGAATCTAAGCATAAACACAAATACCTCCTGTTTCATCATCAGTTTAAAAGTACTTACTTGTCACAATCAGCTTGGTGCCTTGTCCGAATACCACAGTGATTCAGTTTGTATACATGGCTGTACAAAACCCTCCTGACTGTCACTGATGAGGGGAGAGGAACTGAAACATCCAATTGAGACCAACTTTCACTGTCAGTGTCACTTCTTATATTGTTGATCAAATGCTAATCTGATGTTGACTGATGGGTACATGTGAATTTTGGAGAGGAGAGCCCAAACCCATAAAGTGGAAAAATATAGCTACAATAAAAATACAGCACAGGGATGGGACTTGAGAAGAATTTAGTGATTTAGTGATTATCAATATTATTTATCAATTTGATTCCTAATTGATTCTCTCTGATTCTCACTGGCTTTGCTTCTAGAGTCACCAACATCACTAAAAAGCATATTAAACACATTACATTCATGCAAATCATTTGCACGCTGTGTGGTCAAACATTTGAACTTGTTAGAAGTATTTCCCCTCTTTGCTGTGATCATTGTTGGGTTATTACTCAAAAAAAGTAATGTTTTATACATTACTCATTACTATTCTTAAAGATAATGCACATGATTGAATTATTCCCAGTAGAAAGTAATTCTTTACGCTACTAGTTACATTACTTTTGCGTTTCTCCATGAAATGGCCTAAAATTCATTGTCTCATAATTGCCAGTGAACTATATAAACCTGAGGCTACAGTCCCATACACCAACAGAAATCCATATCCTAAGGAGGACACACATGATCTTTCTCTTAGTGTTAAGGTGTGAACTCAAAGCCATCAGCACAGCAGTCGTCACTGTGATTCTAGTTTAGAAACATGAACAGGTAGAAAAGGAGGCTGCAGTCTGACTGCTCATCACTGCTTTTGTTACCTGTTGAAGTTTAGACTCTGGCTGCTGGGCTGGGGGCAGCATTTACACAGCTTTAACCTTATAGATTTGACAAGGTAAGCACTATTGTCTATTTTTAGATTTGCCTCATCAAATCTAAAAATAATACATAATACATATTACATGCCTATTTACCAACTAGTACACACCGATGCAAGGAGGGCAGGGTTATCTTTTTAGCTTGCTCTATATTTTAAATGCACAGTACAACAACAAATTAACAAAAAAAAGTTAAAGTCAAAAAAATGTAATGATTTCAAATGGTTAGAATTTATTTATAAAATCTGTAGAGTCTCTCATTTAGTTTTTTGTCACAGTGAATGAGGGTTAATATTCTTCCTTTAAAACAACATATGATATAAAGAGGTGTTCCTAAAAACACACACAACGGAAATATTTGCTTCTATTTTATTTATGTCTGTATGTCTTAATCAGAGCCATCCCATGTCTGACAGAAATACCAAGCATCAGCATTTATGGCTGATGCTTGGCTCTGGGTTCTCTCTGAGGAGAACATCAACAGAATGTATGTTGTCAAAGTCAAGTGGTAATAAAAGGTTAGATAGTGAACAGAACTGAGAGTCCCTCAATGAAAAATAAGAATTGGTAAGAGAGAAAATAATACTCTCAAAATAGAGTAATTCATTGTTTATTAACAGTTAGTAGGTTGGTTTCAAAAAGCAGAAGTAACAGTGAGGAGGTTTTTGTCATGGTGTAAAATACTGTGATGCATGCTCTTTAGCAGAGTCATCCCATGTGTGACAGTAATAGACTGCAGAGTCTCCCTCCTCCACATTGCTGATGATCAAACGATAATCTGTTGTTGACTGATGAGTGGATGTGAATTTTGGAGCAGAGAACCCAGAGCCATAGCGTGGAGAACTCCAGCCATGATGAAACCTCACTACATGCTGAGGAACTCCTCCTGGAATCTGTTTATACCACCGAGCAGACTGGTCAGTAACAGTCCCCAGGTTACAGTCCATGGTGGCTGTCTCTCCTTTGTTCACTGATAAAACAGGAGGTTTCTGTGTCACCACTGTCACACCACTCACACCTGCAAACAATAAGAAGACATGGAGTCAAGAGAAACACACTGACATTAGTACATATGTGTGCAATATAAGTCAAGGTGTTTACATGTTAGAGCAGTGATGAGAGCACAAAGAGTCACCAGCATGTTATCGGTGTGAGCTGAGAATGTACTTCTAATTTGTAACCTTAAAGTGGCTGTACTGCTTCTGTAGGATGAAGAGAGGAGGTGCTGAAGGAGCCTTTTAATACAACTAACAGGAGGAGGAGCTTAAAAATACATACGTATATTTCTCATCTTGACTTGACTTGGTAATGTTTTCAGCATCATCAGCTTCTTGTTGTTATTTCTTTCCTTCTTTTTTCTTTTTTTAATTTTTACAATATTTTCATGTCAAGTTTTAACTTGATCCCTTTTCAGAATTTACAGATAGATTTAAGTTTCTCAACAAGTGATATCAAGTAGATAATTTAAACAAAAATTAAACCATACCTTTAACAAAAAGTGAGGATTACTTAATGTAAGGCTTATAAAAGCTGAAAATAATTTGAAAAGAAGTGTGTTTATGTTTGATGTTTTTCAGATATCATGAAAGTTGTTGTGTATCTCAGGTTTGTGTGACAGTCTGAGTCACTGTTCTGCTCAGTATTTCTGTCAGACATGGGATGACTCTGTAAGTTAAGCTGAAAGCAGAAATGCCATATGCCATCTGCCTCCAACCACTAATGTAACACCATTACATGTTTTGTTCGAGATTTAATGATTTGAGATGAGTAATGTTGGATTCTTTTTAAAACTGTAATGTCTCTAATTTAGGTTTTTTGTCACAGCCTCAATCAATGTGATTCAGCTTCAACAGCACAACCACCCCAAGTCTCATGGAAATAGCAAACAGAGTCTCCTGCCTCTGCCTGCTTGGTAATAAAGTTGAATAGAGGTGAATCAGTCCGAGGAGAATCTTGTTGTAAAGCTGGATGAGCCGTCAGATTGGTCACATCTTAAAATAAATGAGGACTCACATCTCCAACTGTGTGCAGCTGGTGAGTTTGTTTGACAGCTCTGTGATCAGTATAAAGTATGAACAAGCAGAAGTATCTGTGAAAAGGTTTATGTCACAGTGTAAATTTGTGATGCAGCATCCCTTGTGAAGCTGTCCCCTGACAGTAATAGATTGTAGAGTTTCCCTCCTCCACACTGATGATGATAATCTGATGTTGACTGATGACTTGATGTGAATTTTGAGAGGAGAAACCTGAACCATATTTTTTGAGAACTCCAGTCATGACGAAACTTCAGTACATGCTGATTGTCTCCTCCTGGAATATGTTTATGCCAGCGAGCAGACTGGTCAGTTGCAGTCCTCAGGTTACAGTCCGAGCTGGCTGTCTCTCCTTTTCTCACTGATACAACAGGAAGTTTCTGTGTCACTCACACCTGCAAACAACAAGAAGACACGGAGTCAAGAGAAAGACACAATGACATCTGCACATGTGGGTTAAACCTTTTACCTGTTTTTGTGATTTCTAAAATGTAGACAAATGAGCTAACAGCACATGCATTACACAGGTATCTATTAAGTGTGACATTCTGGTGTCTTGATGGTTTTCACAAAGTCACTGCTGATTTGGAAAGTCTGTGCTGGTGTCTGAACAGCAGTGCTGGCAGAGATCCCACTGCTCACTGAAAAAAAAGCAGAAGTAACAGTGAGGAGGTTTTTGTCATGGTGTAAATTACTGTGATACCTCCTCTTTAGCAGAGTCATCCCATGTGTGACAGTAATAGACTGCAGAGTCTCCCTCCTCCACATTGTTTATGATCAAACGATAATCTGAACCTGACTGATGAGTAGAATTGAATTTTGGAGAGGAGAATCCAGAGCTATATTTTGGAGATGTCCATTCATGAAACATCCTCAGCATATACTGAGGAACTCCTCCTGGAATCTGTTTATACCAACGAGCACTGTTAACTACAGTCCCCAGGTTACAGTCCATAGTGGCTGTCTCTCCTTTGCTCACTGATAAAACAGGAGGTTTCTGTGTCACCACCGTCACACCACTCACACCTGCAAACAACAGAAAGACATGAAGTCAAGAGAAACAATCACTCACTGATAATTCTTGCCTTTATAATTTGGTATATAAGACTCTTTACATGTTAGACCAGCGATCAGAGTACAGAGAGTCACCAGCATGTTGTCAATGTCAGCTGAGATTTGACGGTAAGATTTGAAGAGGAGGTACTAGAGTAGCAATTTAATACAACTAGGAGGAGGAGGAGCTATGTCGCTCGCACTCTCTCTTGATTGTTTCCTTAAAAACTTTATATTTTCTGTTAAGTAATGTCCAGTGCCTTTACTAGATATTTTTTTTACCACTGCCGCTGGTTTGAGCCTTCACATTTATCATCAAATAATATACTGCAACTACTACTGACTAATTATACCTGGTGGTAATATTAGTGGTTGCAACACTGGGCTCATCTAACAAACTGAGTGTATTGTTATTAAAGTTGAAGGTAATTTTTTTAATGCATTCATTATCAGTATTTTTTCACTCCTTATGGAATGACTGGAAATATTTAATGTTTTTTCAGAATTCATGAAAGCTGTAGTGTCTCTAATTCAAGTATTCCTTGCAATATTCAGTTACTGTGCTTTATTTACCAAGTCACCCTTTCGGTGGAGATTCCTGTTCTTAAGATGAGGAATCTCCCAGAATATACAGAAAACACAATAAATTGCTGTGCAGCAAAAACTTAATTTAAATAATTTCCAAATTATTTCTGCTGATCTACTGGTATTTTCCCACACAGTCATCTCTTGGCTTTACATGGTCATATGCCCCCCCTCCAAAAAGTAAATATCCAGTACATGGCAGTTATCTGGGAGAAAATGTCTTGTTGATGCTAGAGGTCAAAGGTCCAATCGCACTCTTCAGTGGATGAGATGACAACGACTCCCCCTTGTGGGGAAAATTTATTTATTTTTCAACGCTATTTTCTTTCGCCCACTTAGAATGCCAATCATCCTCAGCTGTCTTAATCTACTTTGTGTTATTTTTTTATTTTTTTTCTACTTTGTGTTATAACCTTTTTGTTTTTCTGAAGGCCTTGGCACCAGAACAAACACACAGTATTCACACATTAAACCTCACATCATCACCTTTTAATTCAATTCAGTTTTCATAAAGACTAGAACTTTAAATATAGCACAAGTAGAAAACAATCAAGAGAACTAAAACCATGATTGACACTAAATCAAGGAATATTAACAAAACTCAAAAATACATGAGCACTGTGTTATAGACCCAGTGCAATGACACTTTTAAAACGAAGAAACCTCCAACAGAACCAGGGTCAGTGAGGGGTGGCCATCTGCTACGACCAAGTTGGGGTGAGGGGAGGCAGACAGCAAAAAAGATCAGATTAAATTCAATGTGCTGTATAAACACATAGAGAGTAAAAAAGGGGAATGAAGAAAGACATCATGGGAAGCCCTCAGCAACTTGGATCTATTGAAGCATAACTATAGGAGAATTCAGGGTCACCTGGTCCAGCCCTGATCTTATGCTTTATTGCTTTATCAAAAACAGTTAGCTTGGGTGTCTGTGAATCCAAATTGGAAGCTGGTTCAACAGAAGAGGGGCATGAAAGCTGAAGGCTCTGCCTCACATTCTACTCTTAAATACACTAGGAACCACAAGTAAGCCTGCAATCTGTGAGGTCTTTAAAAAAAACAGGACCTGATTGTTTGGACCTTGTATGCAAGTAGAAGTATTTTAAATTTGATTGTGGATTTAACAGGTAAGACAATATATGAGAAATATGCACTCTCTCGCTAGTCCTTGTCAGTACTAATAAATCCATTTTGGATCAGCTGAGGGCTTTTCAGGGAGCTTTTAGGGCTGCCTGATAATAATGAATTACAGTAGTCCTGCATAGAAGTAATAAATGCATGAACTGGTTTTTTAGCATCATTCAGACTGCTTCTAATTTTGGAGAAATTGTGTTAATGCAAGAAAGCAGTCCTACATATTTGTTATACATACACAACAATGCCTCCTGTAGGAAGTAGATCAGGTCAGCTACTAATCAGAAGATTGGTGGTTTGATCCCTGTCTGCTCCAGTCTTAATGCCAAATATCCTTGGGCAAGATACTACTGCCTGCTTTATTTTTGTGTATTAGCCAGGCTTAAAGTCAACAAAAAATATTTTCAGAGTATGAGGCCTGTCAAGCACCGTTTTTATATGAAAATAAATTTACATTTGAGAATGTTTCCAGTCGGAGACAGTCCCCTCTTACTTGACACTTAGAATCTCACCACTTGATTTGCATAAAACTCTAAATACAGACAAGAAGCCTGCAGGTGCATCCTGGAAATAGAGAGAAGGAGGTGTAAAATAGATGATGCTTCACTGACAGTCAAAGAAAATTCAGTTTCATTTAATACTCATCTTTTTTCAAACCTCTTTACTATTGCAGGTAAGTTAAACTAGAACAAGAAATATGACAAAAAGGGGAAATACAGGATGCACATCAAGCATTTTGTTACAATATTTTTTTATTATTATTTTGCTGAATAAACATATAGAAAAGGCCAGTAGAGCACATAAATCAAACAGTCACAACAGTAACTGCTCGTATTTTATGACATGGAAATGAGAACTAAACAAATGCCAGAAGCATTAAAGAGCCAGATAGATGTTAAATGCTGATTCTGACCCTTCTACTACTCAGTAGGACATTCTGACTTCTTGATGGTTTTCTCTGAAGTCTGCGAGCCCAAAGACACTTTACATGTGTAAACCTTATCCATGTTCCAGTCTGATGTCTGGATGGTCAGAGAGCTGCTGATTTGGTAAGTCTGGTCTGGTCTCTGAACAGCAGTGCTGGTAGAGATCCCACTGCTCACTGGACTCCCACCAGCCAACCAGCTCACATCTGCAAAAGACACAGACTGACTGGACAGACAGACCAGAGAAGCTGTGTTGGACTGGAGCTCAGCACTGGACGGAGGGAAGACTGTCAGGACAGGAGGAGGGAGGCTGGAGCCTGAAAATACATGAAAGACATTCAGAAACATTGAAATAAATCAATTAAATACTAGAAAAATTTTTAAGAAAAGAACTGTGTAAGAGACAGCAGTGGATGAATGTAATCTATCTGTTATTATAAATGATAACTTATTGTAGACGTGAAAAATATAGCATCTGCCAAATTAGACCCAATCCTCTATAGCAGCAGAGATTTCATGTACAAACACACAAACAAGAAAACCATTTCAGGTTATGTCCTACAACATCATCATGAAGCAATTTACTATAAAATAACAAAATTGAGTAAACTGAACAAATTAATATCTTCCAAGAAAACTACAAATCAAGAGTATCTAAAGCAGTAGAAATGTTACATTTCAAACACATAAACATTTACATCAATCAGTATTTTTTAGTCTGAAACTCTTTAGTGTGAAATAAAACAAAACCAGCTATGATAAACGTTAAACAGAATACAGTTGGCTCTAAAACTGAACCAGATTAAGGTCAGAATGTTAACTTTAATTTAGTGTTTTGCCTTTTTGAGATAATTTGACTTTTAGATTAGTTACTACTAAAGAAGACTGAATTATTCTCACATTTTGTCTTTAAATAATGTCTCATCAAAGTGCAATAATTCTATTGTTTCATAGGAATGACAGAGATCTATATCTGTCTCTAATCACGAAGTTAATGAATTACATTCAACAGCATTTCAAGCATTTCAAGCCTCATCTAAGAGGCTTTTTCAGTTCTGAAGAAATGAATTGAAGAAGGCTCTTGTATTTTAATGCTCCTTAGAATATTAATAATTAATGAATAAAAATCTGAAACATAAGATATCAAAACATAAACACTGAATAATATGAAGAAGATCTCTCCCACTTTATGATCAGTTTAAAAGTACTTACTTGTCACAATCAGCTTGGTGCCTTGTCCGAATACCACAGTGATTCAGTTTGTATACATGGCTGTACAAAAACCTCCTGACTGTCACTGATGAGGGGAGAGGAACTGAAACATCCTGCTGAGACCAACTTTCACTGTCATCTTTATTTTCCCCTCATCAGTCTGCTTATATTTCATAGCACATTGAATGACTGAGCTTTTACTTTACTGTCACATTCAAGTTTGTTTTTCTTTTTCTTTTTTTTAAGTCCAAATCAGATTGAGATGTGAGCAACACAGTTTTTCTCATGTCTTTATCCACATCTGCATCACACAGTACATTTGTAACTTGTCATGCATAAGACTAAGCTGAAGCAGTGGATAAGATTTATTATCTCACACTTTAACTTTCTGATTTCATTCGGATATAAAATCAATCATGATTAGATTTTAAAGCTGAAAGTATCACGGTACTGGGTCTGGAACCTAGCGTGTTGTGTTTTTAATTAGTTTAATTAGTTATACAATTACATAATTTCCCTAGGGATTAATAAAGTATGCTGATTCTGATTAGTTATATGTTTTGATTTGTTTGTTTTCTTGGTTTTATTACCATTATTGTTTTCTGCTTCTGTTACATTCTTAGTTATAGTCCTCAGGTTTCTGTTACCTTCCCTTCCCCGTGTTCCACGTTTCATGTTTTTTTACTCTTCTCTCTGTGCTCCATGTTCACTTTTCCCTGTCAGCCATGTCTCCTTATCTGTCTGTAAGTCTCCGTGCCTGTCTTGTATTTCCTGTTTTACTTTGGCGGTCTTATGTCCTGTGTTCAGTGTTTTCAATCTTGCTTCCTCCCCGTCTTGTTATGTCAGATTAGTCCCAGCTCTGTTTCCCTCCTGTTTCCCATTCCCTTGTTACCCCCTGTTGTATTAAAACCATGTGGGTTTTTTTTATTGCAGTTGTTGTATCATTACCCTGTGTGGTCCCTGTATACTCCTTGGTTTCTTGTGAGTCATTAATTTGGATCCTTCATTCTGCCTGCCACACAGCCACACATGACAGAAAGGTTCTATGTATGTGACAGTCGAGTAATTTCAGACGTTACTTATCTTCATTTTGGAATTCTAAGGTGAAAAGAAGATTTGTCAAACCGTGTAGTGACATCTCACAGCTGACTAAATATCACAAAAACAAGAATGAATGGTTGTTTGCAAATATGATAATGTAAAAACTGTTGACAGTGAGTATAAAAAGCAAGAGAAATATATAAGGCTACGTTCACACTGCAGGTCTTAATGCTCAATTCCGATTTTTGATCAAATCCGATTTTTTTTGTCTGCTTGTTCACATTACAAATAAAATGCGACAGCAAACGCTCCAGTGTGAACGGTTCACGGCCCTCAAAGCGACCCGCATGCGCAAAAGACACTGCAGGCGATTTTTGACGCCTGCAGTGTCAAAAATCGGATTTGACAAAAATCGGATTTGACACTGCAAGCGCATCAAATCCGATTTTTTTGACCCTATGCGACCCGTATCCGATCATGGTATGACAGTGTGAACGGCACAAATCCGATATTTTCAAATCCGATCTGGGTCACTTTCATATGTGGTACTGAATCTGATACATATCCGATGTTTTAGAAAGCGACTGCTGTTTGAACGGTCAGGTCGCATTAAATCCGTCTTTTACATCACTGACACGAGACATACGCCAATTATCAGCGCCAGAGAAGCGCCCGATAAGACATCGCGAACGCTTCCTGGCCATCCAGTGAAACTGTTGGGAAGACAGCGTTGGAGAAACGTGAACATTTTATTTGTACTGTTATAATCTACAGATTCTGACAGAAATTTCCAACTATCCTTTGAAGCACCGCTCCTCTGTAAAACAGCAATAAGGATAATTATTAGGCCATATGTAACTATAACTTAAAGCAAAATTGGGAAACGTAAAGTCCGAAACAAGTCTTTATATTAAGGGCCATCAGTCAAACAATACTGTTTGGTCTGGGTCTAAACAGAGCGCGTTGTGTGTGACGTCTTCTTTTGCGCATGCGGGCCGCTTTGAGGGTTCACACTAGAGCACGTTTGCTGTCACATTTTATTTGTAGTGTGAACAAGCAGACAAAAAAATCGGATTTGATCAAAAAATCAGAATTGGGCATTAAGACCTGCAGTGTGGACGTAGCCTAAGTGTTTCTGTCAGGGTCCTGGGTCGGAGTGACCCAGGGTCCCCGAGCAGTTATGAATTACATTGTGATATGTATATGTATTTGTAATTCTATGCTTCTGTTCGGTGTTTCACTTATTGTATGGGTAGGCAGGTGTGTGTGTGTGTGTGTGTGTGTGTGTGTGTGTGTGTGTGTGTGTGCGTATTTATGTGTGTGGATGTCAAGCACCTGCAGCCCTGATGAGTGTGGTCCTGCTAGAGGATTGGCCATGCCTGAAGCCCGACACACACCTCCTGCTGATCAGGCTCATCGGGGGAGCTATTTAAGAGACCGATTGAGCTCCCACCGACGCGGGATCATTGCGTGAGACTCCACGTTAGTCATCCAGTTTCGGTTTAGTCCTTGAGTGCATGACTGCTATAGTATTGTGTCCTGACAGCTGCCTCTATTGTTTTCCCCAGGAGAGGTGTGGAGCACCAGACAGCAGCCAGCACGGGGAGTGCTGAGACACGGGAGCGGAGAGCACTAAGACACGGACTTTTCACGGAGGACGCGACACAGGAGTCAGGGGAGGGCACGGGGATTTATTGTTGTTTTTTCCATACACTGTAAATAACCGCACTGTTTACACACAGAGCTCCGCGCCTGGGTCCTCCTTCCCTACATCCCCACGGTTTGCTCTGCCAAACCGTGACATTTTCCACCTTCAAATTCCCACACCGTGGAAAACCAGTGAGGTACAGTGGTGAGGGGGAAATCTAAGAGTACTGGGACTACAGAAATCTATGGCTGAACATTCAACAAGAAAAATAGATACTCAGCATATCACAGCCAACACATACAGAAAATGCATGACAGAAAGCTTTATGTCGAAAAGAATGGACTGTGAAAGGGACAAGGAAAAAAACTATTTGAGCATTATGTCAGTCACATTATAGTCCTCGTTTATTTAGATGAGTCTTCAAAACAATAACTATAACTCATATCTTCAGTGTTTCTGGTTCATAATCATTTTTACATGTCTGACAAAAAGTGTTCATATAAAATATATTAGTTAATCATATGGTGGAACAACATTAGTGCCGTCTGATGTTTGTCAATAAAAATAACATTTATTTAATAATACTTTCTGTAGGTGGTGAGTATACACTGATGTCTTTGTTATCAGTATGTGTAAAAATCTCAAAAAGCAGAAGTAACAGTGAGGAGGTTTTTGTCACAGTGTAAATCACTGTGATACGTACTCATCAACAGAGCTGTCATGTGTCTTACAGTAATAAACTGCAGTCTCCCTCCTCCACATTCTTGATGATCAAACGATAATCTGTTGTTGACTGATGAGTGGATGTGAATTTTGGAGCAGAGAACCCAGAGCCATAGGTTGGAGAGCCCCAGGTATGATAAAATCTCAGCACAAACTGAGGACTTCCTCCTGGAATCTGTTTATACCACCGAGCGTTACTGATATTAACAGTCCCCAGGTTACAGTCCATGGTGGCTGTGTCTCCTTTGCTCACTGATAAAACAGGAGGTTTCTGTGTCAGCACCGTCACACCAGTCACACCTGCAAACAACAAGAAGACATGGAGTCCAGAGAAACACACTGAAATTAGTATATATGTGTGCAATATAAATCAAAGTGTTTACATGTTAGAGCAGCGATGAGAGCACAGAGAGTCACCAGCATGTTGTCACTGTTTGACGAAAGATGAACTTGCAGTTTCGAAACGGACTGTACTGCTTTTGTTGGATGAAGAGGGGAGGTGCTGGAGGAGCAATTTTATAAAACAACTAACAAGAGGAGGAGCTTCAAAAATGTAAATGCAACATTTTTTTGTCTTTACTATATTTAGGTCTATTTATGTTGGTCTCCCGCCTATCAACCCATTACAACATTATTCTTTTTTCTTTCTTTCTTTTTTAATGACCTTTTTGTTTCCTTTTGTTCATACTCACTCTGAATATATCTATCTATATGCATCTCTCTGCTTTAGATTAGACCTAAAACTTTCCTTTTTGCTAAAGCATATAGTTAGGACTGGATCAGGTGACCCTGAATCCTCCCTTTTTTTACAGTGTAGGCAGCTGGGGGGTTCCTGTGATTCACTGAGTGTTTCTTCTTCAGTCACCTTTCTCCCTCACTATGTGTCTATACATATCTCTGTATTTAATTATAACTTATTTTTAATCTCTGTCTCTCTTCAACAGCATGTCATTTGTCCTATCTTGCTCAACTCACCACAATCCCAGATGGACGTCCCTCCCTAAGCCTGGTTCTGCTGGAGGGTTCTTCCTGTTAAAAGGGAATTTTCCCTTTCACTATCACCAAAGCGCTTGCTCATAGGGGGACATACGATTGTTGGGGTTTTCTCTGTTTTCTTTGGAATATTTTAGTGTGTTTACCTTACAATATAAAGTGCCTTGCGGCAACTGTTGTTGTGATTTGAACAGAATTGAATAAACGAAACAGAATTTCTTGTTGTTGGTATTCAGCGTTGCATCTTTGTTTAATACCTTCCTGAAAAATGTGAAGTAGGGAATTTCAGATTTGGCTGTGTGAAGTCCATCTATTGTTACATTTTTGGGGTATCTGAAGGGAAAACATAGACTTATCACACGTTATAATGACATCCCACAAATGACTAAATGTCACAAAATTAAGAATGAAGATTTGTTTGCAAATATGATAACTAAACACTGTTGCCAGTGATTATAAAAAGCGAGAAAAAATATATAAAAGTTTCTACCATCAAATTCCCACACTGTGAAAAACCAGTAAGGCTCAGCAATGAAAGAGGAATCTGAAAGTACAGAGAGTAAAAGATCTATGACTGAACCCTCAAAAATCAAAAGCAAATTCAAAGAAATTCAGCATATCACAGCCAACATAAACAGAAGGACTGTAGGGAGAAGAAATCCCAAATCTCATAAAAACACAGAGGGTACAAAAACAGGGAGAGGACATTGAGCAAAACACCTAGCTTTCATTGATAGATCAAATCATTTCTGACCTCTAATTTCATAATTATAATGATTATGATTAGACTGTATTTGGAGGTCTTCTGATGTCAACTAAACAAATATAATAATTTCAGTCCCATTTCGTTCTGAGCTTATTCTGATGACTCTTCAAAAGACATACAAGCTCATATCATGAGTGTTTCTGGTTCATATTCATTTTTCACAGCCATGTCTGACATAAAACTGTTCTTATAAAAGTAGTTAGAGAAGAAAACAATATTTACCTCCAATGTGTTCATCTCTAATGTCTGTTTTCTGATTCATCAAAACTGTAATTTAATAGCCATATATGAACAATTCTTTTTAAACTTTGTTTTACTCAGTCTAAAGGTGAAACAGCATTTATAGTCTGATGTTTGTCAGTGAAAAATAACATTTAATATAATTTTTTTATATTTATTATATCTTTCTGTACACTGAGCTTCCTTGACGTCTTTGATATCAGTATGTGTACACCAGTGTTGGGTAAGTTACTTTAAATTAGTAACTTAGTTACATTACTAGTTACTTCTCTAAAAAAGTAACTCAGTTACTTCAAGTTACTCGTTACTTTCAAAGTAACTAGTTACTAGGGAAAGTAACTTTGGTTTTACTCAGAATTCTCTTGTTAATGTGTTGCTTCCGTAACTGGATACCCAGCAAGATTGCCAGTCTTCTATCTTGCTTACTTGCCACAAGTGCACTGTGCCACCTACCAATAGAAAGGAAAAAATAATGTGCACATTTCCACGAGAGAAATCCCACGCCTGGACCATCGTTGACCGCCGCCATGATTCTAGCCTGCTTTTTACATCCAACACAAAAACTGCAGTCGTGGTGCTTTTGATTGTACTCAGAACTTGGAAATTCTGCCTTCTGAATAGGAAGATGTAGGTAACACCAGACTGCAGATGAGCTGCATACAGAGCTGGACTGGGACAAAACAATCGTCCCGGGCATTTTGACTAGAGACCGGCCCACCATTATAGGAAAAATCATAAAGCCTTTGAATGAAAATAAACACTGTTGTGACAGTGATGTACACTGTTCTGATGGTATATATGTATCAATCTATCAATTGTTTGTTGTAAGACTCAGATAATATTTTTTTTAAAGCGAGACATTTTAAATGAGAATAATAAAGAAAAGTATTTCCTTGTCCCCCCCTTTCCCTGTTAATGCCCTACCTGGCCCCCTGGCAACACTTTGCTAGACCCGCCCCTGCACAGTTACCAGCTGTCAGCTACGTAGAAAAGGATCCTGGTGTTATTTGTCTCTCAGAAACAGCTCATAACTTCCCTTCAACTCATTCATGTCACCTAAAAGGTAAACCTGTTTCTCCATCACCTGTTCAGCTCTGATGATTCAGTAAGGACATCTCCTGGTTTCATCTGCATGTTTCCTCTCACCAGATAACCAAACCGACATCATGACCAGCAGCTTTACAGCTGTGGCTCCAGCAAACATCAGCTGATACTAGAAATTAATATTAAATAAATTCTAACAACAGCTGATCAAGCTTAAACGTGCTGCTGTTGTTTAGCGCGACATCCGCTGGTTTCCTCTTTCTGGCGCAAAGTGGGCGATAAACAAACAAGAGAGAAAAGCCGATCAGCTGATCATTGATCAGTTTCATGATTGAAGTAGAAACAGGAGAGAATGAGAGAAGAAGAGGCAGCTGTGCAGCTTCAGCTTTGTGTCTTTTTCATTGTAGCTGAAGTCCGGGACAAACTGTGTTCCTTTTCACCTCAGTACGAAACGCGTAATATTTTCTCTGAATACCAGACGATTCTGTTTTTTAGGGGACGGTTGGCAACTCTAATAATTAACCGTATGAACAAAATAAAGTTCAACATCAGTAACATAGCACCCACACAGCTGTATAGAAACTCCGTCATGCTAGCTAGCACGCAGTACGAAAATGTCAGCATACTGAAAATAAACTCCACCTAAACTTGGTTTATATCTGACTCAGACAGACTGCAGGTCATAACTTCTTACCTGAAGTTCAGTTCACCTGACACGCGGACCGGCGGCCGCTTCGGGTCTCTCCTCTTGCCTCCCTTTTCCTTCATCCACCTGCTGGCCTCCACCACTTCCTAATGTTATTGAATCTGTGGAAGCTCCGCGATATCCACCACACGAAGTAACGAGTAACGAGCCTATCTAAATCCCAGTAACGAGTAACGCGTTCCTGGTTTTGGCATAATAACTAGTTACCGTGCTCGTTACCACAATAATAACGTAGTTACTGTAACGCGTTACTTAATAACGCGTTAGTCCCAACACTGGTGTACACTGAGAGATCTGTGTTCAGTATAGAGTCTGAAAAAGCAGAAGTATCCATGAGGAGGTTTTTGTCACACTGTAAATCACTGTGATAAGTACTCATTAACAGAGCCGTCCCATGTCTTACAGTAATAAACTGCAGAGTCTCCCTCCTCCACATTCTTGATGATCAAACGATAATCTGTTGTTGACTGATGAGTACATGTGAATTTTGGAGCAGAGAACCCAGAACCATAGTCTGGAGAACTGTAGCTGCGATGAAACCTCACTACATACTGAGGAACTCCTCCTGGAATCTGTTTATACCAAACAGCAGCATAGTCAGTAACAGTCCCCAGGTTACAGTCCATGGTGGCTGTCTCTCCTTTCCTCACTGATAAAACAGGAGGTTTCTGTGTCAGTGCCGTCACACCACTCACACCTGCAAACAACAAGAAGACATGGAGTCAAGAGAAACAAACAGACTAATAAATCTTTCTTGAGGTCTGATTGGACGTATAAGTCCTCTTTACATGTTAATGCAGTGATGAGAGTACAGAGAGTCAGCAGCATGTTGTTGATGTGAGCTGAGAATTGACAAGAAAATGTGAAGAAAAGGTTCTGGTTGAGCCATTTAATACAACTAGGAGAAGGAGGAGCTGTGAATCTCTCTCTCTCTCTCTCTCTCCCTCTCTCTCTCTGGCACTAGATTGAGCCTTCACATTTATCATTAAATGATATCAAGTAGAAAATTTAAGCTTTTGCTTAGTGTGGACCATTCTTTTGTAAAGTTTATATATTTGAAATAAAAAGAAGCTGGTAAAAATTCAAAAAAGTAATACTGCTACTACTGTGATTGTGACTATGACTAATCTAAACTGGTGGTAGCACTGAAACGACAGTGGGCAGGTAGAAAGGTAGACCCTTTTAAAAAGTTATTATAATTATAAATATAAAACATCAAACATTACGTACTACCTAAAGGTTGATGTCACAATGATACTGATGATACTTCAAGCAACAGGAGTAAAACCTTGAGAAAACAAAGTAAAAATGTTGATGAAGTCTTCATATGCAAGACAGTATGCTGACAGTACTTAGCTCAACTTTTAGTTTACCAACCCTGGCTAAATAGCATCTGCTTTTATGGCACCATAACAGCTCCTTTTAAACGGTGCGCTTGTCTTTTGGACGCTCACCTTTTCCTCACCTGTCCTCCTCTTTTGGTATCTCACCAATCTGCTGCACTCCTAATGTCCTCTGCTCCCTCCTCCTGGTCTCTCTCCTGTCCTGATTGCAAAAAAGAACGTGTCAATAAAAGTCCATCCAAATCTATGTATCAACTTCTTTTATATACTGACTCAACCAATTGCCTAATAATGCATAATTTCATGCCCCAAGAGCTAAATAGTTCTCAAAGTCAATACTAAATGCCAGCTGCAGGTCAATCAATATTACTATTACTATTACTATCAATAACTCGCCGGTCTCCATTTCTTCCTCTGTGAAAAGTTTGGGTGTCATCCTCGACAGTACTCTATCTTTCAATTCACACATTAATAATGTCACTCGGTCTGCATATTTTCAATTGCGCAACATTAATCGTCTCCGTCCTTTTCTCACCTCACATGCCACTGCCATTCTTGTCCATAGCCTTGTTACTTCCCGGATTGATTATTGTAATTCACTCCTTTTTGGTCTTACTCAAAAATCCATCCATAAGCTTCAATGCATCCAGAATTCTGCTGCCCGTATCATCACCAGGACCCCTTCTATCCACCACATCACTCCTGTTCTGCAGCAGCTTCATTGGCTCCCGGTCAAGCATCGTATCAATTTCAAAATACTCTTGTACGCATTTAAAGCTATTCATCATCTCTCTCCTCCATATCTCTCTGATCTGGTTAACATCACTGCCCCATCTCGTTGTCTCAGATCTTCTTCTTCCCTTTCACTCTCCGTCCCCTCCCCCCGTCTTGTCACCATGGGGAGCAAGGCTTTCAGCTGCTCTGCTCCTCGACTCTGGAATTCCCTACCTCCTGATTTAAGAAATATCTCTACCTTCTCTCTCTTTAAGTCCCAACTCAAAACCCACTTGTTCAAAATAGCTTATCCCACATAACCTCTCCGTTCGGCTATTTTAAATTTGTTCATGTTTTATGAAGGTGTAAACTCCTTGCTTTTATGTTGCTTTTTACTCTACTGTGTACAGCGGCCTTGAGTGTTTTGAAAGGCGCTTTCAAATAAAATGTATTATTATTATTATTAATATTTAAAGCAGCTGATGACTCATATCAGCCATCATTCTGTTGCTGTTTATTCCTACTGGATTCTGTGTATTTTCCACCACATGGCATCTGTCTTCATATTCACATGACCTTTTCTTTTTTGCAGTATTTTATTTTTAGAGTACTTTAATAATCACTCTCCTTTTACACATTTCATTCATTTCACACAAACTATCCTGTGTAGTGGGTTCAAATGTCCACTAGATTTCATTAATCCTCAGTGAACATGGAACATAACATAACACGTTAACTTTTGTAGCACTGAAGAGATTTACAAATAGCTAGCACCAGAATCTAGGTTCTTAAGACCAGTTTATACTGGAAGCCCTAAAATAATAGCCCACAGACCAGTGTAAATTTTGAACTCCCAGCTGGAGTAGAGAGGTGATGCCTTACTGAGTGTGAAGATTTATTTCCAAGTGCAGTATTTCTTCATTAATTTAAACCATTGTGAGAAAATGATTTCTTGATAAATTCTCCTCCTCAATATTCTATGCACTAAAATTTAACAGTATAACAGTATTTTACATTATCAGCAATGCAAACAACCAACATGACACATTTTTTAATGTCACTGATACAACAGGAGCCATGTGTTGAGAATGGACTTGGAACCACACTGTTTAACAGCAGGAAATGAGGAAGAGAGGAAATGTTGTTGGATCTATTTAATACATTATAGGAAAATTGCTTCCCACATAGGACCCAGTAATTGGGATTCTTCCAAGTTTTTGAGCCCTATGTGAGTCCCAGTTATTGATTCTTCCAGGTCTTAAAGAAATAAAGAAAAACAATGACAAAAATTTGATAGGCTCTGGCTATAGAGAGATGTAAAACACTACAATGGATGAAATGAATGAACACTAAACCAAACAAAAAAGAAAAATAAGAAGAAAAAGAAAGTGAAATGTTTACAAGAATTTACATTTCATTTCAGTTTTATCATGAACTGTTGGAAATACGAAAATGGGGCCCAAAGAGCATACTCAGTACATGAGTTGAACTATTTACAAGGTTTATTTACAAAATATTAACTCAGTTCACATTTCAGTTTCTAGCCAACAAGAACATGGCTAGCAACTGAAACTTAAACAGGTGAGCTAGAGCCAAGGAAGGTGCTTAAACACAGGGGGCACACCGAGAGCCAATGAACAGGGAGCTCTGCAAAAGAAGAGAGGGAGGTTACTGGACAGGAAGGCAAGACAATGACCAGAGGTGAGTACGTACTGCTATTGGGTGCAGATTGGAGATGAGTCCTAGGGGAGGTGTCCATGAGAGTGTGATGAGCACGGTGAAGGAGGATATCCTGTCCCAGTGGAGTGACAACAGGCAGGAGGGTATACGAGGTATGGAAGTCCTTAGTTTGAGATCTGACTGTAGTAGTTGGAGCAATTTGGACCAGAACTGAAGCGTGAAAGTGGCAGGAGGAGAATCTGGTAGGAACTGAGGACAGAAAGCAGCGTTAGATACAGGACGGAGGACCATGGAACTGATCACTAGGAAGCCAAGTTAGCACCAGCGGTAGCAGGATGAACTGGCAATGAGAAGGTTTAAAATCCTCCTTCTGACTGACTGATCCTGGATGAGCAGCAGGTGAGGTGCTGAAAAGTAAGCCTTGGAGGATGGTCTGGACACCTCTCGCACACCCTGGAAAATCCCCAGACACTCCCACGGAACATGACAGGTTTCAGTTAGATTAGTTTTCATTGTGAGCTGAGAATGGACTCGTAACGTTGAGAGGCCCTAATACCTTTGTTGGATAAAGAGAGGAGGTGCTTGAGGAGCCTTTTTATAAAACAACAAACAGGAGAAGCTTTGAAAATATGTATAATTTTTGTCTTGACTACATTTACAGCTATTGGTGGTGACAATGTCTCCTGCCTGTTACTCCGTTACAATGTGATCATCTTCTGATTGTTTTTTCATTTCTTTCCTTTTTAACTGCTTTTTTGTTTTAATAATCACTTTTATACTCATGTACTACATAAGAAAGAATTTCTTATTTGATATATCTGACACTTTATCTTTCTGATTTCATTCAAATTTTAAATCAATTAGTGTTAGATTTTAAAGTTTCTCAAAAGGTGCCAATCAAGTAATTTCAGCATTAGTTCTGTGTAAACCATCCTTTGTTAAATTTTGCAATCACACAACTGACTAAATGTCAGGAAATTATGAATGAAAGTTTGTTTGCAAATGTGATGACCAAAAACAATTGATGGTGATTTTAAAAAGAAAGAGAAATATTAAAGTGTTTCCACCTTGAGGAGGGAAAGGGAAATCTGAAAGTACAGTGAATACAAAAATCTATGATTGAATTCTTATCATCGGTGATTCTGGTTCATATTCATTTTTCACATGTCTGACATATGAAGTATTTCTATAAAAGCAGTTAGAGAAGAACAAATGTTTATCTATAATATGCTTATCCTCACACATCTACTTTCTGATTCATCAAAATTAATTTAAGAGCCATATATGAATAACTTTTTTGTGTGTATTAGTCAATCATATGGTGAAACAATATTTGAATAGTCTGATGGTTGTCACTAAAAAAAGTTAAGAACAGCTGGTGTGTTTACACTGAGCTTCTATGATGTCTTTGTTATCAGTATGTGTAAAAAATCTCAAAAAGCAGAAGTATCCTTGAGGAGGTTTTTGTCACACTGTAAATCACTGTGATGCGAACTCATTAGCAGAGCTGTCCCATGTCTTACAGTAATAAACTGCAGAGTCTCCCTCCTCCACATTCTTGATGATTAAACGATAATCTGATGTTGACTGATGGGTGGATGTGAATTTTGGAGCAGAGAACCCAGAGCCATAGGTTGGTGAACTATAGCTATGATAAAAATACAGCACATACTGAGGAACTCCTCCTGGAATCTGTTTATACCAACGAGCATCACTGTTAGTAACAGTCCCCAGGTTACAGTCCATGGTGGCTGTCTCTCCTTTCCTCACTGATAAAACAGGAGGTTTCTGTGTCACCACCGTCACACCACTCACACCTGCAAACAACAGGAGGACATTAAGTCAAAAGAAACACACTGACTGATAATTCTTGCTGTATAATTTGGTGTATAAGACTCTTTACATGTTAGAGCAGTGATCAGAGTACAGAGAGTCACCAGCATGTTGTCAATGTCAGCTGAGATTTGACGGTAAGATTAGAAGAGGAGGTACTGGAGTAGCCATTTAATACAACTAGGAGGAGGAGGAGCTATGGCGTTCACACTCTCTCTCTGGATTGTTTCCTTTGTTAAATTCTCTTAAATGTTCTATATTTTCTAATAAATAATGTCAAGTGTTTTTACTAGGTATCTTTTTACCACTGCCACTGGTTTGAGTCAAATAATATACTGCCACTACTACTGACTAATTACACTTGGTGGTAATAGTGGTAGCAACACTGGGCTCATTTAACAAACTGAGTCTAATGTTTTTAAAGTTGAAGGTAATTTTAAAAAAATAAGAAGTTCATTCATTGTCAGTATTTTTTCACTCCTTCCAGAATGACTGGAAAGATTTAATGTTTTTATGAATTCATGAAAGCTGTAGTGTCTAATTCAAGTTTTCCTTGCAATATTGAGTTACTGTGCTTTATTTACCGAGTCACCCTTTCCCAAAGTCTTTCTGTGGAGATTGCTGTTCTAAAGATGAGAAATCTCCCAAAACATACAGAAGACACAATAAACTGATGTGCAGCAAAAACCTTTATGGTAATTTAAATAATTTCCAAATTATTTCTACTTATCTACTAGTATTTTCCAGCAGTCATCTCTAGGTTTTACATGGTCATATGGTCCCCAAACAGAGTAAATATCCAGTAAGTGTCAGTTCTCTGGGAGAAAAGAGCATCACTGAACAGACACACATCAAACCTTGAGGCAGATGGGCACAGCAGCAGGCACTGACACCTGGTGTCACTCCTGTCAGCTAACAACAGGAAACTGAGACTCCATCTCACACAGATGATTCATCTGATTCATATTTCCCCTAATAAGCCTACACAGATCAAAATATAATGAAGTTTTAAGTTAGATGAAGCTTTAAGTTAATTTGCAGCAAAACCACAATGCAGTAGTTTACAGGAATTCCTTTATATCAACTACTTATTACCTCAATACTTTTAAATAAAATCACACTCTTCAGTGGCTGAGACTGATTGGACAATAACTCCCCCTTGTGGGGAAAATATATTTATTTTACAATGCTATTTATTTTTTACACATTTATTTTCTTTCTTATTTACCAACTTATTTATTTGACTTTCAGCATCAGTGATTTTCAGCGTTTTCGCCTTTCTGCCTTTGGAAAAATTAAAACACACTTTAACTTTTGAATCTTATATTATCTGAATAGTTATTTACCATTGAACATCTTTGAGCCTTCACAGTGACAAATTAAAAAATATATATATGTATATATGTATATTTATAAGGTTCATATAACATTCAAGGGCAATAAGTCATATGTATTTTTTTAACCTCACTTATAAAAGTGACATCAATTACTGGTCTTTGCATATTATTTTATCATCACGAAGGATTTCTCCTTTTTTTTGTACATAAGCCAAGTTTAAAAGCAACAATGATTGTTTATAAAATAATAAAATGGTTAACATTTTTGGATTTTTCCAGTCAGGGACAGTCCCCTTTCACTTAGGACTTGATTTGCATAAAACTCTAAATACAGAAAAGAAGCCTCCAGGTGCATCCTGGAAGACAGAGGGGGAGGTGTAGATAGTTTCAGTTAGTACTCATTTTGGGGGGTTTCTTTTCAAACCACGTTTATTGCAGGAAACTTAAACCAGAACATAAAATATTAATTATCTTTTCAGGCACTCTAATTCTCTGTATATGATCAGAGATTTTTTTTACTTTTGTTTTTTGAAGTGGAAGTTTGGAAACTAACATGAAGCTATGATAACCTCACCACAAGTAAAGAACTTATGGACATGCACACACTAGCACATAGACATACAGACGAGTTGAGGAAATTCAAACTGGCAGAAGAAGAAAATGCTACATTGTCTCAGATGTTCACTTGCAATATTTTTTATTAACATTTTGCAGAATAAATGCATAGCAAACATTAACTGCTAGTATTTTCTTACATGTACACATGCACACAAAAAAATACCAAAAGGACTGAAGAGCAAACTTTAAATGCTGATTCTGACCCGTCTGCTAGTCAGTGCTACAGGCTGATTTCTTGATGGTTTTCTCTGAAGTCTGTGAGCCCAAAGACACTTTACATGTATAAACCTTATCCATGTTCCAGTCTGATGTCTGGATGGTCAGAGAGCTGCTGATTTGGTAAGTCTGGTCTGGTCTCTGAACAGCAGTGCTGGTAGAGATCTCACTGCTCACTGGACTCCCACCAGCCAACCAGCTCACATCTGCAAAAGGCACAGACTGACTGGACAGACAGACCAGAGAAGCTGTGTTGGACTGGAGCTCAGCACTGGACGGAGGGAAGACTGTCAGGACAGGAGGAGGGAGACTGGAGCCTGAAAGTACATGAAAACCATTTAAAAAAATAAAAATAAAAAAAATGAATAAATAAAAACTAGAAATGGATGAGAATGGATCAATATAAAGTAATGGATGAAAAAAATACTATACTTTAACTCCCAAAATAACTAAAATAACTTCTCCAAAATACATAAAAGTTATGTCTTACAACATCATCATCAGGCCAGAGATATTGGATGAAGATGATATTTATTATAAAATAAAGAACTCGCATAAAAGACAATGACATCTGCAAAAAAAATAAGGAATAGTCATCTAAATCAGAACAAAAAAACTAGATTTTTTTTAAATCATATAATTATTTTTTCATCCGTGTGAAATAAAACAATACCAGCTATGACAAACTGCAGACAAAATGGGTTTAATTCTAAAATCAAGCAACACTAAGGTTAAGGTCAGATTGTTAAATTATAGTCAGTTTCCACCTTAGGTCAAATGTTTGTTACTACTGAGAGAACATGGAATAATTTCCAGCAAATATTACTTAAAAAATGTTTTCTGAAAGGTAGATAATACTATCATTTTAAAAGAATAATCAAGTTCAATATCTGTGTCTGTGCACTAATGAAGAACTTAAGTCACATTACAACGTGTGATCAACTCTGTAGCTTGCAGACTGCATGAAACAGCAAAAAACAAAAGTCTAAAGAAAAATCAAAGTATATGAGAAATGAGAAAATTAGAGAATCTAAGCATAAACACAAAATACCTCCTATTTCATGATCAGTTTAAAAGTACTTACTTGTCACAATCAGCTTGGTGCCTTGTCCGAATACCACAGTGATTCAGTTTGTATACATGGCTGTACAAAAACCTCCTGACTGTCACTGATGAGGGGAGAGGAACTGAAACATCCTGCTGAGACCAACTTTCACTGTCATCTTTATTTTCCCCTCATCAGTCTGCTTATATTTCATAACACATTGAATGACTGAGCTTTTACTTTACTGTCACATTCAAGTTTGTTTTTCTTTTTTTTAAGTCCAAATCAGATTGAGATGTGAGCAACACAGTTTTTCTCATGTCTTTATCCACATCTGCATCACACAGTACATTTGTAACTTGTTATTAATAAGACTAAGCTGAAGCAGTGAATATGATTTATTATTTCACACTTTAACTTCCTGATTTCATTCGGATATAAAATCACTTATGGTTAGATTTTAAAGCTGAAAGTGTCACGATACTGGGTCTGGAACTCAGCATGTTGTGTTTTTGATTAGTTTGATTAGTTATATAATTATATAATTAATTAATTACATAATTTCCCTAGGGATTAATAAAGTATGCTGAATCTGATTCTGATTCTGATTAAGTTATATCTTTTGATTTGTTGGTTTTCATGGTTTTATTCCCATTATTGTTTTCTGCTTATATTAAATTCTTGGTTATAGTCCTCAGGTTTCTGTTACCTTCCCTTCCCCGTGTTCCACGTTTCATGTTTTTTTATACTCGTTTTTGTGCTCCGTGTTCGCTCTTCCCTGTCAGCCCTGTCTTCTTATCAAGGCTGTGTCTCCATGCCTGTCTTGTATTTCCTGTTTTACTTTGGCGGTCTTATGTCCTGTGTTCAGTGTTTTCAGTCTTAATTCGGCCCGTCTTGTTATGTCAGATTAGTCCCAGCTGTTTTTCCCTCGTCTTTCCCAGTCTCTCATTACCCCCTGTTGTATTTAAACCCTGTGTTTTTAGGGCCCGAGCACAAAAGTGCGAAGGCCCTATTGTATCTGCTCCGTTTCTTATTATTATTATTATTATTATTATTATTATTATTATTATTATTATTATTATTATTATTATTATTTCGGCAAATGAATCGGCCTTTTGAGGGCCTAAACATGCTCAAAACTCATGAAATTTTGCACACGCGTCAGGTCTGGTGAAAATTTACGTATTTTAATGTCCGTAGACATGTCCAGGGAAAATTGGCTCAGTAGCGCCACCTAGAAAATGAGAAACGCGAGCCCCGAGATGGGTATGACCTACATGTATAAAACTTGGAACACATATCTAACGTTCGGAGACGCACAAAAAGTCTATTATGGCCATGTCCTAAACCCAACAGGAAGTCCGCCATTTGGAAGTGAAGGTGACATTTTGGCTCTAATTTTGCCATTTCCATGCCTCGAACTTTTGCGAACTCCTCATTGGAATTTCATCGTACAAGCTTCATATTTGGTCAGTGTCAACTACACACCTGGGCCATGTTAAATTGCGGAGCTTTTGAGTTTTCGGGTTACTGTGAGGCCGTGGCGCCACGGCGAATTTCGATGACTCGCCATGAAAATCTTATTGCCTCTCGTTCTGTCATACATTGTCCGACCTTGACCAAAGTGGACACATATGATAAGGCTCCACCCTGAACATATTTCAACTGCCATATTTGACACCAGGGACAGCGCCACCTAGTGGGAACAGGAAATGTCATGTTTTACACTTTGGGGTACAGTATTGTAATGGGTGACATCTGCAGCCTCAAATTTCTCCAGGAAAGCCTTAAGGAGTTGGTCTTGGGTTACAGAGAAAACTGTGAGTTTTCGCTGAAGGTGTGACCCCAGCAGCATGGCGAACATTGAGGTCTCGCCATGAAGAAACAAATTAGTGTAACTCAATGAAATCCAATCTGATCAGTACCAGATTTTACAGGGATGATGTCAGACCCGCCCTGAACAGATTGATATGCCCATTGTCAGGAATACGTAGAGCGCCACCTAGTGGCACCAGGAAATGTCATGTCTTTCATTTTGTTGTACTGATTTTCACAGGTTCATCGTGGCCACCTCAAAAGCGGTGAATATCACCATCAGTCCCTCTTGATGCTTCAGTGAGAAAATTGTGACTATAAACTGAACGGCGCACCCTGATGGCAGCGCAGTTCACCATGAAAGATGAAGTGGCTTTTGAGGGGCTTGAAAAGTTTAAAAGTCTTGAAATTTGGCGCACACCTCTAATGTGATGAGGGATTTCTTTTATATGTTCATTTTCCTTGAACAGCGCAAAATGGCTCCACAGCGCCCCCTACAATATTTCAAAACAACAGCCCCTGCTCTGTGTTTTATGTATGAGTTTGAAACCTGGCAAGCTTATTGGAGATATCAAGATGTACAAAAAAGTCTCTTGGAGCAATATCCCAAATCCAACAGGAAGTCAGCCATTTTAAAATTAATGTGTAAATTTGGCGACATTTTCCCTCTTTTCAGGCCTCATACTTTGACGAACTCCTCCAAGGGATTTCATTAGATTTACGCGATCTCCTGTGTGTGGAATCTAAAGACCTTTGTGATGTTAAATTGCGAAGCTTTTACGTTCAGGGAACAGGGGTGGTCATGGCGGCACGTGGAGTTTCAATCCCTCGCCAAAGAACAGTAACCTGCTGTCGCTCAAAAACACAATGTCCAATCTCTCCCAAAGGTCGCAGGCGTGATGAGACTCGAGCTCGGAAATGTTTGTTATGCCATTTGTCAGTAATGGTTAGAGCGCCACCTAGTGGGACGACTATAATAATGGTTGAATGAGATGAAATTTTAGCTGGTGGTTAAATGCATGAATTCCATCAATGTGACATCAGATCGGAAGCGCTGGTTTTAGGTGTTGGGCTTGGCTCGACGCGCCGGGGGTGCGAGGGCCCTCATATCGCTGCTTGCAGCTTTAATTTTGTTTGTTTTTTGTTGCATTTCTTGTGTCATTACCCTGTGTGCTGTGACTGTTCCTCTGCGCTCCTTGTCACCCAGGTTACTTCTGAGTCTGTTCATAGTTCCTTAGTTTTCTAGTTTTTCTATTCTTACTTCCTAGTTTCTATGTTGTTTTCTTTTCCCCTGTTTGTATTATTTAAGTTTGTTGACACAGCGTTAAAACAGCCTCCCTGAGTTCACTCCTTGGTTTCTCATGAGTCCTTCATTCTGCCTGCCACACGGCCACACATGGCAGAAAGTTTCTATGTATGTGACAGTCGAGTAATTTCAGCTGTCCTTTATTTCATTTTGGATTTCTAAGGTGAAAAGAAGATTTGTCAAACTGTTTAGTGCCATCCCACAACTGACTAAATGTCACAAAATTAAAAATGAAAGGTTGTTTGCAAATTTGATAACTTAGAAACTGTTGTCAGTGAGTATAAAAAGTGAGAGAAATATAGAAGTGTTTCCACCTTCAAATTCCCACACTGTGAAAAACCAGTGAGGTGCAGTGGTGAAGGGGAAATCTAAAAGTACAGGAACTACAGAAATCTATGGCTGAACATTCAACAAGAAAAAAATGTAAAAGCTACTCAGCATATCACAGCCAACACAAACAGAGTAAAACATGACACAAAGCTTTATATCGAAAAATCGACTGTGAAAGGGACGAGAAAATCTATTTGAGCACTGTAATGCCAGTCACTTTATATTCCTAATTTATTGAGATGACTCTTCGAAACAGTACATATAAGTCATATCATCAGTTTTTCTGGTTCATAATCATTTTTACATGTCTGACATTAAAAGTGTTCATATAAAAGCAGTTAGAGAGGAAAAAATGTTTGTCTGTAATATCCTTATCCTCACACATCTACATATATGAATGTATGAATTACCTTTTTGTGCATATTAGTCAATCACATGGTGAAACAACTTTAGTGTACTCTGAAGATTTATTAATACAAATAAAGTTTATTTATGATATTTTATAATATAATATAACATAATTATAAATATAAAACACCAAACATTATGTACAGTGAAATTTGATTTCTTCTTGGTTGTTACTTTTTTTTTTTTAAGCATCAGGAGTAAAACCTTGAGAAAAACAAGTAAAACTTTTGATGAAGTATTCATATGTGAGACAGTACGCTGACAGTACTTCCAATTCATCAAAACTATATTCAGAGCCACATATGAATAACTTTTTTGTGTGCATTTGTGCATTGTTAATAAAAAATAACATTTATTTAATAATACTTTCTGTAGGTGGTTAGTTTACACTGAGCTTTCACTTATGTCTTTGTTATCAGGATGTGTAAATCTCAAAATGCAGAAGTATCTGTGAGGAGGTTTTTGTCACAGTGTAAATCACTGTGATACGAACTCATCAACAGAGCTGTCCCATGTCTTACAATAATAGACTGCAGAGTCTCCCTCCTCCACATTGCTGATGATCAAACGATAATCTGATGTTGACTGATGAGTGGATGTGAATTTTGGAGAGGAGAACCCAGAGCCATAGGTTGGTGAACTATGGGTTTGATGAAAATACAGCACAAACTGAGGAGCTCCTCCTGGAATCTGTTTATACCAAACAGCAGAAAAGTCAGTAACAGTCCCCAGGTTACAGTCCATGGTGGCTGTTTCTCCTTTCCTCACTGATAAAGCAGGAGGTTTCTGTGTCACCACCGTCACACCACTCACACCTGCAAACAACATGAAGACATGGAGTCAAGAGAAACACACTGAAATCTGTGTCCAAATGTGCAATAGAAGTCTAAGTGTTTACATGTCAGAGCAGTGATGAGAGCACAGAGAGTCACCAGCATGTTCTCACTGTTTGATGAAAGATGAACTTGTAGCTTCGAAACGGACTGTACTGCTTTTGTTGGATAAAGAGGGGAGGTGCTGGAGGAGCCATTATATAAAACGACAAACAGGAGGAGGAGCATCAAAAATGTATATGCAAAATCTTTTGTCTTTACTATATTTATCACTATTTGTGTTGTTCTCCCGCCTATCAACCCATTACTACATTATTATTTTTTCTTTCTTTCTTTTTTTAACCTTTTTTCCTTTTTGCAAAAGCATATAGTTAGGACTGGATCCGGTGACCCTGAATCCTTCCTTTTTACAGTGCAATAGATTTAGACAGCTGGGGGATTTCTATGATTCACTGAGTGTTTCTTCTCAGGTCACCTTTCTCCCTCACTATGTGTCTATACATACAGTGCTCAGCATAAATGAGTACACTCCATTTAAAAAGTAGAAATTTAATCAGTAGCTCAATGAACAAAAGAACAGTTTCCAAAATTTTCACAAGGCTGTTTTATTGAACACTTGTTTATCTCCATAACATGAAATAAGGTTAATAATATAACTTAGATCACAAAATCTTCAGTTTTACTCAAATTGGTTGAAGCAAAAATGAATATACCCCGCAACAAAAACTACTACATCTAGTATTTTTTATGACCACCATGATTTTCAAGGTCTGTAGGGAGAAGAGATCCTAAAACTCATAAAGAAACAGAGGGTACAAGAACTGGAAGGGGACATTGAGCAAAACACCTAGTTTTAATTCATAGATCAAATCAATTCTGACCTCTAATTTCATAATTGTAATGATTATGTTTAGACTGTATTTGGAGGTCTTCTGATGTCCACTAAACTAATATAATAATTTCAGTCCCATTTCGTTCTGGGCTTATTCTGATGACTCTTCAAAAGACATACAAGCTCATATCATGAGTGTTTCTGGTTCATATTCATTTTTCACAGCCATGTCTGACATAAAACTGTTCTTATAAAAGTAGTTAGAGAAGAAAACAATATTTACCTCCAATGTGTTCATCTCTAATGTCTGTTTTCTGATTTATCAAAACTGTAATTTAATAGCCATATATGAACAATTCTTTTTAAACTTTGTTTTACTCAATATAATTGTGAAACAGCATTTGTAATCTGAAGTTTGTCACTGAAAAATAACATTTATTTTTATTTTTTTATATTTGTTATATCTTTCTGTACACCAAGCTTCCTTGATGTCTTTGTTATCAGTATGTTTGGCCCTTTCTCTTAATTGCTCCTTGGGGATAAATAAAGTTGTTATGCCTTTTGATCGTTATCACAAGCGATCTTTGTATTGTACGTACGGAAATGAGAGCGAGGGAGCCAGTGTTGCCAACTTAGCGACTTTGTCGCTATATTTAGCGAGTTTTCAGACCCCCTAGCGACTTTTTTTCTTAAAAAAGTCGCTAAAATTTTGATGAAAGCGCGTATCCCTTTTACTCTCAACAAGCAGCGGGTGCTGTAACACAGTCAGTTCTTCTTCTTTTACTCTTTTACTCTTATGCTGTTTTGTGGATCACAAGGTTTAAAACTACTTATAAACACACACACACAAAGTAACTCCACCAGAGTGCCTATTTCGGATCACTTTTGCCGGTCCAAGCCCGGGTAAAGGAGCAGGGTTGGAATTGTGACATTAAAAAAAACAATAATTGCTAAAAGAAATTTAATTTGTAGTTCTAAATAAACTCTAAATGCATTTAGGACGTTTTTACTCACTTTATGTCTCTTCCACTATGTTATTTCTCTCTCCAACAACATAGGTTACAATTATATTAGCATGACCAATTATGCAAATTAGGTGATGACGTCATTTAGCGACTTCTAGCGACTTTTAGGACAACCAATAGCCATTTTCCTTACTGAGGAGTTGGCAACACTGGAGGGAGCGCTCTGATCATTCACCTATCTTTGACGTTTTTTCTCCGTGAACGCTGTGAAAAGTGCTTCGGCAGTATTAAAACTGTGAATAAGCTCATGTACACGCTAAAGTGCTCTACACGCTTGTACCTTGGGAAACGTTCGTCTTTGTGAGTATTAATGTGTTCAGAAATAACTTTTATATGTGTTTACCTGGAGTTAACTGTGATGCTAATGTAACGCACGTGTTAAGCTAGGCTAATCATTAAGTTTGTCATTAAGATGTGTATTAGCTAGCAATTTATTTTCATATTTTGTATGTTTCAGTTACAAATAAGAAATAGCAAGGAGAAGCCTTGAGAGAGGAAAGGCTTTAAAAGATCTTCATTAAAAGCAAGAAAAGCAAGCCTTGTGTGGAAGATCTCGTCTATTTTGTTCGCTGGCTGTCTAGCTTCACATGGTCACGTGTCGTGAGGGCAGCACAAAAGTCTTCTGAATCTGAATGTGAATCTGAATGTGTACACTGAGTTGAGGAGGAGGAGCCGTGAATCTCTCTCTCTCTCTCTTGCTCGCTCGCTCTGGCACTATTGAGCCTTCACATTTATCATTAAATGAAATCAAGTAGAGAATTTAAGCTTTTGCTTAGTGTGGACCATTTTTTTGTAAAGTTTATATATCTGAAATAAAAGGAAGCTGGTAATACTGCCACTATGATGACTAATCAAAACTGGTGGTAGCATTGAAAAGACAGTGGGCTCAAGAGGTGTTGGTAGACCCTTTTAAAAGTTATTATAATTATAAATATAAAGCATCCAACATTACACACTACCTAAAGGTTGATGTCACAGAATGATACTCATGACACTTTAAGCAACAGGAGTAAAACCTTGAGGGAAAAAAAGTAAAAATGTTGATGAAGTGTTCGCATGCGAGACAGTATGCTGACAGTACTTAGCTCAATTTTTAAACTTTACCATAAATAGCATCTGCTTTTATGGCACCATAACAGCTCATTTTAAACGGTGTGCTTGTCTTTTGGACGCTCACCTTTTCATCAACTGTCCTCCTCTTTAGGTATCTCACCAATCTGCTGCACTCTTAATCTCCTCTGCTCCCTCCTGATTTCTCTCCTGTCCTAATTGCAAAAAAGAATGTGTCAATAAACCTCCATCCAAATCTATGTATCAACTTATTTTATATATCAACTCAATCATGCATAATTTCATGCCCCAAGAGCTAAATAGTTCTCAAAGTCAACACTAAATGCCAGCTGCAGGTCAATATTTAAAGCAGCTGATGATTCATATCTTTCATCATTCTGTTGCTTTTTATTTCTACTGGATTCTGCGCATTTTCCACCAAATGGCATCTGTCTTCACATTCACATGACCTTCTCTTTTATTAATTTATTTGTTCTATTTCATTTGCAGTATTTTATTTTTAGAGTACTTTAATAATCACTCTCCTTTTACACATTTCATTCATTTCACACTGTGTAGTGTGTTCAAATATCCACTCGATTTCATTAATCCTCAGTGAACATGGAACATAACATAACATGTTAACTTCTACTGTATGCAGCACTGCTGACATTTACAAATAGCTAGAACCAGAGTCTATGTTCCCAGGAGCAGTTTACACTGGAAGCCCTAAAATAATAGCCCACAGACCAGTGTAAATTTTGAACTGCCGACTGGAGAAGAGAGGTGACGCTTAACTGAGAGTGAAGATTTATTTCCAAGTGCAGTATTTCTTCATTAATTTAAACCATTGTGAGAAAATAAATTCTTAATAAATTCTCCTCCTCAATATTTTTCAACATGACGAATTTTTTTTAATTTCACTGATACAACAGTAGCCATGTGTTTCACCACCATGTTGACACTCTGTGTTGAATGGACTTGGAACCACACTGTTTAAAGGCAAGAAATGACAAAGAGATGTAATGTTGTTGGATCTATTTAATATTTTATAGGAAAATTACTTCCCACGTAGGACTCAATAATCGGGATTCTTCCAAGTTCTTGAGCCCTATGTGGATCCCATGTGAGTCCCAGATATTGATTCTTCTAGCTCTTAAAGAAATAAAGAAAAAAATGACAAAAATTTGATAGGCTCTGGCTATAGAGAAATGTAAAACACGACAATGAGTGAAATGAATGAAACAAATGAAGACTAAACCAAACAAAAAAGAAAAATAAGAAGAAGAAAAAAGTGAAAAAAGTGCAAGAATTTACGATTCATTTCAGTTTTGTCATGAACTGTTGGAAATACGAGAATGGGACCCAAGAGCAGACTCAGTACACGAGTCGAACTATTTACAAGGTTTATTTACAAAATGTGAACTTAAACAAGAACATGGCTAGAAACTGAAACTTAAACAGAGCTAGAGCCGAGGAAGATTGAGGGCGCTGAAATGCTTAAACACAAGGAGGCACAAGGAGAGCCAAGGAACAGGGAACTCTGCAACACAAGAGAGGGAGGTTTCTGGGCAGGAAGGCAAGTGAATGACCAGAGGTGAGTACGTACTGCCATGGGGTGTGTTGACTTGCAGATTGGAGATGGTGAGTCCTGGGGGAGGTGTCTGTGAGAGTGTACACTTGGGTGAGTACGATGAAAGATGTCCAGTCCCGGAGGAGTGACAACAGGCAGGAGGCAGGCGGGTGAACGAGGTGAGTATGGTCCTTAGTTTGGGATCTGACTGTAGTAGTTGGTGCAATACGGACCAGAACTGAAGCGTGAATGTGGCAGGAGGAGAATCTGGTAGGAACTGAGGATAGGGCTGTTCGATATAACGATATATATCGGATGACGATATAAAAACGTCTATCGTTTCATTTTACGCTATCGTTTGTTTCGTGGTGTCGCAAAATAAACTGTTTATGGCAATATTTTTTCATTATTTTGATGGTCACTGTAGCGGCTATATGAATTTCTTAAAGTTCTCTCTTATATTTAATATAACCACACTACAGACGGACAAGCGCTTGTTTTTATGCGTTGTCGTTAGCAACAACGATGGTAAAACCACCTCGTGTCCGCTTGTTTATTTTCCACATAAACCTTTCACAATAAAGCTGAGACTTTTCAAAATAAACTGAATCACGTGAAAGATGCAGAGTATTTACGGATGAGAAGCAAAAAAGAGCCGTCAGCTGCTAAAAAATAAACCTTAGACTCAAACGTTAGAACAGGCTTTTCCCCGCAGCACGCTATGTAATAAATACTCACAAAGAAAACAGCGGCTGTTACAACCTATGTCTAAAAATGTATCGTTTCATGCATCTGTTAAAACACTCGACTCCAGGTACACGACGCCCAGCTGGAAACACTTCACGCAAGTCGAGCTGCCCGAGATTCACAGAATTTACAGAAAATGTTACATTTTTGTGATTTATATCGTTATCGGACGATAGATGTCTTAATATCGGGATATGGGATTTTGGTCATATCGCACAGCCCTAACTGAGGACATAGAGCAGCGTTAGATACAGGACAGAGGACTATGGATCAGTCCACTAGGAAGCCAAGTTAGCACCAGAGATAGCAGGACGAACTGGCGATGAGAAGCAGGCAGTGCCGGTTTAAAAATCCTCCTTCTGATTGTTCCTGGATGAGGAGCAAGTGAGGTGCCAAAAACCCCGCCTTGGAGGATGGCCTGGATGCCTCTCGCACACAAAAATCCCTAGACACCCCTACGCAACAGGTTTACTGTACACTGAAAAAAAGGCCATGTTGGATTTACTTGATTCAATAGTGGACATCAGTTGCACACAAATTTTTTGCTTTGGCAGAAACTTAAACAATTGAGTTCAATCAACACAACTTTTTCATATTCAATAAACCTGTGCATTTTGTGTTCATAAAACGCGATTGAAACATGTTTAGATGAAGTAAGTTGAACTCTTGGAATATTTTAATCCTTTACAATTTTGTCATTTTATTTCAACACTATTCAATAACTTTTACCCCAATACTACTTGGTCACTTAAATACTACATGTTCTCTTCATATTATATAATGTTCAACAAAGTCTAGATCCTGGTTACCATAAAAATTGAATGGATGTACAACAACTATCATCCTCCTATCTTTATCCCGGTTGCAGGGGGGCTGGGAAATAACCCTGAAGTGATAGGTTACAAGGCAGGGTACACCCTGGACAACTCATAAGTCTATCACAAACAACCATTTGCACTTACATTGATAGGTAATTTAGAATCACCAATTAACCTAACCAAATTTTGACTGATCATAAGATAATCGCAGCCTTTAGGAGGAACAGGAACCTGGGTGATGTCCTTGTTAAGGCAAAGGTGCCACCCCTCTCTCAGCCTAAATCCAGAGACCATGGACAATTTTTTCAACACCAGAAGTGGATTAGGAGCTTCTCCAATAAGGAGGTCTTCTTATCACAGTGCAAAGGCACCCCCAGATCCAAAAACTGTGTATACTTGATCACCTGTAAAAAATGTGGTTTACAGTATGTCGGTGAGACAGGCAATACTCTGTTAACCAGATTCACACAGCACAGGTACAACATCTTAAAGAGAAAGAACACCCATACGTACCTGGTAAGACACTTTTTATCCCATGGCTGGGAATCTGTTAAGGCGACTGTCATACAATCAAATCCTAGATGGTCAGTCCAGCAGAGGAGGAGGGCTGAAAAGATTTGGATTGCCAGATTAAACACGATGTATCCCAGGGGATTGAATGAAAAGGGATTCTGAAAACCAGAGATTTGGTGTTATGTATATAGTCATGCTTATATGTGTGTTTCTACTTCTATTATGATGATATGCTTGTTATATGTGTGTTTCTAGTTCTATTATGAATATTATGCTTATTACTTGTTTCCATTTAACACACATTATTTTAACATCCCATCCCTGAAACTTATCCTAACCCTAACCTCACTAAACCCCATGCTGTTACTTTTTTGAGCCCTAAACCTAACCTTTCCCCTCCCCTCCCCTATCCATGTGTGAAAATGGAATACAACCCCTTTGCAGGTCTGTGGTGGGATCCATGTGGACCCCTGAGTGGAGAATAAGGAAGGCCTGTGCATTGAAGCCCGGCCGCCTTCGGCGACCGAACTTCCACTTTGTTTCCTCTAACAACTGCATGACTTTTAACTGTGGGAAGAAACCAGAATACCCAGAGAGAAACCAGTGCAAACTAGCCACACTGAAAAAATGGGAATTGGCAGGCTTTTGAATTTGCACAAATGAATTTAGTTAATGTTACACAAGCCTTTCATGTTTCTCTTATTTACATGATTGAATAAAGTACCATTTACTTGATTATAAACAATACTGAGACTACTCATTTTTCTTGCATTGATTTAAAGTGACTAAATTAGAATACTAAAACCATTGTAATCATGTTTGACCACAACCGGAAATGATGCAATATATTCAAAGACAACAACTAAATATGATTGGATAATAAGACCTAGAGTCTTATCCAATAAGACAACAACATAATTTAAGGAGCGTGCAATTGACCGCCAGATTCTGGAAGACTGTTTAGCCACATGCAACCTTTGGCACTGAGTCAGGCATACTGAGAAGGTAAGTAATTTAAATACATTTGTTTTAGTTGGGTACGTTTTCACAGAATTGTTGTAGTTCATGCTATATGAAAAGTAATCTGTAATGCATCTACATGTTGTTTTTACAGTGCTAGCTAAGGTTGGTATTAGCTTTGTGGCTAAAGCTGAAAAATAGTAACAAATTGCACATAGTCGGGAGAAAGCAGCTGTTGTCGGTCAGATATGGAATTTATGTATGTGACAGAGAGCACTGGCGTTTTTGATGGCTTAGCAAGTTAAAACGTCACTGAGAGAGCACAATAGTGTTTGTGTTACTCGTGCTAGTTATGGCTACAGTGGCTAATTAGTCTGGCTGTAACCGTCAGAGTTTAAGAAGCTGGGCACGCCACAGTGCCATACCTTAATTCTTGCTGCTGACACGCACTCAAGTTATAATAAGGATCCTGCCACCTTAGACGTGGGTTTAAGAACCTGTGCCCATAAATGCCAAATCATTTTTCCATGAAGTGTCACTTATTGACTATTCTATTTGTCAAGCCCAAATAATACAGCAGATATCTACAAGGAGATAAGTTCGTTCAACAGAGTATGTCTTATTAAGTGATGTATTGTGAATTTTCCAACATTGTCCTAACAAAAGTTAGGACCCTTTTTTCCCCCTTTTTTTCTACTTTGTGTGGAACATATGCGAGCTGCTTCTCAAAACATTATGTATAAATGAGAGAAAGATTGGTACTTTAAAGAAACCATTAATGCTCTTCTGGACTGGAATACCTTTTTTCAATTAAAATTAATTTTTTTTGTGATGGTGGAATTTTTATCTTTATTATCACAGAAGTCAAAACATCAGATGATGATAGCTTACCATCTAAACTCCCCATCTCTTGGCAAGTCTGAATTAGAGGTCTCAGCTGTATCGGCCTTTCTAGTGGATTTGCTTAAAGAGGAGATAGCTTAAGTCATTAGGTACATATTCCCTGACATTCTAGAGGTCAACCTTGCACAGTGTGTGACATTAAAGGGCATAATGTGGGCGATCGTGGGCTCAAGAGTTGGGAGTTCGCCTTGTAATCGGAAGGTTACCAGTTCGAGCCCTGGTTCCGACAGTCTCGGCCGTTGTGTCCTTGGGCAAGACACTTCACCCGTTGCCTACTGGTGGTGGTCAGAGGGCCCGGTGGCGCCAGTGTCCAGCAGCCTCGCCTCTGTCAGTGCGCCCCAGGGTGGCTGTGGCTACAACGTAGCTTGCCATCACCAGTGTGTGAATGGGTGGATGACTGGATATGTAAAGCGCTTTGGGGTCCTTAGGGACTAGAAAAGCGCTATATAAATACAGGCCATTTACCATTTTATAACTTATAGAAAGGGAATGGTACTGTCCCACAGGGCAGCAGGTGGATTGCCAGAATACTGAAAAACCATATCTGCCTTGTACCACAGCATATTCTACATTGTCAGAGAGCTTGGTGGCTGGTACAGAGAGCACGACAGAGCTTTTGAGCTCAGCCCAGTATCCACAAGAATATTCACTCTCATTTCACTCTGTGAACTCCTTGATACTTATCTGAACACCTTTTATTTCTATATGCCTTTTTAAAGTCACAATGTGGACTGATCCAATCTTATAGTCAACCAATGGATAAGTGTAATAGGTTCAGTCGCATGTATTTCATTAGATAAATTCTTCTTTTTTTTATGTCTGATCTTTATAACTTTGACTATTGGGTATGGATAGCTGTATGAAAACTAAACTGAAATGATTCTTTCTGAATGTCTGATATGTAATTCTTTTTTGCCTACAGAGTCCTATGGGGAGTCCTATGGTCCTAAAGACTGTCTTGGCTGACGGAACCTGTCGAAGGCTCACTCTCTAATGGAGCGCCTGAATCAACTGAGGATCTCATCGTTGAAGTCAAGAGACAGTGTTGTCTTCAGGGCAGTTTCAGACTTCAGTTTATGGATTCCTTGTTTGGGAATGAGTTTCTTAACCTTACCTCAGTTTCAGAAGTAGCAGACAAAGGGACTCTTAAAGCTATTGACATGTCAAAGCCCACCACATGGACATAAAAAAGAGTAACAGAGATGGTGAAACTGAAGATGGAAAAGACTTTTTCATACAGAAGACATGAAGTTGTTCGTGATGCACCAATGGTGGAGGCTTTCATGGCAAGATGGCCTGCTCTATTTGACTTCCATGAGGTAAGGTTTGCCTCATACACGGTGTTCTGGTGGTATTAGCCTAAAATGGTTAAGGCACAGTTGTTATTTGACAGCCCATTTCTTCAGCATGAGTGATTGCAGCCTTCTTCCAGGTATTAAACCTTTGAAGCTCATTCCTCTGTGCTCATGTTTTCAGATCAACGCTGAGTTTAAGAGAATTGCCACCATCCCCCCCTCAAACAAAGTTCCTGGCTCAGCTGGATCTCCACTTGGGCAACCTGGTGAAGTTGGTCAACAGAAGAGGAGGGCTTGGACTAATATCGAAAAGAATTGCGGCACAAATGGATAATGTAAGTGATAAAGCCTCAACACTCACTTAATATGATCCTCTTTGGATGAAACTTTATAATTGTGGAAGATTTCAGATGTTTTCCCATGATAAATTCTCCCATTTTGTATTTTTACATCTGCTTGTTTTTTTAACCTTCACTTTGTCAACTTATTAATTGCCAGTAAACCTATTATTAATTTGTGTGCCTTTACTTTAAAAACATTCATGTAAAGTACACTATTAAAACTTAAATGAAGGACAGGGGCTGAATGAAGATGCTAATTACATACATTTCATTTCAGTGTGAAGATGTTGATGCTGGACGTGAGTGTGTCAAGGGAGTGTGTATCTACATGGGTGAAGACCCTGACATGCTTATCCGGGAGTATGTGGTATGTACTTCTTTTTTTTTTTTTCCTTTTTTTTTTTCCCGGACTTTCCACAGTGTGTCATATTACTTACTTGGCATGAAATGACTAACATGGCTTCCTTTTTACAGGGCATGGAAGAATGTGCCATCAATGAGACTGTTGAAGACACCACTGTTCGAATTTATCTTCTTAAAGAGCAAGCTTCAGCAGAAGAACAAGAGTTGTTCTTGCAGGCATCAGGGTGGTGAAGAATTTGGATAATATAGCATTTGCTGTGATAATGCTATTTGGACTCATGTATGCATTAAACCTTGCCTACCCTGCTGACCTCCGCTACAACTTGGACATTTTCCAGAAGGTTTTCATGGAACTGGATGGAGCTAAACTCTCTAAAGGTCTTGCTTTCAAAAACCATCTGTTTCATTGAGAAGTCAAAGACAGCACTTCTGCAATTCTTTGCAGTTTTTCATTTTGTGTTCAGTAACGTTATACTGCTTATGTTTTTATTGCTTTCCCCTCATGTGACTGCAATGCAGGAAGATTTTTCCTTTTGGTATCATGTTGTAAGAAATTTTTACTGACGATTTTTAGCAATATGTTCTGAGTCAACCTTAATGTCCTGCTTATATGTTTAAAAGGAAGATTAAGATTCATGTAGGTGTTTGGTATTAGTTATGTAACAATGTCATTTAAGGCTCAACTTAGTTGAAATCTTGTACAGGTAAATACTTGTACAGAAGCTGAAACTGTTGTCAGATAATACACAAGTTATATTTGTGTAAATCTGTTTATTCATAAAAACGTGTTGCTTTTTTCAGGTAGTTTTAATTTAGTTTAAATTTTCAATTGTGTAATTAATACAAATGTTATATGTAAGAGATGACAGGATCATCTATAAGCACTTTCTTTTATTTGCTGCTAAGTTCAGTTTTTTGTGAAATATTTCAAATGTTTTAAATTTTTCTTTTAGTTATTTCTGCAGGCTATCTTTAAGAATGTGTTAACAAGTTTATATGGATGTGATTTTGGGGTTGTTCATGGCAGCTTGCTGCTTTCACTGCTGTTACACTTTAATAAAGGTGAATTGTTCAGCAGCACTCACAGTCTTTGCCTTTTTTTCAATAATAATCAGTTAATATTTCAATTGAAAAAAATAAGTAGGATTTAAAGCCATAATTTGTGTTGCAGGAACATAATTGCAATGTGTTTACATTACACAATATCATTGCGTACCACTGGCAATCAAAAATAAGTTGGTGTTAAACATTAAAATATATTGACATTATGCAATGCATTGATATTATGGTAACAGATTAATATTAGTACATCAAACATGATTTTTTAAAGTAATCTGATGTAAATAAAATACTTTGATTTGACAAGCATTAATTACTTGAGGGAAAGTGGAAAATTAAGTCAGTCATACTTATTCATATTGTGTGGGACCGATGTACACAATAAAATCAAGTAAATTGAAAGAACTTTTTTTTTCAGTGCAGACTGTGGATTTGAACCCACGATCTTCTTACTGTGAAGCAACAGCACTAACCACAATGCCAACAATCCAGACTTAACAAACGTAGGAAAGCTATGATTTCAAGGCTTGATGCAGAATTTTTTTGTACGTTTTTGTCCTTGACAGGTTAAACCACAATAAATAGCAATAGCGTACACATGGTGTGTGTAGTTGTCTGCCTCTTATAACTCCAGTGATTTTCCTGCAGTTTGAAATCTCATGCGATCTTGTGAATTTCATGAATTCAGCAACTAACCACTCTTACTAGATTGTATCATGTCATCTCAACAAGAACAAATTAAGTTGTTGGATTTCATACAGATCCTTCATGATTTAATTACGTTTATAGAAACATGATATTATTGTGTTTACATTACAAGTTAGACTTTTTTAATGTAACAACCACCCAATTTGCTCGATTTGACTGAGATGGATGCCTTCCTGAAACCATGATCCAAAGCGTATGAGACTGAAAGTTATTGACTTACTTCACTCGAACATGATATGAACAATTTAATCTAGCCTCTCTGCATATCATGTAGTTTCTACACTATATAGTTACACTTAACTTTAAAGCATGAGGCACTTATGTTAAATACACGCAAGATGCTTACGTAAATCCAAAAGTTGGCCAATCCCTTTTTTTCAGTGTAGATTGCAAACTTGGAGTCTCGTTACACATGCAAAGATGTGGCCAGTCTCTAGCTTGCTCAGTAAATACTATTATTACAACCAACAACTTCAAACAAATATACCCTCTTGTTAAAATATGGACTGATGACTTCTTAGCATTTACACAAGAATATGTTGAGAAATTATATCATTATTTACCAACATATCTGTAGGCTGTCAGTCATCCAGGTCATGGCAGTCTAAGGAACTTGGGGAAAAAAGCGACTGGATGAGAGCACAGAGAGCCACCAGCATGTTTTCAGTTTGAGCTGAGAATGGACTTGTAAGGTTGAGAGCCACTACTACCTTTGTTGGATAAAGAGAGGAGGTGCTGGAGGAGCCTTTTTATAAAACAACAAACAGGAGGAGGAGCTTTGAAAATATGTATAATTTTTGTCTTGACTACATTTACAGCTATTGGTGGTGACAATGTCTCCTGCCTGTTACTCCATTAAAATGTGATCATCTTAATTTCTTTCTTTTTTAATTGTTTTTATTTTTTAATTTTATAATCACTTTTATACTCATGTACTACTTAAGAAAGAATTTTTTATTTGCTATATCTAACACTTTATCTTTCTGATTTCATTAAGATTTTAAATCAAGTATTGTTAGATTTTAAAGTTTCTCAAAAGGTGCCAATCAAGTTGTTTCAGCATTATTTCAGTGTAAACCATCCTTTGTTCAATTTTGCGATCACGCAACTTACTAAGTTTCAGAAAATTATGAATGAAGGTTTGCAAATGTGATGACCAAAAACAGCTGATGGCTATTTTAAAAAAGAAAGAGAAATATTAAAGTGTTTCCACCATCAGGAGGAAAAGGGAATCCTGAAAATACAGAGTACAAAAATCTATGTTTGAACTCTTATCATCAGTGATTCTGGTTCATATTCGTTCTCACATGTCTGACATGAAAAGTGTTTTTATGAAAGCAGTTAGAGAAGAACAAATGTTTATCTGTAATATGCTTATCCTCACACATCTACTTTCTGATTCATCAAAATTAATTTAAGAGCCATATGTCAATAACTTTTTTGTGTGTATTAGTCAATCATATGGTGAAACAATATCTAAATAGTCTGATGGTTGTCATTAAAAAAAGTTAAGAACAGCTGGTGTGTTTACACTGAGCTTCTATGATGTCTTTGTTATCAGTATGTGTAAAAAATTTCAAAAAGCAGAAGTAATAGTGAGGAGGTTTTTGTCACAGTGTAAATCACTGTGATACGTTCTCACTAGCAGAGCTGTCCCATGTCTGACAGTAATAGACTGCAGAGTCTCCCTCCTCCACATTCTTGATGATCAAACGATAATCTGTTGTTGACTGATGAGTGGATGTGAATTTTGGAGAGGAGAACCCAGAGCCATAATATGAAGAACTGTAGGTATGATGAAACCTCAGCACGTACTGAGGAACTCCTCCTGGAATCTGTTTATACCAATAAAATTCATTATTAGTAACAGTCCCCAGGTTACAGTCCATGGTGGCTGTCTCTCCTTCCCTCACTGATAAAACAGGAGGTTTCTGTGTCACCACCGTCACACCACTCACACCTGCAAACAACAAGAAGCCATGGAGTCAAAAGAAACACTGACTGATAATTCTTACTGTATAATTTGGTATATAAGACTCTTTACATGTTAGAGCAGTGATCAGAGTACAGAGAGTCACCAGCATGTTGTCAATGTCAGCTGAGATTTGACGGTAAGATTAGAAGAGGAGGTACTGGAGTAGCAATTTAATACAACTAGGAGGAGGAGGAGCTATGGCGCTCTCTCTCTCTCTGGATTGTTTCCTTTGTTAAATTCTCTTAAATGTTCTATATTTTCTAATAAATAATGTCAAGTGTTTTTACTAGGTATCTTTTTACCACTGCCACTGGTTTGAGTCAAATAATATACTGCCACTACTACTGACTAATTACACTTGGTGGTAATAGTGGTAGCAACACTGGGCTCATTTAACAAACTGAGTCTAATGTTTTTAAAGTTGAAGGTAATTTAAAAAAAAGAAGAAGTTCATTCATTGTCAGTATTTTTTCACTCCTTCCAGAATGACTGGAAAGATTTAATGTTTTTATGAATTCATGAAAGCTGTAGTGTCTTATTCAAGTTTTCCTTGCAATATTGAGTTACTGTGCTTTATTTACCGAGTCACCCTTTCCCAAAGTCTTTCTGTGGAGATTGCTGTTCTAAAGATGAGAAATCTCCCAAAACATACAGAAGACACAATAAACTGATGTGCAGCAAAAACCTTTATGGTAATTTAAATAATTTCCAAATTATTTCTGCTGATCTACTAGTATTTTCCAGCAGTCATCTCTAGGTTTTACATGGTCATATGGTCCCCAAACAGAGTAAATATCCAGTAAGTGTCAGTTCTCTGGGAGAAAAGAGCATCACTGAACAGACACACATCAAACCTTGAGGCAGATGAGCACAGCAGCAGGCACTGACACCTGGTGTCACTCCTGTCAGCTAACAACAGGGAACTGAGACTAGATCTGAGACTAGATTCACACAGATGATTCATCTGACTCATATTTCCCCTAATAAGCCTACACAGATCAAAATATAATGAAGCTTTAATTTGCAGCAAAACCACAATGCAGTAGTTCACAGGAATTCCTTTATATCAACTACTTATTATCTCAATACTTTTAAATAAAATCACACTCTTCAGTGGCTGAGACTGATTGGACAATGACTCCCCTTGTGGGAAAATATATTTATTTTACAATGCTATTTATTTTTACACATTTATTTTCTTTCTTATTTACCAACTTATTTATTTGACTTTCAGCATCAGTGATTTTCAGCGTTTTCGCCTTTCTGCCTTTGGAAAAATTAAAACACACTTTAACTTTTGAATCTTATATTATCTGAATAGTTATTTACCATTGAACATCTTTGAGCCTTCACAGTGACAAATTAAAAAATATATATATGTATATATGTATATTTATAAGGTTCATATAACATTCAAGGGCAATAAGTCATATGTATTTTTTAACCTCACATATAAAAGTGACATCAGTTACTGGTCTTTGCATATTATTTTATCATCACGAAGGATTTCTCCTTTTTTTGTACATAAGCCAAGTTTAAAAGCAACAATGATTGTTTATAAAATAATAAAATGGTTAACATTTTTGGATTTTTCCAGTCAGGGACAGTCCCCTTTCACTTAGGACTTGATTTGCATAAAACTCTAAATACAGAAAAAAGCCTCCAGGTGCATCCTGGAAGACAGAGGGGAGGTGTAGATAGTTTCAGTTAGTACTCATTTTGGGGGTTTCTTTTCAAACCACGTTTATTGCAGGAAACTTAAACCAGAACATAAAATATTAATTATCTTTTCAGGCACTCTAATTCTCTGTATATGATCAGAGATTTTTTTACTTTTGTTTTTTGAAGTGGAAGTTTGGAAACTAACATGAAGCTATGATAACCTCACCACAAGTAAAGAACTTATGGACATGCACACACTAGCACACAGACATACAGACGAGTTGAGGAAATTCAAACTGGCAGAAGAAGAAAATGCTACATTGTCTCAGATGTTCACTTGCAATATTTTTTATTAACATTTTGCAGAATAAATGCATAGCAAACATTAACTGCTAGTATTTTCTTACATGTACACATGCACACAAAAAAATACCAAAAGGACTGAAGAGCAAACTTTAAATGCTGATTCTGACCCGTCTGCTAGTCAGTGCTACAGGCTGATTTGCTGATGGTTTTCTCTGAAGTCTGCGAGCCCAAAGACACTTTACATGTATAAACCTTATCCATGTTCCAGTCTGATGTCTGGATGGTCAGAGAGCTGCTGATTTGGTAAGTCTGGTCTGGTCTCTGAACAGCAGTGCTGGTAGAGATCTCACTGCTCACTGGACTCCCACCAGCCAACCAGCTCACATCTGCAAAAGACACAGACTGACTGGACAGACAGACCAGAGAAGCTGTGTTGGACTGGAGCTCAGCACTGGATGGAGGGAAGACTGTCAGGACAGGAGGAGGAAGGCTGGAGCCTGAAAATACATGAAAGATGAAAGATGTTCAGGAAAAATAGAACTGAAGTAATAAAAATAGAAGTGGTGGAAAAAAATCAACAAGTTTAATACAGAATAAAGATAAATTCCGTAAAAATCAAACAATATAAACAGTTTATCTGTAAAAACAAATAAATAAACAGGTAATCACACATTTTCAACTGATTTTAAAAACTGTCAAAAAAATAAAACAAAACTAAATCAAGCCCTAATTTTACATTAAAGAGAATTTAATTTAATTCTGGAGGATATGTCAAGCAATCATATGCTATACAATGCAAGTCATTCCCTTCAATTTCAAAGGTGACAGGTTTAAAGCCAGATATTTTTAAATTTTGTACTTTAAATTAATGTTTAAATTAGGTAAAACTCTTAATGAGAAAAGACAACATAGACTTATGCATACTTTAAAAATTAAAATGCTTTGAAAATAACAAGATTGATTGCCAACATTTTCACATTTTCAGTAAACATTTTTTTAAATTGATTGAAAACATTTCTTGATTTTAATACAACTCATAATCATGTCTAACGTATAAAATACGAGTTGGCTCTGCATCAGATACTATAAATCTATAAAAAAGATTATGAACAATAAAAATATTAAATTAAGAACTTTTCAGTAAACTATCGGAAATTTTCTAATGTTTCAGGATCAATTAAAACAGCACTTACTTGTCACAATCAGCTTGGTGCCTTGTCCGAATACCACAGTGATTCAGTTTGTATACATGGCTGTACAAAAACCTCCTGACTGTCACTGATGAGGGGAGAGGAACTGAAACATCCTGTTTAGGCCAACTTTCACTGTCATCTTTATTTTCCCCTCATCAGTCTGCTTATATTTCATAACACATTGAATGACTGAGCTTTTACTTTACTGTCACATTCAAGTTTGTTTTTCTTTTTTTTAAGTCCAAATCAGATTGAGATGTGAGCAACACAGTTTTTCTCATGTCTTTATCCACATCTGCATCACACAGTACATTTGTAACTTGTTATTAATAAGACTAAACTGAAGCAGTGAATATGATTTATTATCTCACACTTTAACTTCCTGATTTCATTCGGATATAAAATCACTTATGGTTAGATTTTAAAGCTGAAAGTGTCACGATACTGGGTCTGGAACTCAGCGTGTTTGTCACAATTGGTGCAGGGACTCAAACGCAGAGCGGGTAGTCAGTTCCAACACAGAGTTTATTTACAACACCAAGTGCAGAATATGTACAGTGGGGGAAATCCGGGTAGGAGAAGGGTCCCAGGGAAGGTCCAGGGGAAAACGCTCGCGCACTCGTCTCCTCTTCTTACTCCAACTCACACACAACCACACAGTGGGGAGGTCACAGGTCCAGGGAGGAAAACTAACACACAGGGAGAAGGCAAGTTACTCCAAATCACTAATCTCACACAAGCTAATGTCACAAGAGCTGAGAGGGTCACTAACGTGTTAAGCACAATCATCCAGCGATGAGAGGATCTGTGTCCCAGCCTCAAGTACTGCTCCTGGTGATGACTGGTGATTGATGACAGGTGTGTGGACCAAGGGCGGGAGCCCGCAGTGAGCTCCGCCCAGGCAGCGAGGGAGAGAGAGAGAGAGAGAGAGAGAGAGAGAGAACCAAAACAGAACATGTAGCCTTGTGGGGCCGGCTGGGCAGGCACGGAGACCATGACAGTGTTGTGTTTTTGATTAGTTTGATTAGTTATATAATTATATAATTAATTAATTACATAATTTCCCTAGGGATTAATAAAGTATGCTGAATCTGATTCTGATTCTGATTAGTTATATCTTTTGATTTGTTGGTTTTCTTGGTTTTATTCCCATTATTGTTTTCTGCTTCTGTTACATTCTTAGTTATAGTCCTCAGGTTTCTGTTACCTTCCCTTCCCCGTGTTCCACGTTTCATGTTTTTTTACTCTCGTTTCTGTGCTCCGTGTTCGCTCTTCCCTGTCAGCCCTGTCTTCTTATCAAGGCTGTGTCTCCATGCCTGTCTTGTATTTCCTGTTTTACTTTGGCGGTCTTATGTCCTGTGTTCAGTGTTTTCAGTCTTAATTCGGCCCGTCTTGTTATGTCAGATTAGTCCCAGCTGTTTTTCCCTCGTCTTTCCCAGTCTCTCATTACCCCCTGTTGTATTTAAACCCTGTGTTTTTTTGTTTGTTTTTTGTTGCATTTCTTGTGTCATTACCCTGTGTGCTGTGACTGTTCCTCTGCGCTCCTTGTCACCCAGGTTACTTCTGAGTCTGTTCATAGTTCCTTAGTTTTCTAGTTTTTCTATTCTTACTTCCTAGTTTCTACGTTGTTTTCTTTTCCCCTGTTTGTATTATTTAAGTTTGTTGACACAGCGTTAAAACAGCCTCCCTGAGTTCACTCCTTGGTTTCTCATGAGTCCTTCATTCTGCTTGCCACACGGCCACACATGGCAGAAAGGTTCTATGTATGTGACAGTCGAGTAATTTCAGCCGTCCTTTATTTCATTTTGGATTTCTAAGGTGAAAAGAAGATTTGTCAAACTGTTTAGTGCCATCCCACAACTGACTAAATGTCACAAAATTCAAAATGAAAGGTTGTTTGCAAATATGATAACTTAGAAACTGTTGTCAGTGAGTATAAAAAGTGAGAGAAATACAGAAGTGTTTCCACCTTCAAATTCCCACACTGTGAAAAACCAGTGAGGTGCGGTGGTGAAGGGGAAATCTAAAAGTACAGGAACTACAGAAATCTATGGCTGAACATTCAACAAGAAAAAAATGTAAAAGCTACTCAGCATATCACAGCCAACACAAACAGAGTAAAACATGACACAAAGCTTTATATCGAAAAATCGACTGTGAAAGGGACGAGAAAATCTATTTGAGCACTGTAATGCCAGTCACTTTATATTCCTAATTTATTGAGATGACTCTTCGAAACAGTAACTATAAGTCATATCATCAGTTTTTCTGGTTCATAATCATTTTTACATGTCTGACATTAAAAGTGTTCATATAAAAGCAGTTAGAGAGGAAAAAATGTTTGTCTGTAATATCCTTATCCTCACACATCTACATATATGTATGTATGAATTACCTTTTTGTGCATATTAATCAATCATATGGTGAAACAACTTTAGTGTAGTCTGAAGATTTATTAATACAAATAAAGTTTATTTATGATATTTTATAATATAATATAACATAATTATAAATATAAAACACCAAACATTATGTACAGTGAAATTTGATTTCTTCTTGGTTGTTACTTTTTTTTTTTTAAGCATCAGGAGTAAAACCTTGAGAAAAACAAGTAAAACTTTTGATGAAGTATTCATATGTGAGACAGTACGCTGACAGTACTTCCAATTCATCAAAACTATATTCAGAGCCACATATGAATAACTTTTTTGTGTGTATTAGTCAGTAATATGGTAAAGCAATATTAGTGTAGTCTGGCTGGTGTTTGTTGATAAACATAACATTTATTTAATAATACTTTCTGTTGGTAGTGAATTTACACTGAGTTTGCCTGATGGCTCTGATATCAGGATGTGAAAGGGCATCAAAAAGCAGAAGTATCAGTGAGGAGGTTTTTGTCACAGTGTAAATCACTGTGATACGAACTCATCAACAGAGCTGTCCCATGTCTGACAGTAATAGACTGCAGAGTCTCCCTCCTCCACATTGTTGATGATCAAACGATATTCTGATGTTGACTGATGAGTGGATGTGAATTTTGGCGAGGAGAACCCAGAGCCATAGCGTGGAGAACTCCAGCCATGATAAAACCTCACTACATGCTGAGGAACTCCTCCTGGAATCTGTTTATACCACCGAGCAGACTGGTCAGTAACAGTCCCCAGGTTACAGTCCATGGTGGCTGTCTCTCCTTTGTTCACTGATAGAACAGGTTTCTGTGTCACCACTGTCACACCACTCACACCTGCAAACAACAAGAAGACATGGAGTCAATAGAAACACACTGACATTAGTACATATGTGTGCAATATAAGTCAAGGTGTTTACATGTTAGAGCAGTGATGAGAGCACAGAGAGTCACCAGCATGTTATCGGTGTGAGCTGAGAATGCACTTCTAATTTGTAACCTTAAAGTGGCTGTACTGCTTCTGTAGGATGAAGAGAGGAGGTGCTGAAGGAGCCTTTTAATACGACTAACAGGAGGAGGAGCTTAAAAATACATATGTATAGTTCTCATCTTGACTTGACATGGTAATGTTTTTAGCATCATCATCTTCTTGTTGTTATTTCTTTCCTTCTTTTTTTCTTTTTTTAATTTTTACGATCTTTTCATGTCCTTCATGATGATTTTGCAGTGTTTTAACTTGATCCCTTTTCAGAATTTAAAGATAGATTTAAGTTTCGCAACAAGTGATATCAAGTAGATAATTTAAACAAAAATTAAACCATACCTTTAACAAAAAGTGAGGATTACTTAATGTAATGCTTATAAAAGCTGAAAATAATTTGAAAAGAAGTGTGTTTATGTTTGATGTTTTTCAGATGTCATGAAAGTTGTTGTGTATCTCAGGTTTTTGTCAGAGTCTGAGTCACTGTTCTGCTCAGTATTTCTGTCAGACATGGGATGACTCTGTAAGTTAAGCTGAAAGCAGAAATGCCATCTGCCATCTGCCTCCAACCACTAATGTAACACCATTACATGTTTTGTTCGAGATTTAATGATTTGAGATGAGTAATGTTGGATTCTTTTTAAAACTGTAATGTCTCTAATTTAGGTTTTTTGTCACAGCCCCAATCAATGTGATTCAGCTTCATCAGCACAACCACCCCAAGTCTCATAGAAATAGCAAACAGAGTCTCCTGCCTCTGCCTGCTTGGTAATAAAGTTGAATAGAGGTGAATCAGTCCGAGGAGAATCTTGTTGTAAAGCTGGATGAGCCGTCAGATTGGTCACATCTTAAAATAAATGAGGACTCACATATCCAACTGTGTGCAGCTGGTGAGTTTGTTTGACAGCTCTGTGATCAGTATAAAGTATGAACAAGCAGAAGTATCTGTGAAAAGGTGTATGTCACAGTGTAAATTAGTGATGCAGCATCCCTTGTGAAGCTGTCCTGTGACAGTAATAGATTGTAGAGTTTCCCTCCTCCACACTGATGATGATAATCTGATGTTGACTGATGACTTGATGTGAATTTTGAGAGGAGAAACCTGAACCATATTTTTCGAGAACTCCAGCCATGACGAAACTGCAGTATATGCTGATTGTCTCCTCCTGGAATATGTTTATGTCAACGAGCAGGCTTGTCAGTTACAGTCCGAGCTGGCTGTCTCTCCTTTTCTCACTGATACAGCAGGAAGTTTCTGTGTCACTCACACCTGCAAACAGCAACAAGACGTGGAGTCAAGAGAAACAGTTACATCTGTGCATAAGTCTGCAGTGGACATCAGATTCTTAGAGCTGCAGAGAATCACCAGCACGTTGTCAGTGTGAGATGAGAGTGGACCTTAAACAATATTGGACTGTTTTGTCTAGCTTTATAAGTAATTGTATCAGCTATATTACCTACCTGCAGAGGCATCTACTATTCATTGTGACATTACGACTTCTTGATGGTTTTCACAAAGACACTTCATCCATGTTCCAGTCTGATGTTTGGATGGTCAGACAGACCAGACAGGCTTTGTTGGACTGGAGCTCAGCACTGCATGGAGGGAAGACTGTCAGGACAGGAGGAGGGAGGCTGAAGTCTGAAAATACAAAAAGGACACAATCCAAAAACATACAGAATCAATTCAGTAAAAACAAAAATATACAGCATAAGACACTGAGTGGGTACAGAAATTTATTTCTGAAAAAAACAAAAACAAAGGCTATCCCTGAATATAATTAAAATGTGTACAGATACAATAATGTCATATAATCTCAACAACTTGTAGAGGATGGATGTGTCTGATGACTTGTTTTTTATTGGCAGCAGCAGACAAACAGTCTAAATGACACGTCAAAGCCTCTGAAAGCAGAAGTACCTTGTACAGAGGTTTTTGTCACAGTGTAAATCACTGTGATACGTTCTCCTTAGCAGAGTCATCCCATGTGCTACAATAATACACAGCAGAGTCTCCTGCTTCTGCTCGCTTAATGATAAACTGATAATCAATGTTTGATGAGGCTTTAGAGTTAAATCGGTCTGAGGAGAATCCTGTTCCAAAGCTGGGTGAACTGTGGTCATGATAAAATTTCAGAATATACTGAGGAGTAGAACCAGGGACCTGTTTGTACCAGCTGACATAATAGCCGTCATTTCTCTGAATGTTGCATTTGAGCAAAACCTCCTCTCCTGGAGAAACTGTGTGGACAGATGGTGTCTGGGTCAGCACTTTTGCAGCATCCACACCTGTCAGAGAAAAAAAATCGCAGTAAGTCTGTTTTTATGTCTCAAAGTGCAGTCTATAAAATGAACCAGAAGATTATCTTACATGCTAAAGCAACAATAATAGTAGAGATGGTCCCCAGCATGTTGAAAGTATGGTGTATTCTCTTTGCTGTCCAGCTGAGAGATGAACTGAGCAATGAAGAGAGACTGAGACTTTTAATAACTAAGGAGTGGAGGAGGAGGAGTTTCAATACTAAAAACTGTACGATCACAACTTAACTAGAAATTAGGGTATTTACACCAAACTCTAAATTATTTTAAATATCATAAATGTTTATTTTTAGAATAAGTCTACTAAATATGTTTTCAGTTTAAAGCAGTGTTATTTTTATTTATGCATATATTTAAATTCAGGACATATTTTGTTGGGATTAATCTCCTGTTAAGTTAAATAACAGTGTGTGTAGTCAGGTGAATCTATACAATTTATTTGGTTGTTTTATTTGCAAATAAGAAAGTTTTTGTAAGTTTTTGCCACTTCTATTTTCACATAACCTTTGGATCTGTTAATAAAGCCGGAATATAAAACTAATTTATTGTTGAACATAAACGTTACGTAAAAATAGCTATGACAGCTGTATCCAAGGATTTATATTAGGAGATTTTTTATAGTATCTAAATTCAGATCAACCACAAAAAAACTCTGCTGCAAACTGGATTCTTTAACGTTAAAATGCACCTTAAACAGTCATTTCATAGCAGGTTCACGCATCACAGCTCAGACTTTTATGTGTACTAGTCATTTAAAAGTTAGGATTAAGTTGTAATGGCAACTAAATGTTTAAAAAGCAACATTTTTTATATCAAATGTTTGTATGACAACAACAGAGCTGCAAAAGTTGTACAGCTGGACATTGTTTAGTGTTTCTTATATAATAAATAAAGTTATTCTTGGACAAAACCAAAGCAGTATTCAGTTAATTCCCTGAATTACCAAAGTATAGTGAAATACAACATTTCCAGTCAGGGGCAGTTACATCTCATTTTAGAAAGACCTATAACTCTCTTTTACAACTTTCCTGACGTTATAAATTAGATGCTCAGACCTGCAGGTGCATTCTGGGAAAAAGGGAAGGAGGAGTAGAGAGGTGATGCTTTACTAACAGAGTGTGAAGTTTGCAGGTTTAAAATAAGCACTTTAAACCAGTGACACTCATGCCTTTAACTGTCCCAGGTCTACAAATGTGACACAGCACAACATTTTATTTATTCTAACTATGGTAAATTTAAATGTCCAGTAAAAGTCATTGAACCCTTTTGTTTTATTTTAACATGTTTGGTAATCAGTAAACAGCAAAATCAACGTGCAAGAAGATTTTAAATGCTCATTTTGGTCCTCTGTTATTGAGTAGGATATTCTGATATTCTTGATATTTTTCTCTGAAGTCTGGGAGCCCAAAGACACTTCATGTGTGTTAACCTTATCCATGATCCAGTTGGATGTCTAGCAGACACACAGTCATTGTTAACAAACTGTCAAAGCCTCTGAAAGCAGAAGTACTTTGTACAGAGGTTTTTGTCACAGTGTAAATCACTGTGATACGCTCTCCTTAGCAGAGTCATCCCATGTCTCACAATAATACACAGCAGAGTCTCCTGCTTCTGCTCGCTTAATGATAAACTGATAATCAATGTTTGATGAGGCTTTAGAGTTAAATCGGTCTGAGGAGAATCCTGTTCCAAAGTAGTCGGGTGAACTGTGGCTATGATAAAATCTCAGAATAAACTGAGGAGTAGAACCAGGGACCTGTTTGTACCAGCTGACATAATAGCCTTCATCTCTCTGAATGTTGCATTTGAGCAGAACCTCCTCTCCTGGAGAAACTGTGTGGACAGATGGTGTCTGGGTCAGCACTTTTGCAGCATCCACACCTGTCAGAGAAAAAAAGAATGTTTAAATTAATTAATATTTAAATAAAGTTTTATGTTTCTAAATACAGACTGTAAAATGAACCAGTAGCCGCTCTTACATGCTAGAGCAATAAGAGTACAGAAGGTTCTCAGCATGTTGAAAGTATAGCGTATTCTCTGTACTGTCCAGGTGAGAAATGAACTGAGTAATATAAGAGACTGAGGCCTATATAGAGTAAGCAGAGGAGGAGGAGCTTCAAAACTTTTTGATCACAACTCAACTCTAAGAATTTGCATATTTAGATCAAAATCCAACTTATTTCAAATATTGTAAATGTTTGAGATTTTTTTTACAATAAATCTAAATGTGTTTTCATTTTAGAGCCGTTTTATTATATATATATATTTGAATTCAGGATATACTGTTGATCCAATTTGTTGGAATTAAGATTCTGTTAACAGCACAATTCTGTCATTGCTATTATTTGTTCTGCTAATCAAGGTGAATACCAAAGTTTGGGTGAATGAAAAACAGTCAAGGTGTTTCAGCAGGCAACAAGCAGACATATGTACATCATTATATAATATCATTAATCACATGGGCAGGGTTTTGAAAGCTAGCATCCTGCTCATATTGCAGGGTATATTCACTGGGCAGCACGGTGGCACAGTGGTTAGCACTGTTGCCGTACAGCAAGAAGGTCCTGAGGTCAATTCCACCATCAGGCCGGGGTCTTTCTGTGTGGAGTTTGCATGTTCTCCCCATGTTTGCGTGGGTGCTCCTGCTTCCTCCCACCGTCCAAAGACATGCATTTAGTGTGAATATGCAAGTGGTTGTCTGTGTCTCTATGTGTTAGCCCTGTGACAGCCTGTCACTATATGTTAGTTCATCTTGCCCTATGACAGCTGGGATAGGCTCCAGCGACCCTAGAAAGGAGAAATAGATGGATATTCACTGGGGTTTTTTTTCCGTTTTGAACCCCTTTGATAAAACATGCTCCTTTGAATATCTGCCCAGTAGTTTATTGGTCAGTCAAATACCACCACAGACTTGTGTAAGAGGACGTATGACCACTGATGCGTCTGGCTGTTAGAAATTTGGGGGTATGAATGACCTGTGAATAAGCAAGAACTTTTGACAGGAAACTAAGCTGAGCAGTGTTTGTTGTAGGCCTGTAACTTTTTTGTGTATTTTGCCATCAGAGTTTGAACATTGTGAACTTCATATTTATTTTATTGTTTAACAAGTAGTTCTTTGAAGTAATCCTGTAGCTCTGCAGTTCTACTCTTTCCTGGTTGAAGTGATTAGTGGTTCATAAGTTCTTCTCCGAAGGTTGTTACTCCACCTGAAAGTTTCCGTGTTTCAAGAGATGCAGTATTTTGCATAGCAGCACTGCTACTGTTGCTGTGATTATGAATCAATAACACATTGTAAAATACTTCATCCTATTTGTAAAAAAAATGCTCCAAGTACACTCAAGGAGTTGCACTGAATCTATAATTTAATAAGTATTTGGATAAACAAATCAAATACAAACCAAAGACTTACAATGCTAATTAAAGTAATAAAAAAAATCATAATGAGGTAATATATAACACTCCTTAACTACATGTTTAGCCATTTATTTGACTTTAAGTCCAGCCCGTTGATGCATCCAAAAACAGCATATAGTGAAGATAATTTGATAAATGCTGCCACCTTGTGGTTTATTGTGATTTTGTACCAGCAGGTGGCTATAGTTTGCTTTAATAAAGTCTCATTAAAGCCATTTTATTTAGCTTTTTTCTCACACCATACTCATCAAAGAAATAGTATAAAACAATCCTCTTCTTCTGAAAAATATATAAACATTTATTTTCAACAAATCTGCATTTATACCAAACAAAAAAGCCAACAGGTTTAAGATTTCTACGGTCCTCTCCTCCTTGCCCTTCTCAGTGTTGGGCTAGTGATTATCCTCCTTTCAGGACCCCTCATCTGTGCACGCAGAGGAGACCTAAGACCAAAGCTGGGTTGGAGCCTATGTACGGGCCGCTGAGGCAGGGCGTATCTGCCGTCCTTGAGCTCATCCACGAAAGCCTCCATTCTGTCGAGCTTTGTAGTAAACTTTCCCAGCTCATCCTTTAGAGTGTTAAACTGCCGGTAGAGGTCTCCCAGAGCATCTGAAAGAGGTTGGATCCTGGACACATAAGAGAACATGTGGAAAAATAAATGGTTTCAGTATCAGAATGACCATTCAAAGAACTTTGGCACTGTAAGGTTTCATGAAACAGGAACATGGTTTATTGGCAAAACATAACTAAGAAGAGAACCAATTCAAATTGGCAGCATAAACATGAAAGTCACGACATGCTGTTAAGTGGAAACAGCCTCACTGTCAACGGAAAACATCAGGATAACAGACGTAAAGGTCGGAAGTCCCCTGAAAAAAATGAAAGTGCAAAACATAGCACAGCTTTGGCCCAGTAGAGACGGGCACTTGGGCTGACCTTAAATGTTTACTGGGAAAAGTTCTGGTGAACTGTGATCCTAAGTGTTGCAATCACAACTCAGAATCTAATCACCAGATGAAATGTTCACTGACTTGGAGTAATGTCTGCCAGAGCATGATGAAACACTCACTATTGTATTTTGGCACAGTAAGTACACTGAGGTCATTTACAAAGCAGAGCTGGCCTCATGTGAACAACAATCATTGATCGCTTTACTGGCACTGACAATTCATGTGCAGCACAGAGCAGATTACATAAGTCTTTATTTCAACAAACCCTGAGGACAAGTCAAATGTTCACTGACATCACCGAGCGTTGTTTTTCCTGGAAGTTTGACCTTACTCTTACTTAACATTTAGACTGTCTGCTATCATTGCTGTGTACATCCAGTTTAATCAGAAGCTGATATAACTCACCTGTTATATTCAGGAAGGACTGAAGCGTGGTCATTGATCAGCAAGTCTTTCACTTGGGTCACAATAGCAAATTTCCAGTTGTCCAGCACCTGAGTCAGGTTTGAGCAAGTCTTGGCACTAGTCTGTACTGCTGAACACAGAGATTAACCGTATAAACAAACAGGTCATTATTCACTCCAAGTTTTAAAAACACAACCTCAGTGGTCAAAGGTCAGATTACTAAAAATCATTTTTAGACCTTTAGGTTCCCAGCGTGATGTCTCCTGTTTGGATTTCTGAGCTCCACACGCTGAGATCATGCACAGCATAATGAGAGCCAACTTCATCCTCGTCGTTCTCATCTAACAAACACAATAATATATGCTGTGGGTGCTGCTGAGGAGCAAGCTCACCGAAAAGTGCTGCCAGGCCACATTACAAAAATACGAAACAGGCTTTCGGTTGAAGAAAAGCTGATGAGAAATTAGTTCAGTCATAAGTTCGTCTTTTGTTCACCTTTTTAAGCTATAAAAAATTGTTTAGTTTTGTTCCAAAAAGAGCAAGAAAGTACATTTAAATTTGGGTTTTTACGCTACCTTTTTTGCAAAGAAGTGCCAGGGGTCTTCTCAGATCAGAGCACCAGCACACACTCTCTGTACTGTATGATCCTACAGCAGTGACACACTGAGAAAACATGAGTTGTGCAGAACTCTCTTATAACTCCTTCCCTAAACTCCCGGAGCAATTTCCCCACCTGATCCCATCCACGTCACTGATTCAGGGCGGTGACATCCTCAGTTCTTTTAGCATGTGTGCACACTGCAGCATTCACGTGCACAAAAAACAAAATCTCCCTAAACCCACTCGCACACATATGCGTCCCACTCTTGCCTCATCTCTCGTATCTTATAGACTGTGCATCTTCTAAAATAGCCATAATAGGAGGTCCTGATCATTTCTGATGCCCCATCTCTGCTCCACATGTCTTTTAGGTTGTATGGGTGGCATGTGACAACTGTGCTCCCCGTAGGCTCCAATCCAGAAAAGGTGTTTGATGTAGAAGTATGGCTCCAGGATAACATTCTTACTGCCTACTGTAATACAATCTGCTCAACATCTGGGCTACGACAAACCCAGCCAGCAACACTTTAACCGTCAAGGGTGATCAAAACCTGGTGAGCCGCACTCACTTGATGCAAATGGGACAATAAAAAACACACATTCGACCGTATTAATAGAAAAAAAGAGAATATCCAAAAGCATCACAGAATTAGAAAATGGGTTAGAGTCCCAGATTAACTTTAAAATAGCAATTAAAGAGAAAATTATACAGCCTCAAAGATATTCCTTAACACCTCAGCTGCCTTCATTTCTCACTTTACTAAGCTGCTGTGTGATTTACAGCATTAGTTCACTCAGTCTGATGTGAGCCAACCTTAATAAATCTACATAACTGTGGAAGTGGGTTTAGATTTGATGTGCAGTGATGCAACACATGACATATAGTTTCATGGCTAAGACGGATTTCATACTCTGGATAGTTTTCCACAGGCGAGTGCACCCAGTCTATAACCTATATAGTCTTTAACCAGCTATTTATCTTTCTACTTCTTCTTCTACTCAAAAACCAGCAGCTTCAGGTCATATGAAAATACTGGACAACATTAGTGCTTTTTTCCTGTCTCGGATTTTTTTTAAATAAAATTCCAGCTCTGATTTATTTCAGATCAGAGTTCCTCATTCTGTTTGAAAGATGTGCCGCTGGGTATGCTGATGTCTGCAGATGTCTGCAGATAGTCGTGCTGATATATGAGCTGAGGTGCACCCATCACTGCTGAAAAGGAATGTAACTGGGCAGCGCTCCCTGCCATCTGCAACACCTTTACGCACACAGACAGTATACCAAACTGTATATGCAGTAGGTGGGATGAACATCACGTCATACGGACCATACATCTTCAGCGCTGACAGGCAGGAACTAAATACTTTTTAAATCCCCATCCTCCCAAAAGATTTAAAAGGAAACAGGAAGATTTGTTTAATAACGACTAGATGACATCCAACTTTTTTTTTCTGCCAACAAGCAGTCACGATAAATATATTTTCTTATTTGAACGTAGGCTCATAATTTATAATTAAATGAAAAACCATTTTTTGATAGTGGTTATTTGTCTGCTGACCCTAACAAGCTGGAGTTCATTTCCCCCAGTGAGATTTTCCATGACCTGAGAAACCACGGGGCCAACACTGAAAGTTGCCTCATGTGCCACGAAGGAAAAAGTATTCGGATCTTTTATTTCTTTATTTATTTTTAAAGTAGGTTATATGGGATTTAAATTATAGAAATAAAAGTATATAAGCCAATATTCTGCTTTTTTTCATCTTTTTGTGCAGCGTCATCAACTATTCAGCAGTGGTACACCTGCTAAATATACATAGCAGCATTAAAATAGTTACCTGTGAAAAAAATCACAGAGAAGGAGTAAAAGGTATCATAAAATGAAAGTAATCAGTTTTAAAGGTATTTTCCACCAGTCATCCATCCTCACTGACAGTAAACAGCTAAAACCTTATCTGATAAATTCCCACAACTTACCCACAAATAATTTTCTAAGTAGTATAAATGAGCATGTCTTTTTTTTTTTTTTTTTTTTTTTTTTGGATTAATCATATGGATATGGAATCAAAGTTATGGAAGGACTAAAGCCAAGCCTGGAGTCCATCATCAGTCAATGCCTGCAGCAGTGAGCAGATCTTCCTTCCATTTCCCTGCAGCTCAGTTCGGCACAGCCAGAGGAAAGAATGAGCGCAGTGGACCAGCAGAGCCAGAGAGTGAGATAACCAGGCCTCGCTTTCTCCCTCTGTTTTTTCACTCAGTGTCACATCTGCTCTCTCATGTGCTGCTTGTTATGGACTCTCAGTAGCACATCACTTCATAACGACTTCATCAGAACAACAGAGGATTTTTACAGTGAAATATATCAGGTGTTAAATACAAACAGAAGCTCCACAACGAGAACTGTTGCATTTCTTCTTATTTGTTACAGAAGGTAACCTATGACCATTACACCTGTGTTTGGCTGGCGTTTCATTTCATTTGACTGATAACAAAAACCCTTATAAGTCTGAGAGGCAGGGAGGTAATTCGAGGGGTTATTTTCAAGGAATAATTTGTAAGCTTTTTACGTTAACACATTTTAAATTTAACTAAAACTGAATTGACACTTCTACATTTCTTTCACTTTATGTAAAACATCCCCCTGTAATTTCCTCCATTGAGTTCATCATATTTTGAAGGCTGACTGAAATTACACATTTCAAAAACTTTACTCATTTGATGTGTTTTGTGGACTTAAAGAGGCACGTGCATCATTATTAGAGGCTGACTTGTTTTTTTGTGCAGTGTGTGCAACATGATATCATATAGAAGTTAGTCTGAACACAACTAAGTTCACAAAGGAATGCCAGATGCTGTTTCTGATTAAAAACTCCAGGACCAAACATTTTACTCAGTCTTCTGAGAAGTTCTGAATTCCTCTTGGTTAGTAAAGTGTGTTTTATATTGAATAAATATGACAATTCATTTGCTTTTCTGTTCTTTATCTGGGATTATTCATGCCATACGTTGGAAGAGTCTCGGTTTTCTGAACTTTTTGTAAACGTTAGAAGAAAATTTCATTATAAGTTCTTGTGCATGATACCTGACTGCATGGCCAAACAGCTCTAACTAGTGAATGTTTACCTTGACAGATATAATATGATTAGTGTCTGTTAATCCAGTGATAAATGTTAAGTTGCATAACCAAAAAAAACAAATGCACCTGGAAAATCTTCATTATAAAAGCACGAAAACTGGTAATCTACAGTATGTAGATTTTGAAACTTGAAACTGGTTTTAGTGGTTGCCCAGCTGCTACAATGTTGTTTCTTGTTTGAGGCCTAAAACACATTTTCCAGGTTTCTGGAAAATTAAAGCAAGGATTTTAAAATATGTCTTTTACTTTTTTCCTATCGTGATAATCACCACCAGGAGACATTTTTGTGAGTCTTTGACCCATGGGTCCCACTGTAGGGCAATATATTATCCTTTCCGGGTCCTGCTTTAAAGCACGTGAATAAATGAATAAAAAGTACCTAGTTCTATTCAAATGCCCACTTTTGTGTGTGTGTGTGTGTGTCTCCGACACGCTGCGACACCCTTTTAATCCCCTCACTGTGACTCTCACATGATGAAGAAATCCCACCCCTGAGGCTAAGCACAGCAATGGTTACTCCAGCTCAGCTCACATGCTTTTCTGTATTGTAGCAAATGATTGCCCTGTGTTACATTTTAGCCTGTGTCATTCTGACCAGCTGATGTTTCCCAGTGGTTGACAAGATGAGGAGATTTTTGCCAACAAAAAGATTCCCTTGGCCATGGCTGAGACGAGATGCTACTCCGAATGAGACCAGTCCACTCTTACCAAAGGTAGGTGTGTTACTGAGTTAGTTTGAGAATACTTTGTTCCTCTGTTGACCTGTAGTTACATTTCTGGGGTGGCTTTAATTTTTTGTGGCATTCTTGTGTGTCTAAAGGCAGGATCTACAAAAAACAATGCCGAGGAGCTTGCCTTGGTCACTACTGATTTTCAAGCAGGGACGAACAGTGGACAGGAACACAACAGTCCCACAGATGCAAGGATCCATCCCTGTTACGGTTATTCTTTCATGGACTATTTCCTAAAATACTTTCTGATCATGTGCAATCTGTTGTTCACAGTTCTGGGCCTGCTGATTCTTGCTCTGGGGGTTTGGGGTCTCATTAGCAAGGAATCCTTTGCTCAGGAGAAGATCAGCAGTATTGGCACTGACCCAATGCTGGTAGTTCTGAGCGTGGGCTTTCTGCTCACTGCGCTGTGCCTGTCAGGCTGCGTGGGTGCCCTAAGAGAGAATCGCTGCTTGCTGAAGCTGTTCTCAGCCACGGTGCTGGTGCTCATCGCAGCTCAAGTCATCGTCGCCATTGTGGCCCATACTCTACAAGATCAGATTGAAGGTAACTTGCGATCCGGGATGTTAGTTGCCATGGCACGGTACCAAGATGATCTGGATCTGAGGTTCATCACAGACGAGATTCAGTCAAATCTGCAGTGCTGTGGGGTGGACAACTACAGAGACTGGGAGATTAACATGTGAGCAACTTGGAAATCTTTTTTTTTTACTTTTTTGAAAGTAAATCAAAGCCAGTTGGTCACGATGTAGGAATGTGTTGAAGAAGTTAATGAGCTGTGAAGTTTTTTTATTGGGTTATTTTTCCCTTTCTTCAGATATTACAACTGCTCAGCTCCAGGAGTGCTGGCCTGCGGCGTCCCTGCAACATGCTGCGTGGATCCATTGGAGAACGGCACAGTGTGGAACTCTCAGTGTGGTGTCGGAGCCCAATTACTGGATGAGTTTACTGCTCAGAGTGTGATCTTCCTGGGAGGTTGTCTGGGGGAAATCTTTCGATGGATCGAGCACCATGAGGGCCTGATAGGAATAATTGTGACTGTCGTGTTTGGGGTCCAGATTCTGATATTATTTATTACCATACGACTGCTGGAACGCATCAATCGTCATAAAGTATAGCTATAACACAGAGCGATGAATACAGCAATATGCTGGTCGGGGTTTAATGAGTTCTGGCTGTGCTTAAATTCTGGCATCATTTGTCAATCATTTAAAACAACCTGACCTTAAACACAAAGACTGAACTTTTGCAAATGGAAATGAGACATAATTTAAATGAGGAAAGCAAATTCCAACACAAATTATCCCCAGAAATTGTTTTACATTTTGAAAATGCCTGAGAGTTTAAGAAAAAAAAAGTATTTCAGTTAAAAGTTAACTGCAGCTTGGCGATAGCTATCACCTCTTTTGTGTTAAAAAAAAAAAAAAAAAAGCAAAAAACTTTTCAAGAACATTTACTCATTGGCCACTTCATTAGGTACACTTGTTGAACTGCTCATTAACTGAAATATCTAATCAGCCTGAATAGGGAAGAGGTGTGATTTGAAAGATGAACCATATCAGATAGATTTTAACTTCACCAGCGTGGGTCAGACCAAGGAAAGTGTGTATCTGTGTGTGTGTTTTACGGGACAGTAGTGACACTATCACCAAAACGGGTTTTTTTTTCACCACATGTGCCCAAATCCTTCAAACACACACACCTCCTGATATTTGAAGGATTCTTAGTGAATCTCAAAATGGTGAAACAGTTCAAAGGCATAGGAGTGATTTTAAATGGGCCACCTCAGAATAGAGGTCCTGCAGATTAGATCTGCATCTTCATCACAAGCACCTACAAAATAACAAAATATTCTAAAAACAAAAATGGAATTCATTTATTCTGAGCTGAGATCAGAATAAATGGAACAGCTCAAAAGAAGGATTAGAGAAAAGCACCTGAACTGCCTTTTAATTCATTGACTGAGAGTGGACAGCCTGCTGCAAATATGTGAAACACATGTGCAAGTCCCACACATGCAAGGTTTCCTACCGCTGTTTTGAATGAACTGACTAATTTGCTAAAAGCAAGTTTTGTGTTCTGAGTGTTAACGAATGTTGAAGGACAAAATAAATAAAAGGACAAAATCAAATCACTGAAATTGTGTTAAAAATGTCAACATTTATTCAAGAGTTTGATTAAATATGATAAAGACAGTGCTGACGATTGTGCAGGAACCAAGCTAACAGAGTTCTAGCTAAAACCACAGACTCAAGCAATGACGCGAGAACACATTCGAGATACACGTTTTGTGAACATGGCAGCTTGAGATCATTATGAAATTAGATTTACAATAAAAAATATGTAAGACAAAAAACAACATTCACAGTATGCAGACATATAAAGACACCTTTCCAGCCAGTACTGACGATCCAGATTATTGAAACTAAATACTGAAATTTAAAATTTGCCACATTTATTTAAAAACAACTTCACAGCAGAGATAATCAGATGATGCCATACTGGGCAAGCTCATGTAGCTCTAGATGGCTGTAAGCCTCCCATGGGCAGATTACAGTGATGTCTAAAAAAAAGAATAAAAAACAAAGAGAAGAAAACAAAGTTGTTTTTTTGTTTTGTTGTTTTTTTTAAAAAAAAGGAAAAAAAGTTGCATCGTGTGCATGTGTATGTAAGTAGGTTTTGGTTATGTAACCATCTGACTTTTATATTTTTACTTACCAGTTCCAAGACCTTCCATTCCTGGGATCTCCTCTCCAAAGCTGGTGAGGAAAAAAAAAAAACAAGCTTTACTGGAGGACATCTGACAAACTTAGATGACTCGTGGGAGGTTATCAGAAAGAAACATACCCAATCACTCCTCTTTTGGGAGGCTTGCTCTTGAACTGCCGCGTGTTCCTCTGTTTGAACTTGGGTGCAGACTTGCATGGGGAGCCGGGGGCCGTGGCTCTGAGGGGAGCTTTGTTCCCAGTCTTTCCTTCGGGTTTGGCCACCTCCAAATTCATGCTTCTGTTGTTTCAACTACAAAAGTCACTGTGTCATTAAAAAGCCCGAAACAATGACTGAAACAGTTATAAAATCTTGTGACGTAATTATCCTCATATCAAGACAAGAAAGGCTCTGAGCCATGTGCTCATGTTACTAATCAAACATTAGTCATAATCAGATTACTGTGAGGATGTGCAGTGGCTTCCAGATTTACACAGACAATAGCTTGAAATAGTTATTTATTTATTTATTTTCACAATTTAAAAAAAAGGAAAAACAGTAATGCAATTTGTATGTAAATGTGCATAGATGTAACCACTTATTTTAAAAAAAAGATGCAAAGCTGAAAGAGTCCAATAAATATAACCTGTGTACAAAACATAACTACATAAACGATAAGTTCTGCTTTTGCTCTAAGAGGGAGTCATGCTTACACAAATACACACAATGATCACTCTATTCAACAATTTCATAAGTTTGGCTTTTTTAATCATTGTTAGAAATTCAGGTCATGGTTAAAGGCGGTCATATATTGCTCAGCGACTCTCACTTGTTGCCATTTCCATTATGCAAAACAAAGGTGTGACAGAAAATTAGAAACAATTAGAAAGCACCTCAATGCTTCTTATAATGTCCCTGATATAATCTAGTCTTCCATATGACTGAATTAACACCTCATTAACTGCATTAAAATTTATATTAGGCAATAGGAGAGATTGAATTTCTTTTCCAATTAATTTTGCATTGCATATTATTTATTAAATACCTAGTTTTTAATTAATAATCTAATACTACATGCCTGGATGATACAGAAACATACTACCAAGTAAAGTCCAAATAAAGATGGAAAATTTTATATAAGAATAATAAATTGCATGTGATAAAATGAGCCACTAAGTCCAAAAAGAGAAAGAGCATTCAAAAAAAGATCTAATCTGTTGTTTCAACTCACCACTTGTGTTGCTTCTCTTGGTAGCTGATTATGATGGTAGTGTCCAAGAGGTCTGAGTTGCTGTTAAATACTGTTGCATTAAGTTGCATTAGTGCAGTCCTTTTATACAGCACAGACTTAGAGACGATTATGACGCCACCTGCCAACAAACTGATGATTCCATCATCACTTGTACCCAAGCAGATCATTGATGAGGGATTGGCCGACTGGCATTCAGCAGGAGGGGGGCAGCAGTTTCCTGTTCCTGAGACTGTCCTGAACAGACTTTTTGTCCTGAAGAAACAAATGATGAGGATTCTGAACAGGCATTATTTGAGTATTTTATCAGTAACCTCTTCAAATATATTCAAATGTAAGCACTGAGTTATGGAGTTTTCTCAGGATATAGCTAATTATTATCACCGTTTTTCTGTTATGCCCAAATGTTATGTAACACCTGAAGCCGAGAACTTACTAGGGTGAACCGTGACATTCTCCTTTCATCAGCAGTCTCTCAGATTGAGTTGCATTATAGCTGCTAATCCAGCCCAGCCTCCTTCCATCACACAGGTAAACACACCTGCTCCATTCATGTGAAGGTTTACTACAGCGTCGCTCTGTAATCTGTACTGCTGATGCATGTTGTTCAGGCACATGTATGGACACTAACTCCTCATGTCACCTGTACAAAAAAGAAGTCTGAGATTAGTGGATATATTCAATAGAGCAAATCTGTCTAGCTACAGTACACTAAGGAGCCAGCTGTGGTATTTTAATTGAAGGTTGTTTCATTGAAGCTTGTTTATTATGTTCATTATAAGAAACACATGCCTTTTTTTCTTTGTATTTTTGTATTTTGTCTAGCTGATCAATCAAATGATATTTATTTCTGATGAAGAAATGTAGAGTTTACTCTTCACATTGTTTACTGGACAGAGCCACTTATTGATCTCCATGACTGTTACATATTATGTGACTGCTGTCCAAATCATATGCATAACTTTGTAGATTCCAAACCATATATGATTAAGAGCTTGGTCTAGATCAGGGGTGGGCAGTTAATAAGGGCCCACATTCATCACCTAAATGTAACATCTACTCTTACCAGAGGCAGTTTAATTACAGGAGAGTCTGGGTAATGAGCTACCGGAACTTTTTTTTTTTTTTTGGTAATTTTACACATTTATCTGTTTATTTATATTAATTTAAGCCCAAAAAGTCATGTTGGCAGATTTTTCTTTTATCAAAAGTACGTCTTCATGATGTAGAAAAACTAAGACTAATTGTAGAAATGTCACTTATTTTTCTTATACTGAGATATTGCAGGGATTAAATTTCCATTAAAAACTTCTTTACACTGAGAGAGGGGGGATATTAACCATTCCAGCCCATTTAAAGATAAAGTGGGTTGTCTGAACGACGTTAAACGAGTTTGACCCAATGTTTTCCACACTCACTGGCTAAAACAGGTGTAACGATGCCCTCTAGCGGTGGCTGGAAGAAGAGCCGTTTAATGGAGTGACCAATGACTGTAGAAAACAGTCATTGGGCGTGACTGGCTCTGACAGGAAGCGTCTCTTGAGCCAATCAGGTTTGATCAAAGATCGTCTTATGTTTCATGTGTGTCACTCTGCAATAAAATTACTGTACGTCTCATTAATTAAAGTGATTTTAAAAAAAAATGACAATACATATTTATTTCATTAAATCAGTTTTTTTCACAGAGCAAGAGTTTTATCACGAAGCTCCCAATCTGTTTTCAATATGCCAAACTTGTAAATCGTGTTTTGGTACCTGAAAAAAAGTGGAGTGAGATGTCTGTCCTGTACTCCGTGCCACCGGTAGAGTTTCGGTTGACGTCTGAGCACAGTGCTCCACGTGTTTTGTTTTGTTATTCATTCGTGTAAATTATTGTAGCATGGGGAAGAATAAGAAAAATAAAGTGCCCGATTCGGGGAAACAAGTGGTAAAACCTGGACAACGTCAAAGGTAACATAAAGAAGCTAATGCGTAATGGAAAATGTGCTAGTTAAGCTAGTTAGCAACAGAAGCTAGCTGATACTGACTCCCCAACCCAAGTTGTGAGCGATCAGATTAAACCGGACTTGTTAAAATTTTAAGTGGGGACTTGTGTCTGCAACTAAACATGTTTGCTTTTTGTTTTTTTCTGTTTCCTGTCTGTATTGTGTCCAAATTTCAGTAATACCAAGCTCCAGAGAGATGGTAAACCCAAGAAAGCCAAAGAGGTGGACCACATTGAACACATCCCCTTCAAACTACGAGAAATAATGAAGGCCAAGGACAGAATGAAAACTGGGTCCCTAAAAGTCAAAAAGCCGAAAAAGGGTATAAAAAAAAAAAAGTTTCTAAATATTCATTTTAGTGTCGTGACTTTGTGTATAACTAATAAAGACTGTGTTGTGTCTTTACCCATCTCACTTGAAGATAAATCCGAGTGTTTTCTAGATGGAGACATACCTGTCCCACATTTCAAGAGGGGTAAACAGGAAAGCGTGAAAGCTTACGTGCAGCGGATGGAGCGTGAGACAAAACATGTCATGTTCCTCTCCAAGAACCAAGTAGACAGAAAGCCTGAAATGGATGCAAGCGAACAAGAGAGGCCTGCACACTGCAGATCTGACAAAAAGAAGGAGTGAGTACACTTTAACTTTAAACTAAACCCCATCCTTATGTAGTAGGTTTCATGGCATAGCTTGTGTTCACTTATTCTGATTTGTGACTGGGTTTCTTTGTCAGTGTTTTGGCACTGATATTTTTATATGCATGACATGGATTAAATAACAGTAAAGTATTAAAGAAATGTGTAAATTTTTATCAAAGTTCCTGATCCACAAACTCATGACATGAAGAAAAGCAAACGTTGTAGCTGCTCCATCCGTCACCATTTGTTTGGCACAGCAAAAAATCTGCAGTAATCCTGTTTTATTAAAACATGCAGATGAGCTGTTAACTTAGCCTGATACCGTGCTATAAAAAGGGTTATATAAAATGGGCAGCCGTCCTATTTTACATAGAAGAAATACCTGCACCAAACAGGGGTGAGTCTAAGGCAGGGGTGGGCAACTCCAGGCCTTGAGGGCCGGTGTCCTGCAGTTTTTAGATATCACTTTGAATCAGCTGTGTCAAGGACACATCTAAAACCTGCAGGACACCGGCGCTCGAGGCCTGGAGTTGCCCACCTAAGGGGATCTGTAACACTCATCTAGTGAGTCTATAACAGCATTATAACATCTGTTTTCAGCAGCACAGAATCTTTGCCCTATGTTTGCCCTGTGAAAGCACAGGGCAAACTTGAAAATGCTGATTTACCTGCTTCTCTTCATTGCAGCAACCACTTTCTCTTTTAAAGCCTTACAGACAAAAACTCGCTCTTCGCTTGACTTCTTCATACTTAAACAGGCAGACACACATGCACAAAAACTCAAAAACATGAACACAAAACAAATCTATCTGATCCCAGAAATAAAGCTTTGCCAGAGAGTACTTTAGAGTTTTTACATATTTTTGCATTTAAGAAAATGTTATTCTTGGGGTTTTTGTTGTTTTGTTTTGTTTTTTCAAACAATTAAATTTGATCTGACATGTAAATACAGTCAAAGGGTTTAGGTTTTGTTGTTTTTCTGACAGGTGTTGTGTGCAGCTAAACTTTAAAACACTGCAAGTTCTAAAATGGAAACCAATGAACAGTTCATTTTGAAAGACCTGTGTTTTTACTCTTTTGAATATTTATTATTGCTCATTAATAAGACAAAAGTATTTCTTATCCGATTAATCGATGGAACAATCAATAGATTACTCGATTACTAAAATAATCGATAGCTGCAGCCCGACTGTCAAGTGTTAATACCTGCTGATTTTTTTTATTTGCAGGTATGGTAAAATGAAGCTACAGAAGCTACAGCAGAAAAAGGTGAACAAACAAGAGGACATGATGGAAGAACAGATGTTTGTAGGTAAGAATGAAGGTTTTACAAGGAAATATGCTTATACATGCAAACAGTGTTCCACAATTTGGAGCATTGTTCTTTAGGAGATGGGCTCTGTCTTTGACTATCACTCTGTTTGGTACTAAAAGCAAGAGGTAGCATTTACCAGATATTATTTTTATTGTCAACATTTCTTTTAAAGTCTGGGTCTTTTTGACATATTTGAAACACTAAAGGTCTTCAACACAGCACTTGTATCAGTAGCATTTCTTTTTTCGTAATATACCATCTACTGGGTACACAAGGGTGCAGAGTAAAACCAAATGATGCAAAACCAAATCACCTGAATTGTAGTTCCCCGTGAAATGAGATGATGTGTTCCTGGTGTAAGCCACAATGGATGCAGTGTTTAATGCCTTCAGTTGACACAAAAAACAACCACAAACTTACCGTTTCTGCTCATCTTTTCTGTTGGCGCCCTCATAAATCTACACTGTTTCCTACATAGAGGGTGGGAAGAGCATTTGCATCTCTGAGGTTTACAAGAAATGGTCCAAAAAAATATGTGTATATATATCTTTGTGTGTGTGTATAGATAGATAGATAGATATAGGGTATAGGGCCTTTTTTGGGGCCCTTTTAGACCCAATTGAGCAATGTTTAAAAACAGCAGCCTACCTGAGTATAACCACATTCTACACATCTTATGATGGCTCACAAAGCTCTCAAAGCGGTTTTTTGAATATGACAACAAGTTCACTGTATTCAAATGGCCTCCACAGTCCTCAGAACTCATAATAGACCAGGTGATGGAACAGGAAATTTTATGGATGTGCAGTCCACAAATCTTCACCAATTGTGTGGCGCTGTGATGTTAGTATGTACCAAATTCTCTGTGCCATAAATTAAGGCAGTGCTGAAGGCAAAACGGGTTTAAGCCATTATTAGGACAGTGTAGCTAATAAAGTGACCAGCAAGTGTAAATCAGGTGTTATGGTTAAAAGTTGTTGGGCTATACAAACATGGAAAGTGACAAGAAGTATTTAATTAAGGCAGCTTAACATGGCAATGGTGAGTAGTCATAAAGAATTCCCTGTAGTTAAATGATGGCTTTTGTTTTGTAGATGATGTTCCTTTTGGTGAAGTTACAATGGCCCCTCCATCTTTGAGTGCCAAACCAAGGAAAGCTGAAGTCAAATCTCAGGTAATCACACCGTGCATTGATCACGTGATCTCTTATCAAACCATGCAGATGGTTCAGAAAATCCTATCTCCTTTTTTTCCATTTCATTGTACAGAAAGCATCAAAGGAGCTGCTCCTAAACTCACTTCTTGGCCATACTGCAGTCTCCACTACAAAGCCCTCCATGGCCAAACAGAGAATCATGGAGGAGGAGCGGGAACGAGCAGTGGAGGCATACCGTCAGCTTAAGAAACAGAAACAGCAGCAGTACGAAGCTAGGACTGCAAGCATGAGAAAACTCAAAAGCCTTCATTGATGTCGCTTTTCACTCAGCTCATCTGCAGCTGCATGAGCAGCGGCGCTGAGCAGTGATCTGTAGAAACTGTCTAAATAAGATGGAGAGCTAACTGCAATTGAGATGAATATCAGGGGAAACTTTATGCATCCACAGACCACTGTTGGGGGCTCCTGTAGCTCAACAGGTACAGCAGGCTGTTTGCTTTTCATGAAACTGGCAACATACCACTCCCCCGCCCGCACTGTCTAAAAGAGGGGAAAAATATGTAGTATTCAAATGTCCGTGTGTGCATGGGTGGATGTGGCGGTTAGTTGGGAAAACTAAAAGGGCACTGTATAATTCCATTTTATCTTTAGGTACACTAAACAACACCTGCCGCTTTCATAACGTTTTTAATTTAAAAGAGTGAACGGCTTTCCAAGTGCCTTGTAACACTGCAGAGTGATTGCCCATGTCCGATGGAAAATACATGGAGATATTTTGCCTATGCTGATTTGTCACCCTTGGAACTCCCACGTATTTCATCATTTGTATTTACAGTCTTTTCATATTTGCATGTTCAGGTAACCAAATTCTGAGATCGTCCGTCATGTGATGGACAGTAAAATCATTAAGGTTCTTTCAAAGTAAAGATGATCCTCTGATTGTTTTTAGTGGTCCCACTAGATGGCGCTCCTCTTGTACACAGCCGACAGAACGTGCTCATTAAAAATGTATTATTGTTGGTGCCATATTATATATCGAAGTATTTTATGTTTTTGTTAAATGGTTGAGTGGTAATGACTGCATTTTATATAGAAAATGTAAATAACATGCTGAGAGAAACCATGAGGTTATTTATTATTAGATGTTTTTGAATATTTCCATGCTCCTCAACAGATGTTTGCTGTTTGTTGTCATATTCCCTGGTTTTTTTTTTCCAGAGCATTTGGATAAATCTGGAATTGTCATCCACATTGCTGTTCAGAAACACCAGCTGAAAAAACAAATATCCTCATGAGGCCTTTTTAGCTGTTCTTGGGTTTTAAACTCCTTTGCAGCTGCTGTTTTCAGGGTCCAGTATTAACCTTGAATTTAAGCAATAAAGGCAGTAAGAATAAAATGCTGTTTGTTTCTGTTTGTACCTCTGTGATTGCGTCGGTCTTGGGATAAATGACATCACATTAACCTTTTTAAATGTGCAACATTTATTAGAGCCTGGCACAGCTATTTATATTTGTAATCCTTCAAAGGCTTTACAGTTATGAACGAAGCCATTGTTTAAATATTTGCACATGAGACAGACTGCGCATATTCAAATCTTTGTTCAAAAACTTTCAAAGCGTACTATCTAAGGAATAAAAACCCACATTGATAATATATTGCAATAGTGATCGACTGAATAATATGACCAGATGGTGTCAATACTGAATTCCTCTTATCTGGTTCGTGGGTCCAATCACTGCTGGTAAAACCCTCAGTCCATGTTTGTCCTCTGATGGTTGTCACAGTGACACGGAAATGTATTAAGTGTGGACAGCTGCTGGTGATTGGGTGCACCGACTCCCATGAGCTGAGTGCATTCACCATTGGTCATATTCCACCTGTGTGCAAGACAGCTGGGCTTTACAGCTGTTTTTCATTTAGGATGTTAAGATGTTGCTTTTTTTTTTTTACCTTCTTCTTCTAGTTGAATTTACTGACCCGGAATTACGTGATATACAAAGTTTTGTTTAAAAAAAAAAAAAGCTTCAATCAAGTTAGTGTATTTATATAGTCAAATATTTCTTGTGCAAAGTGACACATTGTAAGTTCTCTGTATTAAATGTTTTACCAACAATCCAAAGGTCCACTGGGAAGCATGATGTGTTGTCCATTAATCTAAGCTAACCAGACTTGAGCAGTTTCATTGGAAATATTCTGCTCTGTTTATGTCCACATGCAGTGTTTCATTTTGGATATCGTGCAACGCTTGTTTTTTCCCCCCTTTTTTCAGCCAGATCAAGAGGGTGATACTGGAGGTTATTACAGAGGAAAACCTCATTTGCTTATGTGTTCTGTTGTTCAGTGCTGCCTGATTTCCTGTTAGTGAGCAATTTATCTTCCGATCAAGTACTCATGGCTGCTGACAGTACAGGATGGGAAAGAGTAATTGGGAGAGAGAAATTTAAGCCTGCTGCTAGGCAGCCACTGCTGACTGAAGCTTTTAAAGATGTGTGAGCGTGCGTGAGCGAAATAAATTATATGTAAATAATTGTGGTTTTCCATGTAGAGAAGACAGACTATCTCTTGTGAGTCAGAGCAGTTGTAGATGATAATACTCACAGCAATACTTACGAAATATTAATCTGTTACCACAGTGATTGATGGTTGGATTCAGCAGCATTACAACAACATCAGCTTGACTATCACAGCTGTCTCCCTTGCGGGAACTAAAAACTCAGACATCACAGAGCCAAACCCTGGTTGCCATGCTAGGTGCCAGGTCAGGCTTATTAAGCAAACATATGTAAATATTTGAAGCAGTAAACTTAGCAATCCTGCTGACATGATGACACTTCCTCTTTTACCATCCTGTACCTCTCGTTGTTAGTTGATTCTTTCTGTAATCCAAAACACCAGAGAATATAACTGAAATTTGTAGGGCTGACAAGTTAGAATTTGCACCTTTACATTTATTTCATTCATGGCTAAAAGCCAAATTTTTGCATATGATTACACCATTATAGTTACACAAATTTACAACTAAGTATGTTATACTGTGGTGATCATGAACAAATTGTAACACATCTGTGTTAGAATTTGTTTTATATATATATATATATATATATATATATATATATATATATATATATATATATATATATATATATATATATATATATATATATATATATATATATATATATATATATAGATAGATATATATATATACATATATATATATATCTTTCCTCAAAGCCCAGTATGGTTTGCATCATTATTATAATGTGTGGTTTTGATGTACACAGAGCAAGCATTGCATAAGCATTAATGGAAACTAAGCAGTCATATACAGAATATTACTAGACATTCACTCTGTTATTGCTTAAGAGAAAAGGAGATATAAAACATCTGATCCTTGGAGCTCTGAGATGGAAAAGCTCAGTGTAGATTAACTTCATAGCTGTTATCACCACATGTTTGGGTAGCAGTACAGGCTGCTAACTTATGATAGTCCTGAAGATGTTAAGGAATCCACTGAACAAGATCCGGAGCTGCAGCTCCCCATATTCAAAGGGGCAGGTATGGTTCGAAGTATCATTGACTCTTGGTCTTTCTGTGAAAATACATATATGGATTATTTTCACATGCGATGTCATGAAGAAGGGATATTTTGTGGTTAAAAATAGGACAAACACACTCACCCTTGTCAGACCTTTGGCAATCAAGGCTATTTCAGTGGGCTGGTATAAACAACTTCGTGCCTGACCATTGTAAGCCCCATATGGAGACGCTGGATTTGTGGATTCTGGCATAAAAAAGGTCATTTTACAGTCCATTACTTGACATATTTTGTTGTCTGTGTACAATCTATTGTACTATTATAATCTATTGTACTTTTTCACTCCTTTTCAGTCCAGTCCTTGTACCTGACCATTTTCACAAGATTTCTTTTAAATCATAAAAGAGGCACCTGAAGGATTAACCAGTGTTGTTTTTACACTTAGCACCTTGCTTTCATTTTTTAAGGTTTTAAAAAACATATTTTGTTCAAATTTCTTTAATTTAGCCTACAAAAATAAACAAATTGATACCCAAAGTGCTTTTAGCCAGACGTTTTACATAACTCGACAAGATATAAGCATATATGTGTAAAGAAATTTGCTATATGAAAACTGACATTTCATGGATAGAAAAACACTGAATGGGACATTATATATTTCAGTAATATTGAGGTCTGGGCCTCAACATTAATAATGGATTGGATTTCATATAGCGCTTTTCAAGGCACCCAAAGCGCTTTACAATGCCACTATTCATTCACTCTCACATTCACACACTGGTGGAGGCAAGCTACTGTTGTAGCTTGGGGCAGACTGACAGAGGCGAGGCTGCCATATCGCGCCATCGGCCCCTCTGGCCAACACCAGTAGGCGGTAGGGTAAAGTGTCTTGCCCAAGGACACAACGACCAGGACAGAGAGCCCGGGGATTGAACCAGCGACCTTCTGGTTGCAGATACGCTTCCCAACCCCCCTGAGCCACGGTCGCCCCCCCGGTTGCAGTTTGGGTTTGGGTCTGAGTTTCTTAAAAGAGAATAAAACAACAGCCAGCCAACTGTTGACAGAAAACACTGTCCCAGACTGAGGCAAAAGTAAATCCAGTCAGACTTCAAGAAGTATGGAGAAGTATTCCTGAAGACTGCTTAAAGAAATGACAACAAAGTTTGCCTGAGAGAGCCTTTGTTGAAGAATAAAGATGGTGATGCAAAACATTCTCCTTCAAACTCATTAGAACTGTGCTACTTTGGCTAACATACTGTCTTGGCATGTATGTTTGTACAATCATATGGGGTGGCTCAAGACTTAAGCAGGGTTAAACATGAAAAAGTATTATTAAACCATTATTAACAACTGAAATGGCACACTTTAATACATCTGCTATTTGAAATTGTACAGTGAGAAGAATCCATATATTCAGTATTACTTGGGAAAATTAGGCACCACACACACCCTAGATATTTCCTACCATTGAAGCAGCCTGTAGTATGCGCCACTTACTTTAAATGATAACAGTATAATGTATCCTGTATTGGTATTGGTTGATACCAGTTGGAGTCCAACAGTTAAACCTGATCATTTATTTCAATATTTACTGTTTTGACAACGTAAGGCTTGCGAGCAACAGACTTCATATTGCAATGCAGTCATTGTTATGTCCAAGTAAGTTACTGATCTAGTTCATATAATAATATCAGCAAAGGGCGCAATCTTCGCAACAGCAATATGTTTTCTGCTGATAAGGTGGGTTGTGGATAAATAGGAAAGTGGTATAAAAAATCAGTCATTTTCAAAATTACAAAACAGTAAACTGGAGAAGGTATAGTGCAGCCAGTGTGGGTCTTCATTTGCTACATTGATGTATTATGTAATTTACCACACATGTGCTTGTTATCAGTTTGGAATAATCCAAATATGTGTCTCAATAAAATTTAGAAATTAATTCCTGTTTATTACTTAATTAATACTTAAGTATATTAATTATAATGATTCAGTACCCACCTAAAGGGTGTTACACTGCTGAACTGTGAAGTTAATGGCTGACCATAATGTGTTATGCTGTACCTGGCTCATCCATAGAAAAGGCTTTATTTTCTATGTAGACATGCTGCTGGGTAGGCTGTGGCTCCTTCAGGATGTTGTCGTAAACCAGGCTTCTAGCAGGATAGACTTCCTCTCCATCGGGTTGTTCCTTGTTTGGGTCCTCCTGGGTCAATAAACAGACTTCTGGAATTGCATAGAAGAAGAGGAACACCCAGGCATTTGACACCACGGCTATAGCCAGAGTCGGATCATCCCAGCTGGGATTACCAACTGCTTGGTTCCCATGGATGTACATGACAATCCAAGCTATCCAAAGAGCCAAAGTGAGGACTCCTGTGACCAGAATAAAGGCTCCATCTCGGCGCCAGTGCTTTTGCTTGTGTGTTAGTGAGGGCACAGACGTTAGCACCACAGCTGCTATCAGAACCATTACATATATAAGGGCCATCACAAAGTCCCGGCTGACAATGCTGCAGGCCAGGTCAGGAACACTGAGATCTCTGAGTGGGCTCCTGGCCACAGTAATGACAAGCCACTCGGTGTTGATGATCACTTCGACAAGCCAGAGAGCCAGGGCTCCCAGCCATAACATCCAGCTCCTGGGCCCCCGGCCTCCCCTTTGCAGCAGGACAAGCCACAGCCCATGCATCACCAGGCAGGCCAGACAGCCTGTGAAGAGTACTCCAAACAGGTACCTCCGCGCAGCACAGGTAGTAGAATACTGCTCCACAATAAAGGCAAAACTAAGTCCAAACAGACCCAGTGTGAAAACTAAAATGCTGGCCTGCAGGCCCACCATACCCTTTCTCTTCTTGTCTGTCACAAACGGTAAGCTAGCCATGAGAATGACAAACAAGATAAAGGCAGTCAACACACCAACAGCAGCAACAGCTTCCACTACGATGCCCCATACTGCTGTCAGGTCACACAGATTATAATATATGGAGCTCACATCACCACCACATCCTTTTGGAGCACTAGTTGGGCCCATCGCTTCACTGCAGATTTTCGTTTAAATGCTGCAATCAAAAAAAAGAAACAAAAATAATCTGATTACTTCAACATACATGTTAATATTGTAGTTACAGATTTCATTAATAAAATCCCTGATTATTAAAAAACAAACTATTGGTTTAAATCACAAGTAATATTACTGCAATAGTTCAGTGTTGCTCACACAGTAATATTACTGTGTGAGCAAGTTAAATGGTGCCATGCACATACAGCTGTGCCATTCCACTGGAGTTTCAATATGAAAATGATCTCATTTCTCTTTTATGGAGTTTTAATGTGCCATACTAATTACTGTAAATTAAAATATTCATTCAGGTCTCTAAAGAATCCTGGAATTATGTACTGCATCCCCTGGCTGTAATTACAAAACTGAGTCATTCTACACAGAGCTTTAGTCACCGCTCAATCTATAACCTCCTAAGACCAGCTAATTAGGAAAAGCATAATTTCAGCATTTTACCATGAGACCTAATGAGTATTTCCACACAGTATCCCTGCTCCAGTATGCACACAGGTGTCATATGTAAGGTAATAATAGGTAATCATATGTATTTTAATAGCAGAATGTATACTTGTAGGTGTACATTTTTAAACCAGTTAGTATTGAACGGCAACTTAATTATTGTTTATTCTTTTCTTCTGACTGTAACTGTAATTTAATAATTAAAGGGCACGACATTCAAAAATGAATATGTTTTTTATGCGAACTTTCTGACTGTGAAGATTTCAGATAAAGGTGCCTGTGTGGGATGAGAACATCGTCCTGCTGCTTCTTCAATAATTATATTAGACCCAGTGAGTTAGCTTAGTGGTCAACTAACCCCCCAAAAAACAGGACATGCTGTTTAAAAGACAACAAGTTGTTTATGATCATTTATATAACAGAATCAGAGAGAGTTAAGGGGGGATAGAGTTATGATGTTATAAAAAACAAATAAAGGACAGAGTAAACGAAGGTTTAATCAGGAATCTTTGCGTAATAACAAGAATCCCTTACCAGGATGGCAATGAGAGTTGCTCCACTAGCCTCTCCAACAGGTAACAGGTAGATTTAGTCCGATAAAGATTACTGACCTCCGAAAAGAAACTTGCCTTGCACGAACGAGTTAATTTTTTATTGGTGGTAGTAGTTCTTTTCTATTTTTACAACACCTCTTGATGATTCGACCAATAATTTCTGTGCGTCAGGTGTTGACTTTTGTTTTTTTGTTTTTCGGGCGGGATCAGAAACAGACCTCCATCGGCCACTCCTCTTTTATTCAGGCATAATGACCTCACAGGTAGTCCCAACGAAGTAGTTGCTTCTTTTAGTTATTATTAATATTCTGTAAATGTTCTCTAACGACTCACCTCAAACCACTCTGCTCCTTCTGCAGCCTCTGTGGTATCTACAGCTTTGCATATTCTTTGAGATTAGCACCCGGCCTACTTATTTATTTCAGGCAGCTTACATCCAAACAAAGGGAGCACTCATGTATGCAACGTGGTATGACCCATGCAAACACGCCGATCATCGATGACTTTAACAGGTTTTGTAATTAGGTCAATTTTGAGATTAGCCTTGAAATACTCAGCTCCTGCGCATACAGCAGCATTTACAGTTGCCCGTTTTGCGCTCCTATTGTGGAATATAATGACTCACATTCGTATTTCGGTTCCAACGATTAAGTCCAATACTGCATATCAAATTTCTGAAATATAGCATTATTGCTGCCCAAATATCAGGGCTACTTTAGAGCAGTTACAGTTACAGGAGGGACTGTATGGTAAGCAGAGCCACCTGGTGGCATCAAGGCTGGCCTGAGTCCTGTGTTTTTCAAACAAATTGGATTACACAACAAAACAGATCTTTCTATTGATCCGTTGTACAGTAGGACATGCCAGTTAAAAACCACAAGATAAATAAGCACATTAGTGAAGGAATTGATTTTAAGCTTTTAGACTGTCAGTTTTTCAAAAAACTCTGCTTTCCTTTATCTTCCATCAGTAACTTTTCCCCCCATTCCTGAAAGCTATACAGTGGTGTTTTATGCCATAGTCTGTGTTTTCAACTATTAAGTAGTTGCAGATCAGACAATTTATAAGACATAAAAATGATTTCGGGTGGAGGGGGTTCAACGTGTTTATAATGTTGTGTTTCTGTTTGCACTCTTTTTTAAAAGCAGTCTCTTTCTCCTTTAATTTTAATAAACTAAAAAAAAGTTTTAAAAAGTAATAAAGTTTTTTTTTTTTAATTCAATGCAACATAAGTGCCTCCTCACTGGCTTCACTGGCAAGTAACTAAACTAAGTAGGACTTAATCAGCTGCAATAGTCAAAGCAGGAGAAACTTGAAGAGTGCAATCAATGCTCACAGTTATTGGGTGACAGCAGAGGTGTGAGGATACAGTTGCTCCAAGACAATAAGTACAGTAACAGACTGAACTAAATTAAATAATAAAATATATTTCAAAGTTAAATATAAGAAATAGCTCTAATATATACAAATAGCTCCATTAGAAATATCCAGAATATTATCAAGATTAAATATATATGATTGACATTTTACTCTAAACTGAAAACTATAAAACTTTGCAACTATTGTACTGTGTTCTGTGCATTAGATGGAGGAGTTGTACAGGGATGAGTGATGTCCTGTGTTGTGTAGTGTTGCATTTGAGTAATCTCAGCCTCTCACTGAACCTGCTCTTTTGACTGGCAAGCATGTCATGGAGTGGATGGGAGGTATTGTCATGCATCGCCCTCATCTTGGACAACATCCGCCTTTCCGACATCACCTTAAGGGAGTCCAGCTCTATCCCCACAACATTACTGGCCATGCAGATCCGATTTATTGAGTCAACCTGTCACCTCATAGAAAATCATGACAGATGTTAAAAGACCTGAAAATAGAGATGAGTCTGGCTGTTCCTGTAGAGTGCACTGGCGCTTTAACCCGGTCTAGTTTATTATCTATGTGTACTCTGAGGTATTTATAGCCCTCCACACTGTCCACATCGACCCCCTGGATTGAAACAGGGGTCACAGGTTTCCCGGTCCTCCTAAAGTCCGAAATCAATTTTTTGGTATTGTCACGTTGAAGCGCAGATGATTTTGCTCGCACCACATAACAAAAAGGAGTCCACCACAGCCCGGTACTCCATCACATCACCCTCACTAATGCATCCAACCACCACAGAGTCATCAGAAAACTTCTAAAGATGGCAGGTCTCTATGGTAGCTGAAGTCTCAACAATCCAGGACACAAGAGAGGCATTTACTTGCATCGCTGTCAGCTGATCACCCAGGAGGGTTGGCCTGATAATACTGAATGTACTGGAAAAATCGAAAGACATGATCCTCACAGTACTCACCGGCTCATCCAGATGGGCATAGACACGATTGAGCAGGTAGATGATGGTGTCCTCAGTTCCGAGGTGGGGTTGGTAAGTGAACTGAAGCAGATCCTGATGAGGCCCGACAATAGGTGGGAGCTGTTTAAGGATTAGTCTTTCCAGGGTCTTCAGGACATGGGAAGATAGTGCCACAGGTCTGCAATCCTGGGTTCCACTGAGACGTGGCATCTTTGGTACAGGAACGGGAGATGATGTCTTCCACAGCAATCGGACCCTCTGTAGACTCAGACTCATCATGAACAGTTTATAAAAGACTGCACAGGCCTTGAGGACAGGGGCACTCACCCCATCTGGTCCAGCAGACTTGCCTGAGTGGGGTCATCTCATTTGTCTCTGAATTTGTCTCTCTCTGCTTAGACGTAATTCATATTCTTGCTCAGAAATAGTCGACTTTTGTGCATTAAAGCATAGAAAAGTTTTCTGCATTTACATTCATTTAACATTTTTTCTGAGAAAAGCCATGACTGTCTTGTTTGAAACCCTGGCTAACTGATGTTTTCCCTCCCTGTTTAGAACAAGGGTAAGGTCATCCAGGGCACCTTCATAAAGCCAGCTCTGGCATCCAGCCTGTACTTAACTTATTGTTTATACTGCGTGATGGAGCCCCCCATGGTGCATCGATCTCTCAATGGATCTTGTCCCCAGGGGTGCTCTCACAAATCCAGCAGTTTGTCAATCCATCCTTTTGCATTTTGGGCCGCTCAGATTCTTAATAGGAGGTTAAATCGAAGGAGAAAGCAATGTGACCTCAATGAAGGACATGCACTTTTCAGAGCTTTAGCCCTACTTTACTGTAGCTGAATTCTGCTTGCATATAACAAGTTCCTGAACTGGTAAACCAAGCGAAACCCAATTAATACATAAACATATTCATAATATTTACATTTATATTATGTCAGAGAAATGACTAAAGGATACTAAAGGGACCAGAGAAAAGAAGAAGAAGCTATATATATCAATTCAGTGCAACAAAACAGGCTGAGTAGTTGACACAAGTCTCATTATTTGGATCCACAGACTCCTGAGTGTGATGTCTATATCTTCTGTCTAAAGCTAAAACAGACTGAGATGATGAGATGCTACCATATATAATCCTGTACCCTGTCTGTATTGTCTTGTCCAGTTTGTTGCAGCAGACCTCATTAGGACACCTCAGCTGCACCGCTCTCCTTTGAGAACATGTCAGGTTATTCATAGAAGTGGCTCAGGTTTGGGTCTCACAGGACATCTCTTCTCCTACATTTTTATTGCAGCCTGGCAGCCCTCATCACTTCACCACAACCCAGTTCCCTCTGAAATGGCCGCTCTCCTCGTCTTTCCCAAAGTAGGTAGATGGGCATAATTTTTAAAAACACTCATCACACTGTTGTATTTTACTGAAATATCGCAACTAATGATCTTGCAATGATCAAAAAATACCCAATCTATATATATTCATATATATATATATATATATATATATATATATATATATATATATATATATATATAAGAATAGTTTAGCAGAGATCTCAGTATTGAAAGACCCATCACTGACAAGCAGTTCAGTACTAGCTGAGTGTTAAATAAAGGTTAATTTAGATGGGAATGCAAACGTCTCTTTGAACCCTGAGGACATGATCTAAGGAATTATGTATTGTTGTCATGGTTGCTATCTTACATCAAAACCTACTGAATATTGGTGTACCCCACCTACTCCATGTTTTTCTAGGTTGTGTAATTCTCTACTGTCACGTGGTTAGCTCACTTTTGAATCATTATAGCATTTAATATTGATTTTTATAGATGGGAGGTTAGTATGTTCCCTGCAAGCAGCGGACCATTACCTCCATATCTAGCTGGAATTTATACTGGATACTCTCAATAAGTGCACCACACTTTGTGGTGCATTGAGTGCACCTGAAAATGAAGAAAAGGGAAAAGTTTTACAAGTACTTAATGATGCACTGGGAAATCTCATAAAAGCTTATTTTACATCCCCGTTGACGAAGAGCAGAAATTCTAAGGCACATGCAAAAAAAGTCCTGATTGGCACTTGAGTTTGATAGACAAAGCTTGCCTCAAATTGATGCGCAGACCCAGGACCAATGAAATTATCCCCATATTAGTATGATTAACATGCCATCAGAGAAATAAGTGCACTCAGCTGAAAAATGGTCTAATAAATGGATTACGAAATTTGATTAACTGCAGTTGGTCACACACATTAGAAACTCAATTACTTTTGACAGATAGTCTCAATGCAACCTGCGGTAATTAACTGATAAATTACATGGCTCTGATTATACTGAACTTAGGTACCATAAAACAAAATTTTCAGCCCAGAGATCTGCTGCAGTTTAAGTGCCATTAAAATGTGAAACTGTGTTGTTATTGATTCTTAATAGTGGCTAACCCCCACTGACTTTTAAACTAAAAAACATTAAGCTGAGTCCTTGGCTGGCCCGGTGTTGCAGATCAATGCCATGTAACATCCAAAAGGGAGAAATTCAAAATCAAAGCTGTCGCTATAGCAACGCCCCTGCCAGATTCCACCAATCAATGGAGTCCGTGGGGTTGTGAGATGCGCCGGGGAAAGGCCAGCGTCCTACATAAAGAGTCCAGGACAGGGAGCCGGGCATCACACAGGGCAACACACCTTTCTGCACACACATACGACAAAGGCAAAGCAGTGAGAAGAAGAAGGGTCAGAAGGAACGGAAGAGTGGAGAAAAGGACAAAGGAAGAGAAGGAGGGAATAACTAAGAAGATATGGTACGCTCATGTGAACAAGAGATTCCTGCCTGGGTCTGTGTGGGCACCCTGCTACTCTTGATCCACTCTGTCACAGTTAGCGGAGGTAAGATAACAAATTAAAATCAGTAGTTAGAATTTTGCTACTAAAGAGTCTTCTTGCCTTTACATCTTTTTTCACATCCTACACTGAAAGGGAAGCTGTATTGTTCTATTTCAGTCCAGCTCCCCCCATACAGTCATGGGTAGTAGGGCACAGCATGAATATGTGGCTCGTGCCCAGCCTCAGGGCAATGAAGGGGTATTTATCTGTTCCACTCATCCTGTCCTCATCTGTTTGTCTCCCGGGTGCAGCGAAGGACAGGCAAGTCCATTTGCCACTAGGCTTTGCGCCAGCACACTAATACAGCAGAGTACAAGTGCTGAGAGGGAAAGCTCCCCTACTCCTTAAAAGAAGAGCCGATTGTGACAAAAGTTATTGAAGGCCACATTATGCTGCTGTTAGATTTGTGTACACAGAATGATTTAATCCTTATTTATTAATGTGTATAAACCAATTAATGTTGATAGCTTTTTTTCAAGCTTTAGTAGAAGATGCACTACTTTTTAAGTTGCCTACTTTTAACTGAATTTCACATTTCTTATTCTTTTTCTAAAGAAATTCTGGGGAAAAAGAAATGTAACACTCATTGTGGGTCTTGGGATTTATATTTTTCAATTGATCACACCATGCCAGGATCATTTGTCAATACACACTCCCATATACTCCACTCTGCTCAGCTGGATCACAGTGCTGGCTGGCTAATTGGAAAAAGGTTACTTTGAAGTGGGAGCTCTTGATTGCAGTGGAGAAATAAAGACTGCGATGCATCCCGGGAAGCCAAGTGTGCTCCCCCTTGTGTCTCATTAAACCCCCAGTTAACAGGCCAAGAAGGCTGCTGATGGCTGTGGCAGAGCAGAATGGAAACAGCGACTTCTCATGCTGAGTCTTTCATGTATGATTCTCCAGTATGTGCCACTTGTATTTATGCTCAAGAGGACCCATAGAAGAAGCCATCTGCAATGGGGCTGCAAACTCAGGATTCTTTTTGGTGCACCTGGTATCTGATGTTGTCTGAGTCAGCCACCTGGCTTGTTGCTCTCGCTCCCTGTTAATTGAGAAGAGAGGAAAAGAAGGATGTGCAAGTCTGCTTTTTCTCCTGGCACATTTTGCCAGTTGTGGTTTAGTCGAAAGAGGAGTGCTATTCCAGTTCTAGATGTGTTGAATATGATTTAACTTGTAAGAAAAAAGATAGAGAAAGAATAAGTCTGTAATCAGAGGTGAATAATGCATTTTCTTTAAGAAAAAAAAAAAAAAGCTCAAGTGATTGTTGAGTTTCTGACAAGTGGAAACCATCTTGCACTATTTTTTTCCCCACAGCTGCCCTGAAGCATGATGTGGCATTGGATAGTGGAGCCACAGTGCTAAATCATACCATGAATTTAGTGCATCGTATGGAGACCCTGCTGGCCCTGGGAAACGGCAGTGATGTCACTCTCCGCATGGAGACCATCAACACGGACGAAGTGAAGGTGATTCAGGCTCACAGCCTGGTTCTTACGCTGCAGAGTGATGTGTTTGAGGAGCTGCTTCTCAGCCGCAACAGCAGCTCTGTGGTTCTGAGGGAGACGCCTGACTGTGCAGCCGTCTTTGAGAAGTTTGTCAGGTGAGTAGGACTGTCAGATGCCACGATTTATTGAGACTGATTTGTTACTGGGTCACATCGGAGATGACTAAAAAGATACACAAGTTTCCCATTTTCCCTTTCTTTTCAGATAAGTAAAATGCTCCATCTCCATCTCTATTCTAAAATTACACTTGCTCTTTGAGGCTTGCAGTCTAAAATCAGAGAGTGTGGGCTTTTTTCAGTGACTCAGATGCGTGCAGAAAAAAGATTCAAAATATAGTATGCCCCACAGAAATGTTCCTTTCTTTTAACAATGCTTTCAAAAAATCTCTTTGCAGGTATCTGTACTGTGGTGATATTTCTCTGCGGCTAGATCAGGCTATTTCTCTGCATAAGTTGGCCAGCAAGTACCATGTGTGGGGCTTGCAGCAGGGTTTGACCCAATATATGACTCAACATCTCTCCAGTGATTCACCCACTGGCCACGTGGTTGGTTGGTACAGCTATGCACTACAAATTGGGGACATAACCCTGCGGGACAGCTGTCTGCAGTACCTGTCCTGGAACCTGTCTTCTGTGCTGCAGAGCAGAGAATGGGGCTCCATCAGTGAAGACCTTCTCCTCTCCTTGCTCCAGCGTTCTGACCTCATTCTGCAGAGTGAGCTGGAACTCTACGAGGCACTGGAGGGATGGATTAACCAGAACCAGCCTGTTCGTATGACAGTGGAGAGTGCCCTGAGGGCCGTTCGATATGGCATGATCCCCCCTCAGCATCTCTTCCGTCTTCAGAAACATTCCCCCCTCATGGTGAAGTATTATGAGTCAATCCGTGATCTCCTCTATCTAGCTTTCCAATTTCACTCAGCCTCGCCTATCCAGCTTGCCAAGTACTTTGATGTCAACTGCAGTATTTTCACTCCCCGTAACTACCTGTCCTCTGCCTGGGGATCACCTTGGATCATAAACAACCCCACCCGTGACGACCGGAGTTTCAGCTTCCAGACCCAGCTTGGACCCAGTGGCCATGACTCCAGTAAGAGAGTGACATGGAACGCCCTATTCTCACCTCGTTGGCTCCCGCTCAGTGCCAGGTCAACCTATACTGAACTGGGCGCTATGCAGCCTACCCGCACTGAGGGAGGTCGACCTCGCATCATTGTAACACCAGCCACTTCAAGCCCTGACTTTGCCGGCGTGAGTTTCCAGAAGACGGTGATTGTGACGACAAAGCAGCAGGGAAAAGTGGTGGTCAAGCATGTCTATAACTTCCACCAAAGCACAGAGGAAGCTGGGGATTTTCTTCTGGATGCTGATCTGCAGCGGCGTGCATCCGAATACCTGATTGACAGCTCCCTCTATCTGCACATTGTAATAAAGCCTCTCTACCATACCCTTCTAGTTGCCAGGAAGTAAAAACAGGAATTCACTGAGGCCTCATCATCGGTGATCCACCCACACGATCACATGCACATATTCCAAAGTACACTCATATCACAGTACATGTGTATGTGTCAGATCTGCGACAACTCCACTGTTGATTAGTTTGTGCATTTTCCTGTCTTCCAACTATTAAGAAAAGGATTTGTCTCATAAAATAAAGGACTCAAAATAACGGCTCATAAACAGTTCAGCAGTGATTATCACAGTATTGATGATTGATGGTTTTTCGTGTTTTCATCCACACTGAGAAAAAATATTACTGTACTGTATTTATGTGTTTTTGTGTGGCAGTTTTCCCCTTAAATGTATTCAATCTATGTGATCTAGTAAGAGAAGCAAGGCTGACATGGTTAGAACATGTACAGAGGAGTGATAGTGGCTATATCAGGGTGTTGAATATGGAGCTAGCAGATAGGAGGAAAAGAGAAAACCACAGAGAAGATTTCTGGAAGGACATGCAGAGGGTTGGTGTGGTAGAGGAGGATGCTGCGGACAAGGTGAGATGGAGGTGGATGATCTGCCGTGGTGAGCCCTAAAGGGAGCAGCTAAAAGAAAGAAAATAAGATCTCAGTGTTTTTTTGCATAGGCCAGTAGACGTTTTCCTTTAAAATAAAATTTTATTGATCTTACTTTTATGCATTTTCTCATCCAGTACTCTGTATAGAAACATTTACATGACACCAAATTCCTGTGATATACCCCTGTTTGGATCTTGCATGCCAAACAGTGGAAACTGAAGTGAAATCCCCTTATGAGTGTTACTTAGAATAATGTAGTTGACTTGCAAGACTGTAGAGACTTTAGGATAATTCTAGCCATTTGAGTTTTTTTCTTCTTCTTCTTTTTATTGTTACACTTGAATGTTGTCTAGCTTTTAAAGAAAGTCCCTGTGTGAGTTTCCTGGAACATACAAAAAAATCTGTATGAGAAAACACAATTACAAAAAAATTGTATGTGGTGACTAGTAAGGATTTACAAAATAAACTTTGATAAACTAAAATTAACGTCAGCTTTTCTTGTGTTTGTTTTGGAGAGGGGGGTGCAAGCTTAGATTACCGGGAAATTGCCTGGAAACTACAGTCCTCGTGATGCTTTGCGCGCGGCCGGATGTACGTCATCGGAACCTTCAGCTGTCAGACTTTGGCCACCCTGCAGGTTTTGTTAGCAAACTAACGCGAACTCTGCGACTTTATTTAAAGTTGTGCATTCGTCTGCTAACCGATTTTGGAGCGTAAAAGCTGGCGTTTGAAGCGCAAAGCTTGCACGAAGACGAGGCGACTCGTTTTTAATCGCTGCTAGCTCTTGCAACACAAACCAGCGATATACTGAGCGGGTGTAAGAGTAGATGCAGGGAGGGAGGGAGTAAAAAAAAAAAAAGGCAAAAGTCTTTGTGCTTCCCTTCCCCCTCATCAAAGCGAAGGGGAAATGTCTCTGTCCAAAGGAGGTAAGTGTCTTTGTTTTGTTCTCTTTAAACAAATAAAAAATAATTAGGTAAATAAATAGCCGTGCATTTATTGGAAACGGCGACGGGCAGTTTGTGGGGAAGTATTTTAGCTAGCTTTGTATAGCAAATGTAACCTTACCAGGTGGAGAGCTGCATGTATGAAAAGAGGGAAAAGAAGCTAGCCAGCATGTCTCTTCTTCAGCTTCCTATCGTTATACCCACTCCTGACATCCTGGTATCTCATGGTAGCGTATTCATCACTAACATACTGAAGGCGCTTCCACTTTATACTTTATGTGATTTGTATTATGGCTAAAAGAATACCACCGCGTCGCTTCGTTTAACTTCCCGTGTTGTGGTTAGCTAACAGCATTTTCTTTACGACAATAAAAGGACTTTTGCCAAACTTGCCCCTCAGCTGGAAATCACAACGCTGCGCTTACCTCCCGTGTTTCTGTAAAGTAGAGCACACTGGGATTACAGGTGTTTGTATTTTTAGTACCCCCCTCCTCTCTCCTGACTAATGAATCATCGATTTTTCGTCTCCTTTTGTTTTGGTCAGTCTGTTAGTGCAAAAAGTATTTTTAGCCTCGCGTCCGTGAAAATGCCTTTTGGGTTTTTTTGTGCGTGGTTTTTCCCCCTCACTGTGGAAATTCTATTATTTTTAAAGCAGGCGGCGAGGCCAAGCAGCCAGGACCAGTATCACACACAGCTAAAAAAAAAAAAAAAAAAAAAAACACACCTTGGAAAAAAAAAAATCAAGAGGTTCTTCCTCTGCGTCACACAATGCGTGATGATGATGATGATCATGCTGATGATGTCAATTTACATTTCAAGTTGACCGCTTGTGCTATTACACAATCGTGTTAGCGTTACCAAGGCTGGGAGTGCTCGGTGTTTTTGAGACGGCTGGGTGCTGTTCAGACAGTCTCAGCCTATGGCCTACCATAGCATGTTTTGACTTGCAGCACCGATACCTAATGCAGTCTGTTGACAGTTCATTTGCTGCAAACAGATAGCTGCTACACAGGTTCTGTGCTCTTATTACTGCGTGCAAAGCGGGTTGTGGATGGATTTTTTTTCCTTTCTTTTGGCCACTACAAGGAGGAGTTGTACTTTCCCCAGTCAGTGGTGGTGTGGGCTAAGTGGCCTGCATGGCATTGTGGAGGCATGTTTGAAGATTGGGTTCTATCTAACACACTGATAGGGTTGTGTAGAAGATGATCTGCGCATGAGTCATCATTGTCTTTATATGGACCCACTCTAAGGCTGGAACTTCCTGATGGTGACTCGCTGCACAGCTATTGGCACTTTGATCCCATGCACAATCCAGAAATTCTTGTTCACTTTATGTATAGCATTGCTGTTCTCTGGGTATTTTCCACTGAACATCATTGGATTTCTAAGAATTCAATATGCTGTCTGTAGTGGTTGACCTGAATAAACATCTTCCTGTCTATGAAAAAAAAATAATGCAGAATACGTCTAATATTTGCTTATAAAGCAAGTCTTTAGTGCAGACACTGGCATGGTTCCTTTTATCGTTTACTTCTGAAAAAGGCATAAATTTCTGAGTAAGCACTAGGATTTTTTCCTCCCTAGAAACCCTCTCTACTCAGAGCATTTCTGAGAAAATGTCTGTTTCCATATTTATTTATTTTTATTCCACGTGCAGCTTGATATACTCTGACTGTGTTTCATGTCATGGCACTATTGTGTCCTCTGAGGCTCAGTTTGCAACAGGGACAACAAGCGAGCCAACTGAAATGACCTCATATTTCCCAAAGGGTCCTGACAGTTTTTGAGTGTTTAAGCGGATGTGTCCCGTCTGACTGGCTGTGACTCATATCCCACTGCCCAACGGTTGCTACAGGGTCACTCCACACACCACATGCTGTGTCCCCAAACAGGACGACTACCTGACAGGAGATCATATTTCAAAGCCACTGAAACGTCACTGCGCATAACTCCCACATAACTCAAACTACAGCATGCACATATATCTTATTGCTTAGGTAGTTTTTCATTCGCTGCAGGAAGTCATTGTTAAATGCATTTGAAAACTTAAAATCAGCTTTGGTATTTGAGATGTTTCAGTAATGCACCACCATGTTGCCCTAATTTTGTTGCATGGGGACAAGCTTGTCTTATTTGTCAGGTCATCAGAAGACTGTGAGTGCTCATGCTTTATCCCACGCAGAGGAAATGCAAAATCTATTTTTGACCGAGCATGTGTGAGTAAATCACACTCAATCTCTCCCTACCACATGAGACTACTGTAGTCTGTCCAGACACTGCAGGCTTATTTTAGGGTTGCAGCACAAAATGGATGTGTCTAGGTTTCATTGGTTGGCTATAGAAATCTAAAATCTTTGTAGAAAGTTCACTTCCCTTCCAGCTTGAGCTACCAAAGGAGGGGTTTACCCAAACATACTTCCTCCACACTGGAGTGGTGTGACTCACTCAGTGAAAGCAAATAACAACGACAGCTAAAAAAAATCAAAGTTTTTGCCAATTGTTGCTAGTTTTCCTTTTTAAAACTGAAGGTGACTTACTTGCACATTGAACTAGTTTCTCTGAACTATGGTTAGAACAATTACATCACATCCTAGTGGGCGAAACTGTGGCCTCGCAGTCCCAGCACATGCAGATAAAAGTCAACAAGGTCTTCTGTTTCTCCTCTCAAGCCTGGAACAAGAGCGAGCATGCTCGACACAAGTGTCAAGAGGAGTCGAAAGCTATTTTCCCCCCTTGTTGTTCCTCGCAAGCTCGGTAGCTGTGTCATTCTGGCAGAGACTCGCAGCCTCTTGTGGGAAGTCTCAGAGGCTGCTGGTAAACTGTGTTTATGAATGGGTGGCTGTCAGGGAATTAGCAGAGAACCTCCCACAGCTGCAGAGTTTGGACCATAGTTTGCTCTCCACACAACAAAAAAATGTACAAAGAACTCGAATTTGTTTTTGTAAAAGAAAAAAAAAGAAAGGATTGTACTGGTTAAACACGCAAAACATGCCAGGAAGGAAGGCTTGATTCCACTGCACCCCCTCACACCCCTGCTTCATTTGAGTCATCATACCAGTGCTGATTAGTCATTTAGTCCACCTTCTCTCTGTGGAAGGGCCTTAGCTTTGGGCACACCTAATCTCCAGTTAGATAACAGGTCATTTGCTATACTTTGCGTAAGTGGAAGGCTACAGCAAAGTGATTGACTTTTAAAGTGCTCTTTAGTATGAGAACAGAAAAGGAATAAAAAATCATATCAATAAGCAAATGTGGATTAATAAAAGCAGGCAATGTAGTTGAAACTAAGTATTCTGAACCTCAATTGTCATCTTTTCTTGTGCAAAGGATGGCAGCTTTACACTCAGTGCCAAATAGCCTTTTAAGTTTTGCAAGAAAGGATGAATAATTGCACCACTGAAAGGCCTGCTAATTATACAGTTTGTGGTTTCTACTGCATACAGCTTTATTGATCACCACGTACTGAGATGGCAATGCTTAATTCATTTTTTTATGTTTTTGCTTTAAGGGAAGAAGAAAAGCCCTGGGCTGAAGCTGGCCAAAGAAGTTTTTGCAACACCACCACCAGCAGCAACAGCGTAAGGCTGTTTTTTAATACTGAGACTCAAAGTTGGCTCAAATAGATTTATCAATCTATATATAATCTGTCAGTTACATTACAACTGAGCATAGAATTGCTGTTGCTTATTTACTTCCTGTTTCCGTGCAGGCCCCCTCGAGATCTTGACTCTAAAGCTTGTGTCACAATTGGAGATCAGGTAAAGCTGTCTCTGTCTTCCTCAGAAACATGCACTGCTGTTTTTCCTAAGCTAAATACATGCAATATCACAACTTTTCCCTTCTTGGTCTAGAACTTTGTGGTGAAGGCAGATGACTTGGAGCAGATTGAAGAGCTGGGGAGGGGAGCATATGGTGTGGTGGACAAGATGAAACATGTGCCCAGCGGTGTTATCATGGCTGTCAAGGTAGGCTGCAAAGCTACTACTCTGGGTACCTGATTTATCATCTCTGTAAATGCACTGTGCTTTTAAAATGGTAATATAAGTGATAGATGTATCCGGTATATGACCTCAGCTTGTAAACACTTGGAGCCTTCCAACTCAATGACTCAATGTTTGAGGGGCGATGTAGATATAAGGAGCGCCATGGACAGTTTGATTAAGCTATACCAGCCCTAGTTCATGCATTTATTACAGATTTCTCCCATATTGGCTTCCCTTCATTGGCTCCCTGCTAAATCTAGAATTGAATTTAAAATGCTTCTCCTCAATTTTAAGGTCTTGAATAATCAGGCCGTGTCATATCTTAAAGACCTCATAGTATCATATTACCCCAACAGAGCACTTTGCTTTGAGACTGCAGGCTTACTTTTCTAAAAGTAGAATGGGAGGCAGAGCCTTCAGCTATCTGGCCCCTCTCCTATGGATCCAGCTCCCAGTTTGGATTCGGGAGATGGACACGCTCTCTATTTTAAGGTTGGAATTAAAACTTTCCTTTTTGATAAAGCTTATAATTAGATCTTGATCAAGTGATCCTTAACCACTCCTTACGTATGCTGGTATAGAGTCAGCCTGCTGCAGGATTTCATGTGATGCACTGAGCACTTCTTCTCCACTTACCTGTGGTTATGCACCACTGCAGCATGCCATTACAGTTTTGCCTTCTGTCTCTCTTAGTTTGTTTTGTCCCATCTCTTTCCCCTCATCCTTCAACCAGTCACAGCCAATGGCTACCCCTCCCTGTGCCTGGTTCTTCTGAAGGTTTTATCCTGTTAAAAGGGAATTTTTCCTTCACACCATTTCAAAGTGCTTGCTTGTAGGGAGTCTTGTTGGATTGTTGGGATTTTCTGTCAGACACTTTTGTCTTTACTTTAATGTAAAGCACCTTTAGGTGACTATTGTGGAGACTTTGCACTGTGTAAATAAAGCTGAATTGAATTGTGTTGAATTAATGATGAAACTGGAAATCTGTGATACTTGTGTTACCAGAGGATCCGTGCCACAGTCAACACTCTGGAGCAGAAGAGGCTGCTGATGGACCTGGACATTTCCATGAGGACCGTGGACTGTTTCTTCACTGTGACTTTCTATGGCGCCCTGTTCAGAGAGGTGAAGCCAGTGTTTAAATGTCATACGTGTATGAGTGCAGTGGCCATGCACTGTGTTTCTCATCTTATTCCTGGTTTAGGGTGATGTTTGGATCTGCATGGAACTGATGGACACATCTTTGGATAAGTTCTATAAGAAAGTTATTGAGAAGGGCAGAACCATTCCCGAGGACATCTTGGGCAAGATCACGGTAGCGGTAAGTCACGTCCTCGATGTTTTAAAATCGCTATCACTAAGATTAGGTGGATGCACATGTGCATGCAAATACTTTAAATGAATAGCTCACTTTCCTTTTCTTTAGAAGAAACGCTTACTTTCTTCTTAAGAGGAAGATAAGTAGAATGACAGTTTGTGGTTTTGGTGGTGAACAGCAGCTGGGCGTAGAGACTTTCTAGAATCTTGCCGTCACATTGAGGTCGCCAGTCAGGCAGAGATACAGTTTGAGATGCTCTGTATGGGTGCTCCGATAAACGTTTGTCAGAAAATTCTCACAAGTACCTCCAGTTCTGCAGACTTTTTACATTTCTGCATGTGTATGGTTTGGAAAAAATCATAACTTTGACGTGTGCAAAACCACAAAAATACAACAGTAAGAAAATGGTTTAAACAGCAAATTTGAATTTGTGTTTTTTGCAGAGGTTAAGTCTCATTTGATGGCCGTGAAGCCTTTTAAAAAAAAATGGAGAGGTTTAAGATTATTAAAGTTTATGCAGAGGACAGGGGTGCATTGAAAATAGATATGATTATGAGGTGGAAATCACTGCGCGGGCTATGCAAGACTTCAGGACGCTTTTAAAAACACTCATGAGAAACTTCGCTGAATTATGAAAACATAAACACAACAAATGTGGCTCTGAACTGTTACATTATTGTCACATTATTGTTTTTAGAACTACACAATTTGATCTCTTTGTTTCCAAAACACACACACTGAACAAACGCTACCTTTAAAAGTTACGCAGCACAGCAGGAGAATGCACAACTTTGAAACTTGTTTTGCATCAAGTTGTAAATGAGCATAACGCAACCTCCTGTTTTTATATTTTCCATATCAGTTATGTTTTATGTTCAAATAAATGTAATATTTGAATCATTTGCAAAGCACTATATTCTTCTGTCCTAGCATAACACTAATATATTTTTTCATCTCTTCTTTTTCTGAAATTTTGTTTCTAAATAACTCGCCAAACTTGACACGAGCAAAGTGAAATAAAATATATTTTACAAATGTGTATAGAAAATGTTCAGTGTAGTCACTGTAATCTAATCGAAAGCTTGCATTTGAGTATTTCTTGAATATTTTTCTGTTATTTACTCTACAGATTGTAAAGGCATTAGAACATCTGCACAGTAACCTGTCAGTGATACACAGAGGTAATCGAAAGATCAAATCACAAATGTACAGATTTTTCTCATTATTTTTTATCTTTTATTTGCTCTCTTACACTTTTAACAATGTTTCTCACCAGATGTAAAGCCCTCCAATGTTTTGATCAATACCTTGGGCCAAGTGAAGATGTGCGACTTTGGCATTAGTGGCCACCTGGTGGATTCGGTAGCTAAAACGATGGATGCAGGCTGCAAGCCCTACATGGCGGTGAGTGAGGACTGTAAGAGCCTCTGCTGCCCTTCAGTCTAAGCTTTCAGACAGCCTCCCTGAAATGTCAGCCCAGAAAACCAGAGCATTATACTTGAAAGTTTTCCTATTTTGGATGCTTCAGAATGTTCTAATTCATGTCTGACTTTGAGATTATTTTTGTAATTTAGTTTATTTAAAAAATAGAAAAGTAATGATCAAATATTTGCACCACTTATCTGTTCCTAATGTTTTCTTTTTCAGCCTGAGCGGATCAACCCTGACCTCAACCAGAAAGGCTACAGTGTCAAGTCGGACATATGGAGCCTCGGTATCACAATGGTGAGCAGAGCTGTACATTGAAATTTGAATCTTTTCTACCTCCACACAAAGAAGTGTTTTCAAAAAGTAGTAAGTCATTACAGAAGTCCTTCAGTACCCCTGCTTTCGTAGCATCCACTGACTTAATGTTTTTACTCGCATGTGGATAAAACCACGTCTAAAGGTTGCAAACCGTCCTTTTTCTATTAGATGATAAACACTTTTATGTGCTCTGCTGCTTCGAGTTTATTTTGGATCCACACCAGTCACACAGATGGTAACCACCACAGTAACAATGTTGGTTCAGTCTTATGTAATCATCTGTCCATTGTCCTGTCAATCAGAGCAGTTAATATATCACAATAATAAAATGATAAACTCGATTTTCTTGACAGAAATCATGAGAACGAATATGCAAACAATGGCAGGCTGCCTCAGGTTGATTTGTGTAACTAACCATTTGGTGAGATACAATGCTACCAGCTAATGCTGAGTCATGGTGACCATTACACTTTTGATAACCGAGCCACACAGATTCCATTTCATTCGGCTGATAATAGTAGTTCATGGTGGTTTCAATTAATATATAACGTGGCTTACAGATTGCTAGAACTTTTATTAGCTCATTTTTACTTTCACTCTTAAGTCTGATTGCTCTGACATGAAGGGTACATTTCAGACTCGCCAGTAAAAACTGGTCTAATTGAAGACGAATGCTGATTAAATTTTTTTAAATCAACTTTTTTTATGCATGAAATCATGTATAATTACATGAAATGCATTTACACTCACTGGCCACTTTATTAGTTACACTTTGATAGCACCAGCTTGGACTCTTTTTGGCTCCAGAGCTGCTTTCATTTTTCAGTAATGTGCTGGGAACATTCCTCTGAGAATTTTGTTCATGTTGACATATTGGCATCACAGTTTTTGCAGATTTGCCGTTGCATCCTTGAAATGAATCTCCCATTCCACCACGTACCAAACATGCCCTGTTGGATTGAGACTTGGTGACTGTGGAGGCCATTTGTCCTGTTCAACCACTAACTTGAAATGGCTTAAGTTTTGTGACATGACAATTTATTCTGCTGGAAGAAGCCATCAGAAGATCATAACAGGATAAAAATAGCCAGCAGTAATACTCTGGTGGTCTGTAGCGTTTTGATGCTGCTCAGTTGATTCAAATGGATCCAAAGTGCAACACTTTCATGATGCTTATGCCAAATTCTGACCCTACCATCTGAATGATGAAGTAGAAATCTTCTGTTGCCCAATTTCGGTGTGTACCCTCAGTTCCCTGTTCTTAGCTGACAGGAGTAACATCCACGATGGTCTTCTGCTGCTGTAGCCCATCTCCTTCAAAGTTTAAAGTGTTGAGATGCTCTTCTGCATATCCTGGTTATAATGAGTGGTTATTTGAGTTTCGCTTGCATTCCTGTCACCTCGAAGCATTCTGCTGTTGCTATCTGTTATCAGCTCCTAAGTCATTTGAACCCAGAGAATTCCTACTCGCTGGGTATTTTTTATTTTTTTTAGATCAGAAGTGTTTTCTTAAATACTCAGACCAGCCTGTCTGGCACCATCAGCCACGTCCTTCCAGTTCTGATGCTTGATTTGAAGTGTTTACGTGCCTGAATGCACCGATTGATGCCGTGTGATCGGCTGATTAGGTATTTGTATTGGTGAGCAATTGAACAGGTGTACCTAATGAAGTGGCCAGTGAGGGTAATAAAATAGCTTCCAGTTGTGCAAAATTCAAATTCTGTAGAAAGAAAGTTTGTAAAACATGCTGAGTTTCTGCAAAAATGAAAGTGAACCAGTACATGTAACATGTAGTCATGAAGTCGAGCTGTAGTGAGTACAGTATTTGTTGAATTGTCCTTTCTTTTCTTCCTAGATTGAGCTGGCCATTTTGAAATTTCCCTACGACTCATGGGGAACTCCTTTCCAGCAGCTCAAACAGGTGGTGGATGAACCTTCTCCACAGTTGCCCGCTGACCGTTTCTCCCCAGACTTTGTAGATTTCATCTCTCAGTGGTGAGTTTCACCTTAGATCATAATCATTACCTTGTGCTTTAAAAAAACAGGAAGTAAACATTGAGATCCAGCAGGGGTCAGTGTTTGCTGCTTGTTTACTGAGGTAGGGGAGAGAGTGTCTGTGTGTAACACGACATGAGATCATGCTCACATATTTTAGTATTTCTTTTGTATAGTTTTTGTATGAACTTACTTTTTTCTCTCACTTTCGTATTTCTCTTGTTTTACAGCTTAAGAAAGAAGCCCAGTGAACGACCGGCATATACAGAATTGATGGTTAGTTGTTTGTAAATATTTTATCACTTTCTCAAAAATTCTAAACACCTGTTATGTAACAAGCAGCTTTGCCGCCATTACCATTCCTGCCATGAAGATCAGTGTCTCATTCTCTTTTTTGTCCACAAGAGGGTAGCCTTGTTCTTTTAACCCAACAAACCTGTTAAATTATGTGCATGTAGCATGTAAATAACAAGAGAGCTGTAAGTAAAATGATTTCCTGTCATTCTGAAACATTATTTATTTTGTATTTATATCTCTCTATTTTTTTTATTTATTTTTTTTGATGCAGAAACATCCATTTTTCACCCTGCATGACTCCAAAGACACAGACGTGGCCAGTTTCGTCAAGGTCATCCTGGATGACTGATGGGGTCACTCCAGGCTCCGCCTCATCGGGGGTAGGCGGGACCTCTCAGCAAACGAACCTATGGCCTACCTTTTTGTGAAAACTCACTGGAATGACAGAGACTCATGCACCCACACACAACAAAGGGGGTGACCCAAAGACTGACAGCAGCCCATCAGCACTGGAGTTGGAGAGGGGTGGTGATATGAACTCGTGCGGTCAACTGGAGAGGTTTTAATTCACTCTTCCCAAGCTTCCTGTGTGAGCAGTTATGCAGTACGACAAAATATGAACTCACCCCAATTTGTTGTTTTTATCTTGTTCAGCCCCCCCCCCCAAAAAAAATCCTTATTTTAACTCTCTCTTCAAAGCAGACAGAGCCAGCCTTTATTTGTTTGTGACACATATTTTATGCATACTTTCAATTATATCTGCAAAACCATCAGTTAATGTGTATGTTGTTCTTGTACTGAAAGCTATATTTGCATATCCGTTTATATCCGTTTCAATACTGTAGCTCATTGAAAAGTGTGAATTTTACCACACCAGGGCCTTACTGGTCAGCTCAGATCAGGTCTGACCTGGTTGCTGCCCACGTGTGATTGGTCAGTGCAGGGGCTCCAGTTGTCGCGGGCCAGGCTGTGTGGGAAGCTCCGGAGCTGAGACAAAACGCAAGAAATGTCAAAGGTCATATTCTGGATAGGTGGAGTCGCACAGATCTGATCCACGCAGTGAGCCTTCCCCACATTGTGTTTTTTGGGTATTACAGAGTTGGCTCCTGTGCTGCCATTGTTACTGCCTGGTGGTGTTCAGGGGTTTGCCTAATCAAGCTCACAGCTTCGTCTTCTATGTGCCATTTTGCAAATCGTTCTCATGACTTACTGCATTAAATAATTTGTGTTCTTTTTTTGCATTTGTTCTTTCCTGTGTTTTGTTTTGTTTTATTCTTTTTTTTTTTTTTTTTTTTTTTCTTTTTTTTTTCCAACCACCCTTTTAACCCCACCCCCTCCTCCTCCCAGTTCCTTCTTATCTTATTGATTCTGGTTGTTTTTGTTTGAGATCTTTTCATGCCTTACACAGGCAGTATGTTAGGGAAATAATTTATGTGTGGAAGATGTAAATATCTTTGTTTTTTTTGTTTTTCTTTTTAAATGTAAGATGACACTGTCCCAACCTGTCCCGGTGTAGATGAATGGTAGAGTGGTTGGATTAGTTAGTTTTAATGCAGTGTGACACGCATGCACACAAAACTCACAGGGCAAGCTCTGACTGGGCCAGGACTGATGTGTTCCACCGCTCAGGTTTCTGCGCTTTCCTATCAGTACTCAAAGATGACCCCCCTTTTTCCCCCTCCCCTCCCTGGTCATCTTCGTGAGTACTGGACCAAGATCCTAATTAAAGTCCATGGCGGGCAGCCATCATTGCTTCTGTCAGACCATGCTATGCAGAGCTCCATGTGCATACAGCAAAAGGCCCTTGTCATGTGGCAGTTTCCCCACTCCCAAGTGTTAAGAGACTGAGATGGTGATGATATTGATGGTGGTGATAACTGCCGGGCCTCAGTTTATGGCTAGAACCTGCTGCCCCTCTGGTTTACACTGTAGTGCTACCTTTTTAAGTCAGTGAATTAGGAGTATTTATGATTGTGAATAAGGGAAAAGCTAGCAACACCACAAAGAAGCTGCTGTGGGGTTTTTTGTTTTTTGTTTTCTTTTTTGTTTTCGGCCTTCTTTGCATGGCCATTCCCTTGGTGTGTAAAAGAGTTTTTACGCTGATCACAATGAGAATGGAACACTTGCTCTACCTCTTACTCCTTCACTCTATTTGCCACCTCTTCACTGGGTGGGAAATGACAAACTTGAACTATGGACAGACAAAAAAATAAATAAATAAATGCTTTATTGTTCAGTAACTAACTTTCATGTCATTATTCCTGCATTCCTGCACCAATAAAGCTTTGCAAGGGTAATGCCTGCATTACGGTACAACTCTGAAGTTTAAATCTGAGTCAGACGTTACAGGTTTAGAAAGTTGTTTGGAGAGACGTTTAATCAGACAGTGTGTTAAAGATGGACGCAGCCTACAACTCTTTGCCTTAAACCTAAATTCCATATGATGGCCAGCAATGGGCGACTGGTTCCCAAAACACAAGATTCTTTATCTACAAGGAAAATGCTGCTCACTTGTTTGGCGATGTCAAAAGCACCCCTTTTAATGAGTTTAGGGTTTCACTCAGTAGTTTAAAGTAATGGAAAAGCAAAAGGGGTCCATTTGTAAATTTGGTCTTGGCTAAAGTCAAGGCTACAGAAGGAGTCCAGAGTTGGTTTTCCAGTATTGTCTCTTTGTAGATGTGTCTTCCAGTACGCTGTACAGTTTAATTGACCTGTATGATCCACAAGCATCTAAATTTTTACTTGCTTGTTAGTAAGAGTTCCACCATAGACACTTGTTTGTGCAGCCATGCACTCTTGCATGAGATAAAGAAGCTGACGGATTCAATTGTCACCAAGATGTCCGTCCTGCACTTTATACTGTAAAGTGCAGGATATACTGTAATTGAGGCAAGAGAGGTAACTGCATACATCTTTTGTTAAGTTTTTTTGCTCAGAGGAAAAAAATACAATCACCTCTGACTCATTAGCTGCACGCTGTGATAAACGATGCTTAAACGTCTCTTGCGTCGCGTGGGCAGTTTTCAGTTGAGGACATTGCATTTTGCTCTTTAAGTATGCCTGTGGCAGTAACACTGCAGTTTCTGCTTGTGTAAACGTCCTTATGTAATTACACTGACGTGAATGGACATTTTTGGGAAGGCAGTGACCCTTAATGGGTGCGTGATGAACAGGATTCCTTCATTTTGTAGACTCTTTCTGATTGCTTTAAAAAAAACACGAGTGTCAACAGTGCAGTTCAACAAAAGCTTACTTTGAGCAGCCTATTCTGCCTCCAGTGTGTCAGGCAGAGGCCTGTGATTTCACGCCAGGACGAGAAAACTCAATGCCAGTAGACTGCAGGCAGTGGTCCAGTGTTGTGCAGTAGAGGGGGATTGTCAGCCAAGCTAAAGACGCGCTTTTTAAGAAAGAAGGCTTTTGATGATGACTTACATAATGCTGCACAAAAGATTGTCGTGTGAAGGGGAAAAACAGCTAGCATCTGGGTGACTTAGTGTCCCAGCTCAGGCTAAAGTGCACTGTGATGTAGAAGTTAAGATGATAAAACAGATTATGACATAATCCTAACTTATAAGCACTAATTAGGAAAAAGCTGTGGTTTTTATTTTTAATACTCCTCCTCATTCTGAATATATCTGTTGTGTTTCAAGTGACTATCGCATATTTCTGACTATCTTAGCACGTCATCTATCAGCAGGCAGATGTTGGGGTACTGTTTTCTTTCCTGTTCGACCTTTACTATTTCAAATACTCTGATAGGTCTCATTCAACAAATAAGCACGAGTGGATTAAACTGATGCCTATTTTTTGCCTGGTGTAGTAAAGTTTGGGAACTCTTGCTGTTGCCCCAAGGGCCCCGCAGATGGACAGAAGAGTGCCAGACAAGACAAAGTATGTGCACTCCATTTTGGAACTGTTTTCTTAATCTTATGCCAGATCTCACGATCTCCTGACCTGCCTGCGTCCTGCAGATCGAAGTTCGAGTGGAATTTTTTTTCCAAGCCACTAAACAACTCATTAGTGTCTCACAAACACATACTCTTACAAATATAATCAAGGCACCCACTGATGACTCTGTTTGCCAATTATCATAATTAGTGGGTGTAATGAAAACTGTGAGAAAACTCGGGACATCAGCGCTCGTCGAGCCACCCTGAATCTGTTGCCTTCTCTCTCTCTACTCTTTGCCAGGGAAAATGTGGCCATTACCGTGCCCTTTGAGGGCAGATGCACAAGAAGCAGATGACATTGTGTATGTTTCCCTTTGACAGGCATAACACAGCGTGGCCTGTGGTGGGAAGTTAGAATAGGGTCATTTTACTGAGACTGGTGAAAGAACTTTTATGGAGCTAGATCTTCCTAAGCCCTGGGCTCACATCACAATCTTATGCAATATTCTGTACTGTAGATGGACACAACTCGCACTGAGAATCTGGGAGGTGTGGAGAATGGGTTACAAAGTGGTGATTGTTGACATCAAAGAGGAACATTGCCGGTCAACTTGCCTCAGGAAATACAAATGTATATATATAAACATTTGTAGGCATAACCTCCATGAGAGACATACCGGATGCCATCTTTAAACTGAGCCAAACATTACATCACAAAGCAGCTGGCAACCTTTTTTATGTAGAAAAAAACTTTCTGTATAGTAAGAAAGAGTGTGCTCGCTGAAATACCTTTTGTTGCACATTAGCTTTTTTAAATCTCCAGAGTTCAGACGGAAAATCTGTCCTCAGTCCTTTAATCCTTAAGCATTACTGGAAAGCATACCTAAAAGAGTAGGTACTCATCGAGAAAACAAACAAGCGTCTGTCAGTGTTGCATTTTGTAATAAATATAATATAGTTTGAAGGCTGTTACTTGAGAATGTCTGTTTCAATGCAACAATAAGTAGCCATGCATCAGATGTTACTGAACTGATATCGGCTGGATGCTTCATTTCCATACTGCAAATCTTTTATGTAAACTCCGACTGATACTAGTAAAAATATATGAATGAATATGGTTTAAAAAGTAAAGTTTTCCCTTTCAAATGTAACACAATGAAAGTATAAAAATATAATACAGTTAAAATATAAAAGTTAAAAACTCAAAAGCACTTAAGAAGCTTCTTTTCACCACTGTAAAGTATATAAAAGTCATAGATCATTTAAGCATGACAAGAGGGCTGAAGCAACTCCTGCAAAATAATCAACATGTTTACATGCAAACACGTTGGTGTGCAGCGCAGCATTGCTGGATGTAAACTTTCTCCTTTCTGTTAAAAGCCTTGAGGGGAGTTCTGTGCTCTCTGGATTCAAAGGATTGGGTGACAAAGCAGACGGTAGGCCATAAATAAATCTTCTGCAGAAAAATGTCTCAGAGGGCATTGCACAGGACGAGGCAATTACATAATTACACTTTGGTGAGATCTTTTGGGACCAAAAACAGCCAGAGGCTTGGGAATGTCTGCTGCTGTACCTTTTTTCAGCTTTTCAGGCTTGCATGATTGCAGAAGCAGCATGGCCCAATTACCCTCCCGACTGGCCTTTTTGACACTCAGGATACGAGTTGGTTTCATTATTTCCACAATCAATTTTCTTATTTGGCATTAAAAGTGCCAAAAAATAACTGCTAGCAGCTGTCAATGTAATGATACTCACCACTTTTGCTATTCTTTTTTGAGTTAATAATAGCTGCCGTTTCCCATTTTTTGTGTTAATTACTCGCATCTTTCAATAAATCACAGCTTTACAGTGGATGTACAATATTTGTCAGCAACATCTGTTTAGTTGTTCAAGTCAGCCATTTACTTGGGAGAAGCTTAATCCATTAAGGCATGTAGACGAGGTCAAGGGTACCTGAATGGGGGAAAAAAGGTTATTTTAAGCTACAATGATGACGAAGGGTGTGCCCTTTCAGAAACTACTGATCTACTGGGATTTCAGTGCACAATCATCTGTGGGATTTTCAGAGAACTGCCCAAATAGAAAAACAAAAATGCAGTTAGCGGTGGTTCTGTGATCTGATGAGCATAAACAATCGGAAAATGAATCTGTCCTGCAACCATCGACAATGCCAACAACTACTGTATCAGAAATTCAAGCTGATGCTGCTGGTGCAGTGGTGTCGGGCATGTTTTTTGGCACACTTCGTCACCAGCTGAACATCATTTAAATGCCACAGTATTGATGTTAACCATGTCTAACCTTGACCAAAGTGTCATCTTTTATTGGCTACCCCGAGTAGGATAACATGCCATGTCACACAGCTCATTTTATCTCGGCCTGTTTTCTTGACGACAGAGCGAGATCACTTTACTCACTTGGCTTCCATGACCAAAGATGTGATGTTGTTAGGGTACCTTCGGGTGGTGTTGGAACTAGATGTATGCTTCTTGAAGGCATTGCCCAAAATATATGCACAACTGCACGTAATCATCTAAGATGCAACTGATAATGTTGGAAGCAAGTGTAACACTGACACAGTGATAGATACGATATTTAGCATACCCTGTGGGTCTTTGCCTGGTTGGTAATCCATCCTCAGATACAGCTTTAGCATGCTATCAGGTGCAAGGTCAGGGCGCTGCATATCAAATGCAAGGGCTAGTTGAATTAAACATTGAATAGAAGCATTACACTATGAATAGCAACTGTTTGAGAGAGATTTTCTCGACCTCTTGACAGAATGATTCGCTTCAAATGGATATCCTGAAAAAAACTTTAGAGTTCTTCCAAGCTAAACTCACTGAAAATCAGCAATCTAGTATTACACTACATTAATACAGCAGCTTAACCTTACTATGTCCCGAAACAGTACTTCTGTCTTGTGCTGAAGGTGATACCTCAACAGATTAGCGATTTGATAGTGGGGCCTGGCTTAAAGCATGTTGTAATTAAACGCTGATGCACCGATGGCAAGCATCCATCCTAAATAACATGGGCAAAGCAAAGTCTGAGAGGAGATGTGTGTGGCTCTGTGCTGCTTCCTGTGTGCAGAATGAAGTGCGCGTGTAAATAAGCAGAGCGCATATTAAAGCAAATATTTGTCATCAGTGCTCCTCATGAAAAAGAGATGACAGTGTATTTAATCAACCTGGCAAATAGGTTCTGTGTACTTTCAGATGCCCATCTATTGAGTGGCAAAGGTTTCTACAATCAAATTTCAGCTCTAATGTTTGTGCTAGTTTATGGTTTCAGTCAAATGGATCCACTGCAAAGACCCAAAGCAGGTGAGTGTGACGTACGAGTTTCGATTGCTTAGAATTGTAACCCTCGCTCAGTTATGTTTAGTCAAGTCATCATGCAATGATTCCTCCACCATATAAAGTATGAAACATTAATAGAGACCATAATTATATCAGTAATAGCCCTTTGCTAAGATTGCTGCTATGATGGATTGCACTGCTGAGGGAACCAGGAGGGTGTGTTGTTTACTGCATGATTGGGAACATTTGGACTATTTTAAAACTCAGGACAGCAAAAGAAGGTGAAATTTAATATCTTCACAATCACTGCTGGAGCAGAAGTGCTGTGAACTGATGTCAACAAGTTGAACAGCTGCAGCGAGACAAGGCAGCCTCTCCTGTCAAACCACAGCTGAAGGCAGAGCCCTCACCATCCAAATCTGGAATAATAACCTCACTGATGAATATTTATTCCAGCCCAGGTCAATTAATTTGTTGCTTGCACACTGCAACTTCAGCCAGACCTAAAGGAGGAGACAAGGGCTTTTTTGACCCCTCATCACCCATTTGCCTGATTACGTAAATGCGTTTCAGTGTTTCCATTGATGACCTCCAGCATTACTGACAAGCAACTATTGATCTACCAGTTGTGTTTTGGTAGGCAGCTGCGCAAATGAGCAGACTGGTAACACCCATCAAACTGCTAGAATATTCCGGAATAAAATGAAGAATGCTTACGAGTTTTCTGTGTCAAGCCTGTGACCTGCAAACACACACACAAGCCGGCACACGTAACTGTGGAGTTACGTGTGCGGTTCTAGCATTGTGGTCCTGTGCAGTGTCTCTTACGTGGTCCATTTACAGTGTTTGCATAATATAAAATGTACTTTTAACAGGTCTGTAAAGATAAACTCCCATTCTGGAAAACAAAAGCAGTAAAAACTGAATCCAGTGATTCGCAAATATCATAAAGTATTTAAAGTGAGACATTTTCAGTATTTCATGAAAAATATTAGCTCATTTTGAATTTGATAGCAGCAATATATTTCAAAAGATCTGGGACAAAGCCCATGTTTAGCACTGTGTAGCATCCACGGTTCTTTTAATAACAGTCAGTAAAGATTTAGGAACTGAGGAGACCAGTTGCTGGAAATGCTCTCCCGTTCTCGTCTGCTATAAGATTCTAGCTTGGCCTTTCCTGAAAAAGACGGTCCTTCTTCTCTGTAGCCTGGAGGATATTGTGTCATTGTTTTTCCAATAGGAAACAATAAAACTGGAACTCATGTGCAGTGTCTAATATTGACACAATATGATTCTAAAACACCAGTCAAGCACCTAAAACCTCCTCAAGTATCTCCCCCACATCCTTGATCTCTTCCTGGAACCTGTAAATAGTATTCAGGCCCAGGGGAGGACAAAGGAGAAAACAGGTGAGTGTGTGTGTGTGTGTGCTACACCTAGGAATTGACTTTGCACTAAAATTAGTGCACAGATACATTTGCACACACTAAATGGCCACATGGTGACCAATTACATTCCTGTTGCTAATCCTTATCTTACAGGATCTGTCAACCGTACACTAAATAGTTGCTCAAGCTCCTGGGAGACAGGTGCAAAGTGGTAGCTAAAGAGCAAAAGTGCCTAGAAAAATGTCTATTATCTAAAACAGCATACATTCCCAGTGCATCAGTGCCATTGCACCAATACACCAAGATTAGTCAATAACTGATTCACAAATAGTACAGTGATTAACTGAGATTATCTGCAGATCAGTCTCTACTTCTTCAGTGTTGCCAGTCTAGTTTGAATGAAAACATCTTCTGAGTCATCATCTCTTCTTTGACTGGCAACCTTTAAGCACTGGGAAGTGAGGGAACCAGCTGCTAAAGTTTTGAAAGCCAAACATTTTTTAATTCTTGCAGTTTTCCTCTGATTTAGTTTTTAAATTGTGTGAAAGGTCTGGGTTGTAGGGAGGCCACTGTAGCCTTCACTGAACAAGGGTAATCCCTGCCCATCTTTATTTCTGAAAGACTCAGCCTCCATATTTTTACTTAAATATGGAGTTTCGGTAATTCGTAAATTAATGTTTTGCTTTGTTTTTTTTAAACCTTTTTGCACAGAATCCCAAAGTTAGATGCTTTTCATCTTGAATACCTCTCTGCCTCTCTGTGCCTGTTCATGCAATAAAACCAGGATGGAAAAAACACCAGACTTTCAGTCCTAATGAGACTTACAAATAGTGCATACGTAAACCTCGTTTCATCAGCTCATGATCATCTTTTATCTTCAAACAGCCACTGTGAAAAGTGGAAGCGCTTTCTTTCCAGTGCTATGATTTGCTTTCAGGAGCAGGGCCAGTCAGCTGATCCAGCTCCAGTGGCCCTGCTAGATCCAGTGATTGCATCAATATCCCTTAACACGCCCCATTCACTTTTTTCCCCCCTCTTCTTTTAATTAGCGATGGAAAGTAATCGTCTCTCACGAAAGGGATGATGTATTGTTTTTAAAATAGACTTGGCAAAGCAGTTGACTTTTGTCCAGATTATTTCAAAGTCTGCCAAAATTTAAATGACACAAATAATCCTGGCTTCTGGGAAAAAGGATGATGGCGTATGTGCTGCGTCTCCTTTTCAAAGTAATCTTTCAGTTGACAAAAGAGTGCGTCACATGCACATTCACATGGGGTCACAGCATTGCAAGTACATCATTTTCACTTAAATTCTGGCACGGCACTTCCTTTTTTCCCACTCCCTTTTGCTTGTATAACTCTTGCTTTCTTGAGATCAGAAGGCTGACTTTTCCTGGCTTGGTCTTTGTGCTGCTTCCAAGGTGCTGTAAGTGACAAGGAAAGTAAAGAGATCAGGGCACGACGTTGATTACCTAGCCCACAGGTGTAAAGCCGATCCCTCTCTCTGGCACGAGGATGTCCTTAAGTGGTGTGCTGCTCCTCTTCTGTTACCCGTTACTCTCTTTGGACAGAAAACTTGCCCTGTTTTCAGTGCTCTACTTGAGCAGAGATACAGTAGCTTCTGTTACTCTTGTGGCTCTTTTACATCACATTAATTAGACTGCACTGGATAGCCAGTGCCTACTTTGTTACCCTGCTATGCAACACATTACTTAGTTTGCCAGAGGTGCGATGATGTATCATTATCATATGTATCACTTGTCTTACTACAGGTACTGGTTTAGTGATATATTGTGTATTTGCTTTTAAAGCGATAAAGCTGATAATATTAAATGTTACATAATTATTTTTGATAATTTACTGTAAAGGACACAAGTCTTATCATGTCAACCTTGGCCTGCTCTTTCCCTTTCACTCTTTCCCCTCTTGAGTTCCTAATCAGGGGATCACGTGTCACCTCATGCCGAGCTTTTTTCTGCATTGTTTTCCTTTGGGGCGACCTGCTTAAATCAAGCATAAACTACCTCTGTAATCTCAGGACAGGCAGGGCCGAAGAGAAAATTGTGCTGTGACGTAAGAAATAATCTTCTTGTTTGGAGAAATTGCAGCCCGAGCATAATGAGGAAATTACTTGTGTGTGTGTGTGTGTGTGTGTGTGTGTGTGTGTGTGTGTGTGTGTGTGTGTGTGTGTGTATTTTGGTCTGTATTATTTACTTATTTTTTAATGGGAGAGCTTTTTGCTTAGTTAAATATTTATTTAATATGTTAAATATTTTTAGAGTCTTTGTGACTCAAGAAAAAGTTTGCTTCCCTTCAATTTATTTCAGTTATATTTTATTATAATACTAGAAATTCAATGTATGCATGTATAAAATCCATGATGTGATGATCACTGTAACACACTGGGAACATTGGCGACCCTTTCCCAGTTTGTATACTTTGGGTCTCACACAGCAGTGGGAAACATTAGCGTCCCACAACCGGATAGCAGAAAGGCCACCACTGCAGTAAACATCCACTTGTAAGGTCTGAAGCCTAAAAGATAATCTCACCTAGAAAAGAAAGAAGATGATATCGACCATCTGCTTAGTCTGGAGGGGATTTCATTGGCCTGCTGCAGCTGAGTGGAGTCATGGGGATGATTAGGCCTCCCTGGTGTCTCATTCCACTGGGTGCCAGGTTCAGTGTCACCACTGATTGGATCCTCTAATCTTGTTCTGCGTGAATTAAATTTAAAGCAAGGAGGAAGATGACCGCATTCACTTTGGGTCTGCCCCACATCTCTGTGATGGTGTGTCGCTGCAACTCCTGCTTCGTCTCTTCCATGATTAACAGTTATAGTATCAGACAGCTACCTCTCCTATGTGAGACCATTTCTATCTGACATTAACAGATATCCAAGGTCATCTGAGTTCAAACAATGCATCGAGTAACCACAGCAGCACAGTGAATATGAGTTTTGGCTGACAGCAGGCTAATTAACCCTAATTGATGCAGTGAGTTGCTTCTCCTTTTTAAAAAAATAACCCTGTAAGAAGACATATCCTAAAGAGGTTGCTGAAACTATTAAAATTGGGGTAAGAACATGTTATTAAAATCTGGCTGGATCCTCAAGGAAGAAATGTGGTAGAAAGAAAATCTTGAAATCAAATCAGAAAAAAAAAATCAAGAGTAGAAGTCACAACTGTTTAAGAACATTTCTACATGCACAATATAGAAGAGAACTTATCAGCTAGGCTAATCAAGAAAAAAAGGCTTCACGTTGCTGGGAAACATAAAGATTGAACTGGAGTGATGGAAAATGGTCATGTGGTCTGATGAGTCCAGATTTACTCTTTTAGAGAGTGATGATGTATCAGGGTAAGAGGAGAGGCAGATGAAGTGATGTGCCCATGGCTCCTTAGTGAGTACTCAACAAGCCTGTGGATGCAGTGCTATTATTCAGGGTTGCATCAGTTGGTCAGGTTTAGGTTCAGCAATATTATCTGCTCTAAAAATGAGGTGGGCTCATTAGCACATTCACTATAAACACGCTAAACAAACTGAATATACTCAGTTTTTATCCATCCATGGATTTTTGTTTGATGATGTTTGAGTGATGATTACAGTAATAATGCAAGAAAGGTCACCACTGCACAGAATAGTTTCCAACAAGCATATTTTGCGCTCTAAGTGTTAAATAATACTGCATTAATAGTGATGTCTAATTGCCAAGCAGATGTTGAAAAGAATCACTGATTACATTTGCAGAAATATTCTAACATATATAATCTTAGAACTTGAATATCTGAATCAAATTTTACTGCAAACTGTTTTTGTTAATCATAATTTTCATTTTGGCTCTACAGAATTCATCCTCTGCGAAACAGAGACTAAATATTTACTCTAAATTTATTGGCTGTTTATACAGTATTTGTTACCTTACCACACTTTGAGTTTGGTGAAGAATAGCTCCCAAGCTAATTCTATAAAAATAATATGAAAAGGCAAATATAGTAAAGTGTTGCGTGCCTCATTGCAAATCAGATAAAAGCAGTCACACTAAGCGCAGCAACAGCAGGAGCAGCAGAGATCTACCGGGGAGCAAAGGTTCAGCCATGCAGCCTGTCACATGAGCTCTAAAAATAATTAAACATGTCATACTATCATCATCTATTCGGGACGCCGAACAAACAACAGGAGTTTGATTCCAAGTTTGTTTTGTGTCTCTGTTTACCCCGCAGAGGGTTCCTTACTGGAGCTGACGTCGCTTGTTGCCCAGATATCGTTATGGTAACCCTGGCTGTTGGCTCTTTTAGGTGTGGAAGCTGCTTTGTCCTGAGGGAGCTGCTGTGCCACACATTCAGTGGAAAGGTAACAGCGCACCATTCACAAAAACAGATTTACAACACTGAATGAGCAGTTTTATCCTTTGAACATGGAGCCAGCTGGTGCGCTTCTTAAAGAAACAGGCTTGTGGTCGAACTGGGTGCCAGTGAATACAGCGAAGGGTCATCTCTATCACAATTTTCAAACTCTGGAATTGTATTTATTTTGTGAAAACATCATCAAGAAGATTTGAATAAGTATATAAGAAAATATTTAGTCTTACGGCCAGCACAATTTGGTCGGATATTGGTTGACATAAATAAACAATGCCCTGTTTGGCACTTAGACCTGCAGTTGGCTGTGCTCTGTATATGAATGTACAAGAGTCGCTGGCTGACAAGACCGGTTTAATGTTGACCTTTATCACTCAAGGGCTGGACACAGTTGAGAGGAATCCGTCACTCCTCAGCTGTCACCATAAACAAACCCTTCTCAAGTATCCAGTTCCATTTAAATTATCCTTCAATGAAATCACAAGTTTTATTTTCCTTTATTGTTTTCCAGGCTTTGCTAACCAAGTTTAAGGGGAGACCGGATACTTTTGCAGGCATGACGAAACAGGAAAATGACATAAAATGGGTAAATCAGAAAGAAGACATTTAAGGAGACAGAGATACACAAAACAATCATGACTACCTGCACCTGTTAATCCTATAATGTATCACTTCCACCTCAGGACGAGTAACTCATTTGAGCTGCAAGTAGATCCACACTGACAGCAGGGGATGCTGAAATGGAAGCGTGCAGTATAAACGGAGGACAGGAAGGCTGCATGTTAGCTATTGCTTCTTATTTTCTGAAGCAACTGTATTATAGGTTAAAAAAATAAATGAGTAAAAAGTGTGATGCAGCACACAGCCAAGTCCCCTAAGTACGAAGTGCTACTGGTTATGAGCCAACAATGAGCATAAAGTTGGGATCACTTTTGTTTCCTGGCTCTGGCTGTCTCTGTCAAGGTCAGAGGAGCCAGAGCCAGAAGATCAGAGGCATTAATAGACAAGCATTTACTGAGATATGAGATATACGATTGCAAGCCCGTGCATGCACCGTGCCTTAATGACAATATTTGCAAAACGAAATTTGCATGAAATGAGAATGCAAAGGGGGAACAACAATAAACTGACAGCATGTAAATGTGACTACTGCTATCTGCTGAATGCAGTTTTTGTTGCTGCTTGTGTGAGCGGACACACCCACTGTGAATAAATATACATATTGTCTTTCACCGGGCTCGGGGAATGGAAAACGCCTGAATCCCATCCAACATATTGTACCTGCTGGATTCTCCTGTTCCTCCCCTGAGTGTCATGAGACACTCAGCTGTCAAAGATGAGGCCAAAATGAGTGTCAGTGTGCTGTTTGTATGTATGTGTTTGTGCAAATGTGTAAGGTTATTGTAGCTGAAACTACATTAAAAACTAGCAAGGATTACTTGAAATTTGATACAGCATAATCCTGTTACACATTACAATGTAACATGAAATATTTTTTTAATTTTTCTTGGTAGGCAAAACAATGAAACTTGAGTAACAGCTGAAAAAACACAAAGGCGGCAAAATCAAGTTGAAATAGCCAGGGCTGATAAAATGAAACCAATAAATAAATTAGCCAGGAACTCCTTTAAACACTCAACAGCAGAAGATTTTGACAAGTGTGTCCAGCGTTGGCCGTGTTCTTGAAACACATTTATCTGTGATCTGGCTCTCCTGCTTTTTAAAATGAACTGTAAAACTGTGTGGCTCCAACAGAAAATGCCAAACTGATTGTATCGTGGTATCTCAGATGCTAAAATTACTGGCTCTGTGCTAAATGCTTATATCAATGTGCTAACAACTATCATGCTAGCATATTTTAATGCTAAATACCGCTTACATCAGTTTTGTGGCTATGAAGGTCTTTATATACCGTATAGACACGTAAAATCTGTGCAATATTCCTGCTTTAAAAAGAATTTTTTGAATCTTCTTATTGCAGCTATTCATATTTCATATTTTTCAGATAAATAGATCAGCCTACTCAAGCCAATGCATTTGGCAACAAGTGTGTTGGCACACTGGCAAATCTGGCACCGGTAAATATACAAATAGTAAAATAATACTATTTTACCGAGTACACACGGATGATGCTGCTCCACGTCTGAAATAATTTGCCATTTGTGGCCACAGCTCTGACAACAAGAGCTCAAACTGCCCCAATGACATCCTGTAATAAGTGTGAAAGCAGTCATCATACAACTTCAACTCCTGGATCAAACCATGAAATTCTCTTTAGAATCAGATGAACTTTTTTTACAGTGCATTTTTAAAGGACAAATTTACTTCAGAAATGCAACGCACTGTGTTATACTTGTTATACGTTTGTTATAAGTTCAGATTGGAAAAATTCTAAATGTTGCTTTGTTTTTTTCGCAGTGTTCTGTGTTTAGTGGCCTGCAAATCTACAGAATAAAAATCTATGTGTGAATATAAATCACACATAGAGACAAAAATTGATTTTCTTCTATATAATGCTAGATTCTGAGTGCTTGTGTAAGAGTTAATCCCATTACCAGTCACGGGCTTCCGCACTGTTCAGATTGCATTTCTTTTGTTTAAATGGGTAAGCATTTCTCCTGCAGCAGTGTCCTTACACAAGAAATATGGCAACATGATCATTTTTGGTGTGACAATTTAAATACAGCAGGTGAGTATCAGTATGTTTGCCCCATTGTCACTCACCCTACCGCCATCATCGACTGACAGTCAGCAGGCCTCCATTGCACTGCCAGATCTACCAAGAAGACTTATGTAATTGCCATGTCATCAGAATTATATAATTACCTAATTTAATCCTGATGCACTCACAGAACAACATTATGGTGTCATGGTGTCTTTCCCCCCTATTTACACTAAAGTTCAAGGATTTATAAAAGGCTAATTTATAATTGAATTACTGAATTTTGTGGCATTCCCCGTCTTCTTATGTGACAGCAATATATCACAGACTTTCTATGAGGTTTACATATACTTGCCATTAGTTATATTATTGCAAAATCCAAGGCCCGAAACACTGTTTAGTATATCCGAAATGCCGATGCTGTCTCTTAATCCCAATTTCAGAGGTTTGTTTAGTAAAAGGTGTAGTTTAACAGAAAATTTACATTTGCAGCAGTATGGCTCCACTCTATGGCCTGGCTCAACTATGCTCATACTTAAAAAAGCGTAAAGTAGGGAGATCAGATTCAAGACCAACTGTACAAAATGCAGCAGGCAGGTCAGACACATCTTTGGAAACTCCTAGGATTGAGGTGGGGTGCATGCCTTATATTAGATTTGCCAAAATGATGCATAGAAGGATGTAAGCTGAACCATGAGCTGATGTGATGTGGCATTCAGATCAGCTGATCTATCAGGAAAAATAAGTGGCTTGCTTGAGCTAAACTAGTGTTTGATGTGACTGTAACAGAGATGTCTTAGCTGTTAGATGACCAGAAACAATAAGCCAAAACAACTGACACAGATCAGGTCTTCGGGGCTGAAAATTAAGTCCGGTGGCAACCTGCTACAACTCATGATTCAAGGTTAACCCCATGAAAACAAAGAGACCGGAGTCATTTAATCAGGCAAACGCACACATGTCACTGTCTTGGATTTTCACAATTTGTTTTCACAATAAAGAGGAAACTCCTCTATAATCCCCCTCTCTTTTTTTCAAATCTGATTTACAGCATTAATCTTAGTGTTGCCGCCTGATGACCTCACCAGGACACTTAGGACATTAATTCAGGGCAAACACACTGTTACAGCTATTTATAAAGCGACAAGCTGCGGATGTGGCCCACATAAGATGAGGCTCGGATAGTTTTTCTGATATAATTCCCTCCTAGATGTGACCAACTTTCCAGACTACAGACAGTCTTCCTCCTGAGCAATAAATATGACTGTGTTTTTAATACATTTTAAAATTATGACCATAAACTTTAAGCAAGCGATGGCCATTGAGATAATCCAGGGACATTTCTGCCTTTACAGACTTGACAGGAGGTCATATCTTAATGTGTTATTTATGTTCAGGTCTGAAACATGGAGTATGTCAGAGGTTTTTTTTTTTTTAAATTGCTGCAACTGCTACCATATTTAACATGAACCAGTGACTGTATGTTCTTTCGCGTGTTGGTTGACTCTGCTGGTTAATTGTTTATGTTTACATTCACCCTTCTAATCTGAAGGTCAAACTGATCAGTCTATTGCTAATAAGCCAGTTCAAGGGAATTCGCCAGAGAGACGTCATCAGAAGCATTGACAGGAGCTCTCAGGCCGGCGCTGGCTGTCGATTTCTTTCAAACAGGGCACGCAGCATGGACTAAACAGCCACCATCCACCATCCGCATCCAGTGAAATTTCTTTGCGATCATGGCAAAAGTTTAGAGGTGATACTGGTGAAATTAAGAGGATATTTTTAGAAGGAAGCTACAAATATGGATCTGGCTTTATAGGATTTTACATTTTACAGCTAATAAGAATTAAATTGAATTTTTTTTTGCCTTTCTTTGACAGCAAGAAAATTGTAATTGTTGAACTAAAATTAATTTGCTATGGAGGAACCCTTAATTTTATTCCAAACTGTAGCTTTGTGGCATTTTGATTGGCTAATGTGGAAAAAGCCCAGAGGCTCGGGCCACTTCCTATGCAGAAACAAATCAAATCGGCCCACTGCCTCCCAGCGGATGTGCGAGATCAATCTGTTGCATTCAGCATGGATGAGACTAGGATCAGTCTGTGCTGTGGATGGAAAATAGCTAAATTTGCAGACAGCCGTGTCAAGCTGCAAAACAGAAGTTCAGCTACTATTCAGCTATATAGTATTTTGTGCATGTAAATGCGGAATTAGAGGCATTGCACGGTGCATATCCTCTCTGCATATTGCATCTAGAATATTGGTTTGTTACGCAATTTGTTTTACTGAGCAGCACATATATCACTTCAACTGAAGTATCTAAGAGAATTTGAGAGCATTTCCATTCAAAATAAAATCTTAGCAAAGGATTTGAGTAACAGAGCTACCCATTCTGATATTATACTGTTACACATCAACACTTTTCCTTGAGAAATTGTACACCGCAGAATTTATTTCCCACAGTTTACGGAAAAAGGCAGAGAAAAGTGAAGTAGAAATTATTTCCATTGTGTCATTAAAAATTATATCCAGTTAAGCCACCTGCCACTGTGGGCTTTCACAGAGGTGGAGTGAATCAGTTTGTTGAAATACAGAAATTGATGGCGTTAGCTTTGACAGCTGGAAATTTGGGTCACAGCACCACACAGCTCTTGATAAAGTTTTGCTAGGGAAAGCGACAGAGCAGGATGGATAGTCAGATCACAAGGTCATGCAGACACAATATCTCCATGATGCGGAGTTTACAATTAATGCATCAACTTCATGATGATTTCATTTTATTTATTTATTTTTTATTGAAAAAAGGACAAACTGTTTTCAACAACTGCAATATCAGAATACAGTATTTGCATTATAATTTACAAAAGATAAAAAAAAAATCTGTTCAGTCTGTGGTTTGTGCAGGAAGGTGGGAAGACCCTGGTAGAAAAATAAAAATCTAAGACAGGAGAAGTGCCCATGTGAGATTTCCTTACCAAAAAAGCATTACAGTGTTCTGGCATCCACTGACATTATCCACGCTCGAATGTGTCATAATAACTCCTAGAGTAATAGGTAAAGCTTAATGTTATGTAAGACTGAAGTCAAGCCCTCTCCATCCGGCCAGGATTTCTGATTGTAAGTGAATTATTAGTCCTGATCTTTCATAAGACAAAGCAGGGGTCCATTCAGAAATGACAAATAACTTCACAAGACCCACAGTAAGGAAGCTAGAAGGTTAAAAAGGAGGTGTCCAAATTCTGCAAATCTCCCAAGTTGCCAAGAACACTGATGTTAAAATAACATGTTAAAAAGCTATTCAAATAATTCAGTGTTTCAAAAGCCAAGCTGTTAGATGAGGATCAGTTCAAGTTTCCAATTAACTAACAGATGTGTTACAGTTGCGTCTAATTAATATGTGCACATCTGGCTTTTAGGGAAATAACACAGTTTCTGCTCTTACTGGGAGGAAAAATCTCAAGTGAGGAAGAAAGTGCACTAAAGCTTTGGAAAACACACCGACAAGAGTCATGCTTGTCTATAGCTAGAAATAAAACTATAGGCTGCATCAGCAAACTTCAAAACGCTTTAAAACACAAATAATACATTTTGGCTTCTAGATTTCTGTCTGACATACAATATGTAACTTAGCAGCAGCTGTCATCAACATTCATAGCCTTGGCTCAAGGTTGAGCTTCCTGCCACTTTCCACCACTGAACAGTATTGCACATTACAACACAAAGACCTGTAAGAAGTGGCAGTATATTGCACAATGAATCACATCTTAACGCTACTTCTTCTGGTTTACATCTAATGCATTGTGTGCGCAGTCGAAGCCAAACCACCTGAGTGCCTCTACTGGGACTAAGACGTCTGTTAAGGCACACATTGCAAGAGATGCTCTATAGACAAGATGATAGGTTGAGGACAGCAGTGTACTTATGCCCGTAATCTGTGCAAGACATAATTTTCCTCAATCGAGCTTTCAGACCAACACATTGAAGAATACTGCAAATAAACTTTGCTAAGAGACCAGCTCATTAACAAATGATACCTTGTTTATTTAATGGTGGTTAAACTTGTAAAAATGTTATAGCCTGTTAAACAAAAATGTTGTCATTAAATTTATGATTAAAAACTCATAGGTTTGGATTGTTGCCGGAAAGAATGATGAAAACCTGTGATTCAAATAATTCCTTGTTTTTTATATATGTATAAAATTACATATATGTAAAATTAGTCTAGCTAATCACAGCCTTGTGACATTTATTCCACAAGGATGAGGTATTACACCATAGATGAACCACATGCAAAAAGTGCAAACTGGGAATATGCAATTGATTAAATAGGCAAATTTAGTCATTAAATGAACTGACTATTCTAGTAAAATGTTTTACCGTGGATAATATTCTGCATTGTGCACAGAAACAAACTGCACAGTGTGTATTAGCGAAGGCATCTATCCCATTTTATTCCTCTGGCACCATGCAACCAGTTAATCTCTCACCACTTACACCATACACAACACATTTGTCTCTACGTGTTGTTTCATGTGAGAGCTTCTGCATACTGAGAAGTTCATACTCAAATTGCAGGGTTTATTTGCCCTGTATTTTCAAACACAGCAATCGAGACCCAAGTCATATGAAACTTCACGTACCCTGTGACAGTTTTTAACCTGGGGTCATATTTCTGATTCTGCCGTCAATGGCCTTGACTCTAAAGGCAAAGAGTCAAGGTTGCATTCAGAGTCTAACACCTCATCTGTGTTTCTGTCCTCAAGTGCGCAAACCTCAACACCCCTCATTACCATGTTTTCTTCCTCCTCAAACTCCTCCTCCATTTCAACTTTTTCAAGAGCCACTTCATTCTCATAACAAAAGGAGTTCCTCGAGCTAGAGGCAGTGGACTTCTTCTCAGCCAGTTCCCTGGCACTACAGCTGGGCGTGCTGGGCACCTCATAGGTGTTGTCAAAGCGAGAATAGTCCACTTTATAGTAGTTCTTTTCTTCAAAGAGCACTGGCTCAAAGCGGTGGCCCCAGAGGATCTCGCTGGCAATATAGGAGCTCCGACACTGAGTAGTCATGGCTGTGGCCTCGACCATGCCCTCCAGGATCACCACAATCTCAAACTCTGACGTTTCCAACTCCTGCTTGCTCAGCTCATAAAATGGGCTGTCCTCATCAATCTCATGAACAATGGTAATTGGAGACACCAAGAAAATTCTGTCAATCCCACTGTCAAAGCCTACGTCGATGTCTACCTGATCGAGAGGGATGAACTCTCCCTCGGCAGTGGTACGGGACTTGAGGAGTTGGGCCCTTACGTGGGCCTCCACCAGGTGACTCTTCCTCAGGTTTCCCACCCGCCACATCAGGCAAAGCTTGCCGTCTCTCATGGCCACTGTAGCATAGTGACTGAACACCAGCGTCTCATTCCTCTTTTTGGGCTTTGCCATCTTGGCCATGACGGCACCGATGATAAAAGCATCAATGATGCAGCCTACGATGCTTTGGAAGACGACCATAAAAACAGCAATGGGGCATTCCTCTGTCACATAGCGATAACCATAGCCAATTGTGGTTTGTGTCTCCACTGAGAACAAAAAAGCAGCAGTAAAACTGTCCACGTTGGAAACACACATCTGAGTCTCATTCTGCAAGTCCCCATAAGAGAGAGCCACTAACCAAAAGACAAAGCCAAAAAAGAGCCATGACAGCAGGAAAGAAAGGCAGAATACGACCAGCATCCAGCGCCAGCGAATGTCCACGCAGGTGGTGAAGATATCTGCCAGGTAACGCTGGCCTTTCTCGCTCATATTGATAAACTGCACATTGCAGTGGCCATCCTTCCTGACAAAGCGGCTCTGATGTTGGTGTTGCGTATGCCCCTTGTTGACGTTGCCATTGCCATAGCCGTTTGGCACGGCAATATTCGCCAGCTTCATGCCATCTTCCTCAGAGGACACAATGCTGTAACGGTGGCCTCTCACACTCCCCATAGTTTCCTCTTGGGAGGGCTGGGCCGATTCTGCTTTGGAAAACAGTCTAAGTTTTTGGTAGAAGCGTTGGAGAAACAGTTTTAAATGATCTTGAGGACAAACTTGTGCAGAAAATGTGGGAAACAGGACTCAGTCCTGTGAGGGACGGGGGAGACTAGGTCTGTGCTTCTCTGCCAGTGCTGAGCACTGTTGGTGAGGGCTGGTCACTCTTCTTTGATGCCTGGCTTGAACCTCATTAGTAAAGTGGGCTGTGGAAATTATAGACAGAGAGACAACAAAGATCAGCACAGCTAGGTGTGTGGTAGCTGTTAAATAAATAATGCAGTGCACATCCAAAGTTAATAGCACAATTGTAGTATACTCTCAGAAAATGCATAAACAGTGTGTCCTGAGCAGTCAGAAAGCACAGTCAACAGATTGTGCATAGATTAGCAGTAATAGAAGGAAAGTATTAGACACCTGGCAAAGTAGGAAAGGATGTTTACACTGCTTAATATAAGTATTAATTAGGGCAGGCCCGTCCTTGGGGAACTGAGTCAAATTATAGATCAAGCTCATGTTAATACAGTGAGGCTCTCAAAGAAAAATACAGTACAAGCTGCAGCTCTGGACAGACATAACAAAATCACATGTTGCATCTATGTAAAAACCTACAGCACATTCACAAGTTATTACATTTCATTACTGAGCGAATAGAGAGTTGCCCTGAACCACAGTTAATGAACCAGTAGCCTTGCTTTATATGTAACAGAACAACAAGGACAGCTAAATTAGAAAAGCTATTGACTTGATGTGTGTGGCATGAGAGGTCCATTAAAATACAACACCACAGGCTACAAAAGGTTATGGACAGCCAGACACACTCTGGTGGTGCCAAAATAAATCCCCGCTCCACTTTTTAAACTCATTATCTCATCGGAGTTTCACATCTGAAGTACATAAATGAAGTCCAGAGCCCTTTTCAGTGCATATTCTGATTGTGCTTAACTCTGAAATTGTAGCCCATTTAAAAAAAAACAAAAAAAAACGAAGCTTTTTGATAGCACAAGTCATTTAAATAGTTTTGGATATTGTCAAGGGTCACATGGGATAAGATTTGCTGGACGTGGTTTCCCTGCATCATCTCCGTTTTCTCAACTTATTATGATGTCATTGTGGGGTCAACTAGAAACAGCAACAGGCTACTCACAATATGAGGCACCATTTACACAGAGCAAAGCATGCCAAAACATTTTGTTTAATAGGTTTCAGGTTTTAAATGGATTTTACTTGGTATTTACTTTACAGGAAATTTAAACCATGCTTGTTCCAAGTTAAAAATATTCTATCTTGTTTTGTTTTCTCCCCTACGCTTGCAAGGAGTCTTATACAAGCAATTATACTGGTGTATTGTGGGACACAAACTCAAACACTTACTGTGGATTCAGATCTCCAGCTTTGCAAGTGCTGATAAACCTTCACTGAGTGCATAGCAAGCTTCCTTCCTTATTGCACTATTCAGTCCTTTCCCGCTCAGTTAGCTTTTATCTGCTCACTATCACATCACTTATTACTGCAGGTTGTTTCATGGTGACAGAAAAGGCTTCCAAAGGCTGCACAACCTGGGATTGTTTGTTTTGCATGTGTTCTCATTTAGAGCTAACAGCTGAGGCAGATGGAAACTGGTTACATAAAGGTGCTCTATTTTTCATTACAGAAATCGATAGATATAGCCAATCACTCAGCAGATGGCATCTATGAAATATATATATGTGTGTGTGTGTGTGTATATATATATATATATATATATATATATGCTGTGTGTTATTTCTGATCTTTTTTTATTATACAATTAACAACTTATAAAAATTAAAAAAACAACAACAACAAAACACCCCGTGCATGTATATTACACTTACTGCAGTTTAGTTCAAATCAAAGACAGTCATTGCAGAATATCCAGTTCACATCCTGCAGTCTCCGAAACCACACTACACTAACAATAACATTATTATATACTACTAGTACACCAATGGATAAATGAACTTTTTTTAGAAGTGGTATTATTTTCTGATTAAAACTTTTCGTTCCTTAAAAAACGTGACAACATCAATACGCACATTCAACTACTCCTAAAGTCCCCATATCCATTACTACAAGAACATTCCCACAACACGTTTTTACCTACCTGTTAGTCCTTGGCTGCAAATTGGATAGTTTCTTTTAAGTCCCATATGCGCGCCAGATATGCGCACTTTGCCCTTTTTTTAAATCTCGAGGTTCTGTTATTATTTTCTTCTGGCTTCTCGTGTGGAGCTGTAAATTCTGCCATAACCCTCTCCAGCAATACTGAAGAAGATTTTTGTGGTTGCAAAGACAGACTTTAAAAACACGTGCGCATATCCCCGCCCCCGTGGCAGTGACGACCAATGGAAAGCTGCAGCGCCTGTTTGAGGTTTCTAGTCCAAAAAGAGGTTTTATATCGTTCTTATTTATTAGTTTGTTTATTAATGTACTCTTTGGCAGACTGGGACACTCATTCAGCATCACTTGTAAAACTTCAAGCTGGATGCAATCAGCAAACATGAAACTGGTCACAGGAATACAGTGTATGAAGGCACTGAGGTAAGGTGTTTGCCAATCGGTGTTTAAGGCTAAAGAAAATAAACTGACTAACTGTGTGAGAATGATATGACCGTATCCCTGACCTGCACAAAATCTCTAGGACTGCGGGACTATTGAGTGGGTGAACACAAGGGGGAGGTAAAGAGCTACAAAGGTGATTACATACACCGGACTCAAACAGGCTTTTATGGCTGGTACTATTTTTTATAATGCAAGTGGAAATAAAACCTATTTTAAAATGACCAAAGAGCAGATTTTTCCATATTTATTTTACTTACACTTACATTTTACATAGCAGAAACAAACATGAATTTCCGAATGCTGTACTACATGATTTTACATTGGCTATAAACATATTTACAAAAGCTCACCTTATCACAGAATCTTTATGGGAACAGTGCAAATTGCATTTTAATTTCATTTTGATTTCTTTTGTCATTTCATCTACAAAAATGTTTGCAGAATCATCTCCTCACTGATATTAAGATTCACCTGAGCAATGTGTCTGTTTCTCTTCCCTATTGGTAAAAGTGTGGTGCCATCTGCAGGACGTCCCCTCCTGTCGTACTCCTCTGCACTGAGGAAAGGCACCGGCACCCATGTGGTCACATTAAACAGACTGTAGTCCAACTTGTAGTGTTTCTTGCCCATTTTCAGCATGTCCTGGAAACGCTGGCCCCAGCGGATGTCTGCTGATGTGTAGGAAGCACGTGTTTGGTGGAGTATTCCTGTGGAGTCCCCTGTGTAGGTGAAAGAAACTACCAGCTCAAAGTGATTGTCCATCAGGTCATCAGGGCCCATGTTGTACAGGGGACTGCCAGGCTCAAGCTTGTGAATAATAGTGGTAGGTGTGGCAAGGACAATCTCCCTTTCCTCTATATCTAAGTCCTGGTAAGTGATTACAATTGACCCCACTGGCCGTTTTACATAGCGGATTAACTGGACACTGACGACCCCCTCCAGGATGTGATTACCTCTGAAGTCCCCGAGGCGCCATGACAGGCACAGAACCCTGTCTCGTAAGTTGACCACTGCGCATCTGCTGAAACCCACCGTCTGGGCTCTCTTACGAGCAGATGCCATCTTAGCTACAACAACGCCAATGACAACTGTGTCAAGAATACAGCTAAACACAATTTGAATCGTCACCAAAATGATAGCTACAATAGAGTTCTCAGTTACATGCCTGTAGCCGTAACCAATAGTCGCCCCGGTCTCCATTGAGAACAAAAATGCCCCAGTGAAGTCGCGCACATTTGAAACACAGAGATCATCATCTGCATTATCACTGTCTCCATTTACATGGGCAATTAACCAATAACACAGACCAAAAAGAAGCCAAGAGACAATATTATTAAGGGAGAAAATAAGGAACATCATTCTCCAGCGGATCTCTACAAGACTGGTGAAGATGTCGACCCAATATGTGGTCCAGTCTCCAGGGGCCTGTTGAAACATCACAGGGAACTTGCCATCTTTTTGCATGTAGCGGAGACTCTTTTCCTTCTTTGCATTTTGCCTGCCCAGCGTGTGGACTGTGGTGCAGCAGGTATCAATGACCTGCTCACTTCTTTCTGTGCTCATCTTGATTAAATCTAAAGTTCAGTCTCCTGCAGAAAGACAGAGATGACATGAAAATGCAGACTAAAACATCAGGCATCTTCTACCTTGAATAACGTGTCAGTGAATTCATGTATTAATTCACTCATTACATGTGACTGAAATGTAGATGCAGACTCAAAACCTTCATGTTTTAGCAGCCACGGTCACTCTGTGCCTTTGGCTATTAGCAGTAAATGAGCAGGTGTGAAAAAATAGACCTCATGATCACCTGCTTCTTGTTGGCTGATGATTAACTAAAAAGTTCCATTACAAAGCTTTCAATAAACACTTATATGGCCACATTATAAAAAAGTGCAATTGTGAAGTGGAATTTTTCTTTTCATTTCTGTTAAATTACCAGCACTGAAAATAAGCCAGTTAATAAATCTACAGTTAGGCATAAAAAAATAGCGCTGTGGTCGCCCCTGGTCAGACTCATTAGTACAGATATGGGAAAAAAAATAATAAATCAGTCATTGTTCAGTGAATGATCAAACCACAAGCCGAGCATTGTAACTTGCACGCACACATTAATGTTTAAGTTTAGCCATCAATTGCATAGAAAGAGTTATATAAGACATTAAGAGAGGTCAGATATAATCCAGGTCCAAAACCATTTTTATCATATTGATACCAAATTGTTATTAGGGCAATTACACAGACTTATGTAAGCACGGCATGTTCCTCTGTTATATTGTGAGTATGCCATTTTCTTCCTCTTATGTTGTTTTTGTCTTGGACAAAACACCAGCTGTTTTTTACAGGAAAAAGAACAAACGTGTATGTTTCTACCACTGGAAGAAAAAAAAAAAGCCCAAAAAACAATTACCAGGCAGATCTAAGTCAAAATGTCAAGTTCACGGCATTTCAACAAGCTTCCATAAACACTAGTTTTCTGATCTTATTGTACTTAACAGTTATTTAAGTAAGAAAAATATTGCATTAACTTAGTTGGATCAATTTTTTTTTTCAATTTCAATTTTCAACTGTTAATGATCAGAATTGTTAGATGTATAGTATGTTATGTAGACCTATGTATGTTAGATGTGTAGTGTGTATTGTTTTTATCCTGTCAAGCTTAATATTTTGTTTGAGTGCCTGACATAATTCTTTCATAATGATACGTCCTTTACTGTATTGTCTGTGCATTTTTCTTTACTTTAACACATTTTGCTTGCTAAATTACTCACTTTTACAGACTTTGTTGCTATATATAGATTAGGCCCTTACCATCCAACAAGATTAACTCAAGCTATGGGTCAGGAAAACCTATTTTCCTCAGTGAAAAACCTCTTTTTAATCACTTCGGCTAATCTCTTTAGTTTTGAATTTTAGCCAAGTTTGCTGTCTTCCAGATGTGACAATGGCCAGCAGGCAGCAGTGACCAGTGTTTTGATAACAGAGTGCAAATGACTTCTGAGAAATTAAAGTCATAAAAAGTTAAGGTCAGCTACTGTAAGTTTTTACTCCAATCCTAAGAACTTAAGTCTCGGTTTGTCTCGGTTAATTAAGCAAAAATCTTGACCTTAGTGCGGTGTAGTTATTAATCTGCGTTTGTTATCGAAAGGGTAAATAATTACTCACCAACAACCTCTAACAGTTTTCACCTCCAAATGTTACCTCAGATGTCAAACTTTAACCACACCTACTTCTTTTAGTAACACATAAAATAAGTCAAAGCCAAGACGGTTTTATCACTTTTTGTCTGCAGCACACACGCTTACTTCAGGTGTTACTGATAAAATAAATGACACCTGACAATCAAAGGCACCGCTTTAAGCTTGTTACCAGTTTTGTTCTTCAGGATCTTAATCACAGATCATTAAGCTATGTCCTTCTAGTCAGTGTTTTTATTACTTAATTGAATGAGCTGCATGCTGGTGTTTATCTGCTCTTGAGATAAATGGCTACTCAATAAGTCTAATCTTACATCTCCTGTGGTTTAATTATGAAACCAAATAACTGTGGATTACTGTTAGTGTTAATGTTTGTACAGTCGTGTCAATCAACATCATCTTCAAATCAGTGTTCCTGACAGATTAATAAATGTCAGCCCAAAATATGAACTGTCTTATTTCTACTTTTTACTCAGTCTTCCATAGAAAACTATGTCAAGGTAATGTCTTTGGTATATGTTAAATTAATGCACAGAAAGAAACAGGAAAACAAGTGCAAAGGTATTTGGATTACAAGTAGGTGAATGCTAGACTCATATTTGCTGCAACAATTAGTCTGTTCTCTGAATGTCAAATGACAAGGACAGTCAGGTCTAAGAAAAGGGTAACTGAAACCACTCCCACCCTTGAGGAATTCTACAAGACAGTTGAAATGACACAGATCAAGTATGCTGTTAAGTCATTGCAGTTTACAATGTATATATCACTATCGCTTGTGTGCATGAAGGATGCTTTTCATCAGTCTTATTTTTCTCCTTGTAACACAAGTACGTGATTTCCCACTTTCCATAGGACTACATTACTGTGCTGAATGAGAGCACATTAAGCTGTCTTACCTGTTAATTAACTAGCACTTTTGCATCATTTAATTATATTAGCTGTTTTGTTTCGGATTTCCAGCCGGTGAAATTTTAAATGTCTTTCCAAATTAGTTCCTTGTTTTTAGATTAATAACAATAATAATAAAAGATTATTTAGGATCCACTTATTATAACTGAATGTCTCTTTTGTTTTCTGTGATTGTTGTGAGCTTTACTTTTATAAACGTAGTCTCTTGTCTTTTAAATATTATCAATTATTAAGTAAAAGAAACTATGCATTTTTTTTTGTAGCTCACGAAGTTAATTCTTTTATTAGAAAATATGATCATTCGATTAAAAACGCTGTCTTACACATTAGGTACCCCTTTAATGAACCCATTGCAAAGCACAAACATGTTCAACTTACGTGCAGAGTAGATCAGAGAACATCAGGTGTCACGTCCATCAATTCCACCAAGCATAAGACGATGTGTTGCTCAAGTTGTGGTAACCTTCACATTTAGTTGGCTGCAGAGTGTGACATTGTAGGGGGCCGGCCTGGTCCTGAGGCAAAGTCCCATTTTTTTGTGATATCACTGCTAGCACCTCTCCTTGAAACCTTATTGGATGCAAGAATTTATGACCTATGGAATATTTTAGAAGTTCCTTCCAACAAAACAGGTATGTCTGTTAAAGCCTTTTCACGTTAAATTTCTGTGATTTATTAGAAAAGAAGTTAACCTTTGCTCAGTTATGTAAAGGCGTTGTCATTGGCACACAGATTTTCTTTGTCTCGATTGTCCTCAATTTAGCTCTGATAAGACAAGGAAGATCACAAGTGAACCGAAAGTGCACACTACGTTTCAAACCACTTTTACTGCAGTCATAAGAGCAAATTTAGCTGCAAGAAGGTCAGCAACAGCAAAACAAACTTCTTGTGCTTTCAAAAATAGAACACGATCGTCCCTCTATTTCAAAACCTGCCTGATTCACGAAGATGATTTTCTAAAATAATGTGTGAAGACAGAGATAAGAGACATTCCTCTGAGAGATAACCTGGAAGGGAAGTTCATCAGTGTGTCACTTGCAAGCAGCAGCTTTATATTGAATAAGTGAAATCAGACAAGAAATAGTATATCTATTTAACTACATGACTAATAACACAAAAATATGAAAGTTACACAAGAGTGTATTCATTAGTTTATTGATTTATTTACAGTTTCTCCCTCCACACTGTGCAGGGCCATACAGGCCTATAAAGACATGTATGGCCCTTAAGAGGTAAAAGTAAAAATGTAAACTAGTTAAAAGAAGATTTTGATCAGATAACCAATACAATAAGCTCATGCTGACTGTCAATTCAATTCATTTTTTAATATAGCGCCAAATCACAACAACAGTCGCCTCAAGGTGCTCTATATTGTAAGGTAGACCCTACAATAATACATACTGAGAAAAACACAACAATCATATGACCCCCTATGGTGACAGTGGGAAGGAAAAACTCACTTTTAATAGGAAGAAACCTCCAGCAGAACCGGGCTCAGGGAGGGGCGGGGCCATCTGCCACGACCAGGTGGGGTGAGAGAAGGAAGACTGGACAAAAGACATGCTGTGGAAGAGACCCAGAGATTAATAACAAGTATGATTCAATATATTCAATATTGAATACATAATTCAATGTATTTGTCTGCAAGGCTACACATTATGACATACCTGGATTAAGATTAGATTAATTAAGTGAATTAAAGGGCCATGCAAGTGATGGGCCAAGATTAATTCACTTTATTTTCAAGACTATTATAAAACATGTAGACTATGTGTCTGTGACTGAAAGGTATGTGACTGCTATGGATTAGGAGTGGTACTGTAGTGAGCCACCACGAAAAAGTGGTAAGGAAACAATCAGATTAAAGACGATCAACAGAGTTTATAAGAGAAAACTTTGATTAAAAAAGAAGATGGTGTTTTGAGCTGGAAAAAGAGGTAAGAAGGGTTTAATTTAAGAGATGTTGTTAAATCATGTGTCAGGCATGCAAGGAGTTAAATGTACAGTAGTGCATGCTTTCCAGCACATAAAATATTACTGAGGCCATATTTTTTTTATTTTTTTTTAGAAAATTTAGTTTTCTGGAACTATTATAACTATTTTCTTTATATTACAACTATGTAATCCAAATGCACATTAATTAAAATTTTCATTAACATAATATGACATAATATGCTGTACAATTTGAAATTTAATGATGGCCTTTATTAAAATCAACACGCGGAGGCACAGCAGTTTGAAAGACAGAGAGATCTGTTTATTTTCGCCTTGTTAATAATCCATAATTATACTGCCTATAGGGTACAGCAACAATATGTCTTTACATATGAAAAAATATGTATTGTACCAGCTCAATGCAGAATTTTGACTGAGCATTATGTAACTTAATAAGCTTCTGAGTGAATTCATCATGCAGCTGTCGAAACTGGGTTTTGATCAATGGTCACGCCTTTTTTCAACTTAACTTAAACCACAGATGTCTCAGATCTTTGTTCTGAATCTGTGGCTGGCAGACCAGCCTCATTCAGCATTACTGTCTGTATTACTGGTTGCTTCAGTTCACTCTTGTGTATGACATACACAGCCCATTGTGAGGCAGATTAGCATAACTCTAATAACAAAAAGCAGCTGGAGCTACCTGTATCTGTTGGTAGGTAAAAATACACTGGAAATAAATGCGCTCTCTGTTTACACAGGATCACTCACGAACACACTGAACCCTCTGTAAATAACCATGTTATTGTGTTCCTAAAGGCTATTGTGCGTCAGTGTCTTGAAGCGTGCCCACTCTAACAGGTTACACGGCACAGTTGGGTTATAAAAGTGACATGTCGGGCTGAACCTAAACAAGGACGATAGGACAGTTATGGTAAAAAGTTGCACACCACTGGTTGGTCAATTTGTAGTTTTTAGTTGGATATAAAGTCCAGTTTAGAAACTACAAAAATGCCGAAAGTTCTTTCCCACAATTTAGTGAGGACTATGTTCTTACTGAGTGTAATAACTGTAGGTAAGTGCACCTTAATTTTGTCATAGCTTATCCTACAAAATATATTGTAAGAGGGAGCAGAACAATGAAAAAGTGTTGCAAAAAGTATTCAAACTTATGTTCAAACTTTTCTCCAGTTTTAGAACTTGTGGATTCATCCAACTGCACAAGTCGCCGATGTCTGAGTAACGTGTTGATAGATAAAAATTTGTTGTCGCAGCCACAGAACGATAGCTGCACTCAAGAAGTCCGAGTGCCAATATTAGAGTACCAGACTCTGGAAGTTGTAAGTATTAACTTTTTGTAGTGGAGCTAATTTAGAATATATTTTCATTTCTCCATTTAGACCTCTTTGGTGACTCCTCTGTATGACAGTTCTTTGTTACCTAATTTCTTTTCAACAGAACACAAAGCAACTCCATCTACTAATTCTTCTACAAGCCTCGATCGTAAGCTTCAAAATACTTTTTAAAAAAGTAAAAACAAACCCCAAAACATTATTTTGAAAAAATACATTTTGATTTGAAAACACAGGAATGGGAAGATCCTGAGTTGGCGTGGGACACATCGGTGTACAAGTTTGATGAAGTAATTCTGCCAGTAGACAAAATCTGGACTCCAGAGCTCTTTGTAACGAACGCGTAAGTAGTTTAATTCAAGAGCCATCGCTAAGTCAGTTCAAACAATGGCTAAAATTCTTCTGAGACATCACTTATCTCTTCTGTGTAGAATAACATCAACTCTGAAGCACAGCTCTGCTAATGTGCTGGTGTACAGTAACGGCACAGTGAAGGACAATCTGATCATAAATGCAGAGGTGAACTGTGAAGTTAACCTGTTCAACTATCCCTTCGCTTATGATGTGTGTCCTGTTGCAGTACAAGCCTGGGGCACTGACAGTAAGCTCGGCAATTCACTAATATACTACATATGTGATCATTTCTGAGATGTGTTTTATGATGCCTTGTTTTAGCATACTTTTTTTGGCCATTTGTATAAATTGAAATGTAAAATGAATGCATTACCATTTGAATAGAATTGTAATAATTTTAACAGTACGATAATCTCATAACAACACAGTTGATCATCGTTTATGATCAACGATCATAAAAGTATAACATGAAAAAAAGCAGGGTAACTGCAGTTCTTCAAGGTAATACAATATAAATTAATTCACTGCAGGTCTTTGCTACCAGTTTTACTGCTTTTAATTTGTGTCCTACAATATTGCCAAGAAGTCCCTCGACTACTAAAAAGAAATAATCTTTATGACTCTATTTTAAAATAATCTCAAAGCAGACTTAATTTTATTCAGAATGTGGTACAACATTGAAGTTTGGCGACCTGATACTGACTGATAATAGTCACGGAGACTGGCAAACGGTGGATGCAGAACTTCAGAAAAAACGAGATGACCGCAATTACATCCACGTAAGTTCACCCAAGCCTGCCATTTGTAACTAAGGGTACTTCAGTGACTGTTGTTTAGGAGTTAAATTAATTTTTATACCCTGGAAGGGGTTCCAGTAGTTAAAGACTAATTAGACTAAAAATAAATTAAATGATTATTATTGTGTTTTTTGAATTCCTGAAGTTTAGAACACATAGCCAGCATCAAAAAGCTTTGTTTCAGGGCCTTTACTGCAGTGAATAATTGTGTCACTGTCCAAAAATGAATGAACCTGACTGTACATAGACCCACCTTTCATGGAGGGGAATTTGCTGGTTCTTTTGTCACATATGATGGTGACCCAACATTTTTTCAACAGCTAGGACGAACAAAGAAAGGACTTATTATCTTATTAACTGCTGCATCCTTAGATAATGTCCTTTTCATCTTTACATTGAACACTGGCTAACATTTATATACATAGGTGGAAAAAAGTGTCAAGTGTAACAAAGATTCTTTCAAAAATGAAAAGCCACTTAATTTATTTCATTCTGCTATGTTTTCTGTTATATTCCTAAGGTGGAACTAAAACTCAAATCTACCAACCCTTTCTTAACATTGATGCTGCCCAGTTATTTGATCATCTTTGTTGATATAGTCAGCTTTGCTCTGCCACTGCGAGGTGGAGGACGCAATGCTTTCAAGGTCACCCTGGTGCTCAGCTTCACCCTGTTTATCAATATCCTAAATAGCCAGCTCCCCGGAGACAGTGAATGCAGTCCAATAATCCGTGAGTCATGTTACACAGAGAAACTTGTGCACAAACAAACCATATACATGGCCTCACACTGGGTGTTAAAAAACCAACCTGACATATTTGTCTGTGCTGCAGGACCCCACTTCTGTATTTGCCTGATCTTCTTGGTGGTGAGCATGGTGGTGTCCATGCTAACTACTAGGTTATCCCTAGAAGGCCAACTGGTTTTCTGCTGTTGGTCCAAAGGATCAGCCCCCAAAATTACAGAAAACAAGGAACAGAATGAGGATGAGGGTAAGGACGACTTGACTGTAGAGCAAATCCTGCAAATATTGAAACTGTAAAATGTCACTATGTATGAGGTGTCTTGATGTTTATTGAGGCTTGATTTTTTTTAGTAATAATGGCATAACCTACTCTAATCCTTCCAGAAACTAAAGCTGACATTAGCACCATCCAGCCGAATGGCTCAGAGAACAGTCAGATACTCAGAAAAGTGGCCAAATACTTGGAAACTCATGAGACCAACGAAGCGGAAAAGGAGAGGCAACACAAGTTTGCCGACATGCTGGACAAGACTTTTTTCTGGATCTATTTCCTTGGTGGCCTTGGATACCTTGTTATTATGACTGTAATAATGTTAAATTATAAATGTGAAGTTAACCATTTTGATTTCTGGCATAACTGATGTGCATTAAGAGCTGCTCTTAAAACCAAACTACATTTACTTGAAGCTAAATCTTAGGGTACATTTCAGCTGCAATGACTGATAAACACCTCTGCATGTATGTATTACATTAGTTAAACCACACCATCACTATGATATGCCAATTACAGATGTCTACAGATGTGTAGTTGTACTTTGTCTTTGGGTGTTCAGCAAAAAAATGTTATTGCATGCTTCTAAAACTAAGATAAATAAAGAAATTTAACTTTCACCATGAACTAAAAATCATTTTTAGGGTTTCTTTATTGTGATTATATCCACATATTTACCAGATCTGCTAAACCCAAGTGTTACTTTGTTGCCACCAAGTGGCTGAATGATTCACCTGCAGTCTGGCGACTATGTTATTAATCAATTTTCCTCTTTGGCATATTTTTTTATGAGATTAACTAGTAGCTGGACTTCTGTTTATTTACACAACACTACTAAATTGTGAGTATGTTCATATTTAGAATTTGGGACGATATACAGTCATCAGGCACATTATTAGGTACAGCTTTCAAGTACTAGGTTGGGGTTTCTTTTGCAAGAACTGCCTTACTCGTGGAATATTCAACACGGTGCTGGAAACAATCTTTACAGTTTTTGCTCCACATTGACATGATAGCATTACATGCTGGCTGGAGATTTGTCAGTTTCACTTCAATGGTGAACATCTCTCCTTCCAGCACGTTCCAAAGATGCCCTATTGAGATTGCGATCAGGTGACTGTGCGGGCCATTTGAGTACAGTGAACTCTTTGTCATGTTCAGGAAACCAGTTTGAGATCATTTCAGCTTCGTGACAGTGGGTACTAAGGGACCCAAAGTGTGCCAAGAAATGTGCCTGTATACTATTACGCCGCCACATCCTTGACAGGAGGCAAGATGAATCCATACTTTCATGCTGTTTATGCCATATTCTAACCTAGTATGCTAGTGCTACAGCAGAAATTGAGACTTATCAGTCTAGTCAATCGTCTATTGTTCAATTTGCATGAAAACTGTAGGCACAGTTTCCACCTCTTAGCTGTCAACAGTGGCACCTGGTTTGGACTTCTGGCTGGTCTTCTGTATACCTTGGTGGTAACAAGTGGTTATTTGAGTTACTGTTGCTTTTCCTTGTGCTAATGAGCAGCTAATAAAGTCAATACCTATTTCATAGTTTTAACATTCTTATTGGTGGAAAGCACCACAAGATAAGAGTCCCTGGCTCTATGAAACCTGCTGTGTCACATGACAAAATCTCATATGCGGACACATACAAGAGTGTTTTAAGAGAATATACACATGTTGAATCTTTCCTAAGCCTTTTAAATACTTTATGGCCACAATAATATATTTGGACAACCACAATGGTAAGATTCAAATTTCAAGCTGAAAATGACAGTAAACCTTTATTTTCTTATTTACTATAACATATAATTTCCCATAGACATACCTTAACAAAAATGACCAAAGTTACACTTTGTCTTTACAATACCCGATATCAAACATAATAAAAAAGGTAGGTAACAGGTAATTACATACATTCTCCCAATAATGCACAGTAAAATGTATTTTTCCAGGAGGCTACAAAAATGCATGTTGTAAACCACAGATGTCAAAGGCTACAAAGTGGCACACCCTTAAGCTAAAAGGAATGATTTCTTTATCCAAATCCTCTTCTAAAATCCTGAAATTTAAATCACCCATGCGCTGCGAAAGAAGACCAAACACCTTTTTTTGTGTAAGAAACAAGTAAATACAAACAGGCCCATCCAGTAGCTGACTTCAAAGACTTTCCGGTTGCGTCATTGCCTTTGATTTACAAAAAAAAAAAAAAAAAAGGAAAATATTAATGTAAAAATTCATTATACAAACTGCAGAAAAGAAGGGCCAATGTATGATGATTCACATACCCGTTTAAGAATCTGGACACCGAGATAGTTCTTTGCCATGTTTCTCAGGTTAGACTTTCCACCCACCTTGCACCTCACATAACCATACAGGTTTGCCCATTGTAAAACCAAGCCCAATATTACCACAACCTGGAGGAACCAAGAAGTAGATGTCAGCCAATAATCAGCAGCTATTTAAGTTGTCAGGAATGTGTCTTACACGCTGAAACTCTAAACTGACCAGCCATTTAATGTTAAAGGAGAAGACAGTGCTGAACACAAACAGGATCCAGAAAATAGGGCACACAAGAAGGCCGAGCCAGAACACCCGTGATTCTGCGCTGGACGTTATGTTTTTGCTGCCCGTCTGTTAAGAAAAGTAGACATATTTAAAGATATACATACACGCATACATATACATATATATATATATGTGTGTGTGTGTGTGTGTGTGTGTGTGTGTGTGTGTGTGTGTGTGTGTGTGTTATACATGTTATATCAGCATCAGTTAGATGAAAAAGGAAGTTGTCACATAACTCTGTGCACTCTTTCCTGTCCACCCCATGAATCAGTGGCTTGTAGAACCACTTTTAGCAGCAGTAAGTTAAAGAACTTGAAGTGATTGTTTTCTGGAGGAGTTTCTCACAATGCAGTATTGGACTCTTCTTTGCACCATTTGCTTCAATTCATTGAGGTTTTCAAGCTCTGAGTCTTTTCTTTGTCTGGTGTAGATCTGCTGTTGTGCTTAGGATCATTATCCTGACATATGGACCGATTTCAATACTTTGGCATCCAGAGGTGTTCACAGTTGACTCACTGACTGCAAGGTGCACAGCTCTTGTCAGTAAGAAGTATATGTGGTGACATGTTGAGTTTGGTTTTCTTTAAATATGTCCAATGAACATTATTCCTAAAGACTTGTGGTTTGTTCAGATGGCCTAAGATACCAGAGAAGAGGTTTTTCTCTCACAAAACCTTCCAAATAAGCCACACAGTAATTCTCTAAATATGCTAACTGAGGCCTGTAGAGTCTAAGATGTTGCAACTAGGTTGCATAGGTCAGATCGCATTATATGATCTGACCTTGGAGTGAATTTGAATCAACAGATCAGCAAACTACCAACAGCTTTTTTAGAGGTTCTCACACTTGCTGATCAATTAATCAAGTACATTTGATTTAAAGCACTTGGATGTTTCTTACTCTTTTAATTCCAATGGAAGCAGTAAGAGTGTGGAAACTGTCTTTTTTCAGGTGACTGTATATTGTGGCTGTGTATGTACATTCTACCCTTGTTTTTCTATCTTTCCATCTATAAGCTGGTGGTTTAAACCTTTCATACCTGATGTCTGTGAAGGTTCTAAGTCATCCAGGTCATTGTAGTCTAAGGAAGCGGTCCCCAAAATTGTTTAATGTCCAACAATATTTTCACGGACCGGCCTTTAAGGTGTCATGGATTAATAAAACAAAATAAAACCAGTACCGGTACCAAAGAAAAAGAAGATTTATTCATAACACATGGGAAAAGACCCAGGGAAACCGAGTTAATGATAAAAACGATTCAAAAATAACACTAAAAACCAATAAAAACCCTGAAAACCATCCAAGAAGCTTCTTCGGCTTCGGTGGAGAGTCACAGATTTTTAAGGGGACTTAAAAACCCGTGACTCTCTTAGAACAGAAGAAGCTTCTCGGATGAGAGGTGAAACATCTTAAAGAAACTTAGAGAAGTCCAGATTCTTTTCTTTCCAAGCTCCTTAGACCCTTTCAAAGCTGATTAGTTCCTACTTGCCTTCTTTGACTCAAACACCCAGTGGCTCTTCCCATTTTCATCCACTTGATTCCACCATCGAAGACCCACCAACAATCTGCCGGATACATTCTAAAACCCACAAGGTAAGTTGTCATAATCATTTCCAGATGCATTTAGTAATTTTTTTCTAATAAATGATAAAGTAAAAAAATAAAAAATCTCAATGCAGTGGTACTATACCCTTATAAAAGATTATGCGTGACAGCTACTTATATAACTGCATTTAGCCCTGTGGTGAAACGTCACCCACCTTGACAGTCCAGAAGTCACATGATAGCAGAAGTATGATGGTGACCATGCAGACAACAAAGCGACCGCTGAGAATGTCACAGAAGAGATAAACCAAGATGGCACTTGTTCGGAAGAAGAGATGGAAAAAAGACACCAGAGGATGTCTGAAACCCCCAAATGGAAAATTTAGTCTTCGTGGTTAAGGGGGGTTTGGGCTATAAACACATTAAGTGCAACATCTTACCTCATTTTGGACCTTTTTGTCTGGTTATTCTCATCCTCTTCTCCAAAAAGAGGGGCATCCTGAGTGTCCTGAAACCAGAAGAAAGTTAAACACACCGAGAAAAGTACCTGCTACGGCGCTTTACTCTTATTTGATCAATATTAAACAGTCTAAGACGCCTATTTCAAAAAATAATCGCTTCTAAATACTGATACAACTCAAATTTAAGCTCGATCACCTGTCTCTGCATTTTGGTACCAGAAAGCTCTACTTCCTGGTGACGTGTAGTAAACAAACCCGTGTGCTAAGGACCCCACGAAGGTGTGGCTTTGAATTTGCCAGACACAAAGGTAAGCACACCACTCCCAAATATGTAGATTATCCGTTTGTGTTTTAAGCTTGCTGTATTAATAAGTAGCCTACCTGCTGTACGGGCTCTGGGAAAGCGTTTTCTTTGTTGCGTTTTAACTTATTTGTTTTGTAATTTTTAAAAAGGGCAGTAAGGGCAAGGAAGTCGAGAGGCGAAAGCTAATTGGTCATTACACTACAACGCAGGCGCGTGTCAGAGCAGGTGAGTCATCAGAACTGCCTTACAGTCAGTGGGCCAGTAGAAAGGTAACGCTGGGATGTATTTATTCAATTATTATGGCATCTATAATCTATCTATAGTCTTGAAACAGAACGGCGTAAAACTCCCAAAACTAATGCAGCCAGTGATTCGACATAAAAAGTTCTGTATTTAAAGCACAATTTAAATCGCTAGTGAAGTTAGAAATGTGAACATTTTTGACCGATTCTTTTGTATGTGTGGTGTTTGGGGGATGATTACCATGTTTTTCATTCTTTTGTGTTTTTTCTTAAGCTATACAGGAAAAGACTGCGTGGGCAAAGCAGATCTGACTAGTGGGAACTCATGTCGTGTTTATTGTAAGGTCTGCACTGCTTTCAATGGCGATTTCAATCTAAAATAATACACCACTACAGTGTTGGCTGCTTATGGTTATGGTTATGACAGCTGGGATAGGCTCCAGCGCCCGCCTCCAGCGCCCCCCCCGCAACCCTGACAAGGATAACCAAACCACAATCAGAAAAAATACATTTAATGTTAAATTAAAAAGCCAATACTATTTAGTTTACAATAAATAAAGGGGGGAAATAAATGAGAAACTGAAATAATAATAATAATAACTTTGACTTTTAAATTGTAAACTTGAATTAATAATAATAATAATAATAACAACAACAACAACTCTTTTTTTGCTTGTTTCTTTTTGTGCATGTGTTTATTTTGTGCATACATGCCTGAAGTGTAAATCAATTCATACAAGGTCAGAAACAAAAACAGTTATGAAAACATTATAAATACATGTGCATTTTCATATAAAAAATAATCAGATACATCTTAGTGGCTGCATTCATTAGTTAGTTTTGATCGAAATTTGTAAGGAAAAATCATTGGAACAAACCACAGGTTATATATGGTTTAAGTGTCCACCCAGTCAGCTGTACAAGTTGCACGCTCCCATGTTATGATATCAGAAACACCTCAAAAAGGTTGGCAACCGAATGCATTCGGTAAAAGATGCCAAAAGGAAGTCCCACGTTTACAACAGGAGCCCATACGTTGAATTTGTAGAATTCAGTTTCAGTGGTGTGGTCAAACTGAGGACGAGCACCGAATGCAGGCATGATCCACAGCTGTGAAAAAATAAAAATAAGAGAGCCTTAATATTTAGTGAATTTTTAAAAACCATATTTAAGGCAGCGAGAGACGAGGTACTCACAATGATGTTTCCCATCAGCAAAAACATGCAGACCTCCTTCAACACTCGTCGCTTCCACAACAGTTTGTATTTGTACTGTATCTTGTTGCCATGCAGGTTATCTTCTGGCATATCAGGGCTTGTCTTTGTGTTCGTGTTTGAGCCTTCGTGGTTGTTCATGTCATTGCTGGGCTCCACCACATAAGGATTTACAATCACAGATGGTTCCTTGACTTCATGAAAAGGCTCCCGATGCAGACCTTCAATGATGAAAAAGTTCTGCAGGCCAAGCTGGATCACCATAATTATGGCAAAGGACAGATTGAGCCCATTCAGGGGGCCTTTGACTCCTGTTGCAATCATGGCTATGATACTGAAATAGCTAATGACGAACTGTCCCAGTGAGACTCCGACCAGCAACCCCACATCCAGATTGCGTGTGGGACTTTTTTCTGACACGTGTTCGCGGTAATCAACCCTGTAAATCGTCATGCCAATCACAGTCACAATAGACATGAGGCTCACTATGACTATATTCATGACAAAGTGCATCATCAATGCTTTTTCTTTGGCTTTTGCATCTTCATTTTTCATTTCCATCTCATATGCAATGAAGGTCGCCAGCCCTGCGATCACTAACAGGATTCCAAAAGTAGGGCCGATATATATGCCTTTAAGATGGAATTTGATTTTGGCGTGCCCATGTTCACCTACTAATCGACCCACGTTTTTCCACATGATGTAGGCCATAGCAGAGGCAAAGAGGCTGTACTCGATATTGAAAGGGTACAAGTAGTAGTAGGCATCCTTGAAGATGCTACATGAAGAGTGGCTGCACTTACACTCATGGTCCCCATAACTTGCTGTAAAACATGAAACAAAAGAATTATGTTGTGGTTTCATACCAACTCTTTTATGTAGTACAATTTTTTAAAAACTGCTTTAATTACCTCTACTGATGTAAAAGCTTCGCCCATCAAGTTTAGTGATGTTGCTCAGATCGGTGGGAACTAACGTTTGGTGAACAGACTCCTCAGCAACTGCAGTCATCCACAGAACCAGATTTGTGGAGAGGGTGAGCATCAGCCCACAGCTAATATTGAGGGATAAAAGGAAGGTAAAATAAAACAAGGATTAGATAGGCTAACATAAAACATAACAGATAATACCTATGAGTGTAACGTTCCAGGTTATTGTTATAGTTTAAAGCTAAATCCTGATTAATCAGCATGGAATTTCTTTTTAAAGGAAAGCGTTTCAAATCTAAATCTTAAATATAAACTGGTTCTCTTACTTCACTGTTATAGGAAATGAACTTCCTTTGAGGTTTTTTTTAATCATTTTTTAACTAAAACAATTCACATTAACTTTTTCTACACCTTTTAATACAGATGGTAACTACTGGTTATAGCCTCCTTTTAAAAAGGGACCTTCAGAAGGTCTGGGAATCACAGCCAGTGAATTGGTGGCTGCAGCATTTCCAGTATAAAGTTACTCTGATATTTTTCACAGCTTCTTGGGCAACAGATTTTACAGTAACTAGGTTACTTTCCCTGTATCGAAATAGATACCACCCGGAAGTACAATGATGAAGAAAGGGGTAGGAAATATCTTAATTACCTACCAAGAAATGTTCTTTTGTAGCTGCACGCAGTCTTTGGAATGGACCCACAAGAAGTATGTCTACAAATTGATTTTACAGTTATTACAATAATTATTTTGCAACCATCAAGACCAGATTAGATGTAGTAAGGAGCATTTTATTATTCATTTCTACCTGCACAAATATGAAAACAATTTGCACCACGGGAAATGCAACTTTAACTGCAGAATCACAGTGGAGGTATCCCACATAGCTGGCAATCTTGAAAATATCCATGATAATGCTGAGGACTCCAAACAGCACAAGTCCTCCTGGAGGAGCAAAAAAGAAAGAAGGTGTAGAACGGATGAAAAACTCATAAAACTACCCAATAATACTTAAACTGAACTATACATTTACTCACCTCTGAGCCATGTTGGCCCAGCGTGGGCATCCTTGTAATTGACAGCATTTTTATTCCTGGCTGTGTAGATGCTGTAATAAATCATCCACATGGAGGTAAGCAGGAGGATGATGATGAGGAAAATCTGCAGATGATGGGCTTTGATATTTATCTCTTCATAAGTACTCCCGGTGACCAAGACACTGCCCAGGATCAAAATGTTTACACATATGATCCAAGATCCCATCCATCCCCAACTTTGGCTTTTTTCCTTCCCAACTTCTGCAGAAGAGATCTTCAGTTCGGGTTCATCCTTGCTTCCCTCCTGACCAGGTGAATTTATGTCGTTTGACTGGTGGAACTCCTCTGTTTCCTTGTCCTGGGCCATCATTCTGCAGGGTTCACACTGATTTCCCATCGTCAAACAGTTACACTCGTAGCAAGAGCTGATAGACATGGCTACTCTCTCTGCTCACAGGTGAGTTCTCTGCTGGATTTGTTTCTATATAAGACAAGACAGGTTTAACAGCCACACCCAGTCTTGGTTGCTATTAGCAGAGTGATCCTGCGCAAAAGAAACTTTTCCACGAATGCCAAATCAGCACAATTTGGTCTTTTTTTATCTAAAACAAAACAGAAAATTTTAAATCAACAAACAAAATTCTATTTCTACACTTCTGGCTCTACACATAGTGTGTACAATAATGTGTAATGTGTTCAAAATCAGAAAAAATATCTCTTGCAGTTAAATTATAACTAGATCAACTGTGCTTTTTTCTTGAATTCACCAACACCATTCCATGCCATCTAAATAAAGAATTACAACAGAGCAGGTGAAAGAATTGTATAATATTATTAAAAATAGCTCTTATCAGAGGAAAAAAATCAAGCTCCTGTCCTGATTTTACGAAAATCAGGACATGAGCTAAAAATGGTGAAAAGTTACTGGATACCTGTAAGCCTACCTGTCTCAACAAGATCCTATGAGCAGTCTAGACAGTCACTGCATTTATATGCCCAAGAAAACACAGTAGTATGAGCTACAAAGAGTCATAAATATCAATAAATCTGCTACGAGCAAAAAGCACTCCAAACACAGTGTGTTTTGCACTTAATGTTTCTGTAAGTTCAAAGGATGTTTCCAAGAAAAAGACTTCTTTTCTCACAAATTCCAAAGAAACTAAAAAAAAAGAAACTGGTTTATTTTTGATAAACAGCTGTGTTTTGATATTATACAGTACATTTTATTGTTATGCAAGGTACGCTATGGGTGTCATGGAAGTTTTGCCAGCATGCCCACAACAAACAGAGTAGAAAAAAAACCAAATGGCATGCTATGTTATGAAACAAATTTTTGCTTTCTTCAATGCTTTCGAGGTTTTGTGTTACCTCTTTTTTTTCTGTGATCCTATTGTTTTACATTTATTTGAACTGACTGTAGGCAGCAATAATCCATTCATGTCTAAATGGGTGCAGGTTGTATTAAGTGAATATCTTTTTTTAATTCAGTGCTTTAAGTTGTTTCCATTTCTTAATCCTTTTAAATAAGTAAAGCGATCTACCTGTCTATTTTCTCATCTAAATTGCACCAGGTGTGGTACATGGATAATCTGATGGAGATCACTGTCCTTGGAAGTTCCAAGTAGTCTGAGTAGTCTGACTGAGAGCGTGCATACTTATGCTGCAGTTTTATGCTTTGCAGTGAGGTGGGGCTGAGATTTGAGGTACTTTTTTGCAGCACTCCTTTGTATTAATGAAATCATTCTTTGTGTGCCCTGCATTTTTCTAACTGGAGATTTAAAGTGAGAACAATAGTTGATTCAAAAGGACAGTGACAGCGGAGTAATTCTTAATTTTTCTTCTGTGTCCACGTCATAATGAGGCCTCTCGTGTCTCTGATTTTTTTCCAACTTGAATGAAGTTGATTACATTGGATAAAGATTTGTTGTTTTTTATATTGATATTTATTTTAAAGATCCAAAATGGCACATTTAGCAGAGTGAAGCATATGTGTTGTCTTTGTTTCCTAACCTGTTAGAATGTCGTGTAAAAAAAAAAAAAATAAAATAAAAAAAAAAAAATTAATAAAAACATCAGAAAATGTTTCTGTTTCAGGTTGGATTTTTTTTTCTTCTTCTTAGAGCCCCAAAGAGGTCATCTCAGTTTCAGACCACCTCGACCATCAGAAGCACTGATATCTACTCCATGTCACTGTGTGCTTCGACACGTTCAGACTGCCACTTTATCTCCACACCATGACTGACGGCTAGCACAAAGCCGCTGGGATGGTTTCCTGGACCTGCTAAAGGAAGCAACTTTTAAGGATCTCTTCCGGATAAGGATGGCATGACACTAATTTTATGGTCTGCATTATCAGTTGTCTTATCAGGCGATTGTGGCAAAGGGTTGGTAAGGATTTATGAGAATGTGTGTGCAAAATGATGAACAGCCACAAAATTTACCCATGATATAAAGTGATCTACCTGTCTATTTTATCGTCTCAATTGTGGCAGATGTTGCACATGATTGAGAGCTGTGTTCTCACCGAAGTTTCAACTGAGTAGCGTGACTGAGAACTTACAAACGTATGAGGCAGCATTGCCCTTTTCATTCGGGTGGGGCTGAGATTTGAGGTGCTTCTTTCTTGAAACACTCCTTTGTCCTAATGAAATAATTCTTTGTGTGCCTTGCTTTTTTTTTTTCTTCGAAGCATAAGGTTTAAAGTGTGAACAACACTTTATTCAAAAGGTCAAATAATATTAACAAAGCAACTAAATCTTTGTCCCCTGTGTTCCAGCTGCTATGAGGTCAATAATTTATTTGTTTCCAACTTTAGTGTAGTTTAGTGTAATTATTTTATATTTATTTTTTTTAAAGCTAATAGATGTAATAAGATTTATTACTCAATTTGAAAAATGAGTAAAAAAATTAATAACAAAGAAAACTTAAAGAAATATTAATAGCATTTTCAAATATCACAATACATTAAAGGACCAGAGCAGCTATTTTTTAGCAGAGTAAAGCGTGTTTCATGTCTTGTTCCCTGACTTGTTGAATGTCACTTTAAAAATAAATAAATAATATATCAGCTGTATCTCTATTTGGGCGGACTGGGACCTTTCGGCCACCGGAAGCAACGCGTCCTTGGATACCACCGACGCGTTCATCACTGCGGTCTTTCTCTGATCTGACCAAATGGTTCCGAGTGAAAAGGGGGGTAAACTGCCCCCTTAGCCGCTCTGCTACCATTGTGTACCCACACGAAGAAGACGATGGTAGGAGTATTGACGCGTCGGAATGGGGTCGAGCTGGGTGACTTAATTGTGCACCATGAATGACAGATACCACAAGGCAGCCCGGGATGGCTACCTGGACCTACTAAAAGAGGCAACTCGGAAGGATCTCAACGCGCCGGATGAGGATGGCATGACACCGACGTTATGGGCAGCTTATCACGGCAACCTGGAAGCTCTGCGACTGATTGTATCGAGGGGGTGAGTATGATTTATGAGACTGTGCGCGCAAAATGATAAAGGGCCATAAACTTTACGCGTAAACCCGTATGTTTCTGCAGAAATTTACATGGCTGCTTAAACTACGGGCATTTTTGTAGCGCAACCATAAAATGTTTACACTTATTACAAGATTTTAACAGGCACTAAAATAACACTAAAAGAATGTTTTTCTTTACTATAACCTAATATCAGTCTCACCAAAAGAAAATGGCCATGTAGATATGTTGTTAGGCGAGGTCTTAAAATTATAGATGCTGCCTTTTAATATGAAGATATTTATAGCGTAGTAGCAGAGAAATATCAGAGATCCACAAAATCTGAATAACCCTTATGTCTTCAGGCGGGGGGGGGTCTTAATATTCTAATTTAGACTTTAAATCTTTAAACAGATTATTTAGACAGTGGCATTGTTTTTGTGGAATTTTGGCTGAGGTTCAACATCGTGACGCCACTTACCCTTATTATCCATCCATTTTCAGGTCACATAGCTTTGAATTTCAAATAACAGCATGTTATGTGTTTGTCATGTTTAAATGAAGCACTCTACCATAAATTTTAAAAGCTCAGCTTATGACACTGCTCAAAGTCATCTCATGATGTGGAGATGTTATTTCATGCTATGTAGTACAGAATCAGAGAATTACATGTAGAAAGAAAATCTATTTTGTCCCATAAAAGACGTGCATGATTCCATGATGATAAGATGATGCAAGTTCCTTAAAACAGAGTTTGTCTTGGACAGTTTGTTGTATTCTCTCTGTAATATTTTCAAAATGTAACGCCAGTGATAGAAAAATAATTATCGAATTAATAGCAAATTAGATCATATTGGGGAGCTGTTTCATCTTTGGTGGTGTCCGTATTGAGCAAAATCTACAAATGTGATTGGTGTTCACATGGAACAGCCCATTTCTCATTACATCTACTTGACCTGTTTTGCATCCTGCCCCTCACCCACCCACCCCAAACGGGGCCATTATGAATTTAAAGTGTTTCTGAAAGATTCTCAACAGCAAACCAGACACTATCATCTCGTGATAGCGGCTAAGGTCATCTGCTAATAAGTGCATATATAAAGTACTGATTGACATGTGATGTTAAAATTAATCATCAAATCCTGCAATAATTCAAACCCAAGAGACCCCATTATATAATATAAGTTTAATGCTGCCTGACATGCTTCATGGGAAAGATGCCTCCTCTGCCATATTTGGCAAGTATATTACAGATGCAGTAACATCAAACTGTCACAGGGAGTAAAGATGCAAACAGCCCATAATGTCATAAAGAGCAGATGAGGAAAATGTGAGCTCTACTGTAATCATCTACTTTACAAGGACAGGTATAAATTAAATACATAAACCTATCAAGTTAGATGGCCCCTTACTGCAGCTACTGTATGGTATATACAGTGGCTTGCAAAAGTATTCGGCCCCCTTGAACTTTTCCACATTTTGTCACATTACAGCCACAAACATGAATCAATTTTATTGGAATTCCACGTGAAAGACCAATACAAAGTGGTGTACACGTGAGAAGTGGAACAAAAATCATACATGATTCCAAACATTTTTTACAAATAAATAACTGCAAAGTGGGGTGTGCGTAATTATTCAGCCCCCTGAGTCAATACTTTGTAGAACCACCTTTTGCTGCAATTCCAGCTGCCAGTCTTTTAGGGTATGTCTCTACCAGCTTTGCACATCTAGAGACTGAAATCCTTGCCCATTCTTCTTTGCAAAACAGCTCCAGCTCAGTCAGATTAGATGGACAGCGTTTGTGAACAGCAGTTTTCAGATCTTGACACAGATTCTGGATTGGATTTAGATCTGGACTTTGACTGGGCCATTCTAACACATGGATATGTTTTGTTTTAAACCATTCCATTGTTGCCCTGGCTTTATGTTTAGGGTCGTTGTCCTGCTGGAAGGTGAACCTCCGCCCCAGTCTCAAGTCTTTTGCAGACTCCAAGAGGTTTTCTTCCAAGATTGCCCTGTATTTGGCTCCATCCATCTTCCCATCAACTCTGACCAGCTTCCCTGTCCCTGCTGAAGAGAAGCACCCCAGAGCATGATGCTGCCACCACCATATTTGACAGTGGGGATGGTGTGTTCAGAGTGATGTGCAGTGTTAGTTTTCCGCCACACATAGCGTTTTGCATTTTGGTCTCATCTGACCAGAGCACCTTCTTCCACATGTTTGCTGTGTCCCCCACATGGCTTGTGGCAAACTGCAAACGGGACTTCTTATGGTTTTCTGTTAACAATGGCTTTTTTCTTGCCACTCTTCCATAAAGGCCAACTTTGTGCAGTGCACGACTAATAGTTGTCCTATGGACAGATTCCCCTACCTGAGCTGTAGATCTCTGCAGCTCGTCCAGAGTCACCATGGGCCTCTTGGCTGCATTTCTGATCAGCGCTCTCCTTGTTCGGCCTGTGAGTTTAGGTGGACGCCCTTGTCTTGGTAGGTTTACAGTTGTGCCATACTCCTTCCATTTCTGAATGATGGCTTGAACAGTGCTCTGTGGGATGTTCAAGGCTTGGGAAATCTTTCTGTAGCCTAAGCCTGCTTTAAATTTCTCAATAACTTTATCTCTGACCTGTCTGGTGTGTTCTTTGGACTTCATGGTGTTGTTGCTCCCAATATTCTCTGAGACAACCTCTGAGGCCGTCACAGGGCAGTTGTGGAGCTGTTTTGCAAAGAAGAATGGGCAAGAATTTCAGTCTCTAGATGTGCAAAGCTGGTGGAGACATACCCTAAAAGACTGGCAGCTGGAATTGCAGCAAAAGGTGGTTCTACAAAGTATTGACTCAGGGGGCTGAATAATTACGCACACCCCACTTTTCAGTTATTTATTTGTAAAAAATGTTTGGAATCATGTATGATTTTTGTTCCATTTCTCACGTGTACACCACTTTGTATTGGTCTTTCACGTGGAATTCCAATAAAATTGATTCATGTTTGTAGCTGTAATGTGATAAAATGTGGAAAGGTTCAAGGGGGCTGAATACTTTTGCAAGCCACTATAGAGTATAGAGATTGTAGAAGGTCCTAAGTATTTTATCTCAATGTGCAACCTGAATATCTAATCTCAACTTATCTTTTCACCCGATTTGAAAAGATAATGTTGTTTCAGTGTTTTACAGCACTATTAATGATGCCTTTGTTTAATCTCTGTTTTATTGCATTTACAATCTCTCATGCAAACTGACAAAAGTCACTCTTTACATGAACTCAAATAATGCTTGTTTTTAAAGCTGCATACAGAAGTACTAACCTAAAATAATTTTACCTCAGTTTAGGTGTACAGGGCACACATAGGTTGTGTATTATAAATACATGCTGTTTTTGATCAGTTACCAGAAAGTTTCTTCATGGGATGCTAGTTTGTAAAACATGATGATAATGAGCTCTAATGTGCGTAATCGACCTGTGGTGGGGTAGGAAATATGCAGGGGCAAAAAAATGAAAATTTGCCCTCAAAGTAACCTAACTCAGCTGTAACAATGTGTTTTGTTCTGTGGACTTTAGTGTGACATTGCCATTCACGCGCTCATTCTTTTTGCAGCGTTTCCTGTAATAGGATACAGGTAGTGTAGCTGTGGCACCAGCAAGCTTGTGGTCATATTACAGACTGACAGCAACATTACAGCACTGATAGAGGTAACCCTAAGGTCGTGGAATGTCAGTGAAGGGCAATTGTTTCTTTTAAAGGATTCATTTAATTATGGTCCTTCCACTGTGGAAAAAAGAATTGATCCATTTTTCAATTGATCAAAACTACAGAAGATCAGCAGTTATTTGCTGAAACTTAATGTAGTTCTTAAGGTTTAAATGATTAAAAGAGGTCCATTTAACATCCCGTAATTGACAGTTCAGTGGTGAAATCACGGTCAAAAATCACATGATTACTCACAAGTGAGATATCTGAACACTAGCCAGAAAGAAAGCATCCTCTACCTCATTTTTTTTTAATTAAATTAAATTAATTAAATATATTGCATTTTACTTCATCTCATGTCTTTTTTTTCCTGTATTTATTTGTCTTTTTTCTCTTTTTCATTAACTTGTGAAGCACTTTGGTCAACTTTGCTGCTTTTAAATGTATAAAAATAAAAATTGACATTGACATATTTTGAATAAGAATGTCCAAATAGTCAATAAATTACTTTCTAAATGTGTCTACACTTTTCTTGTGACCTTCAGGGGAAACCCAGACAAGTGTGACATATGGGGGAACACGCCGCTCCACCTGGCAGCTGCCAACGGTCACCTCAGCTGCCTTTTCTTCCTGGTGTCTTTTGGTGCCAACATATGGTGCTTGGACAATGACTACCACACACCTTTGGACATGGCTGCCACGAAGAATCACATGGATTGTGTCCGCTACCTGGATTCCATCGCTGCCAAGCAGACAAGCCTTAATCCCAAGCTGGTCAGCAAGCTGAAGGATCGGGCGTTTCGTGATGCTGAACAGCGAATCAAAGAATGCATGAAGATGCAGAAGAAGCACCACAAACGTATGGAGAAAAAGTTTTACAAGGACGTTTCTGAGACATCTGCATCAGATGTCATGAGTTTCTCCAGCTACACGAGCAGCTCTCTTAGCCACAAGCTGCTCAACTTAAACACAGCCACTGTCAGTGTGCCATATTCCCAGGTTTGTTATTTGTAATTTGTTTTTTTTGTTTTGGATTGTTGCCACCTAGAAAGAGCTTCTCTTAATTGCAAAGCCTGAAAAGAGTAAGGAAAACCTTACATGGTCACTGTTAAAATGCCAACAAGCTGATGTACTAGTACTAGTTTTAGATTACATTCGATTACTAGGTTAACTCTATGAATTTAACCGCAACACTTTTTTCTTTTTGTAGAATTTAGTTCTCAACTCTATATTTTTTTCATGCTTTTCCAGGCCTTTCCCTGCCACTGGCTTGAATTGCTGCTATACCTGTTTAGCCACAGACAAAATATGTTACACTTTATAAAGCATAAGCCACTTCAAGTGGTGAAAGACTATAAACTGTATATAAAAGATGGCTGTAACCACCATGAAGTCTTCTGCTCCTTGATTCCTCACCGTGAGTGTTTTGACTCCTGGCACGTTGGTGCTTTGTAGCCAGAAATGATTGTATATGAACAGGATAGTGTGCTAAAAAATATGTAGGAAGCTTGGTTAGCTGCCACTTTAAACTGTACAGGTGCAATGCGCATGCCTACTAATTGGTGACAAACTGATAAAATTCTAGAGTACCTTGAAAAAAATTGACAAACTTCTTGGCTCGTCTGTACCTCCAAAATGTTGTCTTCAGATTTTTTCATGAAAATCCTTCAAAAAGCAGCAACAACACAGGTGAAGAAAACCAGACAGCTAGCTACCCCACCTGTCTGTTAAAGTTGCCGCATCCCGAACTTTAAGTCTTAACAGTATCTAGATGGATTACTTATGGATGGATAGGGGAAACTGTGCAAAAGTTCATGATAATCCATTCAAAGATGTCAAGACATATAAGTAAAATGAATGTATTGCTTTGGGGAAAGCTATCGGTAGTAAATACAATGACAGTCTATTTCAACTTGCATGGAAGCACATCCAAAAATTCAAAACCCATATACCAAGAAAGGATGGCAACAGTGTGAAAAATATCTACCATAAATAAATCAATTAAAATTTGTTACTACTAATGCAAGATAGACACAAAATTTAAGAATATTTGTCTCAAATCTGAAAAAGCTTTTAAGATGGAATTCTGTCATTTCTGATGTGTGCCTCATTGCTGCATGCTTACTATCTTATCAGGCAACTCTCCATGCCACAAGCCGAGGGAAGACAAAGATCCAGAAGAAGCTGGAGAAGAAAAAACAGGGAGATGGCACCTTTAAAATCTACGAAGATGGTAGGAAAAGTGTGCGCTCCCTCTCTGGACTTCAATTGGGTAATGATGTCATGTTTGTCAAACAAGGGATTTATGTCAACCCAAAGGATCGTGCCCGGCGCAATGTTCGCGACATGTTTCCCAGAGACAATGACGATGCCATTTCACGTGCCATGAGTGAGCCAGACCTCCATGGACCAGATGTGGACTATTCTGAGATCAGCACTGATTCTGGACACGATTCCCTGTTTAACCGACCCGGTCTTGGCACCATGGTCTTTAGGAGGAACTATGTGAGTGGAGGAATGTTTGACCTTGGAAGTCACGATGCAGCCAGTGTGGCCCGTTCAGGCAATAATGTGCGTTTACGCAGTCGGTTGCAGCAATACCCAAGTCTAGATGAAGACAGCATTGGCAGTGCACACAGCCTACAGCAGAGAAATGTTGAAGAACTGCCTTGGGAAGAAGTTGAACTAGGGCTGGATGATGATGATGAGCCTGATACAAGCCCTATGGAGGTCTTCCTCGCCACCCAGAGCATGAACGACTTTTCCTCCATCTTCAAAAGGGAGAAGATTGACCTTGCAGCGCTGTTACTGTGCTCCGATCATGACCTTAAGAGTATCCATATACCCTTAGGACCAAGGAAAAAGATCTTAGATGCCTGTAAGAGACGGCGAGAGACTTTAGTTGAGCCTGACTACATCGAGGACACAGAATTGTGAGTGTTGAGATTTTTTGTTTCAATTTCAGTTTATTTTTTTAAAAGGGACAATGCAGTTCAACATAGTTCAGATATGAAACACTATGGAGTAGGGCTGCCACAAACGATTATTTTGATAGTCGACTAGTCACCGATTATTTTTGCGATTAGTCGACTAATCAGATCATGCATCCATTGGACGTAAAATGTACAGCTTATTGCACCAGCATGCGTCTGCTCTTATATAACTATCATTAGCTTACAGCTTGAAGTGTTTAAGGTATGTGCTAACTAAAAATAAAGACAAGATGATAGTTTATTACACTTTTAATGAAATTTGCAGATTGTTTCAGTGAAGTTTAATAAACGCAGCCGTCTGCTCCTTGCTATCTAAAATATAACAGGACACTGGAGTATATTCTCGAGCATCTCACACTTCTGATAATCAGTTGTCTGCTTGACGTTTATTCATCTGTGCAAAAACTATAACTTTATTTCTCAGCCAAACCAATTTACTCAGGAACAAATAAAATACTAAAAAAAAAGCCAAACAATAACATTTTTAAGTTATCTAAGTGACTTATATTACATGTTTAACCTGAGTAGCGAAAGACGGTGGTCAGCTTGAAAACGATTTGCCGGGAGTCCGGTGTTCTCACCGACTCTAATGAGCCTAGAAACCCGGCTCGCTATCGAGCTGGTGGGTAACAGACGTCTCCGAAAACATCGGAGCGCTTTTGAAAATATGTGGTGTCTTGATAGACTGAGCAGATATTTGAGGTTTACACAGCTATATTCTCACCTGAAAATATGTTAAACGTTTATTTTGTGACCCAGAAAGAATAATAAGAGTAATATTAAAACTAACTAGCTGCCGCCATTGTTGACAACTGCGCTGGGCCGCGCTATGAATTCTGGGACACAGTTTCTTCTTCTTCGGGGTTTAACGGCAGCTGGCATCCTTGTACATGCAGTGCTGCCATCTTCTGTTTCAGTCCGTTATTACACTCTTAAATACTACTACTTATTCCTGCGTCTTTTGGGATCTTACAAAGCTTCAAACGACGCGTCGATTATTAAATTAGTCGTCGACGATTTTAATAGTCGACGTAATCGTGACTAGTCGACTAATCGTGGCAGCCCTACTATGGAGCATGAAACTGATGTGTAGCATATATAGTGTAGAGCTATTGCTAATTTCTAACTCTATTTGTAGCTATTGCTATTGTTCTAGTACTTTAATAGATCAGCTACTGCATTAGTCTTGATGAATCTTCGATTTTTTTTCCTCCCTAATGTTTGTTCTTTATTAGTGAAGCACATACCTAGTTTGGACTAAGGTCAGATGACTGCCAGTCAAGAACACCCCATCCTGAAAAAATGCTTGTCTGGTCTGCATTTTGCTATCATCACTAAAACTGAAGAGCTGGATATAGAAAAAAGTATAGCTGAAATAATCAAAATCAATCTTTAAGGGTATTAGGGCACGTGCTAGAACACAAAGACAAAACTGTGTTTTTGGACCTTTTTATGTTGTCTTATTGTTATAGCTCCTCAGAGAAGCTTTCATTTTACAAACATTCATTATTTTTCCTTCTTTTCTACAGATAATAAAAGATGTGGTTACCTATCCTGCTGTGTGCTCATCCGGCCTTAAAGGTTAGTGGAGCATTGCAAAGTAAATGTCACATATGGGCTGGATGTTAAACCCAAAAGGACACTGTCATGATGAATATGTCAAGCATGAGATAAATCCTTAACAGGATTCCTTTACAGTGTCTTTTTAGCTCAGGATGATCACTGAAAATATCTCTGTTTGGTTGATTGGAGTTCCCCGTGCTGCATGGTTTCACAAACTGAAAGACACTGAGTGTAGCACTGTGCACATTGTATGCCGTTTGGCACAGTTAACAGAGAGATGATTGTGGGGTCTGTGTCCCCTGAACCTTTTAACCCCCTCGGGGTGAATCTGGACCTCATGTGCCTGCATTGCTTGTGCCTGTGCATTTGCTGAAAAGCGTATGTTGTTAGAAATACACTAGTGTGATTTCAGCTGTAACAGCATTTTTAATAACTATTTGTAACTGAAGTAACATTTCCTTGTATTCTTATATTTTGTCTCTGTATATGTTTACATAAAGAAAGCCACGTCAGGCCTAGAGTAGCCCACTGGTAATGAAGGCCAATCCTTTGTTGTTATTACACTTGTGATGTAAAATCTAATACCACAGTATTTTTTTAATAAGTGCATACTACACTGTAACATGTCACTGTAGAATTAGACTAAAGCGGGATCTTGAAATTGTGTTTTTCGCAATAATTTTTTACTCTGAGTGCTTTATATTAATGTACCTTTGCTCAGTAGCACTTTAATATTTACTATCTCAACTTTTGTACACAAATATAGGTAGATTTTACTCTTATTAAAAAAATTTAATGATGTAATTTGTTTAAAGGATGTGTGCATGTACTATTTTTCTTGCTATATAACATTTCATCTGAACTCAGAGTGACACTGATTGCAGAAAAAATCTCAGTTACATAATGCAGAGCATTAGCTCTAATGAGGGACACTAAGTTCTTGTGTGATGTCATTTTTCTGGGAATGCCCATTCATTAGTGAGATAAACATATAAATACGCTGAATAAATTGATGTTGTACCATTCAGCTTTGACTGATCACTAAACATCCTGCTTTAGTCATCTCCTGTTTACAGTTAGCATTTGAAGCTTCTTCTAAGACAATTGTGTGTCTCTGTATTTGAAAGACACAGGGTGTTTTCACAGCCGCAGTGCTTAATCCATGTAAATTGAATTCTGGTTCATTTTTCTATTTGGTGCTGTTCATTTGTGCAGGTGTGAACACAGTAATCGCACTCATGTGCAGACCAAAACAGACACTGACACTGACCGCATCAAGACGCTTCGAAGGAGGTGGTTTCTGTATCGTTCCAAACAAACTCCAGAGCTGTTCATTTATGGTATGAATGTTATTCAACCCCAATATGAACCAACTACCCAGTGTACATTACAAGTTTGAGCTAAAAAACATCCAATAGCCACATATACTTTGTATTCTCAGTGCGGCAAAGTACTATAGAAGTGCTAAGATCTGTATGGGCTAGCAACTAGCCATGAGAAGAACATAAATTCTCCATGTTCTCCATTAGTCCAGAACATAGCACCTTGTTCTTGTATCTACTTTTGTTGCACCTGGACAATGAGTAAACTGAGCAAACTGACACAATTTGATTTGCTTGGAGTTCACTTAGATTTTTCTCTGTGTGAAAAAATAAACCAAACAACAGAAAAAAGGTACAAGTTTACAAACACATCAACTGATTCTGACCAGAGTTAACAAAGTATAGGTGTGAAAACGCCATTGTTGTGGCCATAGTGATAGTACACGATTGCTGTTCCCGAATGTCATTGTTCCGTCTGTGCTACATGACTGAAAATGAGGAAGTTGTCTCAGTGGGTAAAACTAATTTTAAAAATGGCTCAAATGTCATCTGTAAATGATATTGGTGGATGACAATATTAGTTTTACTGAAATGTAATTAAATTGTTGTGTTTTAGCAACAAACTATGTCAGTTATAGAGTCTGTAATTGAGAACTAGGGAGGATGTTCAGTCCCTACGCTCAAATCAGTCTCAAAGATCAGATGCAGGGGTCCCCAATCCCAGTCCACGAGGGCCGGTGTCCCTGCAGGTTTTAGATCTCACCTTGGATCAACAAACCTGAATCACATGATTAGTTCATTACCAGACCTCTAGAGAACTTCAAGACATGTTGAGGAGGTAATTTATTCATTAAAATCAGCTGTGATGGATCAAGGACACATTTAAAACCTGCAGGGACACCGGCCCTCATGGACTGGGATTGGGGACCCCTGATCAGATGGGTCAAGTTTCGAAGAACTCCAACACATGGCAACTCTTAGCGGTAATACAGTGGAGAGTTTGAAGGACAATAAACACAATGTCAACATCAAAAACAAACTGGAAGATTGTACAGTTGAGATGTCCAACATGCTGCTGCTACAAGACATGGTATGTGATTCCTGCATTGACAGCCCGAGTAAAGCGTTAAGATTCTGCCTGACTTGCCTCATTCCCTACTGTGAGAGCCATTTCAGAGCAGGAAAAAGCCAAATTTCAAAACCCTCACTTAGTGGATCCACTCCATGACATCTCATTGTGAGGTTCATAAGCTTCCTCTCAACTATTTCTTCCTGATGGAGGACTGATTTCATTATCTGGACTGCGAGAGAGAGAAGCACGAAGGGCATGCAGCTGTGACTTTGGGGGAGGCACGTAGACAGATTGAGGTCTCAAAGATACAACACAATATAATTTATTTACAGGGTAAAATGTTCCTAAGAAAGGAGTAAAGATCATTTGGAATACAATGGTTTTGCAATCTTTTACTTACAATGTGGGGGTGATTTAGTCAGTAGATGTAGCATGTGTTGTTTTTTGTGCTGTTTTTTGTAGACTGAGCGCCAAAGGAACTGAGGGAGATCAGTGAGAGTGCCTCAGGAGTTGATAAGGCAGTTGAAACACTGCAGAGCATGGACTGCATGATTTATTCATTCATCTAGTTGCAGTATGATTTTGTCCAGTTTCAGTTTCCATCAGGTTTGTGTTATCATTGAACAGTAGTTCGCTAGGCTGCACAGAGCTGTGGAGAAGGCCAGAAAAGGGGCAGTGGAAGTGCCTTAAGGAGAACAAAAAACAGGCCCTCAGACAGACTGAAGGCATTCAAGCACACCTGGAGCAAAAGAGAGCAGAGGTGATGACAACATTGGCTCAAATAAACAAAGTGTCCAGGAGAAAGTCTGATATTGACTTCCTACAGGTAGAAAACATATGAAACATTCAGGTTATTGTATTATAAGTAGAGGAATTACACATAGTCAAGTGAGTGTGAAACCTTTTTGGCATTACAGCCTATTGTAATAGTGTGGTGTTTTAAGACAAAGAGTTTATTTTGGAAACAAATGTGTTGACAGTATACATAGAGCAGGAATTTCAACTTTTGGGGTATTTTACACAGAAAAAGTACAATGTTTCTTTTGTTGTTGTTGGTTTTTTTTTTGATAAACCAAAGAAATTTCACATCATATTACAATGGCATTTTTCAACAATGACAGAAGTGGGCAGGGAAAAAAAACCTGCAGAACCGCACATAGGTCAGCAATCTACCTTAACTAACTATGGTGAGGCAAAAGCAAAGAGAGAGGGAAAAAAAGCAATGACAATAAACAATGCATCGGTTACCTGATATGTTTCTTTTGTTTGTGTGCATGTGTCTTCTGCTTGCCCTCTTCTCTCTATGTAAGCTGCGGGTTTCTCTGATTCCAGACCTGCATGTTGCTGATCTGCAGTGACTGCCCACACCAACCTGCCAAGTCATAATTCTTACATGGTTTGTTGCCTCTCTGTGATCTTTTCTCTTTACTTTCCCATCACCTAAAGCAGTCAAAGCAGAAGGTGACCCTCCTGACCCTGGTTTGTACAGAGGATTCTTCTGTATAAGGGTTTTTGGTTTGGTTTGTTGTTTGGTTTCCCACTGCCACTCACAATCAAATTGCTATTTTCTTTTTATGAAAATAGCAATTTCCATAAAGGTCTTACCTTGCAATATAAAGTCCTCTCATATTCAAATATAATTAAATTGGCTTGTTCCAAGGGTACTCAGAGTGGAAAAAAGGAATGACAGCTGTATGTCTCCCCGACGTGAACATGAACTGCATGGATCATCTAACCTTTTACACCCAAATAGTAACTGATATTACACAGGAACTGTACAACCTGATTCTTTTCCTCCTACAGTGGAAAGCTGAGCATGATTTGCAAAAGTGGTGAGTTTCATTCACAACATGGGTTTTGTTCCACACCTCATACTTGGTTATTTGAGCCTTGGTGAAAGTCAAGATATAAACCAATCCTGGTAATATCAGTAGTTTCCAAGGTGGTTCCACGCCTAATACTGGAAAAGGCCACATGCGAATTGTACAGTGTATCTTACAACGTGTTTTTTTTTTAAGACATTCATGACACTAGGGATGACACTTGGTGTGTATCAGTGTCTGTCGTGTCTACAGTGTCTGATCCAGACTATGATGGCTACTTTGATAATGAATTTATTCAGCAACACTGCAAGTTTCATATTTGTCCCTTTGAATGAAAAGTCTTACATCACAGGCGTTCGTGTTTTTCTTAGGGTGACATTAATGACACATTTTTTTCTTTATTTTTTGACATCATGCTTGGAAAATGTAAACTAAAGTGGTTTATTGTTTCCGATTTAAGCATAAAACAAACACAGTTTACTGTGTGTTGTGTGCAAATTTTGTATGCTAATATTAGCATTTAGCTCAGAGCACTGCTATAGTACTGCCACACAGAGCTGAAATTCAATATAGTGTAAACAATCATCAGAAAAACCTCTATATCAAATTAATAGTACGAAATCATCCGTGCCAGTCCCTCATCTTTCTACCCTGCCTAACCCTGACACCAGAGAGGACTTCTTGAAATGCAAATAACCCTTCAAAACATCACCCACCCCCCACTTGTCATATCTTATTTTTATTTCCACATTGTCTATTTCCTCCTCTTTTTAAGACTCCAGAAGTTTGACCTTTGACCGAGACACCTGACCAACACCAGCCCATGGCAGCACAGCTACCTGGAACATCCCGACTTTGAATACTCATGCCAAGCCATGAATTTACAAAGCCTTACTTGGGAAGACACTATATTGAAGCAGAGCTGAGTAAGAAAGGTTGTCGCACACAAGAGTATCGATCGAAAGGGAGAGTAAAGTAGCACCTGCATCACCGGGAACAATTTTTCCTGGTGCGTGGGAAAGAACAGCGGAAGTTGTTCTGCCTGGCATACTGGTGTGGAGCCCATCTTGGAAACTACTGATATTAGCAGGATTGGTTTATATGTTGCCTATCACCAAGGCTCAGTTTCATTTCATAATGTTACTGGTCCTGTCAAGCTGCTCCATAAATACATGGCCGACTTCACTGAACCTTTGCTCTGGTCAATGCAGAATGATGTATATGCTAACAGATTATGAGCTGCCTCCACTGTGAGCTTGTAAAAGAAAAGAAATGGTCTATTATGACTATTTATTGATGTTACATAACAAACTTTGTAAATATATTGTATAAAGAGCATTTTCACCCCCACATAGATAACATAGAAGGTTAAATTGAATAGTGGTGGTAAATGTGCAACATGGAGAAAACTATGCAGCACATGAAGTGTTAAGGATTTATTGCAGCTTTTTGAAACTTTATTGCTCTTAAATGTGATGCAAATGAAGAGGAAAACACACAATTGTCTGCCAGCAATTCTTTTATTTGCGTTACAGATTTATTTCGTTATTCGAAGATTTAGTGCCTGTCGCCTAGGTTATTTGCATTGTTCAGTGGTGGTAAAACTGTATACAACTATATACTTTAATTTGTGGGATTTAAAATCATTCAATTTGAAACAAAAGTACTGTCATTAAATGCTAACATATGTTCATCTTTAGGCAGTGAAATCTGTTTCACTCTCATCATAAACTGGGTTTACAAAGTGCACAGCTGTCTGAGTCATGGAGATTGAATTACTAACTCCAGTCCCATATAGACTAGGAATGTCAGGCATCATAGTGGGCTGGTCAAACATAGGATTATCAAACCCATGGTCGAGAGGTCCACCGAGATCTGGCATGTTACTGCTATTTTTGAATCTGTTCAGTGTTGGCATTTGAACAACCCCCTTATGAACCAAGACACCCAAGATAATGAGTGTAATCAGCAGTAAAACTCCAAAAACAACTCCAACTGCCAACCCTGCACTATCTCCAGTTTCCTCAGAAGAGGTCTGAATTTCAACTCCGGAGATTCCCAAATTAGAGCCATGAGAACGAGCATCCTTCATTATGTCCTGGGCCAAAGCTGCTGACTGTATTCCCTGCTCTCCATCCAGTATTACTATCTGGATTTCAGATAACGTACCAAGACTGATTATCCCCATCAGCCGCTGTGGCTTTAAGACTTTGGACATCCCCAGCTGAATGGATTGGTATTGTGGCAGGGCAAGAAAAAGGTGACGGATTCGTTCCCTGTAAGTCTGAAGGTTAAAACCGTCATCAAAACGGAGGGTAACAATGGCACCACACACATCACAACAGTGTCCTGTTGGGCGAAGAGGGTTCTTACAGTTTGGAGAGTCACACGTTACTGTGCTACAGATCTGCTGATGGTGTACAGAATTCCCACAGTCACAACCAGAGGGATCCTCACAGGCTGGGTTTCCGACAGCAACAGCAGAGGATCCATGAAACTGCAGTTTGCCCAAACTTGAGCTGAGATACTGGGAGAAGTCCGACTGGGTAGTAAATGTATTCCCCAGCACAGACACAGATTTGACAGTGATGCTAGAATGACTAGAGCTGGTGTCCACTCTGAAGGAGGAGAGGGCTTTAAAAACAACATCATCGTAATGGCAGGGGACGCTCTCCTCGTGGACAGAGAATAGGAAGTTTCCTTGCTCTAGGTCATTCAGAGTTGCAGCTGCCTGCCATAGAGTTGGATCGTACCACTGAAGTGACTCTGAATCTTTAAACTCAGTCGTGACACCCGTTCCACAGCCTGGGTCCTGCCCGCTGACAGCATAAAATCCAGCTCCTGAATTCAGCATGAACTCCCCATCAACTGGCAACCTCATCTCCAGCACAGCATGAGTGGTCTCCACAAACACAGACACTTTTCTTTGAGCCGAAAACTGAACTATGTCATTGCCACAAGGAATATCGCCTTTGTCCCAGTTGGTCTTATTCTCATAGTTTGTATCAGGAATCCACTGTTTATATAGGGCATTTGCTACCCCAACAAGACAGAAGAGCAAGAGCATGTCTGGTATTTTCAGCATCCTGGGTAATTGTGACAGCCTAAAAGAATATTGCGTGACCTTTGTTTCAAATCTTGTGACTAACACGGGTGCACACAGCTTACTAAGGGCACTAAACCAAATCAGCCTGCTCATGCAGGTAAAACATTTACATTTTCTGCTACAACGGACCGGTTTTATTGATAATTCCAAAACATCCTTACCACTGCATTTTCCCTTCAATGCATTTCTGCTTAGAACTAAAGTAGAAATGAATTCATTAGGTTTATATTGCTGCTATTGCCACTGACACTGCTATTTGTATACTCACTGAATTACATTAAGTCCAATGCAATCAAATGTGGTGATAATTCTGCTTCGTCATTAATGCCAGTTCTCTGATCAATGCAATAATTTAGCTTCTGGTCTAAATCATAGAGTGTGTGTGTGTGTGTGTGTGTGTGTGTGTGTGTGTGTGTGTGTGTGTGTGTGTGTGTGTGTGTGTGTGTGTGTGTGTGTCAACGTAAGGTTCTCAGTCAAATTTTCAAACATAATTAATTTGACTGCTACCAGCATCAGATACGCACCTTAATGATTAACCACCATCGAATTCATTTTCAGTGAGTAATGAGCATTTATATGCACATAAATCCATTCAGATGCTTAATATGAATGCATCAAAGTCCATATCGTTTACATTGTTTATTTTGCATTCGAAGGAGAGTGAGAATACCAGGAAAGCCATCAAGTTTACTGTATCTTGAATTTTCAAATGTCTAAGGTCAACAGGACTACACTTTCAGTCCGCACGACCAAAATAGCTCCTTCTTGGAAGCTGCGGGAATCTGCATAGTAAACAGACTCAAGTACCCGTCGCACTTGGATTTCCCTTCAGGCAGTGCCTGACGTGCGCCAGTATCACGAGCTAGTAGAGTTCGTTGTTTATGGAATAACGATCAAATACGAAACAGGACCTGACCAGCACAAGTGACGATTGGGGAAAAAACACCAAAATATGTGGTGTAAGTCTCCTTTGGGTGCGGTGAGAGATTAAACAATCAGCCAAAACTAATTGCACCTGTTTTTCGTCGTTTACGTGAGCACTGAGGAGGCTTTCTGTGCAATCTGACCTGCGCACACTAGAGCGCTGGCCCACTTAGTCTATGCTGTGTTTTCCAACTCAGTGTTCAGTTTAGATAAACTTTAACCCGAAAGCAACATACACCCTCTGGCATCTTGACACTAGTTTGAAAGTCCAACACGAACGCTGTAGATCAGTTTTCAAAGATTCGCTTTTCTTTCTGTCTGTCTGTCTTTCCTCTCTCTCTCTTTTTTTGGACAATCACATTTAAAATAGTGGTGGATGTAAATAATATTAATCCTGTAGCTAAAGGTGAAATATCGTTGTTTTCCATACTAAAAGACTCGTGGTGTTTTAGTACTCTTGGGTGCGCTTATATAGTCCTTCCCAACTTATTTTCTTTAGTAGGCTCATAAAAAAAATCTTGTATTTCTCAGCGGTTAACCTGTAAAGATATGGGATCATTACAGCTTCACTTAAGCTAAAGCACATGATCTTTTGTAGGAAAATGCCAAACGTTGTTATGACGGCTCATCCATCAAATGGTGGAACTGTGACACAAGTGGACAGCATCCAGCATTTGCCCAGTCCTCCCCATCCTCCCACTGTGGATGGTGCTAGTGAAAGTGGACACCATATGGAAGTAGTTAAAGAAAGGACTCCCCAAGGTGGTGAATGGCTCCTGTCTGGGATAATTTGCATCAACATCCTGATGCTTGGCTGTGCTCTGGTCAGCAGCAGCGCCTTCAATGTTGTGGCCATAACACCAGTGCACCGGCAAATCTTCCTCATCACCCTCCTCGTCCTTTCTATGTTGTGGATGCTGTTTTACATGGTCGTCACCTCCCGAAAGGATCATGCAGTCTTATTTAAAGATCGCCATGCTGGGCCTGTGTGGCTCAAGGGTGAGAAGTCCGAGCAGTGCTTTCTGGCTCTGTTTCTGCTTGCTCATTTCAGCTTAAACCCCTAATTTTTTATTTTTTTATATGTTGCAGCTGGGCTTGTGCTGTTTGGCCTCCTTAGTTTCCTCATGGACATCTTCAAGATTGCCACTTATGTGGGCTACCTTCACTGTGATTCTCCTGTTAAAGTAGCCTACCCCGTTGTGCAAGCTGTGTTTTTATTTTTCCAGGTTGTTGCATGTTATGAAAATTGTAAGAATATGCTCGCTCTTGCATGCTGCATTGGTAAAACTTTTAAAAGTTGTCTCTTCTAGACCTACTTCCTGTGGTTTCATTCAAGGGACTGCGTGCAGCTACACACCAACTTAACACGGTAGATTCTTTTATACATTTCATCTCCTCCGTTCATTCATTTCAGAGTATATAACATTCCTTATCTTTTTTCCCTCTTCAGATGTGGGCTTACTCTTACACTTTCAACTAACCTGGTGGTGTGGATGGCAGCAGTGACTGAGGAGTCGATTCACCAAACTGAGATAACTCATCTGAATATAAGTGTCTCGCACAAGTTGTACAGAGGTATTGAGCCGTAGCTTCCTGTTTGTAGATGAAGGTCAGTGTTTACGAGGAAAATAACGGATGGTTGCTCTTTCTGTTCCAGCCAACTACGGTGCCAAGAAGTGCACATGCAGTCATATGGCATGTGAGACCTTCAAAGAGGCCTTCTACTACCTGTACCCCTTCAACATAGAATACAGCCTCTTTGCTTCTGCCATGACCTACATAATGTGGAAAAACGTGGGCAGAATTGTTGAGCATCACAAGCACTACAAATTTAACTTCTATGTGAAAGATGTTTTCATAGGGCCTGTAGCAGGACTGCTCCTGGTGGTGGCAGGACTTGTTACATTTGTACTGTACAAGATTAATATACTCAAAGAAGACAAGGAGAAAAGAAATAAGGCCCTGCTGATTCATTTCATTATGAACATAGTGATTGTTAGCTTGATGTCCCTCTCCACTATGATTGGTTGCATTATTTACAGACTGGACCGCAGGGAATATGTATCAGACAAAAACCCCACTCGCAGCCTGGACGTGGGGCTACTGGTGGCATCCTCTTTGGGGCAATTCATCATTAGCTATTTCAGCCTTGTGGCTACAGTGGCGATGGGAGCCCAGGGTTACCTAAATGTGCTCAACCTGGCCTGGGCTGTGGTAATGGTGGTTGAGATTGGCCTGCAGAACTATTTCATCATTGAAGGCCTCCATCGGGAGCCCATCAATGTAATGCAGGCAAACGCCCGTGCTTTTCAAGATCACACCGAAATGGCCAATGACGTGGAGGGTCAAATATCAAGATTCTCAATTTCTAAAAAGCCAAGTTGGAAAAGAAGAGTTCTGAGGGAAGTGTGTGCCTTTTTGCTCCTGGCAAACATAATTGTAAGTTGTATTTGTGCTTATTGGACTATCTACAGTTGCAACAACTACCAGTGTTTCCTGTCAAAATGTGTCTAATTCCCTTTTTCTCTATTGACAGCTATGGATCATGCCTGCATTTGGGGCTCGTCCCCAGTTCGATCACTCCGCTGAGATATACTTCTACAATTACACAATGTGGAACGCAATTGTGAATATTGGACTTCCTTTTGGAATCTTCTATCGCATGCACGCTGTGGCCAGTCTCTTTGAAGTTTATCTAAGAGATTAACTAATCTCCTAGCTGGACTCATTATTTCAATATAGGTGTATAAAAAGTGAACAATTTTATGTATCAAAACATTTAATATGTTATTTAACTACCTTTAATAAATAAATAAATAAATAAATAAATAAATAAATGTCTTTGTGTTTTCAGTTTTCCCTATAGAAGGATTTAGTGCAGGGATTTGATATGTGGCGATGCAAATTTGTTCAAACCTTTTGCAGATTAAGTGACGAACAGGAGCATGATGCCACCTAGTGGTTAACATGTGAAGGTGGCGCTTTTACAGATTGCAGAATTGGACTTTGTGCAGAACTACAGCTACTCTTTATGAACCATTTACACACCTCGAATTTCAGATTTTGCTTTACAGCACTGTCATACATAATGTGACCAATACAGAATTTGCAGATACATGTTATATATTAGATTTTTTTTTTTTTTCAGGACACTTTAAGGAAAATACAATTTCAGCATAGAACATTATAAGCATTTCTCAAAAATGAAACCTGGTCATATACATAAAAACATACAATCTGTCTCAAAATATAATCACATAAATTTCAACCACAAAAGACAACTCAAAAAGGTGCAAGTTCACTTTAAAGCATTTCAAGTACAACAAATAATATTGGAATGATAACGTTGAGCTATACAAGATATGTTACACATCTTTGAAAGTTAAACAATATTCCCTCTTTCACTTTTATACTGCTAAAATTTGCCTCAGCCCTTACCAAACACTCCAGTCATCTCAGTGCTTTGACAAACATTCTGCGGTCTTAAGGTTTGAAGAAATGTACAAACACAGTTGTTTATGGACACTAGTGATAATTCAAACACTTTCTATCTTAATATAGACAGAAATCTCTACTCCACTCATCTGAATGACTCCCCTGTCTAGTTTGGTTGTGTCAGAAGCAAGCAACAGGTTTACAAGGATAGTTTCAACACAATCAGGTTTCCCACAAAACCAGCAGATACTGAAGGGATGAAGAAGCCTAGTGTCATTTTCATTGATAGTCTACATCCTCTGGATCTCAAATAGTCGGACGTCAGTGTCATACCAGATCGGAGGATCAACATTGCTGAAACAGAACAAAAGAAAATAATGGATTTGTTTTGATTTGCTTTTGAGGATATCGGTGTCCATAATTCTCATCTAAAATGCCTAACTCACCGCAAATAAACGACGCCCCACATGTAGGTGCGAAACCACATGGCGGTGCCTGCGTTGGCCTGATATTTCCTAATGAGGATGGGGTGAGGAACCGGCAGCAGGCCCACTAATGTGCCATGCTGTAGAAACTTTAGGATCTCTGATTCATCTGTTAGACCCCTGCAATGAAAGACACAGTAGACATTTACAGCATTTTTAGTAATATATCAAAACTTGCTTTTTGCAGTCCAATCAAAGCTAAGTGAAGTGTTTGCATACTTGTCGATGCAGATTTTCTCCACCTGGGGCACCAGCACCTGTAGAAGTCTCATGATGGTCTGCAGGGGTAGCTTACACTTCCAAGAGAGGACCTGGGATAAAAGCGAGCAAATCTAATTTGAGTTCTCATTCCTCTAAATATCCAACGTCCAACAAAAACTCAATGAGAGGCTGAGAGCAAACCAGTATTCTGACCCATTCTGGTGTGGGAGCCCAAAAGGACGCTGATGATGCACTTGATAAACGTCTTCTCTCCATTTCTGCTTCAGTGTAGAAAACATCCTAATAGTGTGAAGAAATAAATTTAGAAATATCCTCTTTCCACTGGAGCAAACCAATACACCCCGTAAAAAGGCACTTACTTCACTGTCCCTGCCTGAGTTAGACTCCGTGTCGCTGGTCCCAGTAACTGCACTTTGGTCTGGGTGGACAGTGTTTGGGGAGTCTGTCTTTGGAACTGACACCATGGTGCCATCCTCTGATACTTGGGACTTCTCAGTCAGTTTATCAATGCCTACAGGAAACCAGCATCATAAATCACAGGACATTAGTGAATACTTTACAGATGTGTCTGGCGACAATACTTCACTTTTATAGACTTACCAAAAAATTAAATGCAACACCAACTAATTTTGTGTTGTAACTAAAAAATGCATAGAGACTAAATTAAAGACATATAAATTCAATCTGCTAGTTCTAAGGCAGTCATTTTCATGTGCATGATGTGCATATGTACATGAAATACATGACACTTTATTAGTTATACATGTTCAGCATCTTGTATCTAATGAGCTAATAACATGGCAGCAACTCAATGTATCGAGGCATGTAGACATGGTCAAAGCAACCTGCTGAAATTCCAACCGAGCATCAGAATGGGGAAGAAGGGTAGTTTAAGTGACTGAACATGAAATGGTTGTTGGTACCAGATGTGTTGGTCTGAGTAAGATTTACAGAGAATGGTCTAAAAATAGAAAAAATATCGAATGAGCAGCAGTTCTCTGGGTGAAATGTCTTGTTGATGTCAGAAGTCAGGAGAGGATGGCCAGACAAAAAACCCCTGTCAGCTAAGAACAGGAAACTGAAGCTACAGTTCACACGGGCTGATGGAAAAGCTCTTCCAAGTCTGCTAAGTCTCAATTTCTGCTGCTACAGTCAGATAGTAGAGACAAAATTTGGTGTGAACAACATGAACGCTTGGCACATTGTCGGCCCCTTATTGCAAACTGAGTATTGTTTAAACCCCACAGAGGACTTGAGTATTGTTAATGACCATATCAGTCCCTTTATGACCAGTGTACCAATCTCCTAATTGTTGCTTCCAGCAGGATAACGCTCCATGTAACGAATCTCAAATTATGTCAAACTGTTTTTTGAAGAAGATAATGAGTTGACTGTACTTGAATGGCCTCCACAGTCACCAGATCGTAGACCTATAGAGCGCCTTAGCAATGTGGTGGAACAGGAGATTCTCATCATGAATTTGCAGCCCATAAATGTGCAGTAACTGTGTGGTGTCATATCAATATGGATCAAAATCTCCGAGGAATGCTATCCTCACCGTTTTTGAATCGTACCATGAAGAATTAAAACACTTCTGAAGGAAAAAGGGGGTTAGGGTAATAAAGTGTCCGGTGAAGATATATGTATATGTATAATTACAACATTACCGTACAAACAACACATTACCTGGCATAGCAACCAGGCTGGCCTTCAGTGTACCGGGCTCCGCTGGCACTGCAGGGTGTGAGCCCTCCATGGATACAGTCTCTTGGGAGCTGGTGCGGGAAATGACGTCGGGTGACTTCTTCTTCCTTTGCAAAGCTTTCTGGATGGAACTGGGGTCAGAGGGCAGGTTGGCCAGCTGATGGAACACATTACGCTTGCGAATTATGGCATAAACCAGGTTGCAGTTTCCTGGGGAGAGAAACATGGACACTTGTGAAAATAATGTATCTCACAACAAAAGAACTCTATCTATCTATGCCTTGAATGTCTCCAGCTTTCTCTTACCATCAAACTGGTACTGGATAATGTTGTTGAAAGCCTCAAGAAGGAAAAAAACCAGGTGATGGTTCTGAGCTGCAGAGAACAGGAACCAGGTGGTGGAGAAGGCCTCCAGCAGGTGGAGCAGTTTATTAGCTGCTACCATTGACAGGCTCTTCAAGTAAGGGGAAACTGAAGGATAAGCAGGAGTATTAAAAGGGTGTGAAATAAAAACTGTAACAACTATTTCTCATGGCGTGGTTATGTTGAAAACAAAATCTGAAATAGAATGCGTATTCACCATTTACAATGATGGTTAGTAGGCAGTCAAAGAGAGGCTGGAGACGCTGGTGGCCTGTTGTGATTATCTTGTGAAACACCTAGAAACCAAACAGAGCCACAGCTGTAAAACTTCACTGTATTTGAATTAGTTAGCTATCAAGAAAACTCCCATTTCAGCACAGCAGCAGGTGTGTCTCACCACTATAAGGAGGTCAGCATGAGTCCCTGTGAACACCGGGATGTCCATAGGCACATGGAGAGAATAGGGCTTATTCAAGCGCACGCCAAAGTTTCTCTCACCGCTCAGCAACAGCAAAATGAACACACCAATGTGCATGAGTCCAACACGTGCTGCAGAAAGGACAAATCACACCAGAAATTGATAAATGCATGCTTCTAGTAGAGGTTTGTCGTGTGCAGTAAAGCAACTGAGGAGACTCACACTGGTCGGCCCGCGCATCATTCAAGTAGTACAGTATAGGAACCAGGATATCCAACACATCACTGCTCTTCAGGACAAAAAACAGGAACTTCTACAGTGGGAACACAAAGTAGATTGTGACGTCAAATGAAGGCACCTTTTAATGCATCGCCTTCCCAAAGAAGCCTCTATCTTTGTTCTAACCTTATTGAAGTCGCAAAGTTTCCAGAAAAGCACCAGAAGCTCCTGGTGGAACTGGATCTTCTTGGTGGAGTTAGGCAGGTAAGTCTGGGTCAAAGGGTTGGTCAGCAGACGAGCGAGGCCTTTCAGTACAAAATCAAAGTCCTACCATTGGGAGACCACAAAGATGCAGATTTTCACAATGCAATCTTTACAGTAATGATATTGGAGGATTTTTAAGAAACACTGATATGCATACCTCCTCTCTGTGAATCCTTGACAAATAATTCACAAACAGGTTTTCTGGTCCTGTAGACTGATCCAAACAAATTCAGAAAGATTTATTTGAATAACATTAAACAAATGCAATAAAGCCATCAAGTGTCTTTGTCACAGTCTTGAAGTTACCTCTTGTTCCTCTATGCTGGATGGAGAGGCAGGGGGGTGGGGAATCCCTCCATCATGCTCCAGTGTCACAATGAGGATCTGTACCGCCTGCTCCACCAGCTGCTCCCGGTAGTCAGAGAAGAGCAGGTGGTTGTACGGGATGCCATAACCCACCGGGTCATAAGCGCACACCACATTCAGGAGAGACGTGAATAGAGGCAGAGCATGTCTAGGAACAAACAAACAATGTCACTAAATTCTGTGTTACCAAAAAGGATCATGCCAAGGATCACATTTTAATGTGAATTATGATACATTGTCATTGCAAGGAAATGCTCTGTTTTGTTTTAAGAGAAATGCTGTTTTGTCAATTAGACAAAAGAAAGAAAGGAAGGCTGCACAAAGACTCTAGACAACCAAAAATCTTAATTTTGTAAGCAATCCACCTTTTATTTTTTGCAATTTTATTTACATCTAAGAGATAACTGAACCATGACACATCACCATGGTAATATAGCAAGGTGTATTTCACGAACACTGGGGGTTTTGTGACTGAGTTTGAGTGTTGTATTATTTTACTTTCAGCACTTATTCTTGGTTGGTTTCTTTATGTTTATACTCTCAGACCTTTTTGGTTTCTGAACAACTATTTGAATTCTTCTCATGGTAGTTTGTTAATATTTAGTTCCTCAAGTATTCGGTTTCTTTTCCCCCCTCTGTGTTCTTTGTATCCTGTTGTCAGCTCTTAGCTATGTGGTAGGTGCTTTTCTGTCTTGTTATTTCCTGCTTTATTTTGTCATTTGTCTCCTAGTGTCATGTTTTAATTTTACTTGTTATTCTGATTTAATTCAGCTGTGTCTCCCAGGTGTCTCCTCACTGCACCAATCACCCCTCTGTGTATTTATAATCATTATCTTCCTTTGTCCTTTGCCAGCCCGTCTGTGTTCTCAGCCTGTTCAGTCCAACCTGTTTGTTATGGTTCCTTGGTTTCAGTGGTTGATTTTCTGCTTTTTATTTCTATTGACTTATACTCCACTAGAAGAAAAGTCATTCCTATTTAGCAAGATTGACCTCTAAAGTCAGCATTTGGCTCCATCGCTACATTTATGTGTTTATGTGTGTGTGTGTGTGTGACATGGTAAAAAGTCAAAACCTTCTGTCAGTTCTACGGTTTACATATAAGGAAATGATTAAAACATATTCTAGTCCTTACTGTGTCACCCTGAGATGAACAACAGCATGACATATTACACTTTATCTTTATTTATTTATCAAAAACTGAAATAAAATTGAAGAAAATGCACCATTCACTAGCTTGAAGAACTGCCTTTATCAGCAATAACTAGAACTACTTGTTTTCTCTATGACTTTATCAGTCTTTTCCACCATTATGAATGATTTTTCACCGACTCTTCTTTACATGCATAACCCAGTTTCAGCCAAACTTTAGCTGTCAGACAGAAAAGTTCAGTGACTGCAAAGTGCCCAAGAAAACAAGCATAAATCATCACCCTTGATAATTGGTATGAGGTGTTTGTGCTGATATGCCTTGTTTGGTTCTCTGTAAATGTGGTGCTTTGCATGATGACCAAACATTTCTGCTTTGGTCTTGTTTGCATAAAGGACACTGATGTTTTCAGATGCAACTTTTCACATGCAACTTTTCACATGTAAGCCATTCTTTTTAGAGAGAAGATGCTTATTTTTTCTTTTATTGCTTTGAAACAACATGAACTTTTTTCTTTTTGAGTCTGACATGCAGCTTGGGTTTTTTTGCAGTTTCTATGAGCACTGCGCTGTCTGACCATTGGGTAAATTTGCTGGGATGCCCACTCCTAAAAAGACTGGTAGCTGTCTTGAATATTTTTCACTTGTGAATAATGTCTCTCGCTGTAAAACAATTGAAACGGCCTTATAAACCTTCCACTGCCAAACTATCTGTTTTTTTAGAGGTTCTCACACTTGCTGATGATCAGTTAATAAAGTATATTTGGTTAGCAGCACCTGGCTGCTCTTAATTCCCATGGAACCAGACAGGATGTACTTGGTTTTGTGACAAACAGCTTCGGTAGTCTGGTTTAAGTTGTGTTAAGTGATGAATGACATGCTGTCATATGTCATAGTTCATCTGAGGTTGTATTTACCTAATTTTGAGATGTGCTAAGGGTCATGTTTTTTTATCGTGTCCTGTGAGTAAAACTTTAGAATTGGATTTTAAAATTTGTGTACTTCTTCTTCTTTTTTTTTTATCATTGCTGTGTGTGTGGATGTGCTTTTATTTTCCATTACCTGTTTTCTGTTGAACAGAAAAATGTCACCCAAGGATTGAGGATAGTGTTGTCTGATGAGGGAGGGAGGTACATGGCCTCAGAGAAGCAGGTCAGTAATAATCTCAACAGTTCTGTCCTGAAGCATGGAGATTGAAAAGACAAAAAAAGGAAAAGTAAATTAAATCACACACACAAAAATAAGATTGCATTTTAGATTTTACCAGGCAGAGCTGCACACTTGAGGCCAACTCACCTATTCAGATCATGGATGTAGTTTAGAGGGGGCGACTGTGCAAATCCCACCCCTGCCTCCCAAATGTATTCACAGCTGTCTATGGACTGCATGCTCTCTACTGAGTCCTGGATAAAGTCACAAACACACACACACAGACGCACACACACACACAATCCAGTCAAATAGCTTTATAGCTACATTTCCTGGTCTTAGATTTGCAAAGTAACTTATTCAGTGACTTAGAATCAATTGTAGATAATGGGAAGATTGACATTGTCAAACATTGTTAACTCTTGGCAAGAAACAGTATATGAAACCTGATCTCTTGTATATGAATTCTAATAATCTGCCATTGCCATCCAGATTGTGGGTAGGTATAATTTGCTGTTGCTGTCACTTTTTATATAAAAGATAATTTCACTTTTGTTGCCATAACAGACTTTTCTGACATCTACCTTAGCATTGAAATTATTACATGAACAGCAATGGGGAGTTCAAAGTTACAGACTGAGCAACATTCTTTTCATACTCATGGAGAATTCTTCCTTTTGTCGCTGAGAGAGTGTCAGCCACCAGAACATAGCTCGGTGCTTCGGTTAAACTTGAGTGGCAGGTTAGTTGGGTAATCTTCGATCAGGAAGAAGGAAACAGTGCCTGAAGAAATATGTCTAACGTCTGGAACAATGTTAGAGGTCAAGGAATAAATGTTTGTGCCGCACTATTCTGTCAGCAGTAACTTCTTGTGCTGGATGGAGGTAGGATGACAAATTAATGACACTGGACTGTACCATGTCAGAAGGAAAGTTGTTACTCACGGGGCCCCTCTTGTGACTATGCACAGTGAAGTCAGGGCAGAAGAGGAGGTCAGCAATAGCCAGGAGCAGCGACTCGGCCAGTGGTCGAGCTCCTTCATCATCATCCAGCTCGTCTGTCTGAAAAAATGTGGAAAAAGTGGAATCTTTAAAAATATTTACATTTTTTTAAAGAAAAGTAAGAGAATACACCTTTTATATCTGGAATGAGGGAATTTAGCTTCACTGGAATAAAACATTCCCAATTTGGAAACCACAGGGCTTATCTATCATATTTTTTAGAAACAAACAATAATCAGACCCCCAATAATCAGACCCAGCCAATATAACTCCCCCAATAAAATTATGAATTATCTTGCTTAAATAGGCTGTTGATTTTCTTTACTCATTTCAGTTATTACCAGCAAAATAGTTCGGCACAAAGTTACGCCCATGCACTCACCCCAGCCCGCCCAGCACCAGGCACTGTAGACCAGAAAAATCCTCTCCAGTCCTGGTCCTCAAAGATGTAGGGAAGGATGCGGGTCAGGATGCGACAGCAGTTCAAGACTACCTGCTTTTCTTTCTCAGAGGGACAACCAGACTCTGCTCCCTGGACAAGCTTCTCCACGGCCTGAAGAATCCAGAAACATTGTAAGCAGATGATTATATTCGGTATGGAACATGACCTACATCTTCTGTACTGATATATGACACTAATCATTTAATTCAGTTTGATATTGTGTTTTAATTCAATTTAAAAGCAGTGAATATGCTTCATCTACACAGGTGCTAGATCTTATTTAATTAACGAGGCATTACCCACACAGCACACCTCACTAAACATCAAGGATCTATAGTTTTTTATAAAATATTTTGTAATAATATAATTATTTTAACAATGAAATCTTTCCAAACCAGAATGTCACCATGAGGAAAACAGCTATCCATCCATAATCATAGATCTTAATATGCAATCAACTACTAGTTTGGGGACATAAAGATATAACAGCAGTTATCAAGAGTCATGCTCATTTGTTTGTTAGGAAACATGGCACCATGTTAAGCACCAGCAGTCTTACCAACAAACAGACAAGCATACTTAATCTTTGTATCTGCAATTTTTGGACCTTTTAACAAAGATTTGCTTGGTGATTTATTATCTAAATTTCATCAAAAACACGCTGCAGACCGCGTCTAAAAATAAGCAAGAACCCCTTTGAACCTGCTCAGCTTTCAAGGGCTCTCATTCCCACCTCTTCATTTAATTATGCTGTGAGCCCCACTGTGTTTGTTTCTGACAGGCAGCTTCAAAACGGAAGCTGGTGGCTAGAGACGGGAAGCAACGGGAAAAGGAAGGGGAGGTGACTCATTTATTCAGACATCTAAGAGCCTGTGCAGGGCTCTGCAATCAAAATAAGGCACAGTTTCCAAACAACAGCATTCCATTATGTAACACAATATGCGGCGAGAGTTTATTTAATGCTTACTTTATAACAAAGGGTCGCTAAATTTGAGGGGGACTCCTCTCGAACAGCTCTTATCTCTGCAGCTGGCACCAGTGCAAAAACATCCTGGACCGTGGTGGTGGTGTCTGCCCAGAACTGATCCCAGAAGGCATCGTCTGTGGCTTCCACTGGCTGGAGAAAAATATGTGCACATTTCAGTTCCCTTTGAAGCAAAACTGAGCATTTAACGTCGGCCAGACGTTTTATTTTATTTTATTTTATTTACAACAGCCTTGATCTTGCGCTGCACAGCATTAAAATCGCATCTGACTCCTTTACCTTAATACAAAGGTCTACACGCTTATGCTTTCATGTGTTATATACATAATCAGAGCTCATGGCAATGTAAACACAATTGCTTGTTTTAGCAGCAGCGCAAACAGTATCTGTGACACTGACGGCACAGTCCACCTGCCGCATCTGCAAACGTAGTCCAGACCTACGTCATCACCTTTGATTTTGCTGTACGCCATAATGTATAATCATCTGACCTGAACGCGTACAGCATTGAGAAATCAAACAAGCAAAAAACAAACAAAAACAAATTACGGTGACAAAGCAGAATCTGTGACAATTTAATCCAGTTTGGTAAAAAATACGACACAGGCCTGTTTGCCGCGTTACATTCAGATGATAAATATTTATAATCTGCAAAATAATAAACAGACGTGACCCGAAAAGGCTGCATGCAACCCGAGATTAGTTTATTTTTATTTATATATGTATATATATTTTTTCTTTTGCTCCTGCGTCGCAAGCGTTATCCCTTCATCTCGTCGACGATGCTCCTCGGTGCGCCCACTGGCTCTGTCTTTTAACGATTTATTTAGTTGGATAGAATATACATATATACTACTCATAACCCACCTGTGTTTTGGTCGTCAGCTGGATAACTGCCTTCCTGAAGTTCAGTTTAGAGTCGGTGCTGCCCATTGCGGTTATTTGCCTTTATACACAGAAGGACCGCTGCTAATGACAATCCCTGATAATCTCACCTCCGTCCTTCGCTTGAGTCATTGGCGGAGACAATTTTTCACTCTATTGGCTGGCTGGGCAAGCAGGCTGCACTACAGACTGCAACTTCCGGGTTGAAAAGATGCCAGCCACTCACTTCAGAGTGGGTATTTTGTTTTAAGCCTTCTATCTGCCATACAACAGAAAATACAGTATAATACATGGCAACCTAATCTGCACGTCTACGCTTCAGTATAAAATATCCATAAGAAGGTATATGGGGAAATAGACTTCAGCTTATTGCTTTGTTGATTTGTTTCTGTTGAATAGTCTCAGCCCTCAAGACAAACATTATGACAATAAATGTGTTTGCAAATGGCGACATCCTATGGGGAAATTAATGTGGTATAAATGGGGTTGACTTGATTAGACGATGTATATTTTCAGGGTTAATGTGCTCTTTAACGTCAGTTCTTGTGTAGAACTTAATTCTCTGATTGCTTTGTTACTTTCGGTTACCACAGAATCCGGGAACATGTGGCAAGGGATTTGTGCATTTGACTGACATCGAACCAACAACCTTTTGCTTCTAAAGCGAATGTACAAAACTTCACGCTATAATTGCCAGAATACTGTTACCTTTAGGTGTTCTTCCTTTCAGTCCCGAGTCACCTTTACGCTTATATTTTTAACTTATGAAAAAGGAAAAGCGTGCATTACACAAGTTAGCTTTATTTTCTGTTGCTTATTTCTATTGCCCTTGTTATTAACCTTCACGTCTATACTGGTATATATATATGCTTTGTTCTCCAAAAAAACAAAGCCATGTGAGTTAGGGTTCGTTTTTTCCTAATGGTCTTTAAAGGCACCATAATTGGTCTTTGCGCAGGCGCAGTGCCATGTAAACACAACAGTTGCGGTTGGTTGTGCGTGTTATCAGTAGCAAGTATCGTTGGCTAGGTTGAGTTTGAACCCTAGTAATTTTATTTCGATTTAAGAGTGCAATAGTCCCGAAAGGGAGTAAAAATTGTACTGCGTACTGTAGTTAGCTAACATATGATAAGAGGATTCCCGTTAGCTTGCGGTGACGTTAGCATTAGCTTGGAACCAATGATAAAGCGCTTTAGGACAGGCTTGTTAACTACCTAGCTCGTCAACGCCTGATCTTTTTTGTTGTCAATTAACGTTACGTCGAAATTTTTGTGTGGTTTATCACTCTAACTGATGTCTTTGGCACTGTCACTGAAATGGAAAACTGTATCGCATTGTTATTCAGCGTAATTAGCTAATCAGGCAAAGTTAGCTAAACTAACAGGCCGTCGACTGACAGGAAACGAGCTCCGTTAACCAGCAAATATCGCCAGCCAGCCGGCTCCTCCTGTCTGCTCAGAAGAAAATAAAAAGAACCTCCTCGTTTAGGTTGCTCAAGTGTTATCATATGTTGACTGAAAGCAGGTGAGCTTGCAATTTAACACTATTTGAGTAGATTGAGTAGTGATTGAAGTAGAGTTGGCTCGACGTTTCCGTGGCCTTTGTTGCAGGACCCACGTAAAATGTTGAATATGCTAACAAAATAATCATGGTTCCAGCAGCTGTAATTGGTCACAGCAACTGTATTACTTTAACAACTGTAGTTCGGTAGGTCTGTGTTGTCTTCGAAGTGCCGTTGAGAATATACCCAGCTAGCTGGTCTTGAATATAACAATGGCAGCTTGCAGTGACTTTGCATAATAATCGTCATGTATACACTGTAGCAGGGATAAGTCATTGCTTTTAAATTTGCCTACTCTGCGATTAACTGAAGAATTAGGTCTCATATCTTGCTTATATTTGTTTTTAATAAGCTGGTGAGGCCACATTGATCTTTACCTATTTTGCCTTTCTACCTGAGCAGGAAACGGCAGCACAGTGGTGGTGATGAGGAGAATGGCCACCTGGTGCCCCAAGCCAAAAGGCAGACCAGAGCACATCCCCTCTCTCCTGAGCCTGGCCGTGATGCCTGGGACTCTGAGGTACAAGCGTTAACTGAAACTTGCATTAAGCCTGTTATTCAATTCATTTAGAAACTATAAAGGAAGTTAACATGATACTCACAGAAACCTGAATAGAAATGCAGTGCTCTGAATAAGCATTTCTTATTTTTTGCATATCATAAAGCAAATTTTAATATTATACAAAGACAACTGGTGTGAATACAAAATGCAGTTTTTAAATGATGATTTCACTTATTAAAGGGAAAAAGCTATCCAAACCTACCTGGCCCTATGTGAAAAAGTACATCTAATAACTGCTTGTGCCATCCTTTGAACCAAGCCTCACCGCAAGAAGGTCCTGAGTTCAATTCCCTTATCAGGCCGGGGTCTTTCTGTGTGGAGTTGCAGAATCAGAAAGACTTTATTTATCCCCAAGGGGCAATTAACATACAACAGAGCAGCATGACGTTGAAGATAAGGACAGGGCATAAACAGGCAATAAGAGTGAGATAATAAATACACAGAATATACAGTATGTACACAGATTACACAGTTTTGAAATTAAAGTGACTGAAAGGTGAATAAATAACTGTGAGTAAAGTGTCGTTTGCATGTTCTCCCCGTGTTTATATGGGTACTCCGGCTTCCTCCCATAGTCCAAAGACATGCAGTTAGTGGGGATAGGTTAATTGGAAATTCTAAATTGCCCATAAGTGTGAATGTGGGCACGACTGGTTGTCTGTGTCTATGTGTTAGCCCTGCGACAGACTGGCGACAGACAGGGTGTACCCTGCCTCTCACCTTAAGACAGACAGACAGATAAACAGTAGAGAATGGATGGATATGATGTTGATGAACAAATTTAATTTTATGGCGGTTGTAATGGAACTCAATCCCTCCAAAATGTTCAGCTTTTGTCTCGTTAGTCCACAGAATATTTTCCAAAACTTTCAATTAAAGATATTAAGATTAAAGTTCATTTAAAACATGTATTTTGTATTCACTCAGGTTATCTTTGTCTAATGTTAAAATTGGTTTGACCCGAAACATGTCAGTTTTCCAAATCTGCAATAAAAGAAAACAATAGGTGCACTTACTTGCACCCATAATGTCACTGCGCAGTTGAAACTGTTGTAAAACTATGACTATGTTTGTTCCTTAGTTTGAAATATCCCTTGGTTTTCCTGTATTAGTCTGTGTACGTGTGTTATTTTAACTTTGTAGTATTTAATTTTATTTTTAGTCATTTATGAAGCTATGAATGGTAATGTTAATATCTGCATTTCAGTCATCCAACAGTGAGAGCAGCAGCAGCATCAGCAGTCCTGAACGTGCAGCTGGGAGCTGCGTCAGTCAGTGTGCTCAGGGCCCCTACAGTCCGCTTAGTGTGGGCAACTCTTTGGAGCCCATGAACCCAGTGTCCTACCTGCATATCAACCGCATCCTGAAGGAGGCCCACTTCCAGAGCCTTCAAAACCGAGGTCACCTGAGAGACACATGACGACATAGCGTCCCTCTGTCTGCCGCCAGAGGACTGAAGCCCTGAGACAAGTATGAGCATCACATGCTGAATCACTTCACACAGCTCTTCCCCACCCATCTCCAGTAACTGTGGTATGTCACAGCTCTATAGATGTGTGGATGGAGACCAGCATCTGGTCATGTATCTGAGGATGGTTCATCATTAAAATTAATCATAATGATAATCATTTTAGCAATAATAACTGTGATCAACAACCATTCTTTTGATCCACTTATTTTCCGACCAGTCTGGTTTACGTGCTTCTCCGGGAGCCTTGTTGTGACTAGATGATGATGATGATGAATCCATGTATTTTGTCTTAAATGTTGTGTGAAAACAAAACGAGCTGCCGAAGTGGCACCGTACACAATTTTAGGCTGGTCAGTGTGACTGCTTTAGGCTTCTAGTAGGGTAATGGGGGTTGTAAAATGCTGAATCAGATGTCTGTGTAAGTACATAGACCAGTCTCAGGGAGGATTTGCACTTGTCTTGGACTGCTCATTTGCTTTCATATTCAGACAGGGACTACTTCATGGGGGGCTGTAGACCATGGGTGTTAACTTGGCAAAGGACGAGATGTTTTCAACCCTTAATTAGTAAATCAGGTATCTAAATGTTTTGTAAATGCATCTCAATCAAACGTGTTAGTTGGGTCACAGAGAAGGTCACATTTTTGAAGGATTGATAACACTCCACCACAGAGAATTTCCAACAGTTTGACTGGTAAAATATTTTCAGTGCGTTCATTCTTGTGTTCATTTTCACATAGTTTAATTTACTTCTGATTTTGACATTTACCATGTGTGGATCACTTGAATCATATATTTGGTTAGTTCATGTTAATAATAACAAGATACTGAATTTAAAAAAAAAAAAAAAAAAAAAAGATGGACCAGTGCTTTTGCTTTTACTTTTTTTTTTTTTTTTTAAATTCAGTACCTTGTTATTTTAGTTTGAAAGCCAAGTCACTGCTAAGCAGCTAGCCCCACCTTTTTTCTGCTAGCTGGGAAACCGTCAGCTGCCTTCAGTGAGTCTGTTATCCCAAGAAGGCTTTTTTCTGGCTCGGTAAGAAATCAGGTGTAAGCTGAAAGGTCACTTCAGCCAGAATCTGCAGCAGATGCAGAAATTGTACATGTTTCATAATGCAAAGCTTAGCAGACTTGCAGATCAGAACAAGAACCAACATCTTTAGCTGTAGTCCAATTCAATGGCGTTTAAGTCCATTTGTGGAACGTGATACGTACTGGAGAGGCAGGGAAATGACATGAAAACCACCAGAATAGCCTCCTGGCCAACATGGGAGCTAGGCTAAGGTTGGTAATTGCAATTAGACCTAAAATAATATAGCTATGTATTGCAAGTTTTTGAAAGTTATCTGATAAGATTGGTCGATCACTCAGCCCTTAATGCAGACTGTGAATCATCTATAATAAGGTGCACTTGTAATTATAATGTTACTGTTTTAAATAACGACTGGATGAAGCCATTTCCAAATGAATATAATAACAATCAAAAGGGACAGTGGGAATGCTCTTATTTGTCTATATTATGTTTTTTCTTATAATAATGACAATAGAGACTGGTTGGTATAAAATTGAGTGGACAAAGCTGACTAACAAAAACACAAGAGTACTTTGATTATTGTGAGTTGAGCTCAGACGAAGTAAAGATAATTTTAGTGTTTTGTGACCATGGAAAAGTGATCCAGTATGAGTTACCTTTTATCTTGTGACCACAAAGAGAAATCCAAACAGTAATAACACCCATTAGCTCTACAGCCTTCCAGATGTCTTACTTTCTCAGTTGTTTTTTTTCTTTCCTTTATTGTACAGGGGGATGGTGCATTTGAGGGACAGCTAGTTGTTTCTGTCCAGACAGAGTTGCAGTGCAGCCTTTTAGGTTTAAAAAAAAGAAAAAAAGAAAAAAAAAAAAAGGCTTGTACTGCAATTATTACTGGAGCCACTAAAGAGCAGATAGTTTTTCTGCCTGTGAACTACCATTCAGATATTGCTGCATGAGTGTCCCTCTGCACCAAACATCCAGGTGGGTTTCTAACATCCTGTTGGGATTGATTTATTTGAATCATTGTCCCAGGAGTAAACTCAGCTGTGGTTTTTGTTTTATTTTAATTTTTTTTTTAACTGTCATGGCAGAAATGAAAGCCTTTTGAAGATGTGGTTTATTTTTGTTCAATTTTATATTTTTTCTATATTATATTTAGTAATGTACATGATATTAATGTGGCACTGATTCTTTTGTGAATATCCCCTCATTTCATAAATAAAATTTATTGTTTTTTCAACAGTTGTCTTTCTTTTTTTGCTCTTGGTCACCAAATGTTTTATGGTTTCCAAAGTAATGATGTCTTTTGGTTTGTTGTTAATATATCAACTCTTAATTTTCAGTACGAGAAGGAATGTTTTCTGTTGGCTATTCATGCTGTCAGGTTTGCTCATTGTGTAAAGTCTATGCATACAGGTATCCCATCTATCCACTTTTTATTTTTTTTTCCTCCAGTAATGAATGGCTCCCCATGCACTGAGACCATCTTTAATGAGACATGACCTGTGTCTAAGGGAAGCACAATGAAAGGTTTCTTTAATTAGCATGCTATGTGTCCTTGTCACAGACACAGTAATAGATTACATACATTAATGCACCACATGTAACCACGGTTACCTTACTGGCTACTGTGGGTGCTCATTACTTGCCTCCTTTGATTCACCCACTCCACCTCTGCTAAATTAGAGATGACAAATGGGTTAGAGATGTTCCCGCATTGTGCAAACATACCTCTTTCCGCAGGTGCATGACTTAACTAACATACAGCAACATACAGCCTTTCATCTAAGCATCATCATCTGAAGTATATCTGAATATCCTCTTGTAGGATTTAATTTCTTTTCCCAATATGTATGAGGGGGGAAAGAAACCTATTAAAGAAATATTGCATCTAAAAATGAAGATCAAGCAAGACATCAGTAGGTTCTCTTTAAGATGATGATATAAAGTAATAAACTGTAAAAGGTACAACAGCTAAAATTGGCCAAGGGCTGTTTTTATTTTAACCAAGTGTGAAATTATTTATTTAATTATGAATTAATCTAACTTTTATGATCCTGTTTAACATTAAGTGTCATTGAAGTGTTGCGAAAGCCCAAAGGCTGCTCCTGCACCAACCTGCCATTCAAACAACCCCAGTAGGCTTGAGTGTGCATCCCAGTCTGTGTGCTGTGGAAGCGGCAGATGTTCTAAGCACAGATGTTCTCAAACAGAGCAGCAGAGGGCAGCACACTCTGTTAGCTAGACAACGGTGTTTCTTGGAGTCTGAAACTCATAAACAGTAAACAACTCCACAGCAGGATCAAGACATGTGAGCTACATAGAAGATATTTATCTTTAATCTGTTGTTACATAGAAACACACACACATACACACAGAGTCCTTTCCTTTCAGCACACAGATATGAAGGTGGGCGATGATGAATGGCTCCCATCAGTTGAGTGGAGAGGCAGGAGAGAGTTAAATGCACTGTCCTTGTTCTGCGGTCTATGTATGCGCATACATTGTTATATTTTTACCATGGCCAGCTAAAAAATCTGGGTTAGTCTATGGCTCCTTTTCTGTGTGTCCTTTCGGCTGATTCCCATCTCGCTTTAAAGGTGAATGCACGGTGAACACCAGTTACACACAACAGTGCAGGCAAACAGAGAAACCTGTGCATGTTTTACATTCATCAGTGTCTGGTTCACCTTCAGTTTCAAGATTTGCAGATACTGAAGCTCCCGGAATGATCTAACCAACATTGTTCTAAATAATGTTCACAGGGCAGTCCCTCAAGTAAGGGGCATTCAGCTGTATATATATTTATACGTATAAGTGTAAGGACTGAAAGAACATGAGAAAAGACAGAAAAAGTCTGTGTTAAGCTGCTGTGGTCACCTTTGACTCTGTTTGCCAGATTCTGGCTGAAATGTATTTGGGCAGCTGTTGCCTGGCATGAAATGGTGATTGGGTTGGCATCAAGTATGGTGTTTTCCTTCTCCAGCCAACACAAACATCTGCTTTGCCTCCCATCACCATTTCGCCCGATATCAAACAACAAAGCTCGCCTGCTCTGCTGCCCCCACGGCCATCCTAAGGATTAATGACCCACCGAGCACATTAGCAGTGCCCTATTGCCCCTGCCTGGCTGGGGCTGGGAACAAGGAAAGCCAGGACAGGCAAACAAGGAGAGGGAAGGATTAGTGGTCGGGATGATAAAGTACTTTACAGGTCAGGAATCAAGATGAATATATTTTCAGGTGATTGTGAAATGTTGAGTATTTTCTCTTTATATGCTTGGCATTGATCAATATTTTTACTGCCAGAGTAAAAATATTGCAATATCTGAAAAAAACAACACAGCAGCAGGGAAAGTCATCTGAGGATAGAGGTCGTTAAAATACAGAATGTATGGCTACTAAAGCACAGCACTCAGGCTAAAACGACTTGCTCTTAAGTAAAAACAAAAACTAAGGATCTTCTTCCTTCTCCTTTATGAGCTGACCTGCACTGCTCCTGTGAGTGCTCACTCTTTCCTAAATGCTGCTGTCCGGGTGTGGACGGTAGGGCTGGATTATCTCAGTGACTGTAGCCTAAACATGCAGCTCCAATGCAGCTGAGACACAGTCGTCATTTTCCCGAGCAAAAGAAATCACAGTCCGGCCTCTTTCTATAGAGCTCTTTTAAAGCTTTGACCGGACTGACCAGACAAGGAAGATAACCAGCTCCGCATGCTTGGGTCGCTGTCTCCAGTCCACTTTATGGCCTCCCTATTCAATTTCACACAATACATTCCACGGGCAATGTACAGTTTAAGCTTTTCATCGCACAGCCGAGTCTGGGCCCCAATCGGACACTATAAACGTTCATCCCAGGAAAGAGTTCTGTGTGTCACATGCACGCTGCAGCTGTTCCTCCTTTTATGGATGCTTAGGAGAATATTCACCCACGCTGTCTTGTATTTGTAAAATGTGATGTTTACGTGGTTGCGTTTTGCTCTGTTGAGCTGTCAAAACTTGCAGGCTTTCAACCCAGAGAGCTCTGCAGAGAATAAGTGCAATAGTTTAGAGAGTGTCATGCTAAGTGGGACTGTTTAGGGTTGGCTGGGTAGAACATGCACTCAGCACACCACCATATAGACTGCTGTTTTCTAAATGGACCCTATTAACTGAATGGAAATGGGCTGCACTCAGGCCTGCGTTGTTAGTTCAGAGAGGACAAGCTACGCGGCTCACGCAGCCTGGTGTCGTCTCAACACGGCTGACCTGCCACACTGGCATGTTTCATCACCAGAGGACCGATATGGCGCCGCTCGCAGCCACCAAAGGGCAATTTGTTGCATTTGGACTATAACTGTCAGGAAGAGATATACCCTCACTTAAATAGCCGCCCATAATCTGCCCCTCTCCCTGTATTATCCTAATTGAACCCATGGGCGGCCAACACCATCAATAGCTGAGCTCATCTGCAAATTAATAAAACATGGGCCTTCACCAACTCTATGTCTGTGATAGAGCTTGGAGCTACTTAGACACACTAAAGGAGAGAGTGTTTGTGATTTTTATTTGGAGAAGAAATGGAAGTACAATAAAATGTTCTCATTTTGTTTTCCAGCGGTGATGAGCACAACTTCTTATGGCTCCCATGGTCAAACATGCATTTCCTAATGAGATCCTTTATCTTCTTCTCCTTCCAGTAATGGAAATGCCTATGAAAACCATTATACACCACTTACCTAAACATCATTGTGGTAGTTACCTTGTCATACAGTGATGCTAGATCACAGATTGCAGGTTCCAGCTGATTCAACAGGTGATACGATGTTCTGTGTTTTTTCCTCACTGCTGATGTGAGACCACATATGCCTCGGTCAGGACTGAGACATGCTGGCACCATCAACAAGTGCCACATCAGCGCAAGTACAGGACGGCGGGGCTTTTGACTAGTGTTTATTTTGACTGTCTGGACCGAAGCCCAGCGTGATGTGGGAGACGACGAGAGAGGTGGTCATCATAATAAGACCTGCTTCTTAATAACAACAAATCCTCGAGGACACTAAGAAAACAGCCCGACGTTATTAAAGACATCTATCACATCTCGTGGGCCGTTAATCACTCAGTCACCATCGCTCCCTCCACCTCCTTTCGCCACTGATGATCACTCTTCTCCCGAGTGTGCAACCAAGGCCACAGTGACCAAACTTTCCTCTTCTTGCTCTTTTTTCAATCCCATGCAGCTTTCTTCTATGTAGCACAAGGACCTTTGTTTTCACACACACAAAAAACCCACAGCAAAGACTTTCAAAGACTTTGACCTCCCACCGGTCCCCGAAAAGGAAGGCCAGGTCCAAAGTGGCATCACTCTCTGAGGGAAAACAGTACTCCTCCAATATCAACACAGCGTACCTGGCCTTGAGTGCACCTCAAAGCTTTTGGTCTATTCATGGGTTTATTTTACAGAAGAGTTAGTGTGCACTAAAAAAAAAAAAAAAAAAAAAAAAAGCCTCTTGGACATAAAGAAAGGAATGCTGTAAAAGCTGCAAGGCCATGACAACTTGATGAGCCATCAAGACCGACGCTGAGCAACCACAAACATGGATAAAAACGGCTGACATCACAGGGCTTGCGTATATGGAGTCATGGATATATGGACAAAACAGAAAAACAAACTGACTCCCCAAAGAAAACAGAGCAAGTAATCCTTGGACAGAGCATTGTTTGGGCACGCTCATGATTGTTGAAACACCTCAATGTTATTGTGAATGATGGGGCATGATTGTCTATGCTGGACTGGTTACAAGGTGAGGGGGTGTAAAAACATGAGTAACCATTAAACAAGGAAGGGTTCCCACAAAAAAATATACACATGTATGAGAATGTTTAAAGTTTTTAATTACATCCATAAGAATGAAGAAAGGTTTTTCAGAGTATAAGACTCATGTCATAAGTCTTTGAGTTAACTGAATCATACTAAAAAAGGATGGGTAGAGTTAACACATAGTAAAGTGCATTTTTGCTCAACTTTCTGACGCTATTCTTGGCGATTTCTGCAATGTTTGACTTTATTCCAGTGAAATTTCAGGGAAAATATCGTGCCTTTAAAGGAGTCTCTAAACCATCCACTGCCTCATTTGGCTGTGAATCCAATGTGGGAAAAACAAACTTGTAACTTAAAAAAAATCAAAAATCAAATCTAGATTTGAAACAAAAAGCTTACATTACAAACCAGAGGTGAGACGTTTAAATAAAGTGGATATTCAGAGATGGGAATGGTGGTTGTAAAGGATACTCGCTTCAGGCAATGGAGGGTCGGATGTATGGGTGGATGTGGATGATGGGAGTTATACAACACACTGACACTCTACACCAAAGGTGAGTTGCTCTTGAGCAGCAACTGAAATATGGTGAAGTTGTAACTCATTTTATAACTCAAATGCTTTGTTATGTCCATAAAGTTTTTGGATGTAACAAAGCATGTATGGTCAAGCTAGTATGGTCAGTTCTGGCTGCAGGAACCCAATGTGGAATCCAAAACAAATGGGTTGCAGGATGGTGGCTGTGTCAGTCTTTTATACACAGTCTGTGCTAGCATACAAAGTAATTCAGACATTTTAGTTTGAAATGCACTTTTTCCCCTAGCTGACTTGATTTCAGATTTCTAAATCTTGCTGTGATTTCAGGACTGAAAAGCCAAGCCAAGCCAAACTGCAGTTCCTCTAATGGCCACTTGACTCTCACTAGTTGCTTTAACAGCATGAAGAAGTATAATATATGTTCTTAGCCTACATGGGTAGTTTCCTCCATCACAACAGCTGTACAATTGAAGAATGTTTTGATTTGTGGACTAAAGGGGATGGTCCCTTGATTGATAGCTGTTCTAACATACCTACTCTAGCTAACTGCTCTCTGCTGTAGGCCTAAAATCTACTGAATTGTCCACTGTGAGTTTAAGCTCTACCTGGCTTTTGGAGCATTTTTAATTGAATGATCTGATACATAATATAGCTTGCTGTGTGTTCTTTCACCAAAGAAAGCAGTGAGTGTGTCCATGGACAAAGTATTTTTTGGCACTGCACATGATTGCTGAAACGCCTAAATGTCACTGTGAATGATGGTGCATAATTGTCTACAACCTGTTCAATCTTCAGTTGTGGTGAGTGAAATTCTAGTATTTTGTTAGCATGTAAGCACTCATTAACTGATCTGAATGTATTTGCCTTGCACCCATGCAGATTATGAGTACAGCTAGCTAACATTAGCCGATATCTTGGTGCTAAGGCTTTAAAAGGGAAATCTAAAACCAGTGGGTGACATCACAGTGGCTGTGTCCATCTGTTACAGAGTCTGTGATTAATCTCCACAGACTCCCATGTTAAAATGCCCAACTTTACAACAAACTCGGCTGTTTACATTGTATTAAGGCTTGAAGTTGTGCACTTTTAGAGGGATGGACACTTGTGTGACAAGTGGCACTGACTAGGCCCAGCTGTCTATGAAGTATTGCCTCAGCATGTTTGATTTTCTTAGCTGGACCTCTCAGCCATTCACAATATTATTGTACTCTATGCTCAATATTCCATTCAGTTAAAAATATCATCAATTTTACTGTTTTTTTTTTAACAGCGGGAGATTAAAAAATATTGACATATTCACTTTGCTATAGATCAAACAAAAATAAGTTAATCTGTAGTACTAGTAAGTGTACTCTGTTCCTTTTAAACACAGCCAGATTATCTATTTGACCCTGCTTTGAATCTTCATCCTGCGCAAAGTTGTTAGGTCTAGCTTCATATTTTTCACACAAATGTGACAATATTGATTTTTCACATTTAATACTACACCCAAAAAAAGAGAAAGAAAGAAGAAGAAGCACATTTCACAAAATGTTGGGTTCTGTGTGTGAACAGCACCCTTCTTTCTGACAATCCCACATTTCCTGAAATGATAATAGGTGTTCAGACTGTCTAAGACTGTTTGAAATAGTTTGCACAACTACATTAAAATCCTCCCTACAGCTTTGTGCATTAATAATTTAGCGCTCCGGAAGGGGCCATTCTTCATAAAGATGACTATTACTTTTGATTCCTGAGTAGTAAATTTTACAGCTGATACTTAAGTGCAACTTCTTCTGTAAGGTTGCACGTGTATTGTCGCAGTAAATTTAATTCCTAGGACTCGAATAGGATCTACCAAGAATGCCAGAAAGAAACATAATACCTTTATTTCTTCAAGTGTGGTCTTTAAAACAGCGCAGTATCATGCACTGAGCTGTCCGGTTTCTATTTAATGATTTACTCCCTCGAAACTTCAGTGGAAACATAATATTTTACATCCCTCTGAATGTCTTGTGTAGTGCAACAGAACGTAATGTCGACTTTCATTACTGGAATTGGAGTTTTTCAGAGAGTACAAGCTGGAGTTTGTCCAGACAGGGCTGTTGAAATTTGCTGTGTTGATTAACATAAAAAAAAAAAGAAGTCACTCACTGTCGCTGTCACTGCCCATAAAAAGTCGAGCCCAAAGGACATTAAGTAGAGGATTTATGGCCCCTATATATTTGAGTGGAGGGCTGCTAAACCTTGTGAAGTCTCTCTTGGCGCGGTAAGGTTTTGCTTTCTCTGTCTCGCTCTGTTGGTTTTTTCCCTGTTGCTTCAGAGTGCCTACAATTTCCCTTTCTTTATTTTCATTGGCATTTAAAGAGCACAGCGCTCTGTTGAATGTACTCATTCAATAGTGAGCTTTTCAACACAGACATACACACAGGGATACATTAGAACACAGACCCGTGTACACACACAAAGAACGAAGCCATGCGCATGCAGAGAGTAGACCCTGACTTTCCTGCTCAATGCCACATGACGTTGGAACCCAGCGAGCATCAAACATGCACCGGCTCTGAAAGCATTTCTACCTGTCTGTGTTCGTTATTGTTGGGGGGGCATTAATTGATTGGCTTGCTTTCTGTTCCCGTTTGTGAAGTGGATTTAGTCCTGGCTTTATGAAGGTTGCTGAAATCTATTCAGACCATTCTCTTTGCCTGGTGGAGCAGAGCACAGCGGTGGAGCAGCCGCTGTCTCCAACTTTATTGGTGGAAATTGCCCTTGCACTTTTTAATCTGCCATCTCCCGGGGTCTCATAACACTTTATGGCTTTATATGTCTCATCAGGTTTTATATTCTACGATCATACAAAAGATGACTTTCCGCTTTTTATGTCTTTGATCTCCTTTTTGGCTTTTCAGTCACATCAATTTCTTTTTTTCTTCGATATTTCCAGCTAAACGAGTGGATGATGTTATGGGGCCCTAAGAGGAGTTGAAGTATTGTTTTTACACTTCAGTACAATAGTTAAAAAAAAAGATGTGCATGTACCATTGCACTAAAATAGAAAGAAACATGCCTTTTATGAATGTTGTACGTGCGTCAGTATGGCTGAACTGATGAATAGAAGCAGTCACATGGGGGAGATCAAACTGTGTTTGTACAGCTACAGTTTATGATCTGTTTTTTTTTTTATATACACACTTCAAACTATGTTCCAGTAATTAAACATTTAGCTGTTTTTCTCTCCCATAAAACAGCCCACGTGCACCTCGAGGCTATCAGGATCATCCATAATTCTTAGAGGGAATAATTGGAGAGAGAAATTGTCAGGATCAAATCATCAAAAATAGTGACATTACTCACTTTGACTCATATAAGCTGCAGCTTTCTGTGCATGCCTTTTCCCCCCCCTTCTTCTTCTTTTTTTAACACACACACACACGGTAACAGCTCATGCAGATGGTTCTATAGTCACATCTGGCAACAGCTGGAGTTGTGGGCACATCTGTTCCATCCTAGGTGGAGACAGAGTGGGATTCTGCTGCTTTCAAACTGACCCTCCTTTACATATATTCACTTTTCAATCCACTGCAGCAACACAACAGCCAAAATCCTACACCAGCGGGGCTCTCGTACTTTCCCCCTATTCAGACAGAGCAGTCTATTAAGCTCGCCCAAGGGGAACAAATGTCTGCTCAAATCACATACTTTACACTCTCACACGCATTGTTTCCTCCTCTTTGTTTTCTTCGTCGTGTGACTTCGCTGATTTTTCTTCCTTTTGTTCTTTTATTTTTCTCATTTCTGTCCCCCTCACTTCTTTCCCTTCCTTTTCATTTTCCTCCCCCACTTTAATAATATGTCCACATATTATCAAAGTGGCTGGTGACTCGTAATTAACTGCGTGGAACACATACAGCTAGATGTGTGTGGGAGACACAAGATAATTTCTAAAGCAGCGAGGGTTTGTGGTCATTTCGTCACCGCCGTTTGATGACATCTTGCCATTGGAGCTAACTCTGCATCTCCAAAAAATAAAAAGCCCAAACAAAATAAAAACACATAAGTTCTGTGCAGTTTTTAAACTAGACTGAAAAGATGCAAATAATTAGATCTGAATAAAAATGTGGAAACTCATACACAGTTCAAGACACATGACCTGTCTCTTACTCGTTTAATTTCACTCCCCAGATCTTTTTTCTGGAGAGATCCATGAGACCCATTTCCTTTCTCTTCCATCACCTCCCACTACTCTACATCTTACTTTTTACTTGCCACATTCTGCAATCAATCTGGTGTTCATTTTATCTAATGAGCTCACTAGGTTGTCTTAAGCAATGGTGATTGATAATAATGGCTTAGAAATGTCTCATTGATTCACTCCTGTATCAGACCAGTGAAGTAAAGGCTCTCTCTTCATTAAAATCATAGGTCATCAGCTGAACGGTCTCTCCCACAGTATGTTTTGCCTCTATCGGGTTGGCGGATCCTTTGTTTTTGACTGCCCCTCCCCCACTCCAATGCATGATAAGTGAAGCTGGTTTGTAGTTAACGCATCTGCATCTCTCGTAATATTCCTTTCTGTAAAGCTTCCCAATCTTATGTTATTGCTTTTTTTTTAGAACATACCATCCACCATGTTTTACAATATTTTGCACCTTTAAACAGACTGTTGAGTGTTAGCGAATGTGCGCAGTAGACATCATTTCATTGCAGCCAATCAAAACAAAGGAAACGTGTTACAGTTGGTCAGTTTGCTGGAAGTCTTTAATTTTTATGGCTGGGCTTCTTAACAGCCATGACTGATGGAGCCATTTGACTTTAAAGCTGTAAGAGCTCCTGTTTGTTATGCAGGCAAGATTGTGAGGCCACTGGCAATATGTCTGAAAACATATTACTGCTTTATGCATATACCCTTTGTGTGTTTGCACTCGCATGCGTGAGAGGTTGTGCATGAGCGAGGGGGGAGCGACAGAGGGAGATGGAAAAAGAACTTGTGGGGTGGGGGCTTCTTCTAATGATAATTTAGGAATGGGTGTATGTGACAGAATTTGCACCTACATGAACAGTGCACAGTCAGCATGCGAGCTCAAATCACTTCAGTAGTTTCACATCAACCAATTTAATGGCGCAATCCCGGCCAGTGAAGTTTTTATTCCAAATCCTGTCCATAATCTAATGGCCTTTGAAAGTCTGCCACTTCCCCCTGGCTGACAGGTTGTGCATTTGGATCTAATTGAATCCATTTACATCCTGCACAAATGGAAAGCACATGGAGGCCTTCCCACCTGGTTTTGATCAGCTACTGAGTTGGGAGAACCACACTCTTTGGAGTCCGCCAAGTGCCAGCAGGGGTACGCTGCGGAGTGAAAGATGGAGAGTGAAGGAAGAGAGGACACATTTTGATATCACCCTTGGCTCTAATTAAATTCAGTTTGAGTCCTGTTGCCTCTTTACAATTTTGAGTGTCCCTGCCTGTCTGCCAGACTGTAGTCTTTTACAGTTGTGTTATTTTGCCACAAGGGGGAGTCTGGCAATACCCACTCATGTATCACTGCTTCTGTAGACCCAAGAATCTTTCATCCTTAAAGTACGGGCAGATCTTTTCTGGTTTGATGTTGGATAGAATATGGATGCAATCTTAGATGTACAAGCCCTCAGGGGGTAGTTGAAATATTACAGTAGTTTGAAGGATAATTAAAAACCTTTGCTGTAGCCTTTAATGCCACTTAACAATCAACAGGTTTGAGTTTTTAAAGCAACTTTAGGCATCTAAACACAAATAGAACTCAAAAGAGGTCAAACCATTTGCAGCTAAGGTGTAGGATTCTACGAAATGCCTTTGTTAGGCTCCTCTTTCTATTTTCCCTTCATTTTAGAGTGTTTAAACTAGTTTAAAAAAAGATTTGGGGGCATGCTGGTGTTGTCACTGGGTGCACTTGGTTTTAGGGATGGGTCATAAAAATGTTTAATGTAGTTAGTCAAAAGTTCCATCCATCTACTTTTTTCCACTAATCCAATTCATGGTCGCGGGGAGGGTGTGCTGGAGCTTATCCCAGCTGTCAGAAGTTAAAACGTTAAATTCATCTCAGGAAGAGTTAGAAGAGAAGCTAAACCTAAAGACCAGACATTAAAAAAACATGTTTCATTTTACACATGCTAACCTGTGTACCGTTGTAGTCATCAAGGAGATTTAACAGTCGTGCCTTGTTGCCATATAGAACTGCAGTCTTAAGAAATTATGTGTGAAGCATATTTTCTCTCTCCCAGGCAGCACGGTGGTGCAGTGGTTAGCACTGTTGCCTCATGGCTAGAAGGTCTTGGGTTGAAATCCAGTCTGGTTAATTTGTGATTCTCACTGCATCAGGACATAGCCTATCTTGGTAGTTGGGATAGGCTCCAGCCTCCCCCATGACCCTAAACTGGATAGACAGATGAAGATGGATGAATATCATGGATGAACAACTGACCTCACAGCCCATTGTTCATTTACTTGGCTAGGTTCAGTTATTGTGCAAATGTACTGTTTATAAGGTTGGGGAAACCTGCAGACAGCTGAGAATGAAGAAGTCACTTGGATGAGTGACGAAATGTTTCTCCCACTGAAAACGCTACGTCCAGATGAACACAATCAACCTTTTGGGATGGATGACTACATTTTCTCCCAAACCTTCCTTTTTTTCAGAGAGAGCATATATAGTTATATATAATTATATTATTTACTATATTTTTTTTTTTTTTTACTTTCTTTCAGGAAATAAATCATACTGGTAACCATAACAAAAACAGTTCAGTCTCTAAAATGTGGCTAATGTTGTGAAACCAGCATTGGCCTCATCTCCTGAGTGAAAGATCTGCATTTGACCACCCCACCCTCCTCCAAGTATAAAGGTCTGTAATACCAGGAGCAGGATTACAGCTATTATTACTGAGGAAAAAAGTATATATATATTAGCTATCAAGAAGTCAATCTATCCAAACACAGGCACACTGATGCTGTCTCTCATTCAAAACATAATTAAGATTTCTTTTTACTTGTGGGGGAAAATAAGAGGTTGTTTGTGTATCACCAGTTGCCAGCAGTAGCTTTGTGTACTGCATGCAGCATGCAAACGTTAAGAGTAGTGTCATTATTTTCATCAAGATAATTTCCTAATGCTGTTCTTTTAATTTAATGACTATAATTTTTTTGTTTGTAATGCTGATGTATTGTACACATCATGGCGAAAGTATCCCTGCATGCTGAAGGGAAACATATGAGTGGAAAGTAGCGTTTGTGTGTCTTTTTCCATACACATCAGAATTCATAGCACGGCTGCTGCGCATGGCCTACATCCATGTAGTTCTGCAAACAGATACGGTTATTGGAGCAATGGGTAACATCATGACCTTCATCGGGTCCTGCTCTGTCCATCCAGCCCCACCTCCTGCCGCATCTGGTTTGACCATCTCAACCCCAAACCCCTGCTAGCCACCCCCACCTGCACCTCATCAATCCTGGGTGTCATCGTTGCCACACTTCTGGCTATTGCTAAAGTAAGCCACGACATGAAGACGTGAAAATGATGAATGGACTTTTCCGGACAGGAAGCGGCAATGTTTGAAGAGACACCCCACCCCTCAGTCGTCTTTCCGACCCATTTTTCACTTTCTTGCATCTGCCGTGTCTCTCAGTTGTCCGTCCTCCTTGCATCAATAGAAACCCAGTTGCACAAAAATAGGCCTCAAAAAGACGTTTTGCATTTCTTTTTTTCATATTCTCTCTACAAAGTTGAATCCTCACAAACACGTTTATCTAAATTTAGTCTGTTGGTCATGAGCCACACTGAGAAAATGTATTTTCTGCAAACTGTGACTGCATAAAGGGAGTTTAAGAAAATCACTAAATACTTGTTATACATTCATCCTTCTTCAATATAGTCACCCAAACACACGCAGTTCCCACCATTTTAGCAGTCGCTTCCCCAAAAAGAAGACTTACGGTGAACTTTGACTGTCTGCATGTCATCCATTGTTGCGTCTACATACCTATAGTACAGTCATTCATTGCTGGAAAATGCCATCCATTAACAGTTGTAGAAGTTTCTGTATTTTTATGGTTGTTGATGTGAAAAGATCCACTGTGTGTTCCAAAAGAGCCATTATCAATCCAAATCTTCATAACTCTTCTCCATAAAGCTTCTGTCGAACACTTGCATATTGTCGCTGAATGCCACAGAGGTTTTTCTAACTGTTCATGACTGAGATATTCATCGTAAATGTTGGTCAGGCATGGTTATTACAAAATGAATGACAGTAGTTTTCTCTGTCATGTGATTTTGAAGTTTATCTCAGGGTGTATGTTAAGGCTTTAGGCGCGTATTTTGTTGAAAAGAGCCAGCCCCTCAAATCCTTCTATAGTCTTTGCTTGCATTTTGCTCCCATGAACTCTAGCTTCCAATATCAGACCAAAGAAACACTCCCTTGTTCCTATGCTCCCTCAGGGCAAAGTGGCAGTGCTAGATATTTAAGAGATTTAAGCCTCCTTTGTCAAGTGGACTGAAGCCACTCCTTCTTTTTTCCCCCTAAAGCGCAGTATAGCAGCTGGGCTTTAATACAATATCGTCATCATCTGTAGATTAAGACAGGCAAGGTATGTTGTTCCCATCAAAATGAGCAGGGGAATAAAACATCCACTGAAGTTTTCTTGAACTCATTTGTTTCCCAAGCCTTTCAGAAATGATTCTCTGTGGAATTGCGCAATTTGTCTGACATCAATTATTTCTTATAAGACAAAATGCTCCTGTTAAGTCTGCTATGCACAGCAGGACATATGTGAATATTCAGTAAAAGATACAAAAACTGCAGGTAAACACTCTAGTAAGGCTTTTTTTTGACACATACTCCATCACAGCATTTCATTGTGAATACATTGAGAGAAACCCTTTCTTGTAATTTGATTAGTGGACCAGAATTACAGCCAGCCCTCTCTCATTTACTATTACTAAGAAGAAAACAATTAAGCTATACATGTTAGCTATCAAGGAGACAACGCGCCTGTGCAGAGACACACTACTAGATAAAACATACACTTGCACACACACACACACACACAAGTCTCATTTAATCCTTTATGATGCGCCTGGAATTTATAATGATTTTAATTAGAAAAGGTGCAGTAGGAGTCTACTCCATAGCAATGCTGACACTCCAGGGTGCCTCGAGCCAATTAAAAATATGTGCTGATCAAACAGTCTGCCCTCACCGTGTACAACTATCCCCGGAGCCTCTGCTGCAGCAGAGGGATGGACAAGCTCACGGCCTCTTGCTCTCACCGCGCAGGCTACAGAGGAGCCAGCAGCTCCACTCGACACTCTCCACCCTGAGATGTGGTTCAAGGCTCAGTTATTCCCATTAGCCGTATATGACGCAGGGTAACGGAGGCCTAAGCGCTGAGCAGAACCCCCATAAGAGAAATCCATCAGTTCACAATCAAACGTTTGTGAGAAAATGTCACACACCCATTTGATCCCAAAAGAGATCTTTTTTTCCCCCTCACAAGGGAACAGGCACAGCCCACTTTGCTCTCACACTCTGAGTGAGAATTATATGACAATTTGGAGTGACAATTAAGCCTGGTATTAATTACATCGTTCTTTTTGTTTCAAGAAATCCCTGCGATGTTGCCAGACCCAGGAGTGCTCAAAATAGATACATTTAAATGAATGTGAAATCTTCTTATATTTTCCAAATGTTAATATTCTTGAGGAATCCTCCATCTCTGTCACATCCTTTTCTCCCCTCTCTCTGTGAAGTCCCTCCTCCCTCTATCATTAGGCATCTCTGTCCCTAGTGATTAATGACACTAATGAGCATGTGCAGCCATTCACTCTGCCACACATTATTCTATTCTCTGGCCTAGGCCATGTGTCATGTCCTCTTGAGGATGAAGAACATAGCTTCCTGGTCATATTCAGCTGAACAACAATATTAACCCCTATCTTTTGCAATAAATGCATATCAGAGGTACACTTGATGCACAATCGCACAAACAGAAACATGAAATAGCATGGCTTGACTTTGAAAATCATGACCATTTAATAATAAGGACAGAGAGACAAATGATAATGCTAAAAGGTTTACATTTAAACCCAGCTGAGTATATACAGGAAAATTATTTAGATAGGTAATGATTTTCTAGCACATGCTCAGGTCAGGAAAATGTGAAAGCACGAACTTTTTAAAAAAGAGGCCATTTGTACAAAGCTTGTAGTGACATCATCAAAAAAAAAGGTAATTTTTCTCTTTGTGTCTTGCTTTGTGTGACTCTGCTGGTTAGGCAGCTCATAAATCCACATTCAAACTTTCTCTTTCTTAAAAATGAAGGGTTATTGATGATATAAGAGGAGATGTTGCTTATTGAACTGACAGTGTCTGATGCCGTTTCTGCTTTTCTCCGCTCCAGCGTTGCTGTGGTGGATCTGGCGTTGTTAAACTTTTATCTTTGGCAGACGTTGCAGGCTTGTCAGGTGAGCAATAGGAAATCATAACTGCATATTTGAAGATCCATAAAGAAGGCCCTCATATCTTTCAAGACATGTATTAGCCAGGACCCTGAAATACAGCTGCTCACTTTTATGTTGGAACCCCAGTTGGCCATTGGGATTTGAAATTAATATGACAGAAGGGCCATCTGCTATAGGAGACCACAATAGCATTCAGGAAAACTGGTTTAGGCCTTGCAGAGGACATTTTTAATTGGATGCGTCACACAAAAATATATACATGTCATATAAACTCATTTGTTGGAATGATGGCTAAGCTGGATTTATAGTAGCCTGCAAAGAGACACAGAGACACAGGACAAGAAGGAGAGATGCTTAGAAGGAAAATAAATCAAAGGCAGACACCCGGCCACTATTATTATATTCTTGTTATTGCTTTACAATCAATGCACCGCATCAGATAGCTGTGAAGGAATGCTTAGTTTTACTCCAATTGTTCTGCTTGTTATCGGAAGTCATGGCATTTTAACATGTCCTGACTTCAGTGCCTTTAACTAAAAGCCACATAGTTTTAGTCAGGCCCGCAGCCTGCTGTGCCGCGAGGCTTGAGTCACTGAATCCCTATTGATCATTCATCAGTAACTGGTGGCTCAGTCTCAGCATCTTCTTGATTCAGCAGCGGTTTAGTGTTATGCTCTGGTTTCATTTTTTTGCTTTGCTCTGCAATCTCTGCTACATGTGTTGCAGTAAAGTCACAATACAGCATTGCAGAAGCAGAGCTGTTTTACTATTTTCATGAGCAATAAAATTTATGTTTTTTAATTATTTATTTGAGGCTCGTCTGTACCTTGCATCTGCCGTTCAAACACGTTTACAGCTTTTGCTAATTATTATCTGGTACCTTGATCATATTATGACATACATTTTTTTTCCTTTCCAAAGCTGGACTCATCATAAATGTCGCTCATAAGTGTTTTGCTCTCCTTTCTTTATAGTGAATTTTCAAGATAATCTGGGTTCTTATCATTTTAAAACTCGTGCAAAGGATTTTAGCAGTCATCTTAAAGCAGGCTTTGCCACATAATTTCTCTCTGACATTACAAAGCAAGCAGGGAAAGAATTCTTCATTTGAACTATTTCACTGTCAGCAGAACTCCTGCAGTATTGAAACTGGCAATTGAAATCAAAATATCCTAACAAACCAGTCCTAACAAGGATTCATGATGTTGTGAGGGGGAGGGAATACACAGTGAGTTGTGTGTGTCTGTGTGTGCTCCTGAATGAAAGAGGAAACCCAAATAGCTGAGCTGATTTGCCACAGACAGACCTGGGTCTGGGGAGACACCAGGCTCGTCTGGGACCCCCCGAACTGATTGTCGTGATCGTTGCCCAGTTTGGTCATGTGACGCTTATGCAATGTTGTCCAACCTGCAGCTGGGGTGGAAATCAGTCACCCAACACACAAACCCTCTTTTCTTTTCCCAGACAAGAGCTTTTTGGTAACAACAGCCATTTTGCTCACATGACCAAAAGAGCATCCTGTCAGTTGAATTCATTACTTGCAACAATTCGGTATGTTTTTTTTTCCAGCACACACATGAGCACGAACACTCACTTAGCCTTTGAGTGCATTTCCTTCATGTTACCGCGGAAGCATGGAATTTTACTAACAACTGGTTATGCACTTTTCACATATTATCATTTCTATTGTGGGCCTGCGGGGCTACAGGGGAAACAATCGCTGCTCCACTGTAATCCTCACTGAGGTAATGAGGGTTTTAAAATATGACATGAGGCTCAGCGAACCTAAAGGTAAAGAAGGGCAAATGCAACAGAGCACTAACTTGGAGAGAAAAAGATTAGATCTTGCATTTAAACAAACAATTGACATGCATCATTTAAAACCTTGAGACTTTTAGCTCTGTGATAATTTGACTGAAAAGTTTCATTTTAAAATTTGTACTTATTATATTTTAAAGCAGTCAAAATATACTTCTTTGCCAAACACAGACATTTAGTCTACAGCTGATGGATAAGTGTGTGTCTGCGTGGATGTGGGTGGGTGTACATTCTGTGCATTGGCTGTAGACACCTTCAGTAAGCTTTTGTTTACACTCACAAGTAATATGATGGAAATGAGGGTGTCCTTTTATTTTTTTGCAAGAATAACATCTATATTTTTTATTAGTGTGGTAAAACCAGAGTTCTCTCCTTGAAGTGAAGACAGGGCCACATAGGGGGCGGCTTTAAATAGAGTCCAGTCCTAGTAGGCTTCTGGTATTGCCATATGCCACTACAATTCACAGTTATTAGCACTAGCACCTTACAAGCACACAAGTATGCAGATACACACACGGCCCCACACACACACTCATAGGTCATAGGTCATTTGTTGTCAACCATCTCTGTATTATTTCAGGCTACATGCCGTTTGAAAGCTTAACTTGGCCAAACTAGAAACATGAAAGCGACCCCCAGTAATAAATTCATTCAGGGATGAATCTCATTGTTTTAGGTTAAACTCAATACACCACGATTTTGGAATATGTGTCTAAATTGTAAGAAAAATTGGATTAAAATCACCTAGATGACTTTTAATCTCTGAATCATGTAAAGTTTTCTTTCTTTCTTTTTTTCCCCCTTCGCCAAATTTACCTGTTACAGATATTCTCTAAACGTGGATTACATATAACGCTCAAAATACCCCGGATGTACGTCTGCTTGTAATATTTCTGGGTATTTTATTGTGGAAATAAAATCGTATGGGCATTTTTTCCCCCTTTCCCTAATATCCAAGGGCCCTTTATCCGTGTATGGATGTGGGTGGGAGGCTACAGACTGTCAATCATTAATGCTTCATTGATCAAGGACAATCCCCGTCGTAAAAACGGTCTCTCTCTCTCTCTTTTTTTTCTGCAGAAATCTCTCACTCCGCATTAATTATCACTCTGCCTGTTGTGTGTGGGCGTGCGTGCACACGCGCGTATTAGCGTGTGTGCTCCTGTGTGCAACTAAGCACCCTTTTGAATATTTCGCATTGCACGCACTCACTTGAGAAGGGCTCATGATGAGATGAAATTCCAGCACCTTCTGCTAAAATACAAGTTAGTATTCAAGCAATGTGGCCGAGCGTTTGTGAAATCTCACACAGGGCAGTGCACACAAAACTGAGCGGACTCGAAAGAAGAAAGAAAGGGGGGGAAATGCATTAGCCAAGTTCATCTTAACGTAGGGCATATTATGATTTTTAGCAATAGAGGGCTGAGGAATACAGGCTCTCTGAAGTGAGGTGACACCAAACCAGCCTGAGATTTTCCTTCTTTTCTTTTTGCTCAAAAAAATATAAATTACTCGCTTTTTCTTTTCTTTTTCTTTTTTTTTTTTGGCTATCCATTTAAAAATAAAAGATTCTTAGATGGATGTCTAACACACACACGCAAGCGCACACACATAATTTACCATAAACCTTTATTATTGCCTTAAATTCCCTTAGGTCTGCCTTTTTAACACACACACACACACACACACACACTAAAAAAAATTCCAATAAATAAATTAATAATTACAGTTATTAGTCATCATCCATACATTGCCAAATAAGAAAAAAAATAAACTAGGGCAGTTCGCTTCTTTATTATTCTCACAATAAATACTACATTAAAAAATAAATAAATAAATTCAGTAATATTTCAACCCACATTTGCAGCGAGGCAGACAGGATCAAGAGTATTTTCAGTAAATCCTTGAGTCAACAAACTATTGCTGGAATAGTAACAAGGGACATGCAGGACCGTCGTTTAAAAAAAAAAAAGTCAAATATTTTGGCTGCACCACATTCACGATCGTCTCTCCAGCCTCTCCACATATCCATCCGCTATCTCGCCTCGCTCTTGTATTTTACACCCCGATCTGAATTTACCGAAAGCCAGACAAACAGCATGCGACGCGATCATCCGATTAACTCCAAGTAAATTTCCTGCAAACAAATCACGCTGGATTTTTTTTCCCCATTTTTATATCATCAGCAGCAGCAGCAGCAGCAGGAGCACGCTGACCGGACTACGACAAACCTCATGCAGCCACACTTTAAAGCGCTGAGAGACTCCATGCAGGTTTTCTTCTCCATTAAAGCGGACCTCGGCGGGGTGATCCACAACCGGAGCTTTTTTCTGTTTGTTTGTTTTTGGGGGTTTTCTTTTTCTTTTTTTCTTTTTTTTTTTGCCCCCCTTTTCCAGCGCCCTCACGTGCAGCCTATAACCCGAATCGCTTCGAGGCTCGTTTCACTTGTTTTCATTACTTTTCATAAAGCCCCGGCATCGCTAGTCGGCATTTACACGAAAACTAACCTCCATTATTTTAAATATCCAACATATAATTTCCCCCTCTCTGCAGTATTCCCTTTGATTCACGCTTGACTCATATGGCTTCAGGGCCAATAGGGGTCCGCCTTTGGGGCGCCTTGAAACCGTTTCTTCTTATCCCCCCCTTTCATCATCTAACCTGGGACGCCTTGAAACTGCAGGGCCAGTTATTGCCTTTTTTTTCCTCCCGGACAGCCCAATGCGGACTGGCCAACAGCCAATCAGAGTCTTGTTTACATTCTGTGACTGACAATGCTCTGGCCTAGTGCCAGCCAATCAGAAGCAAGCATACAATGGGGGGCTTCATTTGTAAACATTTAAAATAATGCAGTAACCAATCCATAGTAATAGCACTGCGTGGATAAAATTGGGGAATCTCTATCTTATCTCCATGATTCCGCGTGGAGTTTAGATAAATTGGTCTTGCAAGCATTGGTCAGAAATGCTGTAATGGCTGTAAAGAAGGGGAAAAGTAGAAATACACGTGTTTATATGTATGTCCATGGATGAACGCCTTGAATTGCTAACAACATTTTAAAAGATATGGGCTATTAATCTATAATCTATAAATAGTCTGCTTGTACTTGGTGTTGCAATGAGTTGTTTTCAAAACTGCATTTGTGATTAAAAACTGTATTTTTTATTGCTAATTTGCTGTTGTGTGATTATTTAAACACTATATTTTAGCGATGGAGAGACTGCTCAGATGGTTTGCAGGCAAAGATCCCTTGTTTAGCTTTAAATAAGTAATAAAAAAATAATAATTTTAATTTAACATCTTCAATAGGGGGTGTCAAACATAAGGCCTGGGGATCAGATTTAGCTCTGCAAAGACTCCAATTCGGCCCACTGTACAGCTTTAGAAAGTTGTGCGAAGATTTGGAACGTTTAACTGTATTTTTATAGGTTTTACAGCTTTTCCTATTGATTAAGACCCCCACCCCCTACTGCCATCCACACTACACCAAAGTACAAGGACGTTTTCTGTGAATGAATGAAAGCCTTGTGTTCTAAATGTATAATTACAAGACAGTCTGAGCAATGAACACGTGTATCCTTCATTTTCACTGGCCCAGCCCAATTCACATCAAAATGGGATTTATATGGCCCAAAAAGTAAAATGAGATTGACATCCATGCTCTACAGTGTATTCTTTGTTTTTTTCTTTTCTCTCTCTCTCTCTCTCTCTCTCTCTTGTTTACACACACACACACACGCGCACACACACATACACATCTGTGTGCGTGTGTGTATATTTTAAGTGTTTATGCTTTTATGTGGATTATTGCTCATTTGTGGCAAAAATCTTGGTAAATGGTTAAAACAACTCTTTTTTTTTATTAGTGTCTCTTGCTTAGAATACTTTGGTGCACTGCTATAAATAATTAACTGCACATGAATGTAATATGTGCCGTTTAATTCTTGATTTTATACCATCATGAAGCCGTTCTCTTAGTTTTATCTGCGATAGAGTACAAGCTGTGCTCGTGCTGCACTGCGCTCTATTGTAGCGATTTGTGCATCCCGTGCTTTTAAATCTGGCGCTTTTCACTCCTTTTATCACTGCCAGTCACCACACCATTGGTCTCTGCTGCTAGCCAATCGGAAACCATCCTGTCCGCGGGCGGGCGGCACGAGCTCATTAACATGCAGGTATCCGACCAATGGGAGGGTGTGTTTACCCTGCCCTCGAGACCCTAGGTACGCAGTTGCACCGGGAGAGAAACCGCTGCTCGGAGATCCGAGCCGCAATCCAGCCAGGCCGGAAGCCCCGGTCCCACTGCTTCCATAGAGTGAACCAGCAGGCTACTGCACAGCCTCAGATGGAAATAGTCTACTGTAGGATTACACTCTAGCCACATGGTTTATTTCAGATTTTGATTTTAAATGGGCGTCGCACTTGGCCTTGCACCTTTCCTCCTTGAATTTTGTGATTTTATAATTTATGGTTATGCAAGGATTTAACATACCAGTAAGTAGTAATTTTATATACCTGATTTTCTTTATTTTTAATAAAACATACCAGGGCCTGTTTCCTCGTTGTAAAATGACAGATGGTGTAGTAAAAATGTAGATTTAAAAAAAAAAAAAAATGCCAGGCTGTATGTGGCATGCTGTGCATTATAGAATGCCTTGTTATAATTTCTAAAATAACAAAACAGGATGAGCTGTATCCTCCGAGGAATAAATTGTAATTTTATACCCTACATTTACATTTACATGACATAATCAAGCTCCTGTTATTATTATTATTATTATTATTATTATTATTATGCACTTATTATAAAAAGACTACTGATCAACGACCTTACGGCTCTTTTTTATTATCAAGAAGCTTAGCTGTATTGTATTTTATGTGTTTTTATATTTTAGTTAAATTATTTTTGATTAATTTTAATTTCGGGTATTTAAATAATAATAATAAAATAAAAAATAATATCGTTTGATTAATAGTTTAGAATACTGTGCTTTACCTATTGGTGTCGTATAAATTCCTGCCAGTCGTATAAATTCCTAGCGGAAAATTTGCATACAAAGAGGACGGGAGGAATGTCTTCACACACCCCGGCCGAAGTGCACTGCTTGCCGGCCAGCTCAGTCGCGGAGGGCCGCTTGTCTCGATGCACTATCCGACCTATACCGCGTGATTTGATTAACTATCTGCTTTCCTGCCGTCGACTCGATCTTACAAATGTAATTGACATTTTCTTAATCAATTGCATTATGGTCGTCGATCCTTTGATTTTTTTTTTCTCCTGTTATTCGAACGATTGTTTGATGCACGATTTCGCAAATTTTAGGCTAAAATAAATAACAACAACAACAAATAACCACATGCGATTACACGGCAGTAATTACATGCCCGTGCGTATAATTTTGGAATATTTAGAAAGCTTGTAAATGATCAGTAGTGTTATTCTTACAGATCTGTTGGCATACAGGAAAGGCTGAACGTAACAGCATGGCGAGGGGAAGGTAATGGCCGACTGCAAAGCACTTTCTCAGTGTGGAAACAAAGGCAGTCCTCCTGACGGGCGGCCATTCACCTTGGATCGCTTTGCAGCCCAAGAACGCAATCTTCTGCTATCATGAATGCTATAGCAGGGCTTATTTCACGTTTTCGCGTTGAGGATTCACATGCAAGCTCACACATTACCTCAGGAAGGCTCGGTCAATACGATTTTTTTCCCAAGGACCTGCGTATGGAGCGATTTTATTGTTGTTGGTGTGGCATTGGATTGGAGGCTGTAACTGGCAACATGGGGAGATAATGGTGCTGAGAATGAAACAGCTTAAATGATAATATGCCTGCTCTCTATTGGACGTTGTAAAAAATAGTTTTAATTTAATTACATTTTATTTTAGTTATTACATTTATGAAACAGATATAGATTATTATCTTGGCAATCCATTTGTAAAAGCTATTAATGACCTCAGATGGAGAATCCATAATATAAAATGAATCTTTTATTTATATTTTGGAAATTACTAGAGTTGTTTTTGAATCCCCCCCCCAGCAGCCAGTACTGAAGCACAATATAAGCTTCCCCCTTTTGGGAGACCTGTTAAAAATAGTAATATATATATATATATATTTTTTTTTTATTTTATTTTTTTTTTTTTTACAGTAAAATACAGTTTATTTTAATTTTGAGAATGGGCCACTTTCCCATCCAGACTAAATATTTCTATTTTTGCGGCATGGCAGAGGATGTAGCTTGTAATGTATTTACTACTCCATTTGATTACCTGACCTGAAATAGGTCAAGGCAGACGAAGACAGTGAGAGTGCAGTTATTCACATGCGCACACACATATACTCACGCGCAGACGCGCGCACGTGCACACACTCGCTCACACACACACTCAGAGAGAGAGGGAGAAAGAGAGAGAGAGAGAGGGGGGGGTCCATGCCTTTCAGGAGCTGATGCATCTCTGTTATAAGCCTGTATTTTAAGTATATTATTATTTATTATTATTACTATTAATATTTTAAATACAATTCTTACGATTTGTGTCGAAACTCTGCGAACTGACAGCTCAGACTTCCTCTTCAAATAGTTTATTTTATTGTCATATTTATGAAGAACTGGGATTTTTGTAGCTTGAAAATGCTGCATGATATATTCGCGATTTATGCCACTTAATATCCTTATAGAGCAAAACTGTGCGATGCGTAATGAGAGGTGGATGGAGATTACAGAGGCACAAAAAAACGCCATGCATCAACCCGAGACAATAGGACGAGCTAGAGAAAGCAGGCAGCGTTGTTCACCTTGAGATAGGCTGAGTAGGCTTCCATCATTTTTAACCCTCCGAAACAGGACGACACGTTTCCTCTCCCTATCAAAACTACAAAGGGGGGTTAGGGGGGATTGTCAGATTGCCGCAGAAATCACAGTTGATCAAAATCATTATATTGCATGTCATTGTGCTTTTAGAGAGGGTGACATCTGGTGACTGCTGACGTGGATGTTGAATAAAATGTTTAGGCTCGGCGTAATCTGAGCATTGTAATGGTTTGCATACAAAACTGAACATATAGAAACCTAAAAATGTGTCAGCCTGCTCGACGTGTCTGTGGAATCTGAAGTACTCCCCTCCATATTTAGGCCTGTATCCCAGGCTGATCAATAGAGCCGAAGCTGAACCCGGCTCAGTGGGCTTTCGGGCGCCTCGGTGGCCGTTTGTATCCGCGATGGCTTATTTTCTGTAGTCAGTTTTAAGTCGTAAGGTTTATTTTTTTATTAGCAATATTTTAAAAATATATCCTTAGTGTGACAGGAAGGATATTTGAGCAGAAATAAATGAAGCGGTACTAATGATGTGTTTTCTCCCATTTATTTTATAGTACTAGACTGCAGTAATGTTTTGCATCGTGTTAGGCTTATCTTATATGAGCTTTCCATTTTTCCATATACTGAACATGTCTCTGAATTTCTCCACTGACAGAAAAGATGATCGGGGGCTACGTTTTTGGCTGGAGAAGCCTGCGATCGACTGAATGCAACACATAGATACGAGGGAAAGGATTATTATATGGGTTGCATTTGATTTTCCTGACCTGCCCTATCCGGATTTCGGATTACTAAACATTCTTCGGAATGGAAGGACGGGATTTCGCTGCTCCGGCGCACCTCCTTTCAGAGCGGGGCGCCTTGGTGCACCGAGCCGCCTCTCGGATCGCTCCCTCGGGCCACAGCTCTGTGCAGCATGCCGGCCACTTCCCGCCGGGGAAATACTACCCCTCACACATACCAATGGCTCCCCACTCAGGTTAGTCAAACGTATAATGTGTGTGTGTGTGTCTCCCACGCAGCAATACTGTTTTTTCTTTTTTCTTTCTTTCTCATTTTGTTGTGCCATAAAGCCAGCTGTGCATTTATCAGCCCGAATACAAGACGGTGTCGGGCATGTATATGGAGTCGTACCAAGCTGATTATTTTTGCACAAAAGAGAATAATAGAGGGGGTTTTTCTGTTATAAATTATGGGCTGCTCAGGTGTGACTGTTTACAGGAATCCGCTATGCAAATATCAGCTAATAAATCAAGAGAGATTTGATTTACACAAGGCCTTAAACCAGGAATTGTGATTAAGCTGAATCAACATTTATCTCAAAGGTAATGACGACATCTTTGTTAAACAAATAGTCACTTGATAAGATGGGTAAATGCCATGTGTTTAAGAGCTGTTTTAGTTTGCACGTAGGAAGCTGGACAGAGCACAACGACACTGATTTCCTGCTGGCTCGCGAGCTGAATTTGAAATGAGATTTTGTCACTTCACGTTAAATTGTAAAGTGTCACAATGATGCCATCGCTTAACCAAAACCCTTGGCCATACCCAGAGCCATAAGCACGGAATGGATGGATGGATGGATAGATGGATGGATGAGCAGGTCTGCATGGGTTATGGCGTATGAAGGTTATAGGAAGGAAAGCAATACTAATCCTCCTTCTATATTGGGCTTTGAAGTGTCGGGGTGCAAATGTGTTCACAGTGAATGCATCAGGTTTAGCAAGTGACTTAGGTTTCATGTGAACCCAAATGTGAACGTTTTACAACCGGAAGTATGCACAGAAGAGTCCAAAATTTACAACCCTGCAGAATTAACTCCAACAGCTGATATGTTTTGTTTTGTTTTTAAGAAAGGACAATAAAAGAAAATGATGCACAGTCCCTCCACCCCACAAAACCTTGGAAGTGCTTCTTTTTACACATTTAATTGATTTGTGATCACTTTTTGTGCCCACATTCATTTTTTTTTATTCCCTTCACACATTACTCTGGATTTAATTAAATATATAATGGCAAGAATTCAGTTCAGACAGGGGAAAAAAAGGATAATATAATTATATTGCACAGCTGTTTTAATGTACTGGATCACAAAATGTGTGTTGGCCCTTTTAATTTTGTCCACCCATGTAAAACAAAAGAGATTTAAATAAGATAAGTCAAAACAGAGGCGTATTGATTGCATCAAACAGCTCCACTTTTGAAAGAATCTTCTTTGGAAATATGTAAATGCAACCCCTAAAAACATATGTTTATGATGCAGCTGAGCAGTCTTGGGTTACTGGCAAGCAAAAAGGCATATTTAAATATTTAAACCCTTTAAAGTTATTTTATATGCCCAAGCTGCTAAGAGTGTAACAACCCGCTCAGTGTAGGTGGTGAAAATTCAGCATACATGTCATCCCTGATGATAATTATTATTAATTTTTTTTTAAAATTCTGAATTGTGTTATTTTATATACTTGTCTGTTTATTTATGTTTGGGATTTTTTAATAAAGTGTTCTGCTACAGGCAGGGTTGTAGTAAGTTAACCAGATCCTAACCAAATTCTGCATTCATTTTCAAAAATCCTACTAAACATGAGGCATAATTAGTCATTCAGGAGAATTCATGGGTGCTGTTCACAATTCATCTCTCATCATTCATGTGTGCTTTTGGCAGTAGTGACACACAAACACAGACACGCACACAGACACACACACACACACACACACACACACACACACACACACACACACACACACACACACACACACACACACACACACACACACACACACACAGTGCCTGCATCCATATGTCTTTCATTTTGATTTTTTTCTTTTCTTACCATTCATTCTTACAGATGTTTTGCTTGAGAGCACGAAGGCTCAGTGCTGGCTACAGAGCACAGGTGCACCCCCCCCCCCCACCCCCTGCCCCCAACCATATTTGGTGTACCTTTAGTAGTATTGTGCTACACACACGGAGACCTACCTTCCAAATGTCATCACTGTTCAATGAGCAACACAGGTGGTTTATTGTTCTCCTCAGTCTTGTCAGTAGCGCATGGGCGTGACAGCGGCGCGATCTAATATCCTCGTGATCTGCAAAATGATTTTATTCTTTACATTTCAAGTGTTTGATTGAATTAACATAAAAATAATTTGACATAATTTCCAAATCTTCTCTTGGCTCCACTAGGATGACTTTGTTATTGTGCTCTGCTGACGTCCAGCATTTGATTTATTGTTTCAATAATATTTGTAAATGTCAGGCATGCCATGATGCAGATATGTGGATGAGACATGAAGCATAATTTAAATTTAAATATATATATAATAGCAGCTTGTAAAAATATTGGATTATTTCTGTCAAGACTGCATGTTGCATTTTTTTAGACATTTAAAAAAACAAATATTTGGTGGCAGAACTAGCTTTTAATACCAGCACCTGGATAGAAAATTCATTAAAACACAATTTAAATGTAAACTCATGTTGTAAAAGGAAAAAGAAAAAAAGATTTGTAGTTATTCTGAATTTTTTTTAGAAAGAACAATATTATTTTGCAATTTAATTACTTTCATATAGATTTTTTTTTCCAGTTTCCCCAAAACGTTAAATCAAATCTTACTATGTAAGATTGGTTGGATGCTTGTAGGGTGTCGAACCAAACTGGTTCCAGTTTGTTCATCTTGACAGGGCAGGTCATTAGTGTCCCTTCAAGTGTCCTGTATGCTGGCAACATTAGCACAACTGAGCGTGTTGTTTGCGGAGTGTGTTCAGTTTCTCTTCACTTTACCCCTGGGGACTAACTTGCACACTGGTTCACATGAATACTTTACAAAGAGCATGAATATTTCAGGGTTGATGTAAAAATGCATTCAAAGGCGGGTTTCTGATGTGGCTCCTTGAAAGGGTTCCTCTGACGTTGTGGAGGTATTTATTGCGAGCGCTCCCTTCACCCATTGCTGCTAAAAAAGAGCGATGGCAGTTGCAGCATTCTCCTCTGGCATTGTTCCTAATAGGGTTTTGGAATTTTGATTTTTTTTTCTGGGAAAAATTTCCTTTGTTTTTTTTTTGTTTTTCCGCACGCCGGTGAACGCACACTTCTACCCTCTTGTCCACTGAACCATGTTACTTAGAGCCAGTAGAGATTCTGTCAGTTTGCATTTGCCTCTGTCCATCTTCACCTACTACAAGCCAGTCATTTGTAATGCATGTCAGGTGGTCGATTTATAGTTTACACTTGCACTGTGTTCTGGGAATCTGACATTGGAGCAACTTCTCTCTGCCTGTACTTGCTGATACAGTTCGACACAGACCTGTAAACTCCTCTAATGCGGTTTAATTTGGCTAGTTCATTTACAAGGACTTTGAAATAGTAATTTTATCTTCTTCTGGCTCCGGTGCAGAGTTGGAGACGGTCTTCGTTTGGCTGTGAGGCCAAGATTCAGATGTTGGATAGTGTCAGAGCAGGAGACACAGTGGAGCTGTCTTTACTGCTGGCATTTATGGCTGTGGGCTCATCTTTCAGCCATATTGTTCTGATCAGTGTGCTCTGACTGAGGTGTGGCTGTGTGAAAGCAGCGGGGGGGTTCACAGCCTGTCCATGGCTGAGCTCTGCTCTAAACATCCCATGTAATCAAAGGTCATATTTATGCCATCTCACTTAGTCTCCTCTTCCTTTGCATCTGCCCGGCCTCCCTTTCCATAAGCTGTCCTCTGTCTCTTTTTCCCTTCCATTTTTCAGTCTCCTTTCTTTCCAGCAGGAAGACTCTTGTGTCTGGGAAGTAGTGGTCTTCCTGCCACTTCTGTTTTAGCCACCCTCCCTTGCCTCTGGGCCATTGTTGTAGACCACAGCTTTGTGTGTGTTTTACAGCTGCTGTTAAAGATAAAAAACAGCCCCTTCCACCCCCTTTATTGTTTTCTGGTAGGATGTCCCTGTCATTCCCTTGGTTTTTATGTCCTAGTTGGATATCTGAGCAGCGCCCCCCTTCAAAGGTTAGCCATGCTGTCTGGCTTCTCCCATTTTTTTTTTCCAAAGGAGAATAAATAACTTTACTGGGACTTTTATTGAACGTCTCATTGCTGGACTGTCCCATGGGTCTGTGGATGCTGGGAAGAGGCTTCAAAGACAAACACAGGTGTTTGGTGGAGTTAGCAAGGGGCTGGTTACAACCAGGGTCTTTAAAACAATAAACTTCAGCGAGTGAGTGAAGGTTGTTTGTGGGAAAAGAGGTTTCTTCTTCTTGGCCTTGTAGTTCTAGTGTTTTGAACACTCACCGGGTTTGTACCCAGCTCCTGTTTGCCTTTGCCCACTCCCCTTCCTTGTTGACCCCAGACAAGAGCAGCGGCTGGAGTGTGTTTCATGGCCAGTGTAATTATTTAGCAGCACAGCATCCAGCCTCACTCATCCTGCCCCTAGTCTTTTCTCTGGAACTCTAAACCTTTTGGGCTATAGTGACATCTGAGCGAACATAAATTTTGAATATAGTGAGCATTGTATTAAAAGGCTACTTGTACACAGGGGCCACTATAGTTGATGTGCAGTGACAGAGCATGGGTCTTAGGCCAAGTTCTATTTGGCTTTACGCTACGGCTCTGCAAAACAGAGTGAGAACCATGGCCTGTTGTTGGGCTCGTTTGTGAATTGTTGTGATATGACACAGTTCAGACATGCTGTCAGTGGAGTCCCCCTGAATAGTGGAGGTGTTGCTTGGCATCCTACACCTGGCTGAAATAGCACCTTGCCCTGTGCAGCTGCCATCTGTCACCTTCCCCTGACACTGCTCCCCCCTGGAAATCCAACTGACTGGCAAGGGCAGTCAACTGTCTGTGAAAGGGTAAGCCCCTTACATATTTGCAAATACCTTTGCTTGCAAGAGTAACAAGATTTTAGGTGTATCTCTATCATTAAAAAACAGACAAGAATTATTTTTTTTTACTAATGATTTAAGTGATCATGAAAAAATGGATTTCAGCATCTAAATTTATTACACTCAGTGGCTGATTTAAAGTTCTATTATTATAAATTTTGTTGCTTATCAGCAAAACTGTTCACACAAAGCGAACGCTTTGGGTAAAGAAAAAAAAAAGGATCTGGCTTTGCAAGAGGATTTTGGTTAACTGGTGGCCATGTTGCCTCAGATACAGCCTCTTCACTCAGTCCGCTACCCAAACCACACCATGTGGCATGATGCCACAGAACCCTTGCCTTGAGCTTGGGGCGTGTACACAAGACAAACACAAAGGAGTCCCATGGGTGACGGTGACTACCAGGGTAATACCTTCCTGTATTGGATTTCAGGGCATTGGATTTCAAAACCCTCTCATGTATTTTTACACTCAATGTGAGGAAGTGAAAAGTTAATTGAAGAATCCAACGAAGCCATGATGAACAGGCACGCACATATGCATGCACGCAAAAAATAATAAAAATAAAAGTGTTGTTGCCTGCTTAAATAGACTGATACGTTAGCCCAAAGCCAACCGCTGCTATTTTGTTTGTGATTCAGATCTCTCTCTGCCCCCCCCTCATACTCCCTCCCTCTCTCTTCTAGTATCAGGCTGCTTCTCATCAGGCAGCCCCAGGCCCACCTCAGCGCATGGCCGTATTGCATGTGACAGCTGTTAGACATTATTAACGGCTCAAGCAGAAAATCCAGATTACTGTTTTTTTTATTTCAATTTTATTATTGTAATCGTTCAGTGAAAAGAACCAAAAAAAAACAAAAAATAGGGGGGCCCTTTTGTTGTTAGCAGATTTGCGGTCAGTGACAATACTGCAAAGACACAAGTGTTATGAATGTGTGTGTGGTTATGTTTGGGTTGGTGGGTGGGTTTGTGTGTCTTGGGGTAGTGTTCTCCAGACAAACCACCCCACCCCACCCCACTAGAGCTGAGGCACCCTGTGGCTGGCTGTGAGGCCTAGACAGGTGCATTGTTAACCCTCTAACGTCTGAGTCTGTCCCTGCTGGATCTGATGTTAGTTCTCTGGCAGAATTTAATGCCACTTGGTGCGGCATGTGTAGCAGTCCCAGTTTGTGCTGCATTCACAGGAAACAGCATGCTGCTCTAATGGCGTGTTCTTTCTCCGCACAAATTAGGAGTTTTGAAAATGACAGTTTTTCGGGGTAGCTGTGCAGGCTTCACTTTCTGCCTCAGCACTAACATGTTGTAATGTCTGGAATTTATTTTGAAACAACGATACAATTCAGCAACTGCTATGGTTTTTTCTCTAGAGTTTGTCTTTATTTTTTTCACTTTCTATTTTCTGGATTCTGAGCTTCCCTTACTCAAATGACTGTAATCTATAAATCTTAGCGTGTGGCAAACTGGTAGATAAACTTTACCCACGATTCGAAGTCTGCCAGTGAAGAGAAGCAGGTGTTTGTGATGTACAGTACCAGACAATAAGATGTTCCACTTAGTATATGCAAAAAAGAAAATTGCCATTAAATATACATGCCGTATGCCTCTGAAGAGTGTGTCAGCCCTTTTGTGAGAAAACAAAGATTAGCATCAGGAATTCCATTTTAATAAGTCTCTTGGGAATATCCAACCAGATGCCAAGTCCTCAATCCAAAAGGGACTTGTTGCACTTTCTGTCTCTCTCGCTCTGTTTTTTCCACCCTCTGTCTTGGTCTCTCTCTCTTGCATGAATATCCTGAGCTCTGCCTGACACTGATCAGAAAAAAATCCCCCAAACTTCTTCCTCCCCTTTTGCTTTCTGTTCAAATCACTTGTTTTGCACCATAAATTCTCTCATGCCTACACGTTTGTTCTTTGATGATCCATGTCATACCCTTTCTGCTCCTCCCTGAAGCTTCCCCACATCCTCCATTTCCCCCCACCCTTTTCATATTCACCCCCCACCACCAGTTCCTCAGAATGGATTGTTTTTTTGCCCTCTACCTCTTTCTGCATGTTTTTCCCCCTGCCCCCTCTGCCTGATGTGACCACTAGGCTACACTGCCTCCTCTCTCTCTGATACACTATGCATCCTGTGGATCCGGGGTAAATGACTGGCTTTGCAGCAACAGATGTGCGTACGTCTGCTGTCTGCTGTCGCTGCTTTGCAGTAAAGTTCTTCCTCTTGCCATGCGTGCCCACTGACCTCCCCTCTGGTGTTAGCGAGTTAAGGTTACTTTGTTTTCTCAAAAAAAAAAGAAAAAAAGAAAAAACAGACAGAGAGAGGGATGCGACGGCAAGTTTAGATGCACACTTGTCAAATGCTGTCATACACTTGCTGGTGCATTACAAATACATACGCATAAAAAACAGCATGTACACACTTGCGTATGCACACACACACACACACACACAGCATGAGCACGTCACGCAGACTCACACATCTTCCTTCCCAGGAGGCCATGGGGCCAGTGGGACAGAGCAAGCTTGAGAGTCTGGTTCATCTGTTTACATCTAATTATAGAAACAAGGCTATTTCTGCAACCACTACTCCAGCTTTTTTCATATTCTAGAGTGAGAGAGAGAAGGAGGGAGGGAGGGAGAAAGACAGTTGGGGAGTAGGAATAAAAGGAGGGTGTGTGTGTGTGAGAGAGAGAGAGAGAGAGAGAGAGAGAGAAGAAAGAGGGAAAAAAACAAAGCCTTGACAGCCTTTTCTCACAATGGTGAGCGGTTATCTCATCCCCTCAGCACTGCTACAGTCTGCACTGTCTCAGTACAGTACAACAGGACAGGGAGGGGGAGAGTGTCTTGTATTGTAAGCCCTCTCATCCTCATGTAACATGAATGTGCAAATTTATGAGAAACAAGCAACAGCAAAACAAAGCAATCGCTGTTTTCTGTTTTTTCTTTCTTTTCTTTTTTCCCCTATCCATTAGCCTTGACAGTAACCCCAATAAAAGAGAATCAATTCTGCACCCGTGCCCTGTAGGCTTTTACTTTGACCCAGTGGAGAGCGCCGTCCATCCAAAACAGTCCAAACAAAACGAAGTAAGAGTTGATGTTGGGGATTAACGTTGTATAAAATGTATCTAGTATTAAAGAGACGGGGCCAGCGCTGTAGTTAATCCTCAAGCTTGGTGGCTGACACCCAGCTGAGTGGCTGCAGTTTGCCGGTGGGGCTGGAGCGGGGCAGGCGCTGGGCTTCCTGCCTGGGGATGCCAGGTGAGAGCCAGATCAGGCCAGGGATGTGCCTCTTTTTGGAGTGTGGGGGGGCAGGCAGGTTGCAGCCTCTTGCAGGTGTTTTCATTACAAAAAAAAGAGGAAGAAGAAGAAAAAGAAAAGAGGCTGAATGCACAGCCTGTGGGATGCAACTTGAGACAGGTTCTTCCCATCCCCCCACCCTTATACATAAACTTCTACATAATGGAAATGCTTGCTTGCATACACCAAACTGCCACCACCCACTCCTTTTCCTTTATTCTCAGACGTGGCAGGTAAATTAATTGGCTGCGAGTGTGTAACATATATGCCGAGATAAAGGTGCTCTGTCTGGCCGAGGTGTAGCGTAACGACCGTAATGATAGCTCCATTGTGCTTATGTTTAGGGGGGTAGTTAGCGGCACAGCTAGCAGGGTCGTTGCCGGAGGGCTGGATAGCCTCTGATTAATAGTGGGGAATGCTTTGAAGTGACACCCAAGTGCACCCGCTCACAGGCTAATGGCAATGCCATCGGTATAGGGAGTGCTCCCTCTTCCTCAGTCTTCATTAGCTAAGTTTCCCCAGTACTCTCTTGCCACCCACGCCTTACATGCTTGCCTCTTATATAGACAGCCTTTAGGAACACTTACGTGTTTTATTCTTGCAGTTGTTCCGTGGTTTCATTGTCATTTCTCATTCACATTTGTGTAAGGAGATTGTTTTTTTTTAAGGCAGCGAGCAAAAGCAAAGAAGAGGCCTTTCCTCACGGAGTTTCACCACAAAGGTGAACTGTGTCACAGCCTAAAGACTCATGGGATTCATGTGGCACAAGTGGGACATGGCAGGGGACTGTTCCCAGGATCCACTTTGATCTGGCATGCTGACGGACGAGCTACAGCTGTGGATGTGTGTGTGTTGTAGCAGGGAGGCAGGGTTGGGTCTGTCAGCTGTTGCAGTAAAGTAAACTATTAGTGGTGGGAGAAGGCAGCGATTCCAGTGAAGAATTAGAACCAGTTCTAATTGCAGTGAGGTTGGGCTATGATTACATGCTGGCTAATGCACTGACAGACCTCTTACTTGGCTGGCTCTCAGAAAGCTGCTGAAATGGCTCGATGCCTTTTGGTTATACAGCATAATGGGAGGGTGTGTGAACACACTTGTGTGTGTGTGTTTGGTATGTGTGGGTGGCTGCCTGTGTGTATCTCTGATTAAACTTGCTTTTAAGGAGTGTTTTTTTGTGTGCTTTTTGCATGTTTTTCCGCAAGTTTTTGCATACTTGTGCGTGCGTGTGTGTTTTCTGTTTGATAGCTGTGCTCCGCTTGTTTCTTGAGTGCCTGTCATTATTTGTAGTAGAAGCAACTTTTCTTTCCAAATCAAAACTCAGCTGGCACAACTGTCTCTGAACAGTACAGAAGAAGTGTGTTTTAGTGTGTTTTGAGTTTTTGTGTGTATGCCTCTGTTGTATTTGTGTGTGTGTCTGTGTATGCCCATGGGAAACGGCAATCAAAGGAGCCGTGTGGTGTAGAGATTGTATGAAAGGAGTGAGAGAGGAAACAGAGTGGCAGGCAGCTGAGAGGGCAGCATGTGGGGGTGGACAGGGGGCTGATGCAGGTGCCTAATTCTACCTCATCCCTGGGCATTTTATATTCCATCCATCTCTCTCTTCTCCAGTTCTTTATGGGGCTGCTGGTTGATAAATCCACCTGCTTCAATTACATTGCTGATTAGCGGGTATGTCTGAATAATAGCACACAGATGGATTTATACATTGTAAGCCTGTTGCTGAAGTAATCAGGTAGGACTTTTAAGAAGCTGTGCTTATTTTTCACCTCATAATTTGAATTATAATTAGGATTTTGCGTGTGTGTGTGTTTTTATTCAGGTGTGAAGGCTTCTTTCCCTTCTGCAAGAAGCTCAGCAGTAAAGTGCTTAAACTCACATCATATTCCTTGCATATGGCCTGACAGTTATGGGAAATATCTGCTGTTTCTTCTTCAGAGCCTTAGGCCTGTGTTGTCTGTTTTTTATCTAGGCAGAAAAAATACAGACATCATTGTGGTTTCTCGGAGCTCTGGAGGTCAGAGAAAACATTCAACAGAGTCACAGGAATTTTCTAGTGTGTATCTGTGCTGATTACTTACTGGTTTAGTCATGGCTCTTACATAGACTGGTGTGTTTCAAGGATTACTCATGGGATCACATGACAGATCTTCAGGAGGCATTTTCATACAGCAGGGACCCCAAATGCAACCCCAACAACAGTCCACTGATGACTACCAATCATAAATGTGTCCTGCGTATGTTTATTCGTGTGTGGTTGTTAGGAAACAAAATGGGATGAGTTTGAGTTTATTAATTCATGCACAAGATCAGTAACGTGTCGGCTAAGCAGTGAGGCATGAGGAGCGAATTGGTCATCCTTGGTAACAGGGTATTGCGAGACTAGAATAATCTGTACACATGGAAACTGGATGGATAAATACCACGTGTATAGCGGTAAAGTAGGCAGCTGTGTGGGAAGCAGAGGATTGTTGGGAAGAGTGGAACATGTGAGGGTTGTGCAGATGTCTGTTATTTTAGAGAGCAAATTTTCTTTAAGCTATGAGGTCCACAGTGTATTAACTCTGTGTGTGTGTGTGTGTGTGTGTGTGTGTGTGTGTGTGTGTGTGTGTGTGTGTGTGTGTGTGTGTGTGTGTGTGAGACTAAATGCGTGCATCCCTGTTTGACAGATCTTATTTCAGAAAGTGGAGCTGCTTTGAGGATCAATACTGACATGCTGACTGCACTCGTACACATGCACGACACACATACACACACTTTTTTTGCGCTCAGTGTCTCATCTGTCAGTTGTCAGTTTTCCCCAGCTCCATGGGTTCTCTTTCGAGCTAGGCAGATGGCGAACACTCAGAATGAAAGCAGATCCTAAGTCCTTTTGGATCTCCATCAGTCTCTGGGACCATCCTGCACAGGGCTCAAGTTTCTCAAGCACCGGCTGAGCCTTCACGGCGCTCCAAACCAGCCGTTTCGTCACCTTGCTTTACCCAGCTCACGTCTGTCGAGTGTAACGGCGGTGCTTTTAAGTCTCGAATCCAGCAGCAGTCCACATTAACTCACGCAAGCGCTAACGCTAAAAAGGCTGCTGACAGTTGCTCCCATTGCTTACTCCACCTCCTCCTTACCAGTTCAACAGATACCTAATCCCAGTAGGGTATCTATGCCTCTCTGCTCTTCCAGCTTCTCACCAAGTGTGTAGCCCTGTACTGCATGCTATGAACCAAGTTCACCAAAGGGCATATTTCCCCACATTGGTCCATGTCTCTTACCTGTAGGAGCAGCTGCACTTCAGGGTCTACCACCCTGTATGTTTTTATTTGAGAATGAGCAGGATTCATTACAGCACGCTTGCTTGGACTTGCTTTTGTTTGAAGGGCGCTCTGCACGTAACTGTAAGAGATTTTTATGAGGCACGGTTCTGAGCCAGTCAGCCAGGCCGCTGTGCCACAACCAGATTGGTGGGGAGCAGTGCCATTCCACCACATACACCATCTGGGAGATTGTGCGAAGAGGAAGGGAGAAAGTTTGTGTTCTTTTGATTATGCACATATGTTTGTGTAGGTTTGTATTTGTGAACATGCAAAGGGAGAATGGTGGTTAGAGCTACTTGTGAAAGGATTTTTTTTTTTTTTAAAAAAGGGGGGGGGGGAGTTTGTTTTTAAAAAAAAATTGTTTAAGGCAGACCTTATACTGCCCCTGCCCACATCTTGTGATTTATGGACTTGTGAAGGAAATCTCTCATTTGCCACTTTTCGTCTCTTTTTTTTCCATGTCATCTTTTTTTTTCTCACTCCGTCTCAGTGGAATTCAGTTTTTCTCCAGATCTTTCACTGTTTCCACAAAGCGGCAATAGAATAAGAGAGAATAAGGGAGAAAGGGAAGCGAAAAGGACAGCAGCCAGAAGGAAGCCGTAGTCCTTTTTTGCGATTGGTTTAAAACCGTGTTGAATAAAAGCCTTGTCGTATCGGATATGCTTCAAGTAAATATTCATAGGTGTTGACGTGCCAGCGTAACGTATTGTGTTTGTGGCAAGCATGCATGTTGTTATGCAGTGTATACTTTCTGCTTGTAAATAATTCAAAACACTTGTTATGGTGCTGTTCCCGCTGCATTGTGGTTTGAGCATCATTGTTGACACTAATAAATGAAAAGAATGTGTTTGCATCTTTTGTGCAACTTTATATGGAGAACACTGCTGGCCACGGGGCTGAATGTAACTGGTTTTTGCTGCTAATATCTGCCGGTGAGCACATTACCACACTGAGGTCGCAGTCGGGTCAACTGCAGTCTGGAGCTTTTAGTGTTGGTGTGCATGTGAGTGTACATTTATCATGTGTTTATGTGGACCTTACTCACTCAGGTGCTAGCTATAAATCTAGCTCACCCTTTCCTGGCCTGGTGAGGACAAAGCAGGAGCGGATGGGGGTTCACCTTTTTTCTTTTCTTTTCTTTCTTTTCTTTTCTTTTACAAACATAGGGGGTGGGGGGGGTATAAGAGACCAAAGGGTTAGGCGGGAAGAAAGGAAGAGAAGAGAGATAAATGAGGGAGGGGGCTTAATGAGAGCCCTGACTCACATGATTATGGGACTGGCTGATAGAAATCAGGATCTTTCTCAAAGAAGTCAATTAACCCCCTCCCCCTACTCTAATTATGCATGGATTGCTCCACTGGCTCTTTACTGATAGGGCTGCTCAGCACAGCTCAATATGCAGACTCATGCTGCCTGAGTCTGTAAGGGGTTGTGTGTGTTGTGAGAAGCATTTGTCAAGCTTTTTTTCAGTCTGCTAGCTGCCTGCTTTAAACTCAGGGTTTTTCAAAGCCATTTGTTACCCCCATTCTACTCCTCTTTACCCACCTGCCAGGCAGATAGCCAGTACCAGGCAGTGCCAGTAGGGGGCTCCACCCTCAGGAGGGTTCTGGTTATTAGCGTATTAGTAACTAGATGATGACTGAACTCTGTGGTCAGAGTAAATAAGCAATGTTGTAGAATGTCAACACGACCAGCCGGCTCCTTCACAGCACCCAGTGTTGACATAACTGCTCTCTTATCTGAGGAGAGCAAAGCCCATCGCCACAATAGAAAGGTATGCCAGATCAAATACTGTAAGGGCTAGAAACCACACTCTCCAAAACACAAATCCATACTCACACAGTGGCTGTGAGGGAATGCGGTGCATGTGGTAATACATACAGCACAAAACAATGGATAAAGCTGCGGTCCCAGCACAGGTTATTCGTTCTGCTAGACTGACTGGTTTTCATTTTAACCCATTAAAATAATGGGGTGTTTAGGGTGCTGGCAGTCTGCGTAAAGAACCTGGACTCTGCTGTTATTGCTCAGCTTGGTAACGAATCAGTCTGACAGTCATAAAACACGCTTTGCCATTAAGCATCAGTGAATGAGCGGTTTAAGGTGAAGCGACAACTAATAGTTGTGTCAAAAAAAAAAAAAAGCAGAAAGAAAAAAATGACGCAAAAAGAAAGATGTCCGTGTTTTGATTTTCAAAATCTGTGTTTAAGCACCTGTGTCACATTTGCGATCTCTGTGTCAAAACATTTCAGGAGACCTTCTTCCCCTCATTGCCTCACAGCTCCCTAATAACTCTTCTTTAGTCTGCTTCCTCGCCGCTTCCCCTCCACACACCACCCCTCATCTCCATTATGGCCTCTGCCAGATCTAGACGGAGCTTGGCTCACACTGGCGTTATGATAACCTGCTGAAAGCTGTTGCTCTCCTGTGAGCATGCAGACGCCCAGCCGAGGTTTCCCTGCATCACTTTCCCCTCGTGTTCTCCGGTCAACCCCACAGCTGTGACTTGCTTTCTTTGTTTCACACGTTCACCAAATCATTGCACGAGTTCAGACCTTTCATATAAATTTTGGCTTTCTGACCCAGCATAGGTGCTGATATATTTTATGGCCACCAACATTAAGCATAAATTAAAGAAAAATAAGAATAGGTGTACTGTTCAAAGTCAATTTAATAGTTACTCAGGGATACTGAGTTTTTATTTGAAACCTAAAACACTGCTAGTATAGAACTATTAGGCATGGCCAGTTGGAAAACATCTTTTTTTTTTAACTTGCAGCCTTCTAACTTTTCAGTATTTAGTGGTGTTTTTGTGTGACTTGTCAGTAAGTGTGTGTGATTGGAAGGATCTGCTAAGGCAAACCAAACAAGCAGCTGCAACACATCTGTTGGCTTCGATCAGATGCTGCAAGCCTGTTGTAAGCCCACAAGGTCTGTTCCCTTCCTCTCTGCTATTTTATATATATATATATACACATATATATACATATATATATATATATGACCCACAGACAAATACAGAGGGGAGGATAACACATGATGGCCCGTACTGCCCCTCCAACATACTAAATGCGATCACTGTAAAGGTAATGGAAGACTGCAGTGGTAGCTGTTCAACCATCCACACAGACAGGAATGAGCAGCTGATCTAGAAAAAAAAAATCCCCCTTCCTCCTCTGTGGTTTGACCTTGTATTTTTGCCTCTTCCACAATGAGTCGTTAAAGCCCGTCAAGATAACCAGCTGGAGAGCAGAGGAGGCTAAGGTAGGTCATGGCAGGTCAGGGGATAGGAGGGGAGACAAGAGGCATTTGAATTTGTGGGGTTTTTTGTTTTTGCTGCTGCCTTGCTCTGTGTTACACTTCATCTGCTGATGTTTGTGCAATGATGAGCCCCGTTCTTTTGTACGGATGACAGGAAATGCTCCTAATTTTACTCATCTCTGCCTTTGTGGCTGCAGATGTTGAGCAGACACCAGCAGCAGCATTCCATAGATGACCGGTGTCAAGAGTTATCGCAAGATATAACTCATCTTTAAAGGCCAGTTTGGCTGTGTGATTTGGCTAAACTCGTGTGCATTTGAAAGTGCAGATGGATAAAGTGGGAGAGGAAGTGGTTATCTCCATGAGCCGAGAAGAGTCTTGTCATTATGGCTAAGATGTTTGGTAACCAGAGAAGTCAAGGTGATGCATGTGAGATTATACACTGTGTTCTTTACAAGGTGATACTGTATAATGTTTGGCCTTGGCTACCCAGGTGTCTCGCTTCCCCTTGTCTGTAGGTTATCAGAACAAAACTGCTTGCATTTGTCTTTGCCGAACGCTACAAGAATTAAACATTTCTCCTTTGTTCCCCCTGTGAACCAACAGCAAATTACATTCAGGGCTGCAGAAAGACCTTGGACTGGCTGGTGCAGCGGTTCCCGGCTCTGTTATCTGCACTGTTCTGCTCTGTGCCTCTGACAGGCTACATCAGAAAGAGAGAAGCCAGAGCAGGGAGCTGCCTTCTGTTTCTCTCACAGACATCAGACTTTATCATATTACAGGACAATCCAAGAGAACTTGGAGGACAGCAGCAACGTAGCGTCTCCAACCAGGCCCCTGATGTCCAGGACTGCTCTGCATGACCTAAATGAGGTGCCAGGCTACAGACGGAGGGAGGGAGAGAAGATGGGAAGACTAGGGAGAACAGGACATTCCGACGAGTCCTCGTTGCCGTTTGAATGCTTGGATGTTGATTTATGGGCGACTCTGATATAGGGAGGGGCTAACCCCATAAAACAAGATGTTCATTGCATTTTCGGACCATGTGAACACTGATGGACGAACAAGAGCAGAGAAACGGAGCGCAAATGGGACAAGAGAGTGGGAGGAAAAGTGATTTGAAAGAGAAAAAAAACAGAAAATGAAGAGAAAGTGTTTCCATTTTGAAGCATGTGGCTGACGCCAACTGAGGGAAGAGACCGAGGTGATGAGGGAGGACAGAAATATGGAACTGAGCAGCAGGGGGATGGAGGGAGAGTGATGTGGGATGATGGAGAGGGTGTGAGGACGGAAAAGGAAAACTGAGAAGGGGAATGAGTGATGGGGCTCGAAGGAGCAAAGGGAGAAGAAGGGATGAAAGTGAAAAAGGGAAGACAGCAGGCAAAATTTGCCCCAATGAATTGAGCTGCTTGCAGATTTATGTGGTTTTGTGGTTATCATTATGCATCAACCAAAGGAGATGGGGAGACTCGAGCAATGCGACGCCCAAGCGTGAGTGTGCCTGCGTTTATCTGTGTATGCATTGCAGCGCACTTTTATTCTCCCTCAGCACGTTGCCCATGTCTCCTCCAAAGCAAACTAACTTCTGAATTTGACAGAACCCTCGCCTGTGGTGAGGTAACATCCACCAACATCCACAATACATTTTTCCAAAGTCTATCTACCTAGCACTGCTGCTTGAGAGAAGAGAGGATTAGACCACCCAGCACTGGGTAGTCAAAGCACCGCTTTGATGTGGCACGAGCATATGTGCAGTGCATGGGTACAATCTCTGCTAAAACACACTCGCAAAACACAGTTTTACTGCCTCCTGTGCGGCATCATTACTCCTCGTCAGTGGAGCGGTGGGATGCTCAAAAAGAGAAGGAGAGGGAGAGCGAGAGAGACACAGCCACCTCCTGTGCCAGGCACTGCCAGGCTGAAATACTGGAGCCGTATGGTCACCCTAAGGGAGGGGAAACCTGCCCGGTCTAACCACATCTCAATTAACCAATTAAGTTCAAAAGTTAACAGGGTACTAATTAGAGAATAGTGCTGAATCCTTGTTTTAATCTGTCTTTTTTCCCCACTACGAGGCATGTCTGTGTCCGTGACCTGGCTGGCTGAGCTTTGCCTGCGTCGGCTGAAACATGGCACGCAAGCTGCCGTTAGTCACCCATCCATCCCCATGGCCAGAACATAAAACCAATGGATTTAGAAGGATCAGTCATCAGCTGTAAAACAAACCAGATTCAGAGCATTCCATCTGATCTTTCCAGTGGAACAGGAGGACCATGAAAATCCCATTTTTGGATCTAGAGTTTTTAGAGACCTGTGAGTGAATATTCACAAATGAAGGATAATTTTTAGTCATAGCTAACGTGGCTGTTTCCTGCTCATCCGGCTTGTATTTGTTCCTGCAGATGGGCTTTAATGGATGCCAAATGGGAGGTTTAGTGCCTCACTATTGGCCTGTTGGAGTCTCTTTTTAACACCATCATATTAAATGACTTGCGTTTAGGACTCGAGGCTACGGCGTGCTCCTGTCGTTGACAATATGCCTCGGGCAGAAAGTGTTTGTAACACACCGCTAAAAGTATAAATTTTATCCCCGCATTAAAGGAGGAGAAGAGGGGCTGCTATATTGGCTGCTACCACCAATAAAAAGATATGTGGGCTGTATGACACAATTGTAGTAAGGCTGCTTTGAGCCCCGGAGCCAAACATGGTGTGTTTGGAATCAGGCTGACAGCTCGATATAAAGAGAGGTGAGAAAGCCTTCTTTGACTCTGCTCTGCTTTCTACCAGGGAATTATTATTTTTTCTGTCTGTTTGTTTTTTGGGATTGGGGGAGTGGTGGTATTTAATGACCCATGCAATTCAAGCTCCTGAATGATTGGTCGGATGATTAGCTGTTTGTATTTCTGAGTGTGTGCGTGTGTGAATGAGGAAGAGGGTGAAAAAAGTCTTGGATGTCAGAAAGCAGTTTGAGGGGTGAAGGACTCCCTTGCTGTATGCGAGGCCCTGGAGGATTCCTCCCCTCTTCCTCTCTTCCTCCTCCTCCCTTGTTCGCCCCCTGAATCTCATCTCTTCCTCTGTGAGATCCACAATGCTGGGAAGAAATGTGTCATTAACAGGGGAGACCAAAATAATGTTTATGGGCTCAAGCAGCACTGAAATCATTTTCCATATCAGTGCAACTGCATGGGCCCTGTGGGGGAGTAAATCTGATTTTCTCCTCCCTGTGCCAATGGGAAACATCATGGGAAAGAAAACAGATTGGATTGTTAGAGAGATGGCCTGACGCAGCTGTGGGCGGCTCTTTTTGTGTTTGGGTGTGCTGCTGCTGTGTGCATATATCATAAAGACAGGATCAACCAGAGAAGGGAAGAGAATGAGAGAAGGCAAAATAAAAATGTGGATGTTAGCGGGAATGTGTGGATGAGAGAACGAGCCCCACTATGGGAATCGCAATTTCATGCCTCGGGAATGCAACAAACGACCCTCGTGGAACAATGGGTCAGTTAACAAGCACAGTCACCAGTTTGGTCTGGACACATATCAAATGGTCCCTCCACAACGATGATGTCGCTGTCCTGTATAAGTTACAAGCAGCAAAGTACTTCTAACTAAATCTGATGCCTTTTATGCCCGTTCCATAAGAAACACTTGCATTTTATCCACTTAGCCAAGAGGGGAAAAAAAGGAATAGGTTTAGTAAAGCGTGGAGGGAAGTTTAATAAACTAAAATGCTGACGGAAATAACTATGTGCTTTGAGAGAAAACACTTCGTAATGAGAAAACTGCTTGAGTAATTTGCACTTCCTGTTACATCATGAACACTTAAGTTCTCACAGAAAGGACAGAAATGAGCAAAAGCAGAATGCAGTGATTTCGTGTTGTGGTTTTCTTGTATGTTCTCTTAAATCTCTGTTGTGGGACTAGGTAAAGAGAGTGTGCATGTGTGGGTGAGTATAAAAGGAAGGTAATGGGCCTTGAGCTCATTTGGCCTGGCCTGGTGCTGTTGCTGTTTCGAATCTGTCCTCCCACCTTCCGTGTCCCAGGCCTGGAATGTCTTCTTGTTCTCCACAGATGAGGCCAGTGACTCAGCAAACAACTGCACTTTCACATGGCTCACAGCAAGCGCGCTTAAACAAGGGTCTAAGTGACGAGCCCAAACCTTTGCCTGAGGCCATTAATATTTTAATAGCATTAAACAGTGAGTAGCATTAAACCTTAGCGCTGCACTTTACCCTTCATCGCCCCACTCTTACCCCAGTTTTTTACTCCGCTGTGGCTCTCACCTGCAATCTTCACCGCTTAGCACAATCTCACTTTGACAGTCAGAGGTCTGATTGTCTCTTAAACAACACTTCCTGGCCCGCTCCCCAGAAAATAGCCATGTGTCTGTGTCTGTCTTCTTTATTTACTTTGCCCATAACACACCTCTTCAGTGGGAACTCTATCAGACATTGCTATCTCTTTCTGTTGGCCCCCTCCTGCCCCTCACACCACTGTTGGCACAGCAGCTATGGAAATGAAGAGGAAGCTCCTTTTTGATAAAAATAAACCTTTCTGAAAAAGAGCTTCATGAATGATTAATTGTGATAAACCTGACGTGCTGTACTCCTTGAAATGGCAGCCTGGCCAGGTACCTAGACACATGTGATGCTGGCTTTTGCAGTTTTGCAAACTGCTGTATAAACAGTGAAAAGGTTCGAGGAGTAGAATAGATAAAGAGAGACACTGGTGGCATGTGTGCACATTTGCTCCCGTTTTCTCTTTAGCGTGGCATGTGTGGCTCCATTGTTATTTTCGGGCTGCCTGCCAAACTTGAGTGAGCCAGTTGGTCTAATTTGTTTAGGATTAGAATCTCTTATCCATATCATGTCGACTTCTATATTGTATAAACAGCTGCGTGAAGTGGCAGGGGTTCTTCAGCTGACCTCCCCAGGCCAATTTTATTTGCATTGTACTCATGCAAAGAATTCCCAGAATCCCTTTTTACCCTGTCATCACTTCAGTAGTGAGAGAGTGGCTGACCACGAAGCCACTCAGCAAACACAGGCTGTCAACTTGAGCGAGACGACCACCATACGGATGCACAATCGCGCACACAAAGGATCACATATGTTCATAAACACACATGCGCGCACACACATACTCCCACACGCTCTCTGCTGATTTCACTTTGAAAGTTTCTCACAGTTCCTCGGTATCTTATCTACTCTAAACTCTCACCCCTTTCCCCTCCTCTGGATGTTGGATGTAGTAACGAGGCTTTCACTCTCTTCCGCCATCCATTCTTATAACTGGTTCTCTTTCTCCCACCCCCACACTGACCACATCCACTAAACTCACTCCACAGGCACGCAGTGTGGAGAGTGTTGGAGGCGTCCGCTGCTGGCACTTTCCCCCACCCCTGCACTGGGCCCAGGTCCAGGACTGGACTGCCTGCTCGCTCTCTCACTCTTTCTCTCCCTCACTTCAGTATACTTCTGATCCTACTGCAGTAGCCCACTCCCCCAGTCCCACCATCAAGCCTCACATCAACACGAAAAGAAAAAAGTCAGGGGGGTGGGAGTTTGTAAAGCAGGGGGCAAGTTAAGAAGAAGAAGGGAAAAAAAAACTTGCTACAGTTGTTTCTGAAGTGAGGAGGAATTTGGCTACCAGTTGCACTAATGTTTTCAAGATGACTTTGACTGTTTGAAGGAAATCCCCCCACTTTAGTAGCCATTTGAAATTCCTTCTGTGTTTTATTGTGAGGAAGTAGGTGCTGGGTTAGTCAGCGGCCCTCCAGGGTAGCAGTGCAGTCTGTCTGGGGCTGCTGATGTGTACAGTTGCCCAATCCAGTCTGTGTTACTGGAGGGTCAAAAACTAAGTCCTGTGTTTGAGTGAATGTGTGTGTGTGGAAAGTCTGGCTGGCTTCTTCTTGGGCGTCTGAATTCCTGGGCAGAACATGGAACTACATTAGTAGGAAACTCTGATGAAAAAGACACTGAAGTGGGAGTGAAGTTCGCTTACCAACGAGCATCCTGCTCAGTATGTTTTTACTTGGTAAGTAACTCTTCAAATGTCTGTTTCTTCCTTGCTGTTTCCTACTTTCATTGTGGGTTCTTTCGTAAACAAGTGCTAAAGAAACAAGCTGCTATAATTTACAGCTAAACACAGAAAATCTTAAATGTCTGATATAAAATAAAACCTAGCTTACCAGTATATGTTCAGTCGCGTTTTCTTTCTGTGTTAAAGCAGTGCCAGTAACTAGCAGCTCCTGGAAGAAGTACGTTTATATTTATTTTCCCTTGAATCACCAATCTGATGTTAATTTCATTCATTTAAGACAAGAAGGGGAGTGTGTATTTTCTGTCAGAGGACATGACTGAGAGAGTGAGAGAGAGTACGTGGGCTATGATTATTCAGGGTGTGTTGAGGAACCTGGCTGCCACATGGCACTGACCGTTCACTGAGCGACCTAAACTGCTCACAGACTCTCTGATACGAGCTCTTATAAACTGGTCGTGTGTCTGTGTGTTTTTATTCTCTGGCATTTCTTCTTCTGCTTCTTGCCTCCACTCTGTGGCACTTGGTGATCACTGAGCTGTGGAGAGCAGGTTGATGCAGTCACACCTGCAATTTTCTTTCTGTCTCTCTTCTCCTCTTGTCACCATCACTCTCACTTCTCATTGTGCGTCTGGCTTCTTTGTCTAGACGACACGTCCATCCGTCCCTTCGGGCTGCGGTCTGTGAATAAGACGGAGGGCTTTAGACTGCCTTGGCTTGTTTTTCAAGAGCAGACAGAGAAATATGATCCAAGGTGAAATAAATGTACTTCTTCTTCTTCTTCTTAAAGGCGTAGTTGTAGATCCACATGTGCTCCGTCACATGCTCATAAACACAAGCGCATGTGGATGGGCGTCTGCCTCTTCGGGAGAAATTTTTGATCTGATTCCCAGCGTTGAAAAGAACAAGATGTTGTGGGTGGGCGCTTGTTGTCTTCCTAGCTATTTTTTTTTCCTTTTACCCCATCACTTTGTGGTCCACATGCAGATGAGATTGTATTATGCCTCGTTAAGGCCCCAAATTACCCTGAGTCGTATGATGACATCACATCCCTCCCCTCAGCTTGAGAACTGAAACCTGTTTAAATTCACTGGACGAGTGTGTTTGATTGCAACTGTGACCTAGGTGGGGTTTCAAGGTAGACTGTCTGTTCTTGCTGAGCAGCATGCTGACCAACTGCATCTGCCCACTGCTGTTGTAATGGCTCGTATTCAGCCTCCTTGCCTCGAGCGCTGTTTCTCTTTCGTTCCCATGACAACTGGGCCTTCGTTCTCCTAGCTACGCCTCCCTGCCTGCTGCTCACTCCGTGCCGCCCTCAGGGGCCCATGCCTGGGCCCACATTATTGTGTGTGCATGCATGTATATTTTTGTTGTTGCACGCAAACTGGGCTCCTTCACCCTTGCACACCAACGCCGGAGCAAAACAGTAGCACTAGTTAACACCTCCACCTCCGGAGGTTCTGCGGTATTTGTGTCTGTCTCTCTGGATCTATGCGAACACAACTGTGTGAGTTCGAGTGTTGGGATGTGATGTTGAGATGTCAGGAAGGGAGGTGGGTTTCCCCTTATCCCGGTGTCCCCTTCTCCTTTAATTCCCTAATAGGATTAATCTTCATCTCTGTCAGGGATCGGTGCCGATTAGGATGCACATGACCCGATTTTCTTAAGAGCGCATACAACTGCACTGCTGGCACCACTTAGGAACTGGAGAAATAAATAAACACAGTTTAGAGAAAACACACAGGCACAGAAAACATAACTTTTACAAGGAGGCGGTGGAGCAACGGCTAAGTCACTATTTATTACACCACTAAAACTGTAATAGTAAGTCGAGCAGTGGTGCCGTCATGGCTCAGACTTTTATTCCACTTGTTCTGCACTGCTTTAGTTGGCATCTAAAGTGAAAGAAAGGTGTAAGACCAGCCCACTTTTATAACCTGTGTGCTTTCTCACCTACACCTCTGATTCATTAGGATTTAAATGGGTTCAGGGAGGGCATCGTATTAACACAGTGTGAGTGGAGTTTGTGTTTTCTAAACAAGAGTATGAAAATTTGAGAAAAAAAAAGCAGGAATTTGTGTGGCGTCATGTACAGCATATTTTCAGTAGGAGGCAAATATAACACTGAGGGAGAGGTCATTTAGTGTGATTGACAGGTTGAGGAGTCTGCCAACTCTCACCTGCTACAGTTCACATCAGAGCGGTGCTCAGTCCTTCACCAAGTGAAGATGCCACGGCCAAACTGGACCACTGGAAGGTCTGATTTGGTTGTGCTGTGGGAAGGGCTTGTGGTTTGATTTGATCCAAGACCCTTCTGAGGTTCATTCAATCCCTTTCTCCCTGAACACAGGCTTAAACTTCAAAGATCTCCTTGCCCGACATCTACACATCCCCTTTTTATGTATTGTCCTTCTCCTTTCCTTGTCTTTCTGGCAGAGGCTCTCTCCTCACTGTGTTAAGAGGGGCTTTGCAGCCTCTCTCTGTCACTCTATGTCTCTCTCACCCTTTCTCCCTCTCTCACTCTGAGGCAAGGCTGTTAATAATGCAGGAGGATTAGCTGATTTATGTGAGCCGGAGGCACTGAGGAAAGCTGGGGTTCCTGGGGGCGACAGGCAGAAGAGGGGGGGGGGCAATGTGTGTGCAGCACGGAGGGCGGTGACATACAGGAGGCCGACGTGTCTGGATGATGAAGGTTGGATGTGTGCCTGGTGAGCATGCTGGCCATAATCCACTCACCCACCCACCCCCCACCTCCACTGGCCCCCGACACCCACTCTGCACTCCGCAGAGCCGTGCCAGGAGCCCTCCACAGGGACCAAGTGATAGGAGGTGGCAGTGGAGGGGACAGAGGGGAATGGGGACTGATACAGAGCAAAAGGAGAACAGCATGGATAGTGTAGCATGTGATCAGGCTACTTGACAGTGTCTCCCATCAACATGTGAAATGTTGCTATAGACAATTGAAATCTGATTAAATAGAAGATTTTTGGTACCATGTGATTTAGGGGATATAGTCTCATTATTTTGTTCCAATGTTTTGTTATTAGAAGTGGATCTAAATAAAAATCTCCAGCCCTAATTTTACAGGCTTAGACTAAGATAACCTGATAATCCAGATAATCTGCAGCAAAAAGAGAAATGAGTCACAACACACTTTGGCTTCATTTGTTTCTGTGATCAAATTTCAGAGACCTCCAAGAGTCTCTGGTGTGTCGCTGCATCCACATGCGCACAAACACACACACATGTACACACACACACACACGCAGGATTGGTTGTAAGGTAGTTTTTCGAGGCAGAGCGCTGTAAGGTTGGGGATCGTGGGGGATTTCCACCTGTCTGGGGCGGTGGTACCAAGTGTGACAGAGGTGCTTTTGTACGTGTTGTGAAAAATGTGTGTTCATGCCTATATGTGTGTGCGTGTGTTTGGGCGCGCACCCCTCTGCATGCTTCTGTGCTCTGGCCTATGAGCCATAGGCTATTCGGTGCAAGAGCGAGAAGCAGACTGATGGGTTTATCCCTGCTGTCTGCCCAGAGGATGTGCTCACTCACTGGCTGGCTGATTAAGGCTCCCACACAATTGTTCTCACACTCCCAGAAAGAAAAAAAAAAAGGATCGATGCATGTTTGGACTGATTCATGCTCCAAGAAAATCAAATCACTCAGCATTCCTTGGGAGATCAGCTTGTCATAAGAGGCTGATAATGAATTTCTACTGTGTCGCTCTCCCCGTGTTTTGGTGTGTGCGATATACGATACACTAATGTGTGTCTGAGCATGTATCTGCATGTGTGCTCTCATACAGGCAACTTCATACATATGCATGAGACTTCACGGTGGTGTGACTTGGGGGAAATGAATGCGCAAAGAGCCGGGCACCCGGGCCCCTCACTCAAGTGCACTGGCGGGCGCGTAATGGGAATGCAATTTAAGCAGTGGTTAATCAGTGTGTTTTCTCCAGCTTGCCCAGCAATGCATAATAGACAATCAGCCCCCAGTCATACGGGCGATGCTACAAATGGTCAATTACTCATCATAGTCTTGTTAAACACACAGTTCAGCCAGCCAGGGACAGATTGCTCTGCTGGTGCCATTATTATGGTAAAGAACAAAGCAAAGCAATGCTAGAAACAAGGGAAAGAGGGAGGGAAGGAAGAGACAATGAGGATTTGGAAGAGGCATGGTGTATTTCTGCACATCAAAATGGGACAGAGGAGGGGACGAGAAGAGTGAAGACGGCTTTTGTAACAAAGCAGGAGGAAGGAAAAAGGAGTGAAACACCGAAATGGAACCAGAGAAGAAAGAAGAGCACGGGATTGTCAGCGTCACGCAGAGAAAAAGCAAGACTGAAAGAAAACCAGACAGAGAGGAGGTGAAATGGAGCAAAGCAATAAAAGAGATTGAGGGCATGAAAGTGAGAGATGGAGAGCACAAGATAATGGAGGGAGGGAGAGAAATTGAGAAAGGGACACTGGGGAGCAGGAGCAAAAGTGTGTGAGAGCGAGAGGGAGAGAGCCTGAGAAAGTGTGTACTCAGCTGTGAGATGAGACCTCTGTCTGCCCATGGGGAGAGGTGGTGTGAGGGGAGAGAAGACGAGGGAAGAGGACTCTGCTGACAGTGAGGGGGAGGAGAGTCTCACACTTTCTCTCTGTCACACACATACGCTCTCTCACTCATTCAGCCTCTCCCGAGAGCAGCGATCACATTTGCCTGGCTTAATGATTCTACCAAAAAAAGAGAAAAAAATATGTATATATGAGTGGGCCTCACACTGAGATGCAAAGCTTTTCTTTTTGTTTTTCCTTTTAATTTTTAGTCACACTCACTGTCCCAGTGTACACACACTCCCAATTCTAACCATTTTTCTCTCTCCTTACCTTTTGTTCCTGTGGGAATGCAGGCAGTGGATTGATGGGCAATTCTTCTGCCTCCTTCATGGGGACCTTTCTGGCCAGTAGTCTGGGTTCCCCTCCTTCCCACCCACCTCATCCCTCCCGGCCGCCCTCCTCGCCCTCTTCGCCCTCCTTCCGTGGCGGACCCCACTCGAGCGCCTCGCAAATCTGGTTTCCCCATTCGCATGAAGGTACCTCAAATCACACATGTACACAAACACACAGCTCCTCATCTGACCGCACCATCTGGATGAGGTGATATTTATGTCCTGGCAGTATTGGAGGCAGCTTTGCACGGTGTATTGTTACTCTGATATTGTATATTTTTGTGTTGCGTTAGGTTTGCACCAAAGTACGGCTTGTAATCGTCCAGGCTCCAACCCTTTTATTTATGCACTAAAATAGGCCCATACCCAGCATGTCTGGGATAGAGCACTGAGCCACGGTTTTCTGGATACGGACACAGGGTTAAAAGTTCATCCACGGAATCTTGCGGTATTCGATTCATGTCAGCAGGAATGTCACTCAGGGCCCTCTGAAGCAGCACATGCAACTGTGTGCCAGTAAAAAAAAAAAAAAAAAGTTGCAGTGATTGCAGAGCTTTCAGCCGGTGTCTCCATCATAATCTTAAAAAGTAGGTTCCCACCAATCAGAATTACTAAACCCTTACTCGACACACAGGCACATACACTCACAAACCAACTTCAACACCTCATATTCTGTCTCGATACAGCCAGGAAGTCAGATAAGAATAAAGCAGAGGGATTAATGTAGTTGGGTTTCAGGAATTAATTACATCCAGGGTGACAGATAAACACAAGACAAATAATCTTATTAATATATTAATGTAAGGTCAGCTTTTCTGTGTCTTCACCTTCAGATTTACATCTTGCTAATTACACACTGCGCTGGCCACCTAAAATTACCTGGTGAGTCACAATCTTGGATGGACTCTTGTTATTTCAGCCCCCTGGTTATAATCTATTTATTATCTAAGAATAGCCCAGATGTTATCGGTGGGGAGGGGAAACCAGTGGGAAGTGTTTCTTTTCTTTTTTTTTTGAACTCTGTGGTCACTCATCAGCGGCACCCCACCTCCACGTTATGTGTCCAGGGCTGATTAAGTGGATTACAGCTGAGATGCTGTATAGTCATGAAGATTGTTAAGCCATATGATATCTCCCAGCAACTTCCTTACTCTGATGCCCCGGGCACCAGGCCGCTGACTCAGTGGACAGATGCTGCACCAGATTAAACTCTAGACTCCTTCAAGATATTAGCTCCAGCGTCAGCCCAATCTCAGACATTTCCCTCCAAACTCATTTTGTAAGCATCAGTGTTTCCTTTATCTTATACTTTCTAGGTTTCACTGTCAAACACTTTCTTCTTGTGGAAAAGTAAAATAATATTAAGAGTGATGAAGATAATGCCAAGCCTAATAAAAGTAATGGAGGTGATTATGACTGGGATTATTACTCAGTTGGCAATGGAGGCCATTATCTCTATTGCAGTTTAATTGCATATAACGCACTAAGAGCATGATTGAATCCAGACTGTTCATCAACCACATTCAGCTGTTCCCTCCTCAAGATAATTGCATATTGTCTTTTTCCTGTTTTGCATAAAAAGCAAGTCATCAAAATGAGCGGCACAATTACCCAGACTCTCGCCTTCTCTCTCCGGGTGTCAGCAGAACCCCACCAGCATCAGAGCAGGCATTGACTTGTGCTTGTGTCGGTGCATTAGTGTTTCGCTTGTAACCTCAAAGATGTGCTGTGTTTTTATTTTTTTCCTTTTCTTCTTTTTCTCTGTTTTTAAAGTGGCTGCTTGCGTGCGTCTCTAAGCAAAGCAGTTCAAATTTGTATTCGAAAATGATTTTACGATTCGCACGTTTCTGGCATATACCTGTCATTGCGCGGAACGTCTTTGTTTCCGCTATTCCTCTGACACATTTTTCTACAGATTAAAAGCCTGAAATCTATCACGTAACAAGCAGATGAGAACAATTATCTCCTTTGCTTGCTAACTAGTTACTTAGTGCGGATAAACAATGGACTGTGGCTATATGGAGCAGGCTAATCACATTTATTTTTTATTACTCCTATTTGGTGAGTCAATTAAGAATTAATTCCTCTTTTCAATATAATAAGTTTTGCGGGCATTTGAAATGAGTTGGTGATAAAGAAAAGCCACATAAAATGTAAGATGGATATTATTTTTGCTCCATTAAGCCTGGAGAAAACAGCGAAAATGTTCAGAAACGCAGCATTCTTCCAAGGTTTCAGTGCCCTGATGTACCACCATTACACTTCTTTTACTGATTATGCAGGCTGTTAGAAAAATTACAATATTTTAACCTTCTGCATTTGCTTTACCCTAAACATATCCATGGAAACGCCCCTACGTTGGCTACTAAAGTAAAAAAATATTCCACCGCAAACTTTCAACCTCAGTTTCTCAGGTTGGCTAAACTAAGGGGGAAAAAAAGGTCTTTCAGCTTCAGCTGCCCTGGCATGGGCGGTAGTCTGGACGTGCTCTCCTGTCAGTTTAGTCTCCTTTAAATGACACTGGCTGGTAAGGATAACTTTGGCAAAGTCTTGTGTTGACTTTTGGTTAAAGATTTATTGTTTTGGGAAAAGGAAAGTGTACAGCCAGTCTAACAAATTCTAGGATATTTCTATAAGGTCACAGCAACAAGACCCAAACCATTAGTGGCTTTCATGACGTCAGAGGAGTTAACAGAGATTAAAGGAAGTTTTTGTTTCAGAATCTCTTCTTGCCAGCTACAGCAGCAGCCATTGTATGTTACCACAAGGAATTGTCTGTTTTTTTCCTTTGCTGAGCTGAGCTGAGCTGTGAGCTCACTGTCACAGAGACGGAGTCTTAGTATACGGCTACGGATGCAAGAAGAAGGGTGGGTCGGTGGGGGGGATGCAAAAACAGGGGCAGATGCAGTGTAATGAATGTTTCAGTAAATGTAAAATATTTTCACAACACCTGTTAAAATAAATTAGGCCCACCGAGCTTTTGAAAGATTTATTTTCATGTTTGGAACTGTTTGAATAAACTCCACTGAATCGACTGAGTGGAAAAATAAAAAAGAATACAAATAAAAATGACCAACAGAGGGAAAAAAGGGTGGGGAGTGGGTAAAGAATAAAAAGAAAACCTGCCGACTCCTCGCAGTCCCGAGGCCAGCTGGCCACAGTCCAAATGACTTCTTAAGTTATGCCAAAAATAATCGCAGTCTCATATCTTTGTCCACACATATAAACACACGCATGCACACACACACACAGAGTTGCCTGCACACACCTGTCTAATCCACTTCTGTTTGATACGCCTTTCCAAGCCTATCTTCAGTTGTCCATCTTTCCTTCTGTGAGCAGTTGCTTGCTTTTCCTTTTGTAGGATTTAAGCTGCACCCCCCGCCTCTCCTCTTCCTTACTCCTGCTTCTTTCATTCTCTCTCTCCCTCTCTCTCTCTCTCCTGTGCCAGTCTGCATCCCTTCCTTTCAATTAGTCAAACCTGAAGAGATCCACCATAGCACTGCCCCTCCTCCGCCAAACATCTCTCGTCTCCTCTCCTCTTCTCCTCCCTTTCTGTGTCTTGATGGTTCTGTCACTTTTTTCTCAATTAGCGGACCTGACAGGCAGCTCAGGCTGCTCCTCCTCTCCTCTCGGTCTTCCTGTGGCGTGCTCTCTTTCTCTCCGTCCTTCTATCTCTCCGTCTCTGATGCGTTACAGCCACCTCCCTGGAGAAAATAGAATTTTCATTTATGTTATTTTTTCTTCAATCAAAAGTGGTGAAAGCCTTATCAGTAACTGAATGTCTTCAGAGAAGGTGTAAGAGGACTGGTATTGTGCTAGTGAGAAACTGCCTCTAAAGCAGCAGGAATAATTCTCCTCTGCCTCTAGGTGCTGTTCTATATCTAACCCCCTTCTTTGTCCTCCCTGTTGGCCTGCTTCTCTCTACCCACCATGTTGCGAGAAATACCTTCAGAACTTCTAGAAATCCCTCCTTGGGATGCAGCTCTGTTTGTTCTGCCTCTCACCCCTGCTCTGCCGCTGGAAAGGAGGGCATGCGCTGTGAACTCCCCTCTGCCATTCACTTGCTGATGCTGGCGTGTTTATGTGTGAGTGTGCGGAGGGAGCGAAGGAGAGCGAGGTTGCTGTGCAGTCAGCAGACTGCACTAAGACCCTGCTCACGTCGCCTGCAGCAGCAGCGGCAGCAGCAGCAGAAGTAGCAGCTTCCCTTGTCCTGGCCAGATTAATGGCTGAATGAGCTCCGCCGTGCCCAGCAGTCCCCCTCTTGCCGCCCCAGTGGAGAGCATGCTGAAACTGAGCAGGCTGGCATTATCGGGCACAGCCAGACCACACTGTGAAAAGGGATTACGCCATCAATCGTCACGCTCACAAACAACATGCTGCCGCAGAAAAAAAAAAAGACCCTCTCCCAGCTCGGATAAAGACTGGCAAACAACTCTGTGCTTTTCCCTCTCCTGAAATCAAAGGAAAAAATGACTTGCTTAAACAAAGCTCCCCCCTCCCCCCAGCTGTAAATGAATTGGCATAATTGTGCGTGCTTATTAATCATGACAGCAAAGGAGGAGACAGAGACAAAAGAGGGGGGGATGTGAAGGAAAAAAACGAGGTAGAAACATAGGTGAAAAACGGGAAAAGGGAAAAGTGAGGGTATGTAATTATCACGCCTTTGCCCTCCTCAGAAAGCAGCACCTCCTGTGTTATTGCAGGGCTGTTTGCCCCCTCTGCGTATTTCATTAATTAAGATGGGAGGATGCAGAGGCCGCACTGAGAAGAGGTCATTAAGCCCAACACAACACTCCTCCCTCCCCAGAGCTGGCTCATAGGACCGGGCCCCATTGTTCCACCGGCAGAAAGTGAGACATTCAACACTCATAGCTGCTGTAAAAACCATGTGTGTACAAAAACACATGGCCGAATAAAGTGCATCTGCGCTTTCTGGGATCAGGTCACACGTTTTCCAAAATTTTTTCCTCTCTTTCGGCCCATATCCTTTTTACGCCATCCATGAGCTGCACTGGAAAGTAAAGCTATAGCGACAGACGGGTCTAATGGTGGAGCTGAAGAGAAGTTAATCACTTAAATTTTACTTTATGACAGTGGGCTGATAGACCTGTCTGTCCTATGAATTAAAAAAGAAACACAAAATAAGTGTGTCTCTGTCTTTTTTGTCTTTTTTCACTATATATACACACATATATATATGGTCCTTTTATTTTCCTTAGTTATTTCTGTAACTTGTATGTAGACTGATGACTTGGATTTAATCATGCTTTTTTTAAAGTATTGAACTAAAATTACACTATAGCGCTGCTGTCATTAAGCAACATCATCGCATTATTGGACATTTTTTGTGTGTCCTTTACAGTACCTCAATTTTATTCCGTCTGTTGGGTGAAATGATTAATTACACGGTAGCATAGATAGGCTAATTTAATTCACATTGATGTGTTTAGATGCTATAGCTACTCAAATGCAGAGAAAGTGGGTTGTCATAGAGATGCTTTTTTTTTCGTATTGATATTGCGATGGGCTTTCATCTCAGTCCATCTTTTCTCTCCTCTACACTCAAAGTCCTTTGTGTTTTCCAATGTCCCGTTGCAAAATGAGCTTTTTGTTTGGTTGTGGCGTAAACGTCCTCCAGATGGGCTTGATGTAATAAGCCCAGGTGTACTAGCTTACAGGCCCAACATCCCGATGACCTCTTACCTCTGATGTAGGTCAGTAAAGGTTAGCCGCCCAGCTCTCTGTTCATTGCAAACACAAGCTTCAAATCCATCCTTATCACCCCATTCAGATGGTTAAAGGTGCGGCTGCCACTTCTAAGAGTGAGTTAAAGAAAGCACCATATGTTTCAAAGACAAATTTCATATATTACAGAAATCCCCAGGCTTGTCTGTTATTGTTTTCATTCTAAACTCCAGCAGGAAAGGCAAACATGTGAGGCACAGCCAGCACTTATTTGCGTATGAACACCACCAGCTGCATTGGACCTGAAGGATTACACTGGATAACTGCATCTCTGTGGTTGTTATCCTTTCTTATCAACTCTCTCCCTCTCTGCTATCTTAGCAGGTCCAGGGTATCCTCGATTCTCAGGGAGTCTGGCCCACACGTTCCTTCCTATGAGCCACTTGGATCACCATGCCAACAGTGGAGTTCTCTATGGGCAACACCGTTTCTATGACACACAAAAAGGTGGGACGTGAGACTATTAAAATTTAATCACACGGAAATAATATTTAATTCAAATCTAAGCGGTATAGTCTGGTGGTGTTGTCTGTGCAATACTGAGAGCATGCTTTTTTTTCTTTTCGTGACTAATTTGTCTCCTTTTTTCTATTTTACAGAGAACTTCTACCTTCGAGGTCTCCCATCCCAGCCACCTCTCATCTCAGCCAATCATAGTCTGCCACCAATGTCTCGGGCAGGTTCAGGACACACTCAGGGGTCCTGCAGCAGAGACAGAGATCAAGGGGTAGGCACAGGCATACATAAGGGTCTTAAAGAGGGGTCTGTGGAAAGAGGAGTGGTAAATGTCAAGGACAAGGAGAGATCCAGCGGGAAACAAGAGGCTAAGGAAAGACAGCAGCAGCAGCAACAGCAGCAGCACCACACTCACCAGCCACCCCAGCCAACACACCACCACCATTCTCACACTCATCAGCAGCACCCGCACTATCCTCAGCACCCACTGCCCCTGGAGGAGGTAAACAGCCGGGCCCTGGAGAGGCATAAGGCGTCGCTCACGATGTACAGCAAAGAGCACCCTCAAAGTATGAGCAAGCCCCTCAGTGCCTGTTTGCACAATGGCAAGATGCAAAATGGAGATCCAGGAACTGGAGCAGGGGCTAAGGTGTCCATGTCCAGCTGTGGCGGTGAGGACACAACCCTTCGGGCTATGGGCGGTGGGGGGAGCAGCCAGAACAGACATTTGGGGACTAGTGGCAGTGGCCGCTGCACCAAAGAGGGGGTAAGTGGGGAAATGAGGATCAGTGAACAACCTTCAGACTGTTTGGAAAGGGGTCAGGCACCACTTCATCACTCTCTGCCCTACTCCGTACCCCCACCCCTACACATGAGTTCTGCTACTGGAGGGGCCCATCCACATCCTCATGCTCACCCCCATACACATCCACATCCAGGGGGCTTCCATTGTCTTCAGCTCCACCCCAGCCACCCACATCATTCCCACCACACACACCACCATCCAGAGTTTTTCTGCCCGCCGCCACCTGCTCCTCTAGCCAACCCTGCCTCGCATGAGAGGGGGCCAGTCAATGTGGGGCGAGAACCTAAAGTCACAGGGCCTACATTTGTGCCATCTGTGGCAGACGTAGGCGATAAATCTAATGGGCCATTCCAGCTTAATAACCCTGACTGCCAGGGTGTGGGTAGCGGAGGAGGAGGCAGCAATGCCAAGGACAAGACAATAGAAAAGAATGGTGGCGGTGGGCACCACAGTAATTGGCACAGAAAACAACAACAACAACAACAACAACAACAACAGCAACAGCAGCAGCAGCAGCACCCATACAGAAAGACAGAGAAGGCTCCAGATTGGATGCAATCCCACCATCAACACCTTCAGTCCTCACAGCTTCCTCCACCTCCCCAGCAACAACCACCACATTCTCAACAGCAGCATCAAGTAGTGCGATCGCGGAGTGCTGAGTGTATCAACAGTGGTGTGGAAATGGATGTGTTCAGACCCTCGCTGCCCCAGGGACCCAAGGCAGGGCACTCGGTCCCTCATTCTGTAAACACTTCTCCTTATCGAGACTGTTCCCACCCAGGACCCCCGCCCAACTCTTCCCCACTTGGAAGTAAAAACATGGGGCAGCACAGTGGAACACAGCACAGTGGTCCCGGAGGTAGCTGCTCTTTACAGAGAGATGGCCAAAAGGTAGCCAGGATTCGCCACCAGCAGCATGGCCGACCTGGCCCAGAGACATCCTCTGAGTTGAACCAGGGGAATAGTCAGGAGCTAAAAAGAAAGATGGACATGTCTCCTTATGGTTACAGCAACAGCAGTGGGCAGCAGCACCACCACCAGCAGCCCCCAGTGCCACCCTGGAATATGAGGCCTCCTCACCACATGTCACAACCTGAGGAGGAGCAGAGGAAGTCATATATGGAGTTGGGGAGCACTGGTGGGCAACACTCTCAGCAGCAGCAGCAGCAGCAACAGCAGCAGCAGCAGCCGGGAATAAGCCTTCCTCCTCCACAGCCCCCCACGGCACCTCCCCTCAGCCAGCAACAGCAGCAACCTGATCCCCAGGGTCCAACTCAGGGAGAGAGCAGTGCAATGAAAAGCTTACTAAAGTACAGCAACCAGCAACAACCACTGCTTGTCTCCCAAAAGAATCCATTTGGGGGGTTAGGAAATCTAAAATCAGGTCCATCTGGGGGGAGCTGTGCCCTGCAGGGCAACAAACAGACTCTGCCTTCCAGGAAGGGTACGGCTAATGACAGTGAGCGTCCTGATTATAACGGGCGGAGCAGGGACATGGGGGAGCCAGGTCATGGCGAAAGTGAGGTGCGGCAGCCGCCAGTGGGAATAGCAGTGGCGGTGGCCAGACAGAGGGAACCACCTTGTCGTTCAGCTGAAAATCATCCGAACAGCCGACAGGGCAGGGTCCATCCGTCTGTGAAAGGTAAGCAATCCAGGTCACTGGCTCGTGAGAAGGCCTTATATTTCTTTATCTATGACTTGCCAACAATATTGCTGCAAAGAGAGAAAAAGCCATATAGAAAATAAACAAACAGGAAAAAGCACATTTTTAAGTGGATAAAAAGCCAGAAAAATATTGATTTTGTGGTGATACCCTTTGCTGAATGCAATAGAAGTCCAGAATGGTATAATTCTCACACTCACTGCCATCAGGGATACGCTCCAGTCCCCGTGATCCATTACAGGATAATGTAGGCATAGCTAATTCTATGAATGGAGTTTAATACTTATGGGTTTAAATATAAATTTCCTCTGCAGCAGTCCCAAACAATGCCTTGCTGATTTTAACTTGGTTTTCTCCTATTTAACTTTCTAGTTGCCCTTAACCAAACATTAGTGAGGTAAACAGGCATCAGCCATGATGTTTACAGATTACAGATGAGTCTATTTAGAGTTGCCAAGATAAAAAGTAATTAATATAAGATTTCTAAGCCTAGCTCTGAGAACAACAGTATGTAAATGGAAATAAATAGATATACAAAAAAATACAATATTTAAAAAAAAACTTTGGACAAAATTGACCTACATCAAGTTTCAATTTTATTTCATAAATATCTGAATGTGTTATTATATTATGAAGCAAGTTCTTTTTCTTTCAAATAAGACAACAATATGTCAATGCTGTGCAGTTCATTATTTTAGCATGAATTCTGCCAATACGAAATCATTTAATACTCAAAATATATTCATTTGCAACTTGCGGCACGGTTCTGACAAGTGGCGAGAGACTTGGGATTTTGTTCTCACTGTGAACCACAATGGTGAAAGTTGATGTTTGCCTCACAGGGCAGCCCCGCTCCATGTATCTGTCAGATCCCACCACTGAGGAAGACAGGAAGAGGCTGAGTGAGGAACAAATAAGTCTCACTTGCTTGGACAGGGAGAGGGATGCATATATCAGGTATGTATTTTTAAAGGTGTTGTTCGGTACTTAATAAATTAAAATCTTTACGGAAACTTTCTTATTTGTATTTCTTTATCTTTATCTAATTCTGATGTCAGGGATAACAAAGAAAGGGTGGAATTTGCAAGGATCCACCCTTCCAGCAGCTGTCACGGAGACCTTGCCTCTCATCTCATGGTCCCAGGCGGGACGTCCCTCCAGTCTGGCCAGTTGGGAGATCCTGCTGCACATTCTGCTCACCATCATTGGATGCCAAGAACTGGAAGCCCATCTCTCTGGATGACGGGACATTCTTATGGTAAGACGCTTTCCGATGGCAGGATTTTATTGTTATGGTTATGTTTATGTTTATTCATGTGTTATAAAGACATATAGTCCAGCTTTTTTTGTTTATTGAAAAAAGGCCAAAACAAAGACGTTTAGATTTGATTTGATCAGCTGATACATATATTTAAAGGTCTTTTGTTTATATGGAATTCTGTAATTTAATTTCTTTATAAAGCAGGTATAGGTCATACAACCCTACACCAGAATTTGCCACCAGCTTTCTCTGCAGCCATGCCAGGCCCTCTGCAGCCAGTCCTGCCTCTCCCTCAAGACCCCTCTGCCCAACTGGTGGTCTTGCCCTCCGAGCCTCCCACCCATCCTGCGACCCATCACCTGGGTAAGCCATGGCATTTTATATGTTAATCTAATCAATCTGCCAAGCACAGGCAAACTCCACCGGTACAGTATCTGTATAAAAAAAAGAGTAAAAATAAGAAAAGCTTGCTTTTGCTTATGTTTTTGTGAATGTTAACTGTGTGTGTATGGATGAATGAGGACTCACAGGAAGAGAAGCTAAGGGCTAAGGCCGATGCTAATGGGAATCCAAATAAATACAACACAAGCAGCAGAAATGCACCAAATTCAGCTTATGTTCTGTGAAACTAAAACGAGTTATTTCACTGTTAATATTACTTTGGACTAAGATAAGTTTGCAATCTTATGATAATTGCTACATGCCAACTGCTTGGCCCAGCAACAGTGGCACTCTCAGTAGCTCAGGATGCTCATACAAAGCTATTTTGCCCGTACAATACCACAGCAGAGGAAGAGGAAGTGAATGAGGTGAAAATCACTTCACCAGAGTCATTGTAGATGCGTATTCAGTGAACAGACTGTGAAATTTAATTGGCTCCCAGTCTTTGACGATATGTTTCCTTCTGCGCGCCACAGGAGTTTCAGCTGAGAAGGGAAGTGCATCCACAGAAACTTTCCCACAGGAAATATTTTCATATCCGATTTTATGTGGCGAAATTCTTAGTGTGTCTTGCAAAAGGAGCTGAAAGATCAAATTCATTTGGATAATAAAACCGCTAATGCGGAGTGTGTAGCACAGTGCTAATACAGATATTATGAAGACGCCCATTATGTAGTTCTATAAAGTGTGGTCTTAGTACTTTCCAAAAGGCACCTCTGTCATTGTAGATCACCCATATGGAGTTGTGCGTGTCCTTAAATCCACATAATGAGACAGGTTGTACACCCACACACATGGGAACCAGGCTTACTGCTGGGCCCTTTTGCAGAACCCCTACTGTGGTTTGGCCGGGAAGGTGGGACTTTTTGGCATAAAGGCCACGACGAATGCTCTGACGAGAAAAACATGCATTTCCAGCACAGCATTTTGACCTCTAATCAACCTATGACCACATTTCATCATTGTCATAACGTCTTTTTCCAGCATTCCAAAATTCTCAAAGCAGTTCTTAAGAGGCAGCTTTCTGTTCAGAGCGGAGGAGAGTGTGGGATTGTTTCTGCCTGGGGAGATGTTGTTCTGTGAAGTCAAAAATCTTTTTTTATTTTTTTCCTTACAGGATACATGTTGTTGCTATAAAATGTGAATACAATGATTTTTTAAATGATCCATAATGGTTTCAGTGTTTTGAAATAGTTGTGTGGGAGGCACATAATGATAAATATGGAGAACACAACTGTTCTCTGTTTGCTAATGTATTCTAGTGAGTCGTGCCTACTGTCGATGCGTATGAGCCCAAAGAAAAGTGATGTAGAGTGTGTGTGTAAGTGTATGCATGTGTTTTTGTTCTAAGGTAGCCCCCTCCATCACATTTCTCCTTTTTTTTTTTTTTCCTCATTAGATGTGATGGAGCAGCCAGGGCTGTGGCCCCCTGTGTACGGCGCCCGGGGCCCACCCTCCCACATGCAACATCCTGCTGTGTACTCCCGATCCCAGTTTCTACGGCAACAGGAGCTGTACGCTCTCCAGCAGCATCAACAGCTTCAGCATCAGCACCAGAGTCACCAGTCGCAGCAATCACAACTGCAGTCTCAACCTCAGCAGCAGCAGCAGCAGCAGCCACAGCAGCACAGAGCTGCACATGCCATGAACATGCAGCACCAACCCGCTCACAATGCACAGGTGATTGTAGAGTCAAAATACGCAAGGGAGATTAATACATGCAAAAGTGCAGGCAATACTCGGGAAGAGTAAGCGAGTCATGGATCCCGTGACTTTTGAGTCTATTTTCAATTTGCATAATATTCTTTGAAGGATATGCCGACTTTCCTACAGGGGGAAAAAAAAACTGTATTCTCGAATATAGAAAAGCAAGTAGCTTTGGCTGTAAACCAGATTGCAATAAATGTACTATTTGGTTAATGCATAAAATCACTTGTTCACTAAATTTAGATATGCAATAATTTTGTATTAATGCCACAGATACAGAAGAGAGCAGACGAGCCCTCAGTTGAACTGGAAGAACTCATTTCAGAGCCAAGAACATCTAAACCTGCCAAAGCGTACTCTTACAACCCACCGCAGAGGAACACCTCACCCCCTGGGACCTGCACCGCTCACCTGTCCCCTTGTTGTCAGTCCCCTTCGCTGCGACAACATCCCAAAAGCACTCCTTCAACACCCTGCCCCGCTCCTAGCCCCGTTGCAGCAGTACCTCATTCACCTGCCATTAGCCCTGCTCCACCTCAAATGCTAAAGGTTCCTGAATCCCAAGACAAGACGGGAGAGGGACAGCCTCCACAGGAATACCCAGGGTCTCTGGAGCCTGGTAAGTGCAAAGAAGTGTCTAGAAAAAAAATGCAAAAACTGTGCGTAAATGTTTTCAAACTGTCTTTGAAGCAGTGTGCGCAGCGGTTTTAGTACGAGCAATATCATCAAATTAGCGCCTGTGAGATAACATACTGACACTAATCAGGTAATCACAGAGTCATGTAGAAAACCAGAAATAGAGCAGAAAACAGTTCTAACATATAGTCAAATCTTGTGCATCATACTGATTGATAACTGGAGTTGTCACTGTTCAGTGACCCCATTTTTTTTCCTGCTGGTGTTGTGGTAATATGTGTGGGTAGTTGTTTTGGCAAACTCTCTGATTGAATAAACGGTGAAGAAAATGGCTGCCGGCTGTGCTGGGACTTTCCAGAACTGTTACCTTGGTAATGATTGAGAAATACCTCAGTAGCAGCCTTTACATCTCCTCCACCCCCACACGCCTGACACTATCTTCATCATTATTAATGTCTGGCTAACGGCTCCCACAAGCCAGAGGAATTGTGTCAGTTTCTCTGATAAACTAAAGGTCTTGTCCACTTTAAATAACACGTACACACACAGTTACTTGTGGTAACTTCCTAAGGTTGGGGGATCAAGGGAAAGTGCTATTTCATTTCCTCGCCCTGGTTTTTCACTCCATGGAACCTAGTTAGCAAGAGAGTTTCGTTTATCATGGGCATGATTGGTAATCTGTAACACATCCCCATCACAAAAACAGTGCTTTCTATTAAGGAATTATAATATGTGGGTTTTTTGGGAGGATGGTTTATCAAAATGATTTGGAATAAATAGACAATTGTTAAATATTAAATTAATAAATATTCTTTTCATCTATAGACTTGCCTCCTGGATACACATACCCTGCTATTGCCATGGACTACAGGAGCGGACCGTCACCTCAGGGTGTTCAGCTGGCTGAGCCAGCTGACCTGGACGCAGTCCAAGTGGAGCCTGCTGAGCATGCTCCCCAGTCTCTGGCCAGCCTAGGGGAGGAGTTAGACTGTCAAGTGGTAGTCAGACCCCTTCCAGACCCACTCCCACTCAAGGAAGTGGCGCACGAAGAGGAGAACAGAGTGGTTGATGGAGTTCTGGAGCAGAGGGATGAGGTGGAAATAACAGCCGTGACAGAAGCTAACTATGTCCACAGAGAGGAGGAGCAAGCAGAGGAGCAGGGACAAATTGCAGAAGAGGTGCTGGTTTGTCCACCTGTTGAGAGTACTGTGTGTGAGGCTCCTTCCTGCCCAGTTTCCATTTCAACAGAAGAACCTGATAGGCAAGACGCTGTCATTACCTTGGAAGAAGAGGATGATGATGAGGTGACGGGTGGGGAGATTCAGGTGGAGTATGCTCAAAAGGTCAGCATGCCTGGAGAGCAAGAGCCAGAGCTGCCCACCATCATCGAGCTTGATCCTGCTTCTCCTGAGTCACAGTCCCCGCCTAATGAGTGCGCAGAGGACAGTGAGCAGCAGCACGACAACAAGATGACCCCTAATGACGCCTCAGTGGATTCTGTGTGTCTTTCCCCTGCCTCAGCTTCTGCCCCTAGCCCAAGCGAGGAATCTTTTGCTGTGGCCCCAAAACCTGTTGTGCCCTGCTACTGGAGTCTGGAGCTGCTAATTGCTGCTGCGTTCTGCACAGATGTGCCTCCATTTCCCTTGTTCCCATATAGTACACCATCGGTTGCCCCATCACAATGCAACCCACACCAGGGTATCGAGCTTCTGAGTGAACTAGCGGATCTGGAGCTGCAGCAGCAAAAGCGCACTTGTGGAAAAAGCCAGGGTGAGAAACAGTGACTCCTCCATGACTCTAACACATTCACATTCACACAGCAACACTCACATCAACAGAATGCACTTTTTTCATAGTTTATTCTCCTTTTCCTCTATGTCCATTGAGACAAACTCCCACTCCCCCCTCAGGCCTAGCCTCCATCGCTCTGTGCTCCCTCCCAGATAGTCCTCTCTTCCTGCCGGTCTCATGAGCCTCTTGTGAATTCTAACACATCCCCAGAGAGGCTGTCTACATGCTTGCTTGCCGTTGCTCTTCTTTGGCATGTTAAAGCCACTTTTATTTCCTAAAAGGCTGTTCTAATGATGCAGGGCCTCAGGAGAGGGAGAAAAAGCAGGAGGACAGGGCTGAACTACTAGTGAAGGGTGTACACCTTCCTCTCTCACTCACTCTCTCTCCCTTCGAGCTCTCCTCAGGGAACCGTCTGTGTCTCTCCATCCTGCAGCTGTTTGATACACTCGTGTGCGCGCACCCAAACACGCACAACTGCAAATACACAGACTTAAACTTAAAGGAGACACACCAGTTTGTTTCATTCTCTCACTAACATAACACTTTATACTAAAAGTTGGTGTGTAATCACAAAAGCAGTCATTGTTTTCAGCACCCTGGAGCATTGCCTGGCTAATTAGACCCCATTGTTTTTAAGTGGCTTTAAAAGCTTCCTTGTTTTTCAAAGTACCATGCGTTTTTTTTTATTCACGCAAAAGGATGTTTTGTGTTTACCACAGCATCCTAATGCTTTTAACTGCTCCCAAAAGATGGTTCTATAAAAAGGGTATCATCTGATTCCAGAGTCAGTGATGTCTTCGATATGCGATACTGTTGACAGCTTAGGCAAGTTGCACATGTCGATTTAGAGTCACAACTATAGTTAGTAAGACGATTCAGTATATTTTTATTTATTCATGTGAAGATGTAAGACTGTGTTACCTTTATAAACAAAATGTCATTTTCCTTGTGACTAGGCTACAATCTCTGCTATTCAGCTTGTGGCTCAGACCATTAATGGCAGATAGACTACTCAGTGTCATAAGCAGATAGGCTACATAGGAAAAGCTCAGTCCAGATGGTCTGTGAGATATCAGCATATGGTGAGTCCAAAATAATGTGACCTCTGAAAAGATATGCTGCTGATTTCTCATACTGTCCTAATCTGCTCAAATTTCTGCAGAAAACAAAACAAAAACAAAAAGACCCATCTTTCTCTCTCTCTTTGACATGAGTTTCCTTTCACAAATGTTAAGTAAACAAGCTCCGTCCACTGTGGCATCTGAATCAAAAATGTATAGATGCAATATGAACCCTTTTTCTCCCCCCTTCTGTAAACAGAGGAGGAACTGCTCATGTTTGACCTCCAAAGCCTTGCCACCCTGGCCACGGCCCGTGCGCTGGAGCTGGGCTCCGAGGAAAGCAGCAGCGCGAGTTCTGAGCGACAATTTCCAGCCCGCAGGATCCTCAATTTACGAAGGAAATGCACCTGGACACCTCGCAATGAACCAGTAAGGCTATAAAAGTGTGCCCTTCTTGACGCTTCAAAATGTTCCCAGAATTCTAACGACATTTCAAACAAATAGTAACTAATGGAGTTGTACTTAAAATGTTCCTTGATTGCTTTTGTTACATGTTACATACCCACTAATTATGCATGTTGTTCAGGTGTGCCCAGCCAAAGTTAGCATGGAAACAATGGATGGTCCAGAGCTTGCAATGCGTGTGAAATTGGCTGAGCTACAACGTCGGTATAAAGAGAAGCAGAAGGAGCTTGCCAAACTTCAGAGGAAGCATGATCATCAGTGAGTATGGCACGGTCCTCCTTTACCTGCGCCGATTCCCAATCAGTCAGTTCCAAAGCAGTAAAAACATAAAAGTATTTCATTCACTTATAGTTTCAAAATGGATTCCTTTTAGTGCTTTAAAACCTTCTGAGTTTAGATATGGGTAGCGTCTTAAAGCTGGGCCGGCTGCATGTGTGTTTACATCTGCGTGTGCCAGCAGGAAGGAAGAAACACCTCGCAGCCCAGCACGGCGAGGACCGGGGCGGCCGAGGAAGCGGAAACCCACCCTCACCACAGGTCCAGTGTCCTCATCCGAGGGCCAAAGAAAAGTCAAGTGAGTATCAGTCAGCCCATCTCCGCTAGCTGGCTGTAGTCCAGTCATGCATGATAAGCCCCTCTGTATCACTGCCATACAGGCACTGCCTCTCATTGGCATAAGCAGGAAACGGGAGAACCGCTGAACTATTCTAGGAAGTCAACTCGAACCTCTTCTAATCTAATCAACACTGGTGTTAATTGCGTAACGGGGTAGTCTGTGTCAGCTGTGTCCTACAGAATACTCATTCAGGCTTAATATATATAAATAAAAACATTCAACTTAACTTTACTGGGTTGAATTGTGCGCACGTCTGATTCTATAGGCAATAAGACTTAAGCTGACATTTTGAGTTTTCAGACCATGTCCATGTATGTGTTTGAGGAATATGAAGAAAGAGGAAAAGTTAGCGGAGATGAACAGGAGAATGAAAATAAAGGAGGTGTAGAGAGTGCAGAAACAAGGATCTTGACTTTTTCCTTAAATGAATTGATGACATTTTTTTTAAATCCAGTTCTCAGCATTCTCAACATTGTAAAAACAGCGATGCCTTTCCTGTTTGGAAGTTGTGTTGGAGGGGTTGGTGAGAGGTTTCAGTTATCCCCGGCATCTAGGCTCAGAATGCTTTGGGCACTAAATATTACCTAGCAGCATTCCCTCTCTGTCCATCTTAATCCTTCTTTTCTCACTTGAGTTTCTGGACAACTGTCCACAGCTGCCCCTTTGCAATGTCACTTGCCACTCTTCTTCCACCCATGTCCTCTTGCACCCCCCGCCCCAATAGGGCCCGTGCTGATCAGATGCTAATACTGAGTGACAATGACACCCAAATATAAGGCCTGGGCCCTCAAGTGAAGCGCAGTGGAGGGAAAGTGGGAGCAGATATGGGGTTACAGTCTCACAGAAGAGTAAACTGAAGTCTGTCTTTTTGTTGTACTTTAAATTGAATCACAGCTGAGACACTTTATTTTTCTTAAAGGCTCCCAGGGTGTACAACCTTTTGTTTGTGATGTGTGCATGAGAAACAAGCAAGCAGGCTGAGGACTGTTTAGCCCCATGTTGCGTTATGTGGCAGGGTTCTATAAAAGCGCCGTCCTGCACCTGCCAGTCATGCCGCTACAAGACGCTGATGCTTTTGTGCTGATGGGGGTTAGTGGGTCAGTGGGTCAGTGGATAGCCCACCCAGCCTTTCAGTATTTTTTTCCCTACTTTGCTTTAACCACCAGGGGTGCATGTGTGTGGTAGTGTTTGAGTGGGAGATACATTCAGGCCTCGTGATCAAGCCTTCCAACTTGCAAATGCTATGCATCTGATTAGTTAGAGATGGATGCAGCAGTGTGCTTATGACCATTTAAGCAGGCATTGTTTGTTTCTGTGCACGCTTATGTTATTCCTGTGGGTAGAGCATTGGGGTCCTTTGTGGTGTTGCTTTGATTTGGGGTTGGACGGGGTTGTATGCTAGAGAGAACTCCTGCTTGCCAGCAAACCCTGATAATCAATTCTGTTTAATTAGTCACTGTACACACAGCTCCACCAGCCCCCTCCACCATAAATGGGAGGGACTCTGTCACATTGTGTTTGTCAGCAGCGGAAAGCAAGCCGTGGTGGGATCTGCCTCACGGGGACAACTCACACTCCACTGGCACCTCTGTCACTCTCCTGTCAGTCAGTGGGCAGAGAGTCTCACTGCCTGACAATTGCTTTCATTCTTCTTGTGTCTTGCAGGTGCATGCTGAAAGATCCTGATTATGAGATTTACACACAATCAGCACCTACATGGGCACTGTGAATTCGCATGCTGCTGATAAATGACATCAAAACAAACATGCAAAAAAACCAGCACATGGTTCCTTACTTTAAAAACTGTTTCTGCAACAATATGGAAGCAGAACAAATGGGCAGTATTTTACTTATCTACGTCAGATTTAGTCATTGCTTACTTTCTAAATGGAATGGTTTCCGAGGTTGTATGCATGCTAGGAGAGAGGAAGTTAATCTTTTGTTTGAGCATGGTCTGGCTCATTTCGGTGTGGTCTACCGGCAGTCTTCCAGAGGGAAATTCAAAGGCATTTGGAGTGGTTGGCCTGTAAAGCTGCTCAGCGTACGGAAAAGTGTGTGCCACAGTGATATGAAAAAGCAACCAGAGAGCCATGATACTCACTGAATACAATATGACCACATTCAAATTCCAGTGCCTTCTAACCATTCACAGTATCCTTCAAAGCTGTGCAGTAGTGCTTCACAGGGGACAAACATTCTCCCTAGAAGAAGCATTAACGCTTATGACACCAAATTGCCCTCAAACAATCCCAGGTTTCTTGTTAGAGATTAATTTTCAAGTGGGTGTCTCAGACACTGGACTCTTTTTGTCCTTTTTGTCATTCGGCTCACGAGACAGAAAAGGGAAAGTTACCAGATCCCAGAGAGAGGTGACTCAACTCCCTTCTTTTTTTTCCCTTGCAGATCGATGGGGGCAGGGCTTGGCTTGCCTGACGACCTGGGAGGGGGCGGAGAAAGCCAGCGAAGGAAGAAGAGGCTGTCCAGTCGAGGCTTTGAGCGACTCAGCAGCACACAGGTCAGGGTCCCCTTGTCCTACTCTCTTCTGTCCCACACATAGCCAGAAATAAAAGAAGCCGCTCTTTGTTTCTTTGCATTTGATATATCCCTTTGTTGCATCCCATTTCTAATTAGGCGCTACCCTCAGGAGTTCATCCTGATCCACTGCTCTCCATATAAATGTCTGTCTTTTAGAGCTTCTCCAATTGCTTTTTTATTCTCTATTCTTGAGAAAACAAGGGCTCTCTTCACATTGTCAGAATACATGATGATGTCATTGTGATGTCATTGTGATGCTTTTGTGGCTTCTGTAAGCAGGAGTGTAACTGGTTTTCACCAGCTCTCATCTGTCTTTCTGTTGCAGCAGGTAAAAGCACAGAGCTGCAGAAAAAGCAGTCTTCACAGCATGCTCAACTCCAAGCTGGCTGGAGATGTGGTTCAGCTCAAGCAAAAGGCCCAGGTTAAAAAGAATCTCTCAGGGACAGGCTCGAGGGACAAGGAAATTTCACTCTGCAACTCCAACCTTAAGCATGGACACAGAAGCCAGGGCACAGGCAAAACAGACTCCAGGCGAGAGTCTGGGGGACAAAGTGATACAGGTAGATAGTGGCAATCATTGCACTGATTGTGCTTTTTCCTCCTGTTTTTAGTTTTACTGTGCAGAGTGTTGTTTTTTTTCCCCCCCATCAGCAGTTACCCTTAGAGTTAAGCAGTGATTTATTTCTTAAACTTTCTCAGCAGCCAGTGGGGACAGTGTCCACCAAGAGAGCTGGACCGGACTGGTGCGCTGTGGACGTAAAAAGGGATCGACCACTCTGAGCCAGCACAGAACAAAGGTTCACCGTGGCCAAAGGCACGAAGCAATGGAGGAGGAAGAAAGCTCACCTGCAGAGAGCGACTCCTCTGATCAAGGTGGGACAGTAAATACTGAGCCTGGAGACCTAGTTAAGTCAAGTTAATGATTAAGGAGACACACACTCTACTTTTAAGATTCGGATTAAAACTTTCTGTTTTGATGAAGCTGATAGTTAGGGCTGAATCAGGTGACCCTGAAACATCCCTAAAACATATGCTGCAATAGACCCAGGCTGCTGGGCGCACTGAGCATTTCTTCTTCACTCATCTCTTTTCGCTCTCTCTGTGTTTATACACCACTGCTGCATTTAATCATTCATAATTATTCAACTCTGGCTTTTTCTCCCATAGTGTGTCTTTTGTCCTGTCTTTCTCTCTCCGCTCTCTTCTCTTTGCCCTCACCCCCCAACCGGTTGCGGTGGATGGCTTCCCCTCCCTGAGCCTGGTTCTGCTGGAGGGTTCTTCCTGTTAAAAGGGAGCTTTTCCTTCCTACTGGTGACAGTAGGAAGGATTGTTGGGGTTTCTGTCTAATATCACAGGGTCTTTATCTACAATATAAAATGCCTTGAGGCACCGCCAATTGTGAATTTTTGCTATATAAATAAAATTGAATATCAAAATTGAAAGTTAGCTTTAGATATCTAAATGGGTAGCTATGAAAATATGACGGGGATTTTTTGAAACATTTCTACAAATTTCTACAAATAAAATAAAAATGCATATCTGACAAGTCAAGCTAACGTACTGAGTCTATGATCTAAAAGCTCCTTTAAATCTATATCGCCTTTTGCTAATTTCTAAAAAAATTGAAAACCAATCCATTTTGATGAGCGAGTGAAGAAAGATTGGGATGTATGTCTTGGCAGAGATGTGCATTTACATTCAACAGCTCAGTGGTCAGCTCTGTTGGCTGGTCTGGGCTGGACACAGACACACAACTATAGACACCTGGCTGTGAGAGTATTGCACACCCCTGGAGACCAGCATACCAGGTCAAAGAGCCACTGCAAAGGAAAAAAAAACTGCAGTGACAAACATAAAAACTCATACTCTCCCTAGCACACACATTCGCAGTAGCATGTGGGTTCACACCAGGAAATACCACTGAAGCAAAGCAGTTCATATATCTTTCCTATGAACCGTTAAACTATTTACTTTAATGCTAATGAAGTGCCTGTGGATTGATTGGGAGTGAATTAAAAAACTTTGCTGGTTGGTAATGACTTGGGGAGATGGATTGGATAAGCTAAGTTTTCTTTTCATGCCTTTACTGAATATATGTTGTATTGTTTCCTAAACCTGTTAGAAGATGAAGAAGAGGAAGGCAGTTGTGATACTGATGAAGTTCAAGATTACAAAGTCCAACCCTCTAGAGATGTCACTTTAAGCTCCTCCATGATTGGTCCTAGTCCATCGTCTGTTGTAAAACTGGAGGCCAACCAGAAAGCCAGGAACAAAAAACAAAGGCAGGAGCTTTATGGTAAGACTGCCCTTTGAAAATAATTGATAATTCAACGAAGCATCTGTTTTACATTTGTCCTCCTTTGTATTGTTAGCTCAGTCTAAATGTCCTTCTGTAATCAAACCATACAGGATCCCAGAGTCTGTCTGGTGCAGAGGGGGAAGTCAAAATCAGGAAGAAGTCCAACTCTAGGATGGGCATGACCACAGCAGTTAAAAATCACCAAGACCACCAAGATCGGCAGCCTGAAGTAGCAAGAAAAACATGTGGGCCCAGGTCTAAGGAACCTCGGTGGGGCAGTCTTGGGACCAGAGGCAACCGCTACAGGAGGAGCATGGGACTAGCTACCTTCCCCACCACAAGTGAGAGGCTGAAACGGGCAACCCGCAAGAGCACCATGTTGAGAGGAGCAATTAACAAGGTAAAAAAAAAAATTCCAATAGAAATTTTGATCAACCAATTTTATTGAACCACATATACTGAAGATATGACATAACAAAACTGAAGTACAAACTTTGCATTCGCTATATCTTCATGTGCCCTTGCTGTGGCAATAAGCTGCGATTCCTCTTCTCTCACTTTAACAGAGGAGAAGTTGCTGGCCAATTGGGGGCTCATCTTTGCAGGGCGAAGATGGAAGCAGGGGACAAAGGAGCAAAGACCAACAGGTACCAGCAGGCGAACAGCAAACAAACACAAGCTTTCAATTCTGGTCATATCTTACTTTCCAACACATTATTGTGGAACTACTATAAGCATTCAGCATATTTTGCATAGCTCAGCCTCCTGCTGAGTAAACTCTGCGGAGAAGATGATGTGTTATAAGGGAGGGACAAAACAAGTAAAATGAGTGCAGATAGGTAATGGTACAGGTTTTGTCCCCTGTGGTTAACTGCTAGTTTGAAAAGCATTATAAACAATATCTTATCACACTATTTCCACATTTATTATTTATTCATCTTTGCAGTCATTTATGCTTCCTTTCATCCCTTCTGATATGTTCTGTATAGCCAAAGGGACGAGCAGTGAGTCGTTTGTTGGAGAGCTTTGCTGCTGATGAGGGTTTTCAGATGGATGGTAGCAGCTTCTCAGAGGAAGAGGAGCACAGCAGCCATTCGCGCAAAAACCCTGAAGGTCTGAGATAAAATTTTATATCTTTTTTTTAATAGTGTTTTAAGTAGCAGATTGTAATGGTGAAAGTAACCATTTTAATTTTAACCAGGATACATTGTTCGCTCTTTCTTATGCAGTTCCAAACTGTGTCCTGAGCAAAGAGCTATTAACCGATGGCCTGAAGGTGCTGATTTCCAAGGAGGACGAGCTTTTATATGCTGCCAGGGTCCACACTCTGGAGCTACCAGACATGTAAGTGAACTCTGTTTTTTTAATATACACAACACATTTTTTTAATGTTAGTCTTAATTTAACTCAAGAATGTTATCTTTCAAATTATATCCTAAAAACTTTTGTCTGACCGTTTGGTCAATGTTAACATGAAGTAAACCTTGTGCAAAGTGGCATTTCCATGCAGAAGCTGAGGTATGGCAAAAAAGGGCGTCTATATTCAGAAGGTTATTATAGCTGTCAGAGCCATGTTGATAATTAGAAGGATTTTTATATGCTCATCATAGAAGTTATTAATAATTTTATGCTTCTTACTTAACAAACGCCACATTATTCCATACTAGGCTCTGAGTATCAATACAGCTCCTCTGGTGCAGGCAGCAAAGAGATGCTATAACAACAGTAGAGTGGGAGTAACACATGACATGGGAGCCAGGCAAGCATAATACAAGCATCTGAAAATAGCTTCATCTTTTTTCTCTCTGCTGTGCCTCCCTCTAGCTTTAGTGTTGTTATTGACGGTGAAAGAGGAAACCGCCCAAGAATCTATTCATTGGAGCAACTGCTACAGGAAGCTGTAAGTTCACCTTGTTGCACCTAAACACTCTTTGTTAAAAGAAAGCCATGTCTCATCTTTGGCCATGACAATATATTCTTTCTTTGTACTTTTTTCCACATTGCCTTCCAGCTTTTCTTTCGCCTCTTTTAGCTTTAGCTCATTTCGCTTTCTCTCTTTCAACTTCCCTTGTTTCCTCTCAGGGGTCATTGAGAGCATCTAAACTTAAGTGAATATGAACAGATGGGCAGGATCTTTAGGTTTATGTGTGTGAGTATCTGTGAATGTCTGTTAAACTAAGCTCTTTGTGTGGGCTGGATAATCCCACCAAAACCAGGATCCATTCACGGTTTGGAGATTAAATAGGACATGATGCGTACATTACGTCCCCTTTACTGCCAAAATAAGAGCTAAAATTAACAAAGACACTATATGTGTATGAAAACCTGTTGTGATGCAAACGTTGGGTTACAGAGCTATCATAATATTGCCATTAAATTTATTTAACCGCTTCAATACCTTGGCTGGTTCTTTACCTGCTCTGTATTCACAATAGCTTCATACTGTTTACTATAGCGGGACAGATTTGTTCATGCTGGTCTCTTTGCACTAATAACAACTGGGTCACTCAAAGCAGAGCTGTTGTACCCACATCTCCTCAAACTGTCTTCATTATTGCGAAACAGGGCACAGGACATTATGTTTTCACAAAACGAATATTCCAAAGACGAGGAGAGCTGAAAAGTAGAGCAGAGTTTAACTGGCACGATTGTGGTTTGCAGCTGTTAAGAGGCCACTGTAACTTTGCAGTGACTTCATCCTAAATGCTGTTGTGCTCATAGCTCACTTAAAATCCTTTAAAAATTAAAGGATAAAGTTGTGGGGGGTTTTAAACTTTGTATGCAACCAAAACTTCCTCGTGGTTAAGGATACATGCAGCATGCATACATTTTCACCTCAAGTCTCCTGAAAGAAAATGTGACCTTACATTACAAAAACTAGTGGATGCCCATGCCCAGTATTGTCTGGCCTGTTCATGCACTTGGCTAGAAAATTTAAAATGACATAATGCTTTTTATAAAGGTGTTCTAGGTGAATGGATGCAAAAAGGGGGTAATTTTAACTCATTGCTACATGGTTGCTAGGCAACATGATGACATTATTGTATATAATGCATAATTCGTCTATTGCGGATATAAATGAGATGAGAAATTAAAACGATAAGATGCTTTCAAAAGGTCTTATAGGTCATTTTCACTTGCTACTAGCTGGTTGCTAGGCAACATGATGTCATCATAATATCTAGTATAAAGAAGAGTCTTCAGGGGCATAAGATGTGCTTGTGTGCCAAGTTTGGCTGGTGTAACTCTGATTGTGTAGAAGGAGTTGGAGGACAAAGAAACGAACGCGCACGCAGACAGAGATTGTGTGTGTTATATTTTGTGTATTTCATGAATTTTTTCAGAAAAACTTTTTCATATTTAGTTATTAGTTAAGTTTTTTTTAACGATAAAGCACTTTTAAATGTACTATATAAATAAAATGTACTTACTAACTATAGTAAGATGATTTTATATATTTATTTACATTATTTATTCATTTATTTGTTTATTTTTTAAAGTTCAAACTTCACACCAAAATCACTGATTTGATATTTAGATTGTTTAGGGTGAGTGGTGTAGGTGACCAGTTTTTTTTATACATATATATGTATCCGCTTTCTCCTTAATATAATGGAACTACAACATAAATTGCCTTGTGGCTCTTAATAAACAAAACTAAATACATAAATACATTCATTATAAAATGAAAAAAAGACAGTAGCTATGTCTTTTTCTAGAAATCATGACCTAAATACTTACAAGGGAAATGCTCACAAACAGGTCTCTGATTTTTTTTATGTCCATGCCAAACAAACAAGGTGTCCAGCTAACCCACACTGCTGTTCCTTTCACTCAGAATTACATATCACATGTTCATATGGACTCAAAGACAATAATAAAAATAAATCTTACTTTTTAAGTATTCTTTGCCTAGTGTAACGTCCTTGCATTTTTATTCAGGTATAAATGCAGACATAGTCATACAAGAACACAATGTTGTTTCAATTATCCTCAAGATGATCTTGCATGCCCATTAGTACACGTTAGCCTACTCTCTACCTTAACACTTACCTCCTCTCATCAATGTCAACTTGTTAATGTGATCAGTTTAGCTTTTTCTTTTCCTTTTTTAACTTTCTTTTCTATGTCTTTCCCGCTCATAGTGTCATTTTCTAACTTTCCTGGCAGTTTTATACCAAGTAGTTCTGGCAACACTGCTCTTATCTAAACACTCATCACATAGCAGCTGGTTCTAATTATGCCATACTTCCACTTTGGTGTCTTTAGATTAGTCCAAAAGCCATTCATTTGACTCTGACAGCAATACCCTGATACCCCCCCCAAAACCCCTGACACGCATACACACACAAACACACACATGCACGTTCACATCCACACCTCATCAGTCAAAGGGTCCCTTGCCATAGCAACAGTAAATGAAAGCAACCTGAAAGAGCCCCCAGTGAGTGGCGGATGCTGGGGCTGCCTGCATTGTTGAAGGGAGGATCTGGCAACCTGCAATCACAAGCCCTCTATTCAGGCCCTCTTTAGTATTACTCAGCAAGTCAGGATTTACTGCATCATGGCTTCCGTTCTTTTCAGCCCTGACTGGCACATTGGCATGAGATAAGTGCCGCTTGGAAACGTGGCACAGTGGCTGCCCAAGCACAATGCTCCATTGCTCTCACACTGTTTGTATGTGTGTGTCAGTGTGTGTATGCAAGCATGTCTGTGTGTGCATTGTGTGGAACCTGTAATGAATCTTAATTATGTTTTGGTCTGACTCCAGGTCCTGGATATACGTCCAGAGTCGGAGGCTATGCTGGCTGAAGGGACCAGAGTGTGCGCTTATTGGAGTGAGCGCTCCCGCTGCTTATACCCAGGTTATGTTCGCCGAGGTGAGGCATCAGTTACAAAGAAAACTGAATATGCATATCGTCCGTTTTTATCACGGCTGATAGGGTGAATTTTTACCACTTGCAGGTGGTTCATCTGATGAGGGGAAGCAAGGCGGAGTGATGGTAGAGTTTGATGATGGGGATCGAGGGAAGATTTCACTCCCCAACATCCGCCTCCTGCCTCCAGGATACCAAATTCACTGTGGGTGCCTCCTCTTGGAGTAACATGGAATTAAACCCTTTTTGTTGGGGTGTGCGGCATACTGTGTTAACTAAATGCTGATAATGTTCTACTTTAGGTGGAGAGCCATCTCCTTCCTTATTGGTTCCCAGTGGTTCAGCAGCCAAGAGAACTTCCAGTCTGGAGCAGGCACCTATCAGTGAGAGGCCTTCAGACAGACTGAGCACTATCAACACTGTAAACACCACCCAAAGTCTGACCATTATTAAAAGAAGACCAGGTGAGAGTTAACCCCTGAAACCATGTTAACCTCCAGTGTTACATGAGCTGTTATGAGTTTTAGCGGTTTTATAAATGATTTAGATCATTTTATTACAGATTGAAAGAGTTTTATAATCCTCTAAAAAAAAGGTACAACAAACAAAATGATAATTAACAGTTCTATATAATATCATCATTTTAGATGATCATCATTATGGAAAAGCTAAAAGCAAATTTTAGATAACCTATAGTATTAGCTATACTAAAATAAAGACGATACAAAATTTTCATTTTGATATTTAAACTTCCTGATTCATATGCACAAAGAAAACAAAAAAAAGAACAAATTTTGTTTATGTATCTGTTTTTTCTATGAATTTTTAACTTGACGATGTGAGAAAGAATTACTGTAGTATTAGTAACACTGCAAATAGATACATACTCATGAGGGCCATGTTTGTAAATGATGAAACCTCTGACTAAAACTGAAGTTGACCAGAAAGTCAACTGATCACATTTCACACAGCTTTGCCACCGCAGGCTAAAGATCGAAAAGTTGCCAGCAACACCAAGTTTCAGCCGCTGACCGGCCAGGTCGCACCCCTAGGAGTGTGTGGCCCGTGCTGAGGTTTTTCCATCATAGCCAAAAGGTTTGCTGGACGAGGATTTGGGCAAAACAGTGCACCGTTTATTTGCAGTTTATTCATCAGAAACTGTTCAATAAACAACATTTTTTTCCGACATAGTTTTGGTAGATATTTGCAGACAGTGAAGTTAACATAACAAATATTGGATGTTGGAAGTTCTTCATTGCGTCATTGCTTGGCTATATTTCTGCACAGCTGGAAATCTTAGTCTGCGTCTTCGCTCTGCTTTTGTCGTGTTCCATTGCACACATATATTTATCCACCAGTCTCCTCTAGCTAGTTCTGGGTCATGATGGCAGCCTGCATATCAAAATGTGTGTAAACAATATGTGCTGCTAGGCAACCAGGCATGCCTCGATTCTATGGAGGTCAAAATGACCTCTTTGCCGGTTCTAGGTATAATTTTTTTTTCTTTTTTGTCTCTCATCACACCCCAGAATTCACTATGTGATAATTAAATCTATTTTAGGAAAAGTCATGAAATAAGAGATAATGGGGTTTTATTTTAAGAGAGTTTTAAAATGCCAAAGGAGTCAAAATGAACCCTTTGGCAGTTCTAATGTTAAAGATGAAGACATGTCTTATCTCATAACAAAACACTGTTGATTTTAACAAGAAATTTAGGAGTTCTTGACAATAATTCAATAAATAGACTGCAATGCAATCTAATACAACAGCCTTGACAAAAATACTTTGTGAAGTGTGTATTTTTCAGCTTTGGTTCGCTGTTAGAACAGCTTATTGTTGTGTTTATATTTAGTTATTTTCAGTATCATTCTAGACATATTTTATTGAAAGGTGTTTCTACTGTATGAAAGGTATATCTAATATATACTATGTACAAATACACACCCGTGTTTGCTCATTTGTGATTTATTGCTAAAGCATATTATATGTTTCTTTCATTCTAGGGAGACCAAAGGGTTCTGGGAAAAAACAAAAGCAGCAGCAAATTGAGAATGCCAATAAAAATCCTTCACCTTTCCTGGGCTGGAGTTCATTGACCAACACCAGAAAGAGGACATCTGATAATCTCTTTCAGTTCAACGGTGCACCCAAGAGGACCTTGAAAGGAAAGGAGGATGACCTGTTCTCTATGACTCATTCCCAGTCACAGGCTTCCATCCCAACCAAAGGCCTTTTCAGCAGCAGCTCATTTGAGGTGGATTCCTTTAGAAGCATTGCAAATGGTTACTCTTCCTTCTGTACCCAGTCTGCAGGACCAGGTTCGGCTTTATCTTTGGGTTCCAGAAGTGGGCTGTATGGTGAAAAGCGCAAACAAGATGAACTGGTTATGCCAAGGAGCAAAAGGTCTGGACAAGAGTTCCTCATCAAGTTGGATCATGAAGGAGTGACATCCCCCAAGACAAAGAACAGCAAGGCTCTGCTGCTGCGAGGGGCATCTTCCAGTGTAAGTGGCTTACCCAGGACAGAAGCATACTCTCATCCAGTCCTGCTGGTTAAGGATAACAAGAAGGGAGCCTCCAGAGTAGAACTTCTTCTAAAAGGGACCACACCTCAAAGAAAGCCCTCTCCTTCTATGCGTCTCGGGGAATATGGTGACTTGGGCTTCAGCTCTCACAGAGACTGTCACAGCTCCTACTCTGATCTGGATGATGAAGAGGAAGAAGAAGAGGAAGAGAGGAGGGCTGCACTGGCTGCAGCCTCAGGAGGACTAAGGACTGCTGGTCGCTTCCTTTCTCGTCTCTCGGTCTCCTCCTCTTCTTCAGGTTCTTCAAGCTCCTCCTCTTCAGGCTCTCTTTCAAGTTCCAGCCTCTGTTCCTCTGAAAATGATTCCTCGTACAGCTCAGAGGATGAAGATAGTTCAACACTGATGCTGCAGAGTTGTCTTTCTTCCCATCGGGGGCTCCTACAACCATCAGAACCCTCTACATCTTCAAGGCCTCGCCAGCATGCCTTTGTGGCCAAAGCTATGGCTGTTTCCAGTGCCAAAGGTGCCACACCTAACCAGGTCTCCCACAGCAAGTCCTTGAAGAGGAAAGAATGTGCAGGCTCCATGTCTAAACCAACTAAGGATTTTGTCAAGAAACCTAGGATGCTTCCAGATGAGGCTACATTTATTCCAAGGCCCAAGATGTCCGCATTCCTTTCAGGAAGACAAATGTGGAGGTGGTCAGGAAGCCCTACACAGGTGAGAATAGGCTATCAATCGGTTTAGGTTTTCTCTTGCAATATTAGCTCAAATAGTTTACAATACTTGCCCCTTGAGGTCAACAAACATCAGTAATAATCGTCATTATCAAAGAGGATTGGTCAAAGTGTCTGGTTTTTCACAGAGGCGAGGACTTAAGGGCAAGGCCAAGAAGCTATTCTATAAGGCCATTGTGCGAGGCAGAGAAACGGTGAAAGTGGGAGATTGCGCTGTGTTCCTCTCAGCTGGACGCCCTAACCTCCCATATGTGGGTCAAATTGAGAACTTCTGGGAATCATGGACTTCTAGAATGGTAGTTAAAGTCAAATGGTTCTACCACCCTGAAGAGACAAAGTTAGGGAAAAGGCATCGAGATGGCAAGGTAAGCTGTGTTGATATATGGGATACAGTGCAGACAAATATGCAAAAAATGAAGAAGCAGGCAAATACATTTCATAATACTGTTTTCGTAGCTATATTTGTAACTTTTTGCTTTATGAACAGCCTGTAACTAATCCCTTATTTCTGTCCAGCATGCCCTTTATCAGTCGTGTCACGAGGATGAGAATGATGTCCAGACAATCTCTCACAAGTGCCAGGTGGTGAGCAGAGAGGAGTATGAGTGTCTGACTCGCAATCAGAAGCCGAACAGTACCTCTCCAGATCTGTACTACCTGGCTGGGACGTACGATCCGACCACTGGTCAGTTGGTCACTGCTGAAGGTGTTTCCATCATGTGCTGATCCACTAAGGGGACACACTACTGAAGAACTTCTTCGGAGGAAGAATATAACGTCATGATTTCTCCTTTTCAACCATTCATTCTGGCAGAATGGCTAATGTTATTTGGGTTTGCCTCCAGGACCCACAGACAAGATGTCAGCACCAAAGCTGGACTGACTGACATTACACACTGGAGTCTGTCGGTGTCTAACATTTGTGAGGCCGTGAGCATAGCTGGTTGATCCAGTCATTAAGAATAGCAGAAAGTCTGTGTCTTTCTGAGCATAGCAAAATTCAGTAAGTGACATTTCAACCATCTAACTAATCTCTTTTAAAAAGATCCTTTGACAGCTTCACAACTCCTTTTTAAAAACTCATGCTTCCAGCTCCTATCAAAAGGAGAGCTGAAATTGTAGTTGACTGTAAAAATAACATTAGGCTCAAGAGTCAATGTGGACCAATTCTTTAAAAGGTAGCCTTACCTGAGGGAATGGAAACAAAAGTGAGGCATGGGGCTCGACCCAAGCCTCTTCATTCCAGGGAAGTTGAAAACATGTAAAGGGTGTAAAGTTGATGTCTGTAAATATTTTTAAATGTTCCTAATGAAGCCATACACTTCAGTACCTCTCACCTGTCTTAACTGTTCAGGTGTATATTGTATAGTTCAATTATTGTATTGTTGTCTGTTGTCTATATGTACATAAAAGCTATTTTATATAGGAGTTTATTATGTATATATGAAATGTATCTTTCCATGTTTGCAATTGATTTATTTTTATATGGGTGTAGAATACATTACATTGTGTGTGCTTTTTCTTTTTTCGTTTGCTTCGGGAAGTTAAGGTTGAAGATGTTAGTGTTGCACTGCATATGCCCTGCTGAGAGAGACTGAGACAGAGCACAGACAAAGACAGAAGGATTTAGTCTACAACAGGACAAGACTCCCTTTCTAAGAGAAAGGTGTCATTCTGTTTAAAAAGAAAAAGAAAAAAAACCCCACATAGGTCAAGTGGCTTTTTGCGTAATTGTCTGTTCCTTCACATTTTCGTTTGGCTATTTTTTATTTATTTACCTCTCTGATGGTCATCATCACAAAGGCAGATCAGACTAAACCGCAGCCACAGGTCAAAAGTGATTTAAGATGTGATACGAGCGTACCGTTACGGCACAACGTTTGTGTGTGATGAGTGTCCCGACAATATAATCGTGTCCACACAAATCAATGTTACACAAAACTGGATCTTTTAATGAAAATGTGTTAAATGTGCAATGCACTCATCAGTGCATAGTTTAGCATAATATGGCCTACAAAATACCAAAGTGTCTTTAATATCTTAATTTCCTTTATTTAAAAAACAAGCACCTGTACTGAACACAGAAATCACTGGTAACTTATAAAATAATTGTCCTCCACTATGTGCAAATTTACTGGCTTTGCATTGTGACAATGGTTTCTTGCACACGTACCTGCAGTTTTGGTTAGTACATAAATATGTACCAAAATGCCACCTGGAGGTGTGACTGTGAAGGTCAAGGTACTGATAAGGAAAGAAGATGAGTACTGACAATTTGTTGAAATGAGTCCATTTTTAGTTTCATTAGCCGTCTGTGTCTATTTTGTACAGTACACATACATCCTTGATGCTAACTGTGAAGGACAATCAGATTCACAAAGCAATGGACATAGAGCAGGTTTACTCGATCTGGAAATTACTTATGTTATTTAATTTGTGCCAAGTACATTTTCTCTATTTTTGTCTTATTTGATATGCAATCCTGAGTATTTTTTTGCTCACAAAGTTTTATTTTGTTTGCCAACATTTTATTTATTGTCAATGTTGCTGTTCATGCCAAGAGCGCTTTATGAGAATGTGACATTGTTTTTTTCTTGGTGTGATGTCGCATTTGCATTTCTTAAATAAAACTGGTCTTATAGAGGCCATTTAGTGAAAAAAAAAGATTAAAAAATAAAGCAACACTGGATTCTTCTCATCCAAAAACCTCTGTGATTTAATTCTGTTATTTTGACTGTTTCCCACTCATCTTACTGTTCATTTTCTATTACTAAACATTACATCATTATATGGACAAAAGCATTGCCCACACCTCTTAATCTTTAAATTTCCTTTCCACCAGTCAAGTCTGTCCCGTATTCAGCAAGTGAAAATAAAATAAACAATAAAAGGTGAATCAAATGGACCATTACGGCAAGGCTGGGATGGTCCATTTGGTAAAGTAAATCCGTTGGGCATCTTCTTCGCCTTTAGACAATAATTCTGATGGCAAAAGAACCAAACGGGACAGGTTAAAAAAAAAAAAAAAAAAAACTTTAAATTTCACTGTTTTCAATCAAGCAAAAATAAAAGTCAAGCAACTGGCCACACAGTCTGCTTTTATCTGTAATAGGATGCCACTGTTGTAACAAGTCAGTTTGTGAAATTTCTTGCCCCTAGATATTTCCAAATCTCTGATTACATTAACATCAGCACGAAAACTGTGCTCCCAGAACTTCAGGGCATGAGCTCCCATGGCTGAGCGGCTCCTGTAGGTGTAATGTGTCCGTGGCCCAGTACTTTTGTCCGTATAGAGTATGTTTAACCCTGTTCTTTTGTTAATATATATTAGTTTTGAGTTAATTTTGCGAAGCAAAAATAAACACATTTATTTATTTTATTTAAACAGAAATATAAAACTGCACTCTCCATGCGTGCACACTATAAATCTGGCAGAGTCATTAACAAATGTATTAAACCACCAGTCATAAAAACAAGAAAGGATAAAAAAATCTGTCAAAAAACTGGTTAAAAAACAAATTTATTTAGTTATTTATTAGGCATTTTATTAGGCAAATAATAACCAAATTCATGTTTTTATACCCAATTTTGAGCCAGCACACTGGACTTCTCTGACAAGTCAGAAATTCATTAATCAAGGATAACACTCAGTCACTAAAACGACCTTTTTCTGTTCAGGAATGCAAGTACATTAACTGTGATTTGGCAGCTTTATTAAAAAAAAATGTTTTAAAAATAACATGCTTTTTTTGTAAAACATTACATTTGAAAATTCACAGAAAACAGCAATTACATTTTATGATTAAAATTATCATTTTGATTAAAGAGATAGTGAATTAACAGTGATTACAGAAACATAAAAATGTCTCTGGTAATTACCAATACTGTTAATTTAGGGCAGCTGTCACACAAACCTTACACTGGGTGGTATCAAGCACTGAATATCAGCAAGACAGAGTGATATAATTCTACTTCACACTGTTACTAAGACAAAAATGGTTAGGGTCTTCTGAGTGTGTCAAATGGACACAAAATTGAAGTCAGAAAAAGAAATAATAAAAAATAAGGCTGTTAATGCAAATGGAGTAACTAGTTCAGGCAAAGCACTGCACACTCTGTATCGTTTGAACTTCACAGTCACCAAAACAGAGATTCGTGAAGTCAGCACGCAATCGTCACGGCAAGCTCGTGCTTGCTGCACATTACACTGTTTACTTTTTACTCAACTCACATGACTTATTTCTACTTATCTACCTTCTAACTACAAATTCCCCAGCCTCCACCACTTCTAGATGTTGGAGGGACCTCTTGTCATGTTGCACATTATGTATATCACATGCACCATTTACATGTCTGTGCTTGGCTCTTTTCTTTATACCCCTTAGGGAGCTTTAACATGCTCCCCTTAGAATACTGAGGCTACTTGGATTCATTTGCAAAGCACCATCAAGCACAAAGCCCCCTTTTCTGCCAAATTCTTTTATTTGTTCCAATAAATCCTTTGATGTAAGTGTCTCTGGCTGAACTAAGTTTATGTGAGCTTTGTGTTCCTTAGTAAATAGAGACAGATCTGTCACAGCATCAAATAAAGCCTAGTGGGTTTAGCTGCCAAGCTCTGTAAATATGATGTTGACTGATTCAGAGATAGATGTGAATTTGAATTTCTGTGATTCAAGATAGAGTATATTTGTCTATTTTCTTTTAAAAATGAAATGGTTCTTTGGCGGTGTTTGTTTGGTGGGGGTGGCAGACAGACATACGATCACCCCGAAAGGTGAATAAAACTAGAATTTTCTCCACTCTCCTCCCAAAAGATCCATAAAGCCTAGAGTGCTAATCACATGAAAATGTCTATATGTGTAAATTCTGTACAAGCCCTGTGATGTTTCTATATAATTCAGTAATATAGATTCTCAACACAAGACAAATAACAGAAATGTACAATTCATATTCATATTTGCCTGTTTTCAATCAAAATAAACAGATTTCTCCAAACATTTTTCATATAGGACATGTCAAATAAAGGATATAAGTAAAGTAGAGTGCTCTCTAGTGGAACACAAAGCACATTGCATATAAAATAAGTTTAAAACACCTTTTTTTTCCACAAGATTTGATCTCAAAACACCGTCTAGTATCATGAATTTTAAATAGAGCATGAAACGCCTGCAGCAATATAGACCCATGCTCATCCAATGCCTGAAGCAGCAGGTACATTCCTCTGTCCACCCACACGATCCGTAACCTACAGCATCTGTCCATTTGCGTATATGCTTATCGGCGTTGACAAAGCCAATTTCTGTAACCTGAAACAGGGAAACAACCACTGACGAGGCCTGAAGGAGACACAATATGGGTCAGTGACCTTTCTCTGCAGGCCCAGGGGTCTTTTTGTCCTGCATGGAGCCTGGGCACCGCAGCCCCGCCTCCTAATGCCCGGGCAGGGACTAATGGGTACATCAGTCATCTCCAACAGCGTCCCAGTGAACACAAACAGTTCTATTTACCACCACAACCTTTTGTGTTGACTATGGCCACTGCCCCATGTCCAAGCCGTTGCCTTTCCTGCGTCAGCAGGACTCAACTCAAGCAGTGGGTTAAGAATCACCAGGAAACAATAAAGAAAAAAAAAAATCTATATAATACTTATAATCATCCATACATAATCAGAATAAACCATCATCAACCATAGGAAAGAAACGCGAGTGTTAAGGTCATTATTATGTTTTGAGATAGTTTTGCTTCATTACTTCTCAGTACACATAAGACTCATTAGAAATCTAATAGGATAATTTTGGGTTTAATTAAAATACTTTTGACAAATTATACTCTCTGAATTAAGCCAACTAAACAACTTGTTTCTATGAGGAAGATAAATATCACTAAAACACTTTGGTACATCAGACCGCATTCCTCAAAGACTGCCTCAACTCTTCAGCTGCACCCCAACCCCAGTGTGAGATCTTACTCAGACTGGTCTGCCTGCCTTACATTTCAGTGCCTGTCTGGTTCAGCTTGGTGAGCATCCAGACCATGTTGCTCAGTGTCAACAGGGGGAATGCTTTCCTACACAAATATCTACACCTCATAAATGTCTCGCCTTCTGCTTGACCCTGTCTGGCCTCTGACTGTGACGAGGTTGAACAGGGGACAGACAGCCTGGTTTTGTGTGCGCGTATGCGAGAGAAGGGTTGAGGTGAGGTCTCGGGCCTTAACGAGGTGCCGGGAGAAGAGAGCAGGGCAAACAGATCACTCGGGCTCTCACTGCTTATTTTTAAACGACACCCTGATCATTCTTCTAGAGCAAATCGGTTACGGAGCAGCTACAGCCATCGCGGAAAAACCTCGACCATATTGTACTGGGGAATTACCATAAATCACATTCGTCAATGGTGAGAAGCAAAAGTCCAGCCACAGCATGAGAAATAAAAAACATCTTTGATATCAAATGACTCATGGATATGAGGGAAAAAAACATGTTGCAGGGTGCTGGATATATAAAAATGTAAATGCTCAATAAAACGAGTGTTTTGGTGTCTAATCGTAAAGAAACTGTTAATATGTTAACAGATAAAGTTTAAATATGGGGATCTGAATGCTTTTAGCAAATACCCATAGTTCTTCAAAGGGATATGCTGGAATAAAGGCATTAGCATATACAGACGAGTGACAAACTAAAGAAAAGGACAGTAAAAAGTGTCCAACTAAGTCACTAAGTGCTATCACAACACCTTCAGAGCACCTTAGCATTGATTATAAAAGTCTTTTATAAAAGTCTACAGGAGGGAAGAACCCCATTTCGTCTAAAGCTTTTCGCTCAGTTGTTGTTCAGTGATTGCATGTGAAGGCCAAAGAACGTGATTCACATTTCCCAATCCATCAAACTACTCAGTGACCTCTCTCTCCCTACACGTGGGGAATTTGTCATCCTTGAAAAGACCCCCTCCCACGAGCATAGAAATATTTCATCATGGGATAAAGGTGATCACAAAGAACACCTTTGTATTGATTTCCTTTCATCTAAAAAAGGGGCAAATGGACTCAATCCAGGTCATGCAACCATGCAAAATGCAAGTAGATATCCTGGAGGAGATCCAGTGGCTCCTCCTGGAAGGGTCAAGAGTTCAGAGTTTTCCTTTATTTTGTCACCTGTCTGTATGCCAACATGCAGTAAACTCACTAACTGTGCTGTGTATTGCCTCCTGTGGCTCCGTTCCAGCCTCGCCACCCCTAATCCATTTCTCTGTTGCTCATTATTAGTGGCTTGTAAAGATTCTGTATCAGCTAGGCTAAAAGAGCTTTTCACAGTATTACATGGGATTACTGTTGCTCCTCACCAAATATGTTGTGTACAAACTCTGCTGTAATATTACCAACATGTTTACATGGTAGAGACAAAATAACTGCGTGACTCATTCCCAGGGTCTCCCCCTCTTTTCGTTTCTGATTTGTGTTTTATCTCACATTCATCTCTCTCTTCCTTTTCTTCTGCAGCATACATTTGTGTGTTCATAACTAAGTGAACGATGGTAATGAAAAGAGAACAAAGCTCAGGAAAGGGGGATTCGTATAAGTATATGATGGCTGTCTCACGGGGTTAAGAAAAAAAGCAAATGCTTAACTACATGGTACGAAACACCATCATGTGTTTCAAACTGCTCAATCATAGTGCAGTTACCCAGCGTGGCAGCAATTGTTGCGGTTTTTAAATGTGTGTCTGAATATAAAATACCAAATCTTTTTCTGACTCCGTTTTTTTGCACATGACCGAGCTATGGAAAAAAGGAAGAACAAAAATATGTCAGTAATTCTGCTTTCGGCCGAGCTCCCCTGCATAGTCACAGGAACTACAGCAGCGGTCACTTGTCACCCCTAAGTCAACCTCCACACCAGAATCAGCTCTCGCACATATACAGATTGCCTTAGAGTGTCCCTTTTGTCACATTATGAAACAATACTGTGCCAAGAGCCGCAGTTGTTCTCTCACTGTCCGCAGTGCTCTGCTGACCTAACAATAGCAGGAAAAATTACAGCCTGTCATGAAAAAAGGGGCCAGGCGCCTTCTTGTGCTATCCTACTTGCAAATGCAGGACAGCTGGAAAAGCTCTATATCCCATAAATAACAAAGGAAGGCCTTTGACCACCTTAAGAGGGAAATGAGATATACATTTAATGAGCTGCATATTCAGCCCACAGGTTGTTAGTGTTTAGATTTCTGATTTGGGAGGATGGGTGTGGACTGCTCTTTAATCATCCAATCACAGACCAGCAACTCAATGCATTTAGGTATGCAGACATGATCAAGACGACCTGCTGAAGTTCAAACCGACCCTCAGAACGGGGATGAAAGGTGATTTAAATGACTTTGAAGATGACATGGTTGTTGGTGCCAGATGGGGCGGCCCGAGTATTTCCGAAACTGCTGATCTGCTGGGATTTTCCCACGCAACCCTCTTTTGGATTTACAAAGAATGGTCCTAAAATGAGAAAATATCCAGTGAGCGGCAGTCGTCTGGGTAAAAATGCCAGAAGTTTGGAGTGAATGAACAAATTACTTTGAGATGTTAGGAAGGCAACAGTAAGTCAAATAAACACTTGTTACAACCAAGGTATGCAGAAGAGCATCTCTGAACACAGATACATCAAACCGTGAAGCAGATGGGCTACAACAGCAGAAGACCACACCAGATGCCTACCAGAGTATTGTTGCTGCCCGTATCCATTCTTTTTGACAGCTGCTTCCAGCAGGATAGTGTGCCATATTGCAAAGCTCAAATGATCTAAAATTGATTTCTTGAACATGAGACAATTAGTTCACTGTACTCAAATGCCCTTCACAGTCATCAGAGCTCAATCGAATAGAGCACCTTTGGGATGCGGTGGAACAGGAGATTCATATCACAGACGTGCAGCCGACAAATCTGCGGCAACTGTGTGATGCTATCATGTCAATATGAACCAGGAATGTTTCCAGCACGTCGCTGAATCTGTGCCATGAAGAAATGAAGCAGTTTTAAGGCAAATGGTCATGGTGTACCTAAATAAGTGGTTGGTGAGTGTATGAGTCTTGCCTTAAACTCTTATAATTAATCCTTTCCATCAAAATGAAAACATACAGGTCAGAAATGGTATGGGACCTGAGGCCAGAATAGAGCATTATGGTTTACTTCTTTCACAATACACGCCTCCTCTCTTTCCACACCTTCTTGTGTAGTGGTGTTTGTGCATTCCTGTGATGACAACCCCTCCATCTAGTTCTCTTGGGTGTTTACCCTCTTTCACGGTAGCAGAGAAGCAGCTCCCACCATCCCTCCTCTGTTTACTTTGCTCTTCTCCTCTATTTACTCTGTGCTCCAGCGCCCTGGCGCACCACGCTCCAAACAGCTGTTCCATTATGGAGAGAGCAGGCGCTTCAACCGCACAGTGCTGCCACACAGCTCTCTTTGACAGCCCACCCTGGTCGCTACCATGATGACTGCCTGGCTCCGCTGGCACGCCCGCCATTGTTGCCATAAAGCTCAGTCTCCCTCAATGCCAGAGTGGCTTCTGGGCATAGAGTCAGGCGGGGCAACTGTCAGAGATTGTCTTCAAACCGCAAGACAAATTTGCCAAGTTCAGCTCTTGATTAAGTGTCTCCGTATGGATGCAGTTCTGCGGTGGTTCAAACAAGCAGAAATCATATCCAGATGATCTAGAATAAACTGGCACAGGCACCTCCAAAGTGAAACAGGGGTTTTTAATAGCGCGACATTACGATAAGATACCTCCTCTGCATTTTCATAATTTTGGCACATTTTCTTCAGGTAACCTAAATATAGCATATTCATACATGATCCACATCTATAGTGACCATTCACCCATATAGTGGACAATAATCCTTCCCTCTGAACACTTTGCCTGGCTTGCTATCAGGTAAAAAGGAAGACCATTGTCTATCTGACTGCCTTAGGGTCATTATAACAGGAATCTCAAGTGAATTATTTTTACCCTTCGCATGTTCGTTTTCCTGCTGATGTGCACAGCTGGTGCTGAATCAGGAGACAGGAAACCTAGGAGAAAGGCCACCAAGCACCCACAGGCTCCCAGTGGACCACTGCAGTGCCCCGTGGCTACAGCGACAGGAGACACTCCATTCATCACAATACAATAGCATCTGCCCAGGTCCAGGGGAATATGAGCTTGCCTAGTCTATATAGTATATGCCATCACATGTAAGGCAGTGGGTGTGTTGATCTCGCCTTCTCATGTTGCGTTTATGTTTTCCGGGGGTAAAATTTAAAAAAAAGGAGACGAAATAGGAAAGAAGGCAAAACAGAGAGGAAAATCTCCCCTATACTGGGATGCAGGTGGTCACGGCAACTGTTACCCTCCTCCACATTCACCACAGACTTCTCAGGGTGATGATGACACATGGGTGCAGCAGTTTAAGCTGCTGAACACACACTCCCCTTTCTCCCACCTAGTCTAGCTCGATAATAGCCTCTACTACGATGAAAAGGGATATCAGTGTGTATAATAGCACAAGTGGTGAGTGAGCATATTAAAGAGAAAGAGAGCCTTGCATGCATGCCTGTGTGTATGTATAAAAATGCCTGTCATAGCAGGATAGAAAAGAATTCTGCCCAGCTGCCAGGCCTCCAGTGCCGGTTGCCAGAGCCCTTAAACACATCCACGTCCTTCACTGGATGGCTCTGCTCTTCTCTCCTCCTCGTTTATATCTAGCACTTTAAAAATATACAATCTGCTTAGATACTACGCACTCATAAGCTCCATGACTGGCACTTGGACATCTTCTCAACATGAGTTGAAGCCCCTGGGCAACTAAGCCAGGCTTTGATCAGACATTTTGGAGACATCTCTCGTTTTCTTCAAACAAATCCAGCGGGGTTGATGTGCTAAATTCGAAACAAACCCTAAGCACTAAATGTACCTTGCGATGGAGGAAACAGAGACATAACCATATATGGTCTGTTTAATGAAGGGCAAAAACAATCAGTATGCATATGTGTGAGTGAGGAATGAAAATCGGGAAAAAAAAAATGTGTCAAGAGAGGTAAGAACAAAAAAAGGTGAAAAGAAATTCTGTCAGGAAAGAAAAGCGAGAAGAGCACAGCATGCATGGGCCGCACTATGAGATCAGCTGACAAACATCTCTGCAACCTTGGCAGGGGCAAATCAGAATCTATCACCTGAATGGCCTGAGACAGTTGTTATGTATAAAGACCCAATTTTACCTTTATTTTTTTCTTGAATTTTAGCCACGCTGCATGTCAGTGGGAGAGACACAGAAAGTGGGTGAATGAAAGAAGACGACAGTGAAGTCGGGTTAGGGTCCGCGGCTGAACGGTGGGAGTGAAAGTGAAAGAAAGGGAGAAAAAGAAAGATGTGGACAAGAAAGAAAATGAAACCTAAATGGACCAATTCAGCTGGCGGAGCCACACAGAGAATTCACCTGAGGGTAGTCTCATGCCCTGTTTGTGTCTCCATGGAGACAGCCCTCCTGAGTGTGTGCTTCTGTACAGACTGACAGTAGTTCGGTAAGCTACTCTCACTATTGATTTCCACACAATTCCCTCATTAAAATCAGTGACAAAAAAAAAAGCTAGCCTATCTTCAAGTCTTCTGCAAGTGGGGCTGGTTTTAATAACTGCGGAGAACAGCTGTGAGTTTGCTTCAATGTTGAGATTATTTTCTTTATATATTTTGCATTGATCATTAAAAGAAAATTAGTTTTTTTTTTTCTTTGTGTGTGTTTTGTAAGAGCCACTCTATATGGATGTGGGTAGCTCTGATCATATAAACAGTGGTGAAATATAACTACGTACACTCGTGAGGTACTTGCACTTTCAGTCTTTTCTCTACGTCACTTTCTACTTTTGTTCTACACCATCTAACAGGGAAATATTTACTTATTTATATTGATTTGACCTTTTCAGGTCTAAGTGCTTTATTAATTAAAACTTTATGATGAACTCAGCGAATAAGCACCTCTATAAAAGTAGAAGTTTTGGCAGTTGCTGGCTTGGAGCAATCACGTGTGTTAACACGCTGTCAAGAAGGAAAGCCAGAGCAATGATGTAAAAGAAGCAATTCTTACTGCCCATCAGTCTGCGAAGGGTTATGAGGCCATTTCCAAACAGTTTCAAGTCCATTATTCTATAGTAAGGAAGATTATTTGCAAGTGGAAAACATTCAAGACAGCTGCCAATTTTCCCAGGAATGGACGTCCCAGCAAATTCATCCAAATGTCAAACCAAGCATTGCTCAGAGAAACTGCAAAAATCAAACAAGCAAACAAAAAACCATCAGCTTGATTTCAGACTCAGGTTACATCCACACGTACAGCTTTTTCTATGCGTTTGGTCCTTTCGTCCACACGTAAACTGCGTTTTGAGTACTGAGATTTTTAAAAACTCCTGCCAGGGTGGAGATGTTCAAAAACATCAAAGGTGTGTGCCTTTTTTGACGTCACGCTGTGCATTTTGTTTACATGAGATGAATTTCTACAATGGCAAATATAGACAAAATACTGTTGCTGTTAATCTTGATATCTGCAGTTTTTACATACTTACATATATACACACGCAGTTACTTTCCCTCCATTTAGAAAGACTGCTAAATGGAGGGATCTTTGTTTACTCTTTCCCTCCCAGGCTTCTAGACTTCTGATTGGCCAACATTTCTACATGGTTAGGATTATATCGCCACCTGTTACTTTGGCATGTTCTTGACAGCGCTTGACTTCATTTTTGCGTCTACATGTGGACGGGATTTTTTTTTTTTTTAAATAAAAATGGAAAATCTCCATTTACAAAAATACCCATGTACCTGTGGACGTAACCTCAATTAGACCTAAGTTAGCACGTTAAGTGCTACATGATGTAGAACAAAGACCGAACAGGAGATGATTGGCAACAGTGCACAGTACCATGTTTGGCGAAAACCAAACACAGCATAAACGCCTGAGACCAACAGTTAAGCGTAATGCTGCGGACGGGTGATTATAACATTTAAGTAGTCATTAAGTCATAAAAATGTGGATGATTTTATTGGTGTGAAACACAGATTTTTCTTTTTTGTGTAATAAACCGCTCACTGGTAGAATTCAAATACTTAACCCTTTATTGACCGGCCCTTCAAATTTACCTGTAAAAATGGTCAATAAAGGGTAGAAGGAAGCAGAAGGAGGCGGTAATGCACCGACAAGCTGTTTGCCAACTACTAATAAACAACCAAAATAGAAGAAGTGCCACTAGCTACCAGAGGTCAGAGCATCTGAGTAAACTGTACCAACTAAAGCTAGAATGTGTCATATCTGTCATACCTAGGCAGTCATTTGAGAGCATTCTTTGAAGATCAGCCTCTGCGTTGAACCAAGGAAACTCAAAGAAAGCTTACCTAAAGTTTGCATATTTTTACTTCATAACATTTTTTAATGCAGGATTCTTAATTGAAAAATCAAATATAAAGATTTCCTCCAGTGCTACTACATAAAAAAAAACAAACAAAGCACTATTTTTCTGGCCTGGGAAATCTACAGCTTTGGATATAGGGCTCAAAGTCCTTTATCATCTTATAGTCTGGTGCCTTAAGATATAAATCCATTTATAATATATGACATATCCATTTCTTCTCCTGTATAGTTACAGGCTCTAAGAGGTCATAAAACACTGGACAAAAATGCCACAAAAACCTTTCAGCATATTTCAATTTAGTTGAGAGGGAACTAGACTCCTGTACCTCCTCTGGGCTCTGCTTTCAGGCCTTAGAGAATCCAAACCCCTGTTGGGAGACTTTGGCCAATCACATGATCCTTTAAGAGCATATCAGGTGTATTGAATAATGAGCAAAAAAATCCCCCTAGGAAGTAAGTTGCAGTGGCACAATCGGTTAAACGGAGCACTGTAACTTGTAAAAGTAGGATCTGAATCCAGGTGGAGGTCTGTCAGTCTCTTTTCAGACTACGCCCTTTATTTTTCTGCCAACTGGAGCTTTAATAACAAAGCTTTTTCTGTCATCCCCACCCAGCTTTACTTCGTTTGCCATCGAGATGCGAAGCAGATCAGAGGTTCAATATGGCCTTTATCTTGAGTCTGTTGGCCAGTGTCAGCTTACAGGCCCCACTCTGTACACACCGCACATTATGGAAGTTTTAATAGGTGATCAGCGCAGCTGTTGCTGGCACAGCGTTGATTTACTGTGGCTAAGAGAGGGCTTAATGACTATAGAGGCAGACAGCTCTTAACCCTTTGATGTGCGGTGGATAATGTAGTTGGATCAGGTAGCCCCCCCTGGGAAAGTTGCATGTACACTCTTGCACTGACATAAGAATGCACTAGCAGAAAACGCTTTAGGAATATAATTACACCGTCTAAAAGCTCCCTAATAAGAGACTGCTAACCTCTCACTGTTAGTAGCCTATTGCTTCTGAAAAGTTAAAACAACACATGGGTTAGACTTGTGCTACCAGTTTGGGCGTGCTCGATGGTTTATGAACATATAAATGCACAGAAAAAACTAAACAAAACAGATACGATGGTGGTGCTTGCTTACAGGTGGTCCACACTCAAGGAAATTCAAGCTTACCCAGCGCACACAGCTCCGACAGAGAGCAGCTAAAGGACTTACGCAGAAGCTCGCGCTATTCAGAGCATGCACATCCATCTCAAGGGTCAAACGGCACAAATTCTGTTTACACCTCCAAGACACCAATATCCTCTCTTTTATAGTGTTTAATATCACAGCTGGATAAACAACAGGGACTGGGCTTGTCAAACAGTCATGAGATGGACTAAACATCTGGTGACTTATAGCCAAGAGCCTGAAGTAATGCTTTTTAGCTCTCTAAGAATGAACTTAAAATGCAAATGTCACAAGCGGCACAATCGTAAACTTTAAGTTAGTATACAAATTATTAAGCAGCTTCCAGTTTTTTCTTTTTTTTTTTTGGGGGCTTATTTGTTTTTTTTCCTCCTCCAGCCGACAGATCTTAGATCTGCTCATACAAAATCTAAACATCTAAACAATGTACGTTTACCTCAGTGTTTCTCAACAAGCTACAAATTCTAATAGAACCAAATGCTGCTAGTGAGTCCGGCTCAAAACATAACCCTGATTATTTTGTTTTAAAAATGCAGAAACAGATGTGACATGACTTGCTAGAGAGAAATTGTGTCACCATATTGGAATTGATGGAGTTGTTGGGATTGTAAAACTTGTCAATGTGTGGTTTAATTACTTCTTTTCTTACTAGCAATCCTTTAAAAGTACAAATTCAAAGACGTTGCAAGCATTAGAGTCAATGGCTAAGTTGTTGGCAAGTAAGACTTATAACTGCCTCACAGGGGAGACTTAACTGTCCACACACCTTCTCATATTTTAAAGCAATGACATCACAAGTGCAAAAAGAAGTTTGTCAATTTAAATAAAAAAAAATTTTTTAATTTTTTTTTTTAAATTGTGTTATATCTATTGGCAAATAATTTACTGATATTTGAGCAAATATTTGTTAATATAAAAACTGCTAACATATAGTACTGAGCATCACTGCGACTCTTCGGAGACCACGTGAAACACGTGATCTGTACTGCCAGGTTAATTGATTGTGCAATACGCTGAAGTAGAATTTCTGCACATCAATTATGCAGCGGGGTTTTGTTTTTGTTTTTTTTCACAAAATTAAAAAAAGAAGAAACATGAAGGGAAATTTTGCTTTTGTGCCACACTGCTCTCAAAATCTGAGCCAAAATACTTTACATCATGTTTTGTAGCCGAGAGGGAAAGACCATGGCCTTGTACTACAAAGCAAGTTCAGCATACCCTGGGTATCTTTTCATTACCTGGATTCACTCATCCTAACATCCACAATCAGGTTAAGCAATCACATGGAGCTATCAACTCTGCAAGTTAACTCGGGTTTTCCTCTGCACAGCATTTGCAGCAATGACCAATCGCACACTTAGATAAGTCTACTGGCAGCAGAGGGTTTGATTTTACAAAGGAAGATAAAAAACGAAATATCAGAAAATTATAAAAAGGTTACACACATATTAGAGAAGGAAAAACTACGTTTTTGTCCATTTAAATAAATCAGCCCTGAGAGAGGAAAAGCTCTGTACAGTAGTTCTGCTGTTGAAAGCCAGCATGAATATGTGTGTGCTTTAAAGATTTTGTGTCAGTAAGACTGGAAAAGAGCTACTATATTTATACAGTTAATGTAGTAGGTATTGCTTATTTAACAGTGGGAAGGAAAGCCAGCAAAAAAGCCAACAGTGTAAGTTAACAGACTCATTAATATCACAGTTCTATCATTAAGACACATGAAAATCAGATGAATTAGAATGGAGTATTCCATTAACACATCTGGGCGAATAGCAACACTGTTACATTAATACTTAAGTCTGACTCAGAATGTTATAGTTTTTATTCTTTTTATCCTTTAGACCCTCCAACAATCTGCGCAAAGATGCCTGAAGGCTCTTCCAGCAATGGTTACACTATTTTCTGGAGAATTGATTGGTCAGCAGGCGGTCATTTCATCCCTGTTGATCTCTAATCTGAAGCAGGTTAGGATTCCAGCAGAAGTCATCAGGTTGATACACTTGGGTAAGAAGTGAAGCACCTTCATAGTACAGAAAACCCAGGGTTAACCTAGATAAGTCCAAAGCCTTCTTTGTAGTAGAGACCTCATATCACGAAGTAGAATGTTTTCTTGGTCCCCTCCAAGCTGGATTTCAGCAGATTCACTGCTAGAACTCTTTGTTTGTGAAATTGTCAAAAAGCAAATTTAAAGTTAAAGCCAAATGCACCTTAAGTCCAGGGATCAACAGACTTAATGTCTTTACAAAACATTGGAAAATTTGGTGGAAATCAGTGGACTGACTAGCTGACATTCCCATTCTTAAGCCATGTTGCTAGCTTAGCTAGATACACATGTGTACTGCCACACAAACTAACACGTTCACACACAAACCGCATCGCTGTAACAAGTGAAAATCTGTGCCAACCTACTGTTTTGAACCACAACATAAGCCTTCAGCCATTAACCCTTCTAGGAATGATAGCTAAATTGTCCAGTAGCTGTCAGAGGAAGGCCAGGATGTAATCAAAAACAGACGGAATAATCAACAAAAATGCTCTCTATTCCGGTAAGGATGTCTCCCAAAAGCACATGAATTACACTGAAGCAGGCTTTGGGGCTGTGAATGATGTTGGGTTACCAGCAGCAGCCAAGTCGCTGTCTCCCAATGCCAAGTGAGAGGATGCCAGGCACTTCCTGCTGTAAACAATCTACCCGCAGACTGAGAAAGAGGGGAGGAAACCTCTGAATGAGAAACAACAGGAGACACAGAGAAGACCCAGTTGCTCAATGAAAATTTCTCCAGTGAACAAATGTGCTCAATTTGTCAGACAAGCTACGGAAGTCTGTTTGAGGGGGAACGTGTGTGTTTGCGTGTGTGTCTGCTAGGGACAAATGGCATCGCTGTGTGTAGATGAACACATAGCAAGTGCTCAGGGCTTACGGAGACAGACGTTGGATATACAGCTTGGCTGAGTTCACGCTACATAATAAAGGCTCTCTCTCCTTTCTTTATCACCCTCTCTCCTCCCACGTTGTCACATCTATTCCCACTGCTGACCTAAACTGCTATATTTTAGCCAGTTTGACTGGCTACTAGGGCCAACACTCAAGTCACATGTCACCATGACTAGCCATTGCACCATTTTTCTTTTTTAAATCTACACCTGTAATTTGTATGCACAATATGGATTCCTTTGCACACCAGTGAGGATACATAAGGTTTGATCTGATATGTTTTAGACATAGCTTTCCTTCCCACCAACAGATTTGCTGGTAATCTAAACAAACGGGCTCCTCTGACCTGCTTAATGTAGGACTAACTAAAGCTTTCAAATCAGCACAGGAGGGGTGTAGCGCACGGTATCGCCAAGTCATGGCATTCACTCGTGTATAAAACCCTCTCTTTTACAGTCTATGCATGCGAGAATGCAGTAAAAAAAAATAAATGAGGGAAAATGACAAGTACAATGTATGTCTGGGTCTTGTGAAAGGCAGCGCTTGTTTATAAACCTGCGAGTGAACCGACCAGCATGTGGGGACGCTGAAACATATGTGTTTGCACATAAATTACAGCGTATGCATGAGCATGCATATGCAGGCATAAACAAAAAATGCACACAAGCAAAATGAACAGGATTCACTACGCATGCAAGCTCACATCCACCTAGACTGATTCGCACACACAAGCATGTTTTTACAGACAGACACGCATACCTGCCTTTCTAATTCACACGATCGCTCACTTTCTATGAAAGACACATTGAATTGTCAGAATGGCAGCAGCTGTGGCCTCATATTCGACCTGATGTCAAAGCCAGTGAGCCAAGGATAACATTAACACGAGCCCACTCCTGTCCCTTAAAGCGCACCCAGCCTGCGTCGCAGCGAGAGCCAAGTCTGCGCACAGCTGAACAAAGTCCAACAGTTTAATTAATCAGAAACTTCATTTATTGTTTACCTATTTACAGGCTGCTCTGGCTGAAAGATGAGCCATCTTTGCCAATGATGGTACACGCTGACAGTAAAGTAAGCTCAAGTTTTCATTTTACCACCTATTCTTAAAGCTATAGGCCGCTTCTCTGTCTTTAGGCTTCTACTTTGAGATTTGCTGTAAGGGGGTAGGAGATTGGGTGCGTGTGTTTGGGGGATGGGGAGGTGTCACCCTAAAAGAAAATGACAGCTTTCAAAACAAGTGCGGAATTACAGTTAAGTAGTAAAAGGCTTTAAATTCAAGTCTCATTTATATGGCTGTTCGTATTAAATTTAAAAGGCAGTCCCAATTACATTGATCTAGGACCAGAACCTCTTACAGCAGGCAGGAGTGTGAGTGAGAAGACCATGACAGGGCTGGTTTGGGCTGGGCAAACGCAGCAGGGTGAGCCGTAACGGCCTTTGGAAGGATCTTCCTGTAGATGAATGAATGGATTAATGGGGTCAGTGAGTACCAAGCTGCTGAGAAAGGAGAATCCCAGCCAAGGCAGCCATTTTACATTTTACTTTTACTGCATGTCTCGTGGACCATTTTCCTCTGCTGGTTTTACAGAAGGCCGGAGGAGGGTCCAAAGGGAGCGCGAGAGAACAAAGAAAGGACATTTTTGACTGCTTGTAAATAGGACATAAAAAGTGGGGCTACAAGTTATACAGTTATGATTTTATGAACTCTCAGCCACTTCAACGACCACACTATAAAGGAAATTACCAGCGATAGATTTGACGATCACCAACTGATTCAGATGAATTGGTGAAAGAACCTTCCTCGTGACATTTCCCTTTAAAGTTATATCCTGTCTTAACATCCAAAGTGTAGTTTTTCGGATAATTTGAAACATTTTGCACTTTAGTGCTTTGGGATATGACATGTCTAAATTTGCTTGACTCAAAGCGCTTTGCAGTGCAAGCTAAACAGGCAGGGTTCTGGCCCTTTAAATGGAGCTCTGAGTGCTTGGCAGGCTAATAGATGCAGTCTTAAGGTGCTAATGGATGGCAACCTGAAAAATGGTCTTATCTGAAAAGGTCCAGGACAGTTATAAATTAAATAATCATGTTGGCCACATTAATCCATGTTCATGCCCCAGGGCCAGACCTCAGCTCCTCATTTGATGTGTGTGAGCTGCATATATGTATATTTGTGGATGTTTGCACTAGCCAGCTGCTTTCATTTACCCCCTTGTTTGATTAATATTTCTTTCTCACTAGTGTTTAATTGCAAATTCGAACACATGTTACGGTAAAGGGAAAGAAGTCAAAGACAACTAAAAGAGACATTTTTGTCTCTTATTTGGGATGTCCACCACACCACCACAATTTAAATGATGTACAGTTATGGCTCATAAGTTTCCTTGAATACCAGGCAACCACGACTTGCCAGGGGGTAGGGGCATCTGAAGGGCAGGAGACAGACTGTCCTCATTAGTTAAACATTATTCCTATCATCAGAGACTCACGGCACATCACTGACAGCATTGCTTCATAACACACTGCTTTTCTGGATTCTTGTGTGCAAGCGGAAACAGGAGCGGACAGCTTAAAAACCTCAGTTCATCACTTCTTATACCTAAAATCAATTTGAGGCACTTTGCCATGAATTAATTCAGCTTTTGCTTTGTGTTCAACCAGCCAAGCGACTCATTTCTATTTCACAGTATAACCAAGTGAGCACTAGAATCCAAATTTGGAAGGCGTGGGAAAAATCTAGCCAACACTGCCATCTACTGGGTATCGATCAATTGAACTTCTCTAGCCAGTGTGTGAAGATAATAAACCAATTTTTAAGCATATTTTTCAACCATATTTGCAGCGTAAAAATTGCAAAATTTACAGAATTTTTCAGATTATCCAAAATCAAAGGTTTAGTGTTAAAATATTTTTTCCTAATAGTCAGACTGAGTTTGTTTTGTTACTGCATTCATTTACATTTAATATCATATCATCATACAAATGATGGGACAATGCAGGTTGATATTAATAAAGAAAATCAATATCAACAAACCGGTGTGCTGCACAGAGAGTTTGTAGGTTTTTGATCATTTTCAGCTCTTGACTCTCGCCGGCCTTTTATGAAGTCTGACAAATTTGAGCTTACAATTTCAATTTCATAATCATTTGTTTCATAAAACAAAAACACAATACTCTAAAGATGTAGAACTACAACAAAGTACAATAAATTGTTATGTAACTGTTTTCAAAAAGCACATTACAGCAAAAATATTAAACATCAATGAAAGACACACAAGAGGCTACATTGTGGTGTCTGTTAACTTAACGAAAAGAAAAAAAAAACAATGACAAGTACAATGTAAATTAAAAACAAACTAACAAACAAAAAAAACCCATTAATTTAAAAGACATTTACTCAAGCGATGTGACTGTGGGGATTTTCCTAAATGTAAAGCTACTGCAGAGTCACTGAATACATTAAACAGCTGTTTTCACTTTCTAGCATCTTTACTCCACGACCAATAAACGGATTTTGACATGAGAAATTTGTGCTTTGTCTGTGTCTCTCCTTTAAAATAAAGTCTGCAATTGCATCTCCTCTGATGCTATTAATATGTAATCTATTATTAAAAAGTAAACAACTATGTGCTGGGTGAGGTTATGCTGCCACCCAGTGACCAGAGGGTGAAAACACATGAAAAATTATGTACAGTGAATACATGTGTGTGAATATGGGGATAGACTGAGTGTGAATGTGTGACTGCACAGTTCAAGGCAACTGAGAGCAGAGCAGTCAATATTTTGTCAAGTCTGAAGTCTTCTGGGGGTGTGTGTGTGTGTGTGTGTGTGTGTGTGTGTGTGTGTGTGTGTGTGTGTGTGTGTGTGTGTGTGTGTGTGTTTAGAGATAGGAGTTTTCTGGAAAACTCATCAGATAATTAAAATACTTAATTATCAGCAACCAGTAATATCTACTCCTTTGTTAATCCACAGGGAATAATGTCCTTTCAACAGATAGGCGTATCATCAGGTCTCAAAAGTGAAAGCATAGCCTTCCTTCTAAGAGCCACCAGGAGGTAAAAATAAGTCCAGTTGTCTACGGAAAAGCAAGTTCCTGATAAGTTTGAAGTCTCAATCACTAGTTTATTTGGAAATTGTGATCCTGATCACAATCAAAGACAGACAATAAGAAAGGGGTTTTTTTGGGTGTACATACCTTTTGACAGTGACCATGTGAGCATGCAGTGAGCATGGAGTGGCTCAGAATCCATGCATTTGACATGACTCTAACATGGTTAGCTGTAGACCGTCTGGTCTTAGCATACCATTGGCAATGTGCAAGTGTACACCCCAAATACTCAAATGCAGCCTCTGTATGACTCTGCCAGTCTCTCACGTCGTTGTGGAGAAATTCTGTCCCACTCTTTGTTACAATACTGCTTCAGTTTATTAAAATTTGTGGACACTGGTTTTTTTTCACAGGTCTTTTAAGGTCCCAGTGCAGCATTTAAGGCAGGTTGAGGCCTGGACTTTGACTGAGGCCAATGCAAGACCTTGATTGTTTTGTTTTTCAGTCATTCTGTTATCAATTTCCTGCTGTGTTTGGGTCATCGTCTTGTGGCATGACCCCGTTTTGGCCAAGCTTTAACTGTTGGACAAGTGGTCTCACATTAGAGTCTGCAATATTTTGGCGTACAGATGACTGCAAGGTGCCTCGTTCATGTGGCTGTAAAACAAACCCAAATCATCACCGCTTGACAGTTGGTATGAGCTGTTTGTGCTGTGCATTATAACTAAATATCCTCACTTTGGTCACATCTGTCCATGGCACTTTGTTCAGAGGCTTTGTGGTTTGCTCAGGTGCAATTTTGCAAACCTAAGCCATGCTGCCATGTTCTTTATAGAGGGATTTCTCCTGACAGCCCCAATAAATAAGCCAAATAAACTTGTTCAGTCTTTCTTTAATTGTACTGTCATGAACTTAAACATTTAACACGCTAACTGAGATTTTTATTATTTTTCTTTAAGCGTTACACGGTCTGACCTTGGGATGTATTTGCTGAGACATCCACTCCTGGGAAGATTGTGTCACTGTGTTAACACACACTGAACGGTCCAAAGGAGCGAACTACCGAAACCTTTGCTTTTATATAGATGGTTACACTTGTTGATGATCAGTTAACCAAGACGTTTGATTCTCAACACATGACTGCTATTTCCCTTTTAATTCTTATAAAAGAAATAAGGTTAGTTTTGTCAGGACTGCATAGAGCCCTGTAAATCAATCATTTTCACGTGACTGTAAACCTACATGTTTTAAAGAGAACCTTTCATAAATTCTACATAATTTATATATTTTTTCCAAAATGCCTACACTGGAAGGGAGAGTAAAAAGGCAGAGAGGGGGAGAAGACAGTATGATTTACATATGGATAATATGTAGATTTTTTTACACTCTGTTTCTGAGAATGTTTTCATAGAGTTGCACTCAGGATCATTCCTACCACTCATCTTCTTAATGATTCAATTACTGTAACCCTGTGTGACACTAATTTAATTGCCGAGAATTTAGCTCCAGCAATAAAAAATTATTACTGGAATCACAGTAGCATATTTGTTTGCTCTCTAGGTGTAGTTTCTGTCTAGGTTTGGGCTATTGCCAACCTTTGTCCTAGATTAACATTATACTGGTAACTCCCTAAGGTGGTCTGGGATCACCATGCAAATCACTCTTAATAATAGATGAGAGCAATTGCCATTAAAGGTTATTAAGTCGAAATAATACCCTCAGAATTTTGCTTTGCTAAACAATCCTAATCACATAGTTTTGTGGATTTGCAATATTACAGCTCTTTTTGGTATTACCCACAACATCCTTAAGAACCGGTGAAAGAGGGTGGTAATGCTCTTACTAAAGTAGATATTAGCAAGCACTGTTAGAAAGGTCACAGTGCGTGCCAGTGTATTGAGCTGCGTCCTCTATTATTAATTGTCTGGCGGAATAACAGGGAAGGGTTCGGCAGGATCAGAAAGAAGAAGGTTAAAACGCAGCCAATATCAGAGTGAAGAAAAAGGCAAATGTGCATTCAAATGTGAGCTATTCAAATCCCTCTTGGGTGAGCTTACAGACTTTGACTCAGATATTTGAATTTGTAAAGGAAACAAAGGTTCCAAGAAAGTCTCTAGGGACCTGTGTGTAGCAAATTGTTGTCATAAAGATAACATTCACAACTTTACTTTCATTATAGTTCTCTAGGAATTGGGATTGTGTTTCTAAATTAGTCAGCCATACACATAAATGCTGGTCCATTGCAATGGAAAAGAGACGCTTCATGAGGAGAATGCTCCTCATAGATAAGTAGTGTTTTTAAAAAGGTGAATACAAAAGTTGCACTTTTAAAACCTGCTTAATCATTGAAAAAATCTATTTGTAAGGGGACTCAAAGGAGAAGGAAAAGCAGTGGGGAACATCCAAAAGCACCTTTACTCTCTGGACATTTTGCAATTAGACTGAGGTTCGCCAGCAGATCAACGCTAGGATAATCCTTGCACTGGATAGCGTGGCTACTAGTATATGGACCTAAACAAGGAGAGGTAAGAACCAATAGGAGTCAGGCTGACAAATGAGTGTGTCAATGTGAGTTACAGGGAAGCAAGACAAGAAGGAAAAGAAGGAGGAGATGGCAGAACAGGAGATACAGAAGAGAGGGGGAATGAAGCTGCGCAGACAACATGCTGGAGGAGAATAGGGAGGAGGGGTGGCTTGTGGTTGGTGCACTGGTTTGTGACGTCAGCAGCTTGTTGGATTGAGGTGCTGTGTCCTGCTGATTTTAATCCTAACTCATTAGGGAACCAAGAGCAAGTGCCTGAGCAAGCCCTCTGGGGAAACAGAGAAAGTGACAAGAGAAGCAAGGACTTCCATCAAGGGAGATAAGTGGAGCTACTTCACAGCTTGAGAGACAGAAGAGAAGAGAAATCAAGTATTTTACTTGTTACTGCTCAGTCTCATGCCTGAGTTTCTTCATTTCCCATTACTCTGTCTGTCCTAACCTTCTCTACACGCAATCTGTAACGTGTGGCCTGTCCAAGCATGTCTACAAACGGAATTAACAAAGCTTTGAAGCTGCAGTTTGGCCTCATCAACTATGAGAACCGCTACCTGACGGCTGAGGCTTTTGGATTCAAGGTAAACGCCTCGGCTACTAGCATGAAGAAGAAACAGATCTGGACCTTGGAGCAGGATGAGCAAGATGGGCAAGTAGTCTTCCTCCGCAGCCACCTGGGACGCTATCTGGCCTCTGATAAAGATGGTAAGATCATATGTGGGGCAGAGAAGCGTGATCCTGAATGCCGTTTTCTTATCGTACCCCAAGCTGACGGACGCTGGGCTCTGCAATCAGAACCTTTCCAGCGTTACTTTGGAGGCTCGGCAGACTATTTGTCCTGCTTTGCCCAAATCATTGGGGAGCAAGAGCTGTGGGCCGTCCATTTGGCTTTACATCCACAGGCCAGCCTTCTCAGTGTGGCACGTAAGCGCTATGCTCATCTCTCTGCTTCAGATGGAGAGATATCTGTGGACAGCAACATTCCCTGGGGGGTGGACTCCCTCGTCACCTTGGTATACCTCGATGGCAAGTACAGCCTGAAGACCTGTGACAGCCGTTTCCTCAGCAACGACGGCAAACTTGTGAAGGAGAATACCAATGCAACTAGCTTCACTCTAGAGCTAAAATCTGGCAAGCTGGCCTTTAAGGACTGTGACGGGAAATACCTGGCCCCGGTGGGACCCACAGGAACGTTGCGGTCAGGCCGATGCTCCAAGCCTGGAAAAGACGAGCTGTTCGATCTGGAAGAGAGTCATCCACAAGTAGTTTTTCAAGCTGCAAATAAAAGATTTGTCTCAGTCAAGCAAGGTAATTTGGATCCAATGCAGTGTTAATACAAAAAAGTATGTTCTCAGTGTCGTTACAGCTCTGCTTTTCTAAATGACGAACAGAAGTCTATACTTGCAGTATAATATTCTTAACTGAGTATCAGGTTCAAGATCATTAAAGAGGGGATAACTTTAATGAACGACAGTCTGAGAGGGTAAACAATTAGATTTAAGCATTTGCAAACACATATAATCTTTAGATAAACATTCATGCATTAATTGTAACAAGCAGACACCAAAAGGAGCATAAACATGTGAGATAAACAGCTAGAATAAGTACACGCCAAAGGAAAGAACAAGTTCTATTTCTGATTATATGCAATAATAATTTTTCCAAGTACATTTGATTTCTGATAAGTAGTCTCTTTGCAGCATTATGCTTCTCTTTAAATCAGCAGGGACTTTGCAAAGTAATTCAAGAACTGAGCTATGATGGCTACGTCGATTGTTTTCTAGGTGTAGCTATTGGGGTTATTTGAGAGTTCAGCCAAAGCAAAACAGTTCAAACCAGCACAATTGAGGTCATGGCATGTCTTCTGAGTAGAACATTGCCTCTGTCTATGATAACGAACTTCACTTGCAATGAGTTATCTTTTACCAGTTAGGAAAATAAAGCTCTGCCACTTTTGCCTGGATGTTGGAATGGTTGATGGCAACTGTGAAGGCAGTTGCAGTAATGGGCTTTGTCATTTCCACTGTGTCCACTGAAGATTAAGTAGTGTGCAAATGACTCCAGGAGAGATCTTTGCCCCAGTGGTGTCAATTACCATCAATGGACTTTAAGCCTTACAGCTACAGGCTCTTTACCTTTAACCATTGAGTGAAGTTCTCCAAATTATGTGGATCTATAGTTAAGTACTGTGACAGTGAGGTGTTAGCAGCTATAGCCAGGCCTTAGCAGACAGCTCAGGCACATGATCTTCTTTCAGGCTGGTTGATGTGATCTGCTCTGCCCAGTAATATTGTGCAGATGAGGGAGGACAAGGAGAAGATCGTTTTTTTTCTTCTTCAAGTTTTTCTCAAGCTTTAGGAGTCAATTAAAACAATAATTCAAACAAGTATTACTGTAGGACAACTCTGTTATTGTTAAATTACCTCTATAGTGCAAAAGTGGGAAGGGGATTCTCAGACTAATGTTGGGCTGCAGACATTATTATGCTTATGCAAGAATAATATTCTGCATTAAAAAAGATTACTATGAGGGAAATATTTCAGCAACCTGACAGTTCATCTACATAACAGAAGGTTAAGACTTATTTTCGCCAGTACTGTTTTGCCTTGTGGCAGCTCCACGTTTCTTTAAGGAACAAGGCTCTGAAAGCTGCTTACTGGACCCTGCCGTGCAGATTTGCATTTCGCCACTCAGGGAATTACAGCAAGCGAATGAACAGGAAGGGTGGAGGGGTGACTGAGGGGGATTAGGGTTGTAACGGGATTAAGAGAAAGGTTAAAGGATATTTCTGTGGCATCTAATTTGAACTACAGCAGACACAGTTCAGTTATATGTGTCTGTGTTACCACCAGAGTTTATGTGACATGCGGATTAAGGGCTGAAACAATAGACTCACTGCAAGTGAGGCGACTGTGGTTAGAGAACAGGAGAAAAACAGGTCACGTGAGATGAGGTCATGAAATTTGTTTAAGAAAGCAAATGCTGGTTATTGGCTGAATAGCTGCAGTGCCGGGAAACTGATTTCTTAGTCAAACCGTATTGAGACTTTAGGGTCTGAAAGACTGATAGATGGATTATATGGTTCACTGGCAGGGAAGAAAGGCAAAAGCATGCAACTTACCTTAGAAATTCAACAAATGCAAATCTTAAAAATTCTGCAGTGTACCTATTACTCAAAACCAACCTAAAGACAATAAAGACAATTTCTTGATTTTGCCATCAAAAAGACTACCAGGCACAAATGATTCATACTTGAGACTTTTTGTGAGTGTAACATTTAGATTAGGGTAAATGCAAATGTAATATTCATTTTAGCACATATTATTCCACTTGTCCTGTTATTACACATACCTTGGTTAGCAGAGCTGATAAATAACAGACTAGAGCTAGCTGGAGTCTTGAAGCACATGGTAGCATGCACTGGAGTCAGTGCATGACTCCAGTGCAAGCCTTCGGAGCAACTAAAACGATGGTAGATTACCATTATGCACAGACAATCTGTTTGGCAGTGCTATAGCTTGAGTATCTATCATTCAATAAAAAGCAAAGGGCATTCCGACCAGTAAACCATATAAACCAATAAAAAAAAATGATAATAAAAAATCCATTCAACCAAGACACACTTATCAATGTTATCTCTTCCTCCCTTTATTACTAGGAGTGAGTATTTCAGCCAATCAGGACGTGGAGACAGACATGGAGACCTTTCAGATGGAGATAGATAAGGAAAGCAAAAAGTCTATGTTCAGAACCAATGGCGGAAACTACTGGACATTAGTGACTCATGGAGAGATCCAATCCACTGCCACAGAGGTGTAAGTAGATATTAAAGCTGTCCAGGAGCTATGTGTAACCTGTATACTAACGTGAAGAAATAATGAACAGTTTCCATGTTATGCTAGACTCGTCTTTGCACTGTGTGCTGCAGACATATCTACTGAAGTTAGCGTGCTAACTACACGGTTTCATCTAATTAAATCATTCTGTACTGCAAGAGGCCACTGTGAGGTGCTATCGCTTCAGGTTTAACAAACTAGTCTATACATAAGATGGAACATGTGACTTGATATATACCCCTCTCAATAATTTTAGAACATACGAAGTCTGATTAATGACAATCTGTTCGTTTTGGGTAGTATGGTGTGAAGTATGGCAAAATCTGTTTTACAGCACCTTAAAAGAAGCATTACAGAGATACAGAAAACTAGAAAATGTTACAACATACAATGCTACAAACATATTCTGGACTGAAAATGTTTTCCAGTCCAGAATAAGACAAACTGTCCACAAATAGAGAAAATTCAGGACTTGCACTACTCTGTTACTACTCTGCTAAAAATCACACAAAGAACATTCTAGACAGAGTGAAAAAAAACCTGATTATTCAGTCCAAAAAGACATACTATAACACTTGGGACAATGTTCTGTGGGGGGAGACAAAAGTTAATTTTTTTGTCACAAATCCCCAATAATTGGGAAGACAAAAAACAACACTACACCCAAACAGCAAAACATCATAGCCTGGGGCTGTTTTCCTGCTTCAGTGTCATGCAATCAATGTGTGAACAATAAATTCAAAACTGTATCAAGGAATTTTACAAGAGAATGTCAGGATAACAAGTTCATGATCTGAAGATTAGAAAAGTGTTTGGTGATAACAACAACAAAATAACTAAACCCAAGTGAGAAATAGTGACAAGGCCTGAAGATGGGTATTCGATCAAAAAAAACCTGAATTACTGATGAAGTGAAGCGTTGATATGTAGGTATCATCCAAAAAGTGCTATTGATTCAATTCAATTCAATTTTATTTATATAGAGACAAATCAGTACAATAGCTTCCTCAAGACGAAGGAATGTGGGAAGGAAAAACTCCCTTTTAACAAGAAAGTGGTTCCAGCAGGCTCAGGGAGGGGCAGCCATCTGCTGTAACCGGCTGGGGTTGAGTGGAGGAAAAAAGGATATAGAAACACAGTTGCTGTGCAAGTCGCAGCTAAAGTGTTGTCTCCAAGTTACTAAATTCAAGAGTTCTCAAGTGTGCACTTTGTGTGTTTAAGAATTGTATTTAACTCTAAAATTTTTACAATTCCTGACGAGTTGTTATTTTAATTAGATTAGGGTTGTTCACAATTGTAATGTTGGAGACATAGGTTATCCTCCCACTGGTTTGGTTGTTAGTGCAGTTGTTATTATTGGTATCATCAATCCAAACTGTTGCCTTTTATAAATTCTGAGCAAGTGGTTTTTGTCCTTAAATCTAAGCACAAGAAAATCACAGTTAACGGTGAAACTTAACTGCCCCAAAGAAGATTTGCCAGTTGTAGAAACACCAGAAACACTCCAGTGTGTCATTTCAGAACTTCTTGTGGTTTTCAAAATGCATTTCATAGGTAATCAATGTCGAAATCCTGGCAAGTCTATATCTCACATCTGATTCTCCTTCTGCCTGTCTATGTCTTTTACCCAGTGAGGTCAACACAATGTTTGATATTGAATGGAGGGGACAAAGGGTAGCACTCAAAGCAAGCAATGGAAAGTACGTGTGTACAAAGAAGAACGGGCAGCTCTCAGCAGTCAGCGATACAGTGGGTAGGTGCCTTTAAGCAAGCCGCCGGAGAGTCAGCAGTGTGTCTGTTTGAAATTCCCACCACGTATTTATCCTTCGTTTCAGCTGATGATGAGTTGTTCCTGATGAAACTCATCAACCGCCCTATGCTGATCCTTCGTGGAGAAAATGGCTTTGTGTGTCACCACAAGAACTCCAACACTCTAGATGCGAATCGATCAGTCTATGACATCTTCACACTGATTTTCAACGACGGCGCCTACAATATAAAAAGTCAGTGTGTGCACAACATATTACATTTTAACGAGTACAGTTGCATTTTGTTGCCATGTAACAGCTATTAATTATATTATTAAAAGAATCAATAATGGATGTATATTCTTCTGTAGGTGTGAACGGAAAGTTCTGGTATGTCTCTAGCAGTGGCCTGGTGTGCTCAGATGGAGAAAAGTCAGAGAACTTTTTCCTTGAGTTTCTGGAGCATGGACGTGTCGCCATCAAGGGCTCCAATGACAAGTACCTTCGTGGAGACCAGGGAGGCACACTTATGTGTGATGGCAAATCTGTCGATGCATCTTCTCTCTGGGAGTACTGATTCCCTTCAATGTGGGTCTTCAGTGATGGCCTATAATGCAAGGGCAGGATCTGCTTTTACCTGGTCATATGAAGCAGACTGACTGGAAAATATTTTCCTGCCTTTTTTTGTTTTCCTATTATTTTTTTTTTGCTTGATTTTTTTCTTTTGAAATTGGGAAGAAGTGAACACTTTAGAAAGATATGTTTCTTTGATGTTTTGTCTTTCAAAAATGCCAACATCAAACGACACATGCTGTGTGAAAAATGTGTCATTTTTTGTAATTTCACAAATGGGGAAACAAGAGATGCTGTCACGGTTCTTTCAGTCAGGCTTTGTTCAATATGCAACCATATATCCATATAACCATATATCTTTGAGGGCAGCCATACCAACCGGTCACAACACAGGGTGTTACTGCCAAGCATGTAAGCACCTCTCACTGTTTGCTGTTACTGGGTTGCTTAGCCTACCCAGAGAGTTTGTTAATAGATAGAACACTTTGGTGATCAAAATATCGGCAGATCTGTCCAGAATAAAGAACGAAATTAACAAGAGTTTAAAAAACAAAAAAAACATAGATAATGACAAGTCAGTGTCAAAAACAATGTCATATACATAGGTAAATGTAGGTAAATGTCAAAAACATTTACCTATGTACAGAAACACATTTGGTTTGGTCAGGGCTATACAGCTAGCATTGTCCATGTTTATTAAAGTCTGACATGTAAAACCTCTCAGCATTTGCGTACAGCTTTTAAATGATTTGGTGAGTTAGGCTCTGACTTTAACACATTCAACAAGAATAGTCCGTTCATTGAGTCATTCTAAGGAAAGGTGACGCACCACTGACTTTAAAGACAGCACATAGTTGGTACCAGTATCGCTTTCATTTGTCTTAATGAAACATTTATTGATTTTATTAAAAAAAAAAAAAAAAAAATGAAATACCTTAAAATAAGTGGACTGGCTGAGAATGTAAATGCAAAGAACACCAAAACCAGGCTCACTGCAAACATTGAGACATATACAATACGTGGTACACAAAGAAGAAGTTCAGACATCTTTAGAAATAAAGAATGTCGGCAGAAAAATGATTTATGATTTATTCACAGCAGGGGATGGTAAGAAACCTAAGTCGGAGGAGATTTAAAGTATTGGATGGATCTTTCTAATGTAACTGATGTAAACTCAGAAGTGCTTCTCTGGTGATCTGCCTAGGGGCCTTAATCTACACTGCACTCTATATCCAGTTATGTCCTGTTTTCATGTTGAGATGCGGGTAGTCACATAAGAAAATATAATGGATTTTGACAACAGATGTTTTTGAAAAACACTGCAAAGATTGATTTCCAGGATGCTTGTTTTCCATCTGTTTGCTCAAACTTAGAAGAGAATATTTAATCATCTAGAGTAAAGGTGCATGCACTTTGCTTGCCTAGTGGTTGCTGGTTAGACCCAGCTCCTGCAAACTCCTTCAGAAATCTTTATAGTTGTTGGAAAACATGTTGTTCCACCTTTGCTTCCAGTCGTTGTGTATAGAAAGGCCAGCAACTTCCCACTGAAACTTACTGATCTTCTTAATTAACTTTGGATACAACAGCAAGTTAGTAAGTTTCATAAATCAGTAGAATCTTCCTCAGACCTACCTACCCAGTGCTGCTTATGAAGCACTAATAATTGGCTTGAAGTTGACCCTTAGCAGCAAAATCCTTTTCTTTTTTTTGGAAACGCTTCATATTATGACTAAAATCTCTCACAGGACTCACTAAAATGATTACAACAAATCGCTAAGGGTACAAGCTGCCCAGAGTTAATTAGAACAGATGTTGTTGTGCACTAAAGAGGACAACCCAAAAATGTAAACAATTAATTCTGTAGATTTTTGTTGGATATTTCCCAGAAGGTAATAAAATCTACCATAGTTTCAGCAGAATGTCTAAACCAGTGGTTTTGTGTTGTGTGCAATCTGGATTAGTTTTAGTTATAAAAAGTTTGGTTACCTATACAATCTGTAACAGCTCTATAGAGAACCTCTGGCCATATTTTAGAATGTATCTAATATATGTATATATAGACATCATTTTATGATCTTTGCTTTATGATGATGATTTTTGACAAATGTTGACAATAAAAACTTAACAATATCACTGTTGTCTTTGAGATTTACAGCTGTGGGTCAGGCTTAGAGGACGTGTGTGAAATTTTTGTGAGCTGATCATCGGTTGGCGTAGAGCTCCTGAGTCCTAATCCTAACCGTAAAAATCTGCCACATCATTGTAATGTATCAGAAGCCAACATTATGCCTATCTGACTTTTATGACTACTAATTCATTGTGCGGGGAACTCCAACAAAGAAGTGTGGTGAGCTGTGATTAAAACATGAAATTACTTCAGTTTAACACTTACCATCAGTGATGATTTCAGATCTGCTTCCAATAGCATGAAGTAGAGGGATAACCAGCGCCGCTGGCACTGTCAATATTTTGTTACATCTGGGAGCCCAGATGTTGCAGTGATGCCAGCTGCCTGTGTCTGATTGTTGGGGCTAAATAATATCAGCAAACATTACTTTCAAATGAAAAGCGTTACAGTTTAAATAAAGTCGTATTAAGTTTGCTAATTGCGATATTTAATTTACGTGCAATATCTCCTTGATCCTGCCGTAATAAGTCATTTTTCTAATAAGAAGAGGATTTTCCCATTCACCACACTGGATGGCACTGTGTACCTCACTTAGTTCTTTCTATGCAGCAATAATCAGTGAAAATACCATATCCTGCTGCACAAGCACAAACACCTGGTAGTAAACCAGCACTCTGCAACTGACATGACCTTCATTAACCATTTTAAGAAACACGAGTTTTAGAGTGGGTTCAGCTGGCATTTACAGATCATTCTCAAGAAAAAGGCGTGTTTTCGCCACAGCCACATTTTCAGGTTACTAGTTGCCATCCTTCTGTCATCTCTTAGTGATTTCAAATATTTATGGTCCACAGCAAAATAATTTTTTCCTGAGAATTTCAGTTCTCTCCTGGTCTGTCTCGAGGGAGAAAATTGCACAGACAGAAATGGCACCGAGAAACACACAAAGGCAAACACACATACAGCCACATCTCTACAAAGCATATTAACTACACTGTGTCTGACATATCAGTGAAAGTGCCAAAGATCTGTGAAAGCATTTGCAAGCAAAATTTTAAGCAACACTGAAACTAAAAGAAAGTTTTGTTTGTTCTAGATGCGGGTCGGTGTTCTGGAGGAAAGAAACGGCAACACTACAGTAAATTTATTTGTGCTAGATTATCACACGCTTGGCTTTCTTCTTTTTTTAATTAGATCTGCTAGATGGTATCTCAAAAGTATACACCTTAGACAAGAAAACAAAGTGGTTGTTTTAAGCAGATGGTCGAGACTCTCTAAGCCTTTATGCAAATGAAGTTTAAAGGAAGTTCAGCTAATTCCTTGGATTGGCAGCAGCTTTCCAGTAGAACACGCACAACACGCAAATACACACAGTGGCTTCAGGGTAGACACACTGTGCAGCTCAGTGTCTTTTGGTTTCTTTGAATTGGATGTCATCTTGGAGGGGAAGAGGTCAGAGATGACCGGTGTTGAGGGTTTAAATATGAGGGTTACAAATTCAGACACACAGATTCAGTAAAAGGACTAGATGTTACAATCCCTGACAATGCATTGCTTTAAATGGAGAAAAGCTTGGGGGATGGCTGTTATGAGGAAAAGCAGCCCAGAAACTTTACCAGCGGCACACATCGTTGTGTGCCTCAACTTTCATTCTTTTACCCAAGCTAATCTGCTATTTTTCCTTGGTTAGGTTTAGGAATTAGAGATCTGATCTAAATTATTGTATTGAAATTTGGGACACATCGTCAGTAGTGGACCTTGGATTCATCAGGTGTTTCGGCCATTCGTCACTAGACACCCTCATCCAAGGAGGCCCTGCCAGGGTTGATCAGGCCCTGGAGTGTGTCACTGGTTTATGTTAAAATTGTTGTCAAATAATAATCTACCATGCAGCAAAAGACAGTTTATCCTTCATTATGAATGGACCGATTTCACTTTTGATATAAAGCCATAAAACAAAGACATTCTATAAACATCTTAAAGCGAGCAAGCCCAACTCCAATCAATGGAAAAGCTTCAAAGAGGAAAAGGTGGAAAGGAGCCCTGTGACCTTAAGCTGAAAGGCTGACAGAGACGAGCTAAATAAAAGACAGTTTTAGCACAGACCCTACAAAAACTAGACCGAGCAAATTTAAGGCGAAGACAAAAAACAAACACATAAACTATTGGATATTCATTTAAGTAAATAAAAATGTCATTAAAACCAGAATCAATACTATTTAACCAGAAACTGAAAACAACTTGAAGAACTGAGAAGGACAAGAGTGACAACAACCTTAAATTGAGAGTGGTAAACACAGAAAGGCCTGGCAGAGTCAGTTCTCAGAACAACAAGAGACGCAGAGAGAAGATTTAAGGCAGAGGCAGAGAAAGAAGCAGAGGGCATATTGGTTTCTTTGTGAAGAGAGAAGAAACTGGACGGGAGAAAGAGGTGCTTCTCTTATTAAAAAAAAAAGGAGGTGTGAATTTGTCTGCTTACCTTTTGAAGCTCTGTTGCTACATTACACTGCCCTCGCAGTCTTTACAGTCCATTACATGCGGTTTAGTCAATTTCACAAACGCTGTTTTTATGAATCTGTAAAGACAGATTAGCAATAGTAGGCTTAAAATATGCACGACAGCAGCCCAAAATCATTCGACTGGGCATCTGTGATTTTCTGTTAGGCTGTATCAAAGCTTATATACCAAGGCATGCATACCAAAATAAAAGCTAAGAACAATTCCCGCAAGTCAAAAATGAAACACAGTTGTCCACAGTTGTGAAATGGAATGGAGTACATCAGGAAAAGAGCATAAAGAATATTTGAAATGGTTGTTATAAAAGTGAAAACATGATTTGCTCTTACTCTGCACTCTATTTGGGCTTGAAAGACAGAGAGCAATTTTTGTTCTTCTAGGTGAAAATACTTCAGTCATTTAGTAGTGGTGTTGTACTACTTAAATGAAGCATGAAGAGTTTCACCCAGAATATTCTGTCGGTGGATGTTTGTTCATTTTAAAACAAGAAAAGCTTCTTTTTTTCAAATTAAAACTCTTAATAGCTTCTTCTAATAAGTTCTTGCAGAGGTTTTGAGCAAATAACTGACAAGTCTCCAGAATAAGAGGCCAACCTGTGCGCGACTGTGTCAACCGCTGCTCAAGACTCCTTCAAATGATTGCATAATTACTGAGCCTCAGGAACTCTGACACATCATGACATTTTATTCCCGCTTTTCACCCAGGATGGCATTTGCATTATTCTCAGGAAAAGAACTAAAAAAGTCATCTCAGGTTTTCAGGTGCACACAAGGTCTCTTTGTTCTGTTTGTTTGGAAATGCATTTGTAAAGCACTTTAGCAAAATATCTCCAACCCAGTACACAGCATGTGCAGAGCAACCCTGCTTGTACAGTGCGTGCAGCGTGCCTGGACTTGGAAGTTTTAAGAGATGCCATCAGAGTTGACTTATTGATCAGTTCTGGAGTAAGGCTAGGCTACAAGCATGGATGACCTTTTTTTTCACCCAGTAAAGACTCTGACATTGTGCAAAGAAGTGGTGCAGCAAATAAACACAATAGTTAAAAGATGAAGGGAACAAAAGTCAATAAATCAGGTTAAACACAAACTAGTTGGAATGTCAATTAAATGGAATTTCACTTTTTTTTAAAAACGTATATATTTAAGACAAATTAGCTCATTAGAAAAGTGTTCTCCAACAAACACCCATCCTATAACAGAACTGACAATATTTCTCTAATTAAAAACCACCCACTCAATAATAATCATGATGAGTGGAAAATCTTTCAAAGATAGACGCGGCGTGTCGCAGAGAGCTCAGCTGCCTTCAACACGCTTGATGTATTAGTTTTTTAATAAAGACGCTGACATTGATATTTATTTGTGGCTCACGCAGGAATTTGTCTGTGCGCTCTGGGCTAAACGCATAAGTAAAATTAATTCTGTTTCACTGCATGGTGTTTTTTTTTTTATTGAGATGTACCCTTCTGACTCCCCTACGTGTTGGAGCGGGTGCATTCAGGGAGACACAGCTGAAAGCCAGTTAAACTACAAAGTGGCCGGACAAGGTTCGATGTCTTTGAAAACTGCACTGATTAAGATTTATTTCCCAGCCCACACAAATCTGTCTTTCCTGGGTGTAAATGCATAAACTAAAGATTTTATACCAATTTCCAAAATTGAGAAAAAACATGGCATGTGAAGACTTCTACCTTTCCTTAGTTGTTCTAACTAAAGACAATGGAGTATTCAATATGACTAATAATCTTAGGATTAATAGGATGAAAGTCCTTGTTACAAAAGTGCCTTTCAAAAAATGCCTTCCACATCCTCCCTTAAGCGCATAAGAGCAGACTTTACATTTCAGTCTTCTTAATTAGAGAGTAGATTAATTTAAAAAAAATAAGCAGTTTGCTTGGATCACTTATTAACCATGAAACACTATTACCCTGAAGTGTGCAATTACATTCGACAGGGGTCATTAGAAAGTGTATATGTTACACCACTATTTGGATGACATGAGAATGCAGCCGTGGGTGTGCAATGAGCCCGAAAAGCAAGAGCAAAGAGGTCTGATTTTCTTTTGTTTTGTGGTGGAAAACGGGGGAAAACCAGCAGACAACAAGAGAATTTCCTGGTGAGATAGCCCAACATAAAGCAATAAAGCTACACAGGAATTGCCTCAAAACATCCTGCAGTGGCCAAGTCGGAGTCCAAACCTCACTCCAATTAAGAACAGTGGCAGGACTTGAAAATTGCCTTTTATTCACTATTCCCAGTGCAAGCTGACAGCTCCAGAGCAGTTTTACAAGGAAGAATGGGGTGAAATGCGTTGTCCAAACCCTCTCGCTACAGTGAGTTCAAACTTTGAAGTGTGGAATACGCATGTTTACATAATTTTGTTTTACAGCTGTGCTTACTTTGTATAATTTCATGAAGTTGTGAAGACGTTACATTAATTCATTTTTTTGTCTCACTGAAAAAAAGCTTAATTACCTACCTTCGGCTTTGCTACTTAAACTCACGTGTGTGTCACGTGTTTTTTTCCGACGACATCTATAAAGTTGCTCCATCTATTCAAACTTAGACTTTATTTGTTTATTAAATCGTTAATTTCTATTAATATTAGTATTTTGTCCTGTCTTTATTATATTACAGGCATCTATATTAATTAAAATATAATTGCAAAATGTTACCGATCGACGTTTCCCGGATGTAGTTTTATTTTGAAGATCGTCACCGGAAGTGCGTTGTTGTATTCCCGCATTTTGACCATTTAAATTGATCGTGGAGCACTTATAGCCACCATGCACACGCCCGGGATCCCTACCTGCACAGTGTTATGCGATGGCACTGACAAAAAAAATATTTTCTCGTCTAATTTGTCTCGCTTTGCATTTTTTGTTTGACATTGCCGAGTCGGATCTCTTTTATTAATTTGTTTATTTTGCTCTAGAACTATATTTTTGGATGGGGAGCCGGCACTTTGCGGAGAAGGATTTAGCTGGAGAGCTTTTACGCATCTGAAATCTTGGAGTATCGTTGAAGATCCCATTTTAGAACAATAAAGAAAGGGGAAAAAAATCTTCCCGTTGACGAGAAACTGTGCTCTATATGGGCTGCACGATGAAGTACGGGCCGGTGGTTCTATCGGCTGGGCTTACAGGTTTGCTCAGTTTTTGCCTCCTCGCCGTAGCGATTGGGACTGATTATTGGTACATAATCGATGTGAACAAACCCAACTACACAGGTTCAGATGACCTGAGTTCCCATTCAGGACTGTGGAGAATTATTGAAGGTATGCCAGTTTAACTTCATCTTTGATGAGCCGTTATTGGGGTCTTTACAGCTGTGCGACTTGTTAAAAAATCAGCCATCATATTCGCATAACTTTTGCCCTGCATCACACAGAGGTAATTTTGAGAAGCCTCCTCAAAAGATTATGAAGACTCATTCTAATTTGTGCAGATTTCAAATAGGTACACGAATAGAATCCCTTAATTTGACTCTAGTTGGTTACATGCAGTGCTGCAGAGGTTTAACATTGCCTTTAATTGCTAATGGATCAACAGCAGTCCCTCATTTAATCCTCATCACTCCAATCTTAGGTGAACTTGATGCACGGAGAAGCTGATGTCCCAGTGCCTTTATATTGGAAATGAGAAGCATGGAGATATTCTAAATGACGGACTACTCAAATTCTAACAACATTACCCCGAATCCACTGAAATTCAATTTTCATGCAGTGAAAATGAAGCCAGAAATGTTCTAATTGTGGAATACAGTTTGGGTAGGAAAATGGCTTTTAACAGTTGCAACTTTTACCCCACACATACCAGTTTCTGCAGCCACCTGCAGGAGAACACACAGGAGACGGAGGAGAGCTTGTGAAGGATGGTTTTGGCACAGCTGCAATATAATGTGCTTCCAGCTTGAGGTCCCGGATGTGTTCTATTTGTTGCGGGCGGCACCCACAGTTCATGCAATAAATGCCAAGTAATGATCCAACATGAAACTAATCAGGCAGTGCTCACCTGGAGATTCCCTACCAAAAAGGGAAACTGTTATTTATTTTCTAATATTGTCTACTATTCCCACACTTAAAACCACATTGTTTCACACCTAAGAGCAATTTTGCAAAGTCCCAGGGCTCTGCCACTGGTCCTGTCATGTGTAACCTTTTCATTTGACATTTTCAGGAGCAAACTGGAGTTCAGTCACCCCCTCTTTCACAGCAAATATGTCCAACCTGACAGAGGCAGAAAGGCACCTTGTCGGTGAGTGGGTTCCTTGATCAAGTGATGCATTTTAAAATGGTAATGGTAGCCACACAGGAGTATGTTCTTGGTAGTAAGGATTAGAGGTCTGATTGGAAGCCCAAAACATCTGTATTTGCAAGATATGCTATGCAATTAATCACATCCTGCAAATAAACATGACGATATTGGGGGTTGTTCCCCCCCCAAGTGTGCTTTTGTTACTGATCTTACTAGATAAGATCAGTTTTGTTAGGGTTTTCAGGAACACTTCCTGCTTGCAACGTTGACAAATAAAATGCAGTAATAAACTGTCCACTGTGGGAGAAGCACTCAATGGAGTCTCTGCTAGTTGATTTCAGTACTAACAATGGGAACAAAAAATCAGCAGGACCTTGGATGATGGGAGTCAATTTGAAAATCGCTGATTTTAAAAAATATATTTATTTTTTTTCAAATTTGTGTGTTTGCAGGCTTGCACAAAGTAGTGGTCATTTTGTTGCCCCTCAGCCTCGTCCTCCTGGTGTTTGGCTGGATCTTTGGACTTGTCAGCTCATTGGCCTCCAGTCCAAAGTTGCTGGCTGCATCAGCATCCTACTTTCTCCTCTGCAGTAAGTCCCCACAGAATCGCCTTTGTTTTCTTTTTCTGAGCCCGGATTCACAGCGTGTGCTCTTGCTTGTTTATGTCGGCGTGCAAGAAGCACAGCAAACGTGAAAACGCACGTGGGCGACACATCGTGGTCTTACAGGTACGTTGCGCGTGCATCCAAGAGACCCTGAGAAGCGTGCTTTCAGCTGTTCTCTATCACATCTGATTTAGTTGTGAGTAGAGGCTCTAGTAGTATCTAATTTCAGCCTTTATAGACATAAACAGTGTGCTTGAGCTGGCCGATGGCCAATGAGAAAACGGTGATTATAGTTATGTAAATATTTTATCTCGAAGAAGACGAATCGGCAGCTACGTATTAAATATCTCTGTGCGGACATTAAAAATCCCATTCAGCTTAATTGAGTTGAGTTAGGTAATGATCTTTTCGCACAGACTGTTATTAGAGTGGTGAAGATGGGGATTTAATGGTGAAAATAAGGATCCGAGGCGCAGAGCACTTTTGGACTGCTGTGAGCAGCACTTCTGTCTCTCCTTTCGGTCTGTTCCTTAGATTTTGTGAATAAACGATAAACAGCGTGACTATCTCCATTCAGATGCAGACATAATGGCATGGTGAGAGGTGGTATGACGGCATCATGTGGGGCGCCACGTGTTGAAAGAACATTTTCACTGAGCTCTACCATGCTGAAGTGTTTGCTGGGAATAAAACTAGTTGTATGTCCAACCCAACTTAATCGGGTGCTAAATGCTCTTTAACTCGACATCCCTGACAGTAAAGTCTGGGATGTCAAATTGAACCCACGCGAGAATAGCACGGGTAATTGTTTGGTGGATTGATAGCTAGTGAGTCCCGTTTCTTGTCCGCTCTATCCAGACAGCACATCTCTACAACTCCCAGTTGCAAGAGCATTAATTATAACTTTGGGCGGCGTACCGACTTGATTCTCCTAACACGGTTTGTAAAGGTGGGGGGGGTGATGTGTGAAAACAGCTTCAGTGTTTCCCAGTCACATTTGCATTAAATTAATCAGAATTGCAAGCTGGTTCCTGGTGAGCATGAACATAATTTTAGAAACCATACCACCAAACATTCTCAGCATGGAGACTGACGTAATTGATTGCAGCATGGAGGCTGATTGTTGATCACAATGAAGTGGCTCAAATTTACCGAAGAGCTTGTCATTGATTGAAAGATGCAGTCAGACTTCCTCCTGGAATTACCAGTGGGCACTTTCTGACGTCATTTTCCATCTGTCCTTTTTTGCAGAAATTGGTTGCGATAAATTCTATTACGCAGAAAGTTGCTCTTATTAAGAGTCAAATCAGAAACGCTCTCCTAAAAATCTAAGTGCAAAAGTGTCATAATCATGCACAAATCACACTTAATCTGCTTTTCCCCCCCTCTCCTTCCTTAAATGGCGGTGGAAGGGCCTGCTTTTGTCATCAATACTGTAACACAAATGTATTTTTTCCCCCCTCTAGTGAAGGGTTCAGCTGTTGAGCAGCTGCCATAAATATCCATCAAAGAATCCATTTGATTAGGTCTGAACTCAAGTGGAATGAGATTGAATCTCTATTTGGTTGAAATTGAGGGTAAATGCGCAAATCTGTGACAGACATAGGACTTATTATACAGTGTGCCATCGCTGCTGACATGCTCAACCTCCAATGTCACATAGAAACAGAGATAATTTAATGCTTTCTATCGAATGTCCTGTCCACGTGTGTACTCCAGGAGACCAGCAAGCACTAAGCTCTGCCACTTTCAAAACCACTGATCATATAAAAGGAAAAGAAAGCGGGTATAATGGATGTCTGCGTGTTATTGTGCTTTCTCCCCTTATTCGGTGCATTAGCAGTAACAACGTATTTTAAGTTTGATATTTTGGTAAAGGTCTTCGTAATCCCACTCACGCTGCATACTGCAGCACTGATGAATCTCTTTGGATTTTTCAGAGGGGGGCAACCTGCTATAAATATGAGCTATAGCAAAGCTGACATTTCTATCTCAGACAGTATGAAATAATGCCCTTCTTTAGATACTCAGCTCAAGGTTTAAAAAAAAAAAAAAATGCATTCACTCCATTCACATGGTGGTATTTTAATTAGTATTGCTTTGTCAAGTAAGCTCAACAGATGTTTAGTAAATTCCTAGTGTGGGATCAGCGGTGTAACAGCATGAGTCTCACATAAAGTGGTGCACAGATAATGTACTGTACTTGGGAAATGTACACTTTCTTTTTGCTGATGTGCAAATTAACCACAGTACATGCAAAGGAAGACCACAGCTGTGACTTTTTATTTGTTTTGGGGGGGTTTTTCTGCATTTAAATCATCAGTAATTAACTAGATTTAATTGCAGTTGACGACTGCTCAGACTGGTTTTCCCTCCCTCTGAGTCTGACTAAAGGTCGACCTGAATTGCTTATTTAATGGCTCAATATTTTGAGGTGTTTTGAGGTTGACATTTAATGATGTTATTCCTGTCGGCTCGCCTCTGCGGCAATTGTTATGTGAGACATTTCATCTGTCCGTTTGGGAAAACAAGAAATCAAAAAATATTAGAAGCACACTTAACGCCAGATTAAATTTGGAGCCGCCTTTGTGGGCACGTTTCCTGAGACTGATTTGAATTGGCCGGCGCTTTAAATTGGTACACGTGAACACGTTTATGTCCATATTATCTTAAACAGTCTACTGAGCAAAGGATGCGTTGGGGGAAGTATTATTTGCTCATCAATGTGTCATTACTGTAATGACCTAACTGTAAAAGCCGATTAAGTGTGATGCATAAAGGTGATCATAGTGCTCAAGCGCTTTGTAATTTTCTTTCCCACTGATAGATCCGTTTTGTGTTGCAGCTAAAAAGGGAATGTGTTAAAGTCTAATAAGGCCTTTGAGTTGATGAGCTGTCTGTCTGTGCTTCATCAGGTCTTTTCACCTTGTCTGGGGTTAGCGTCTACATCAAATACTCCAATCAGGCCATGGAGGAGTTCCAGCGAACTGTGGCCCCAGAGAATCTCGTCTATGTGAACGTGTCGTTTGGCTGGTCATTAGCCACAGCCTGGCTCTCCTACAGCCTGGAGGTGGCAACAGGCCTGCTGCTCATGCTGGCTGCCAGAATAACACAAATGAAGGGACATTATGACTCTGGTGTAGCCATTGCCATGTTATAGAGTGGCACATTCTGGTTTCTGAGTGAAACTAAAGAAAGCTTCAATTTTTATCGACTTGTTTTTATTTATTTATTTGACTAAAACAGTTGGTCACACAGGCCAGGGGCCAGGAATGTAAACCGTTCTGCAAGCTGGCTTTACAAAACTGCAACTGTAGACACAGATGCTGTTGAACATCTGCTTCATCATTGTTTTCAGAGGCTAGCTGTGAGGCCTTGTTATCCTCTTGGTAACATTTTCTTTCCATACGTCCTTGTAGACTGTGATGTTGTAGAGTAAATCAAACCCAGACATGAAAACTAAGCTTACTCTTCCGAGTAGTTACTGTAAAGATTGGCAGTTTTATTTTCTTATTTATTTTTTTAAATGTGTTCACATGTTTCAGGCTCGGTGCTGTATAATTTGGTAAGCTAAAGCTTTAAGCAAAGGACCAGTTATATTTTATGGTTTAATTGGTTTGATGCATGCTCGATAAGACTTGAGAGGACTCGAATATGGTTTAGTGTATTTAAGCATGTGTGCATCAGTAGTGTCAAGTACTTCATTCAAGTGGAAACGCTGCTGATTCTGCAAAAGTAAACCACCAGGCTTTTAAAAAGCCACCCGGGAGACTAGACAGTATCAGACTGTAGTTTCTATCATTTCTAATACTTCATAATAGAATTACTGCTACACAGTTTTTCCAAATGCCAGGGGAAATTTGCATTGCACAGCTTTTTGAAACCTCCAAAGAAATGATGTAGACGTCAAGTCATTTGGTGCTGAGAGTTTGACTAAAGCAACATCTAAATGTTAGTTTGTGCGTCTGTCTTAAACACTTCTGTAGCTAACCCACCAGTCCTTACATTAATCATGGAAATGAGGTTAAAGATAAGTGCACTCCTGGGGCAACTGCAAGTTATTTTCAGCAGTAAAGAATATGTGCATGTGTCGCTGCCTGCTTTACTGTCGCCAATGACTCAATATTGTGAGATTCTGTCTGTTCTGGAAAGACTTTTCTCTGTAATTCAAATAAAGTGAACACTGTGAAAAACACAACATTAAGCATTTGCTGTAAGACTTTATGTTGTCGTCTTTTTTTGTCTTTAAAAAAAAAAAAAAAAAAAAAGCATTCATAACAGACCTTATGCTTTCATAACTGAGCAGCTGTGGAAGAAAAGCCAGATTAATGTTTCACATAACCTGCAAACAGAATTAAAAAGGAGAATATTACCTGTGATTTTTGAATAAAATTTCACAAATATGTGATGATTTATGTGACAATTTGATTATTTAAAGCAGCATCTGTTGTTGTGAGGAAATTTGATCACTTTCTTGTGCGGAGTAAACCACAACTGAACACCAGTAGGGCCAAAGAAAACTGTCTGTAAGCTGAGTAACACAGGAGAGGCTCCTTATGGCTTCATCTGGAGCAGGGATGAAGAGCACCCCTCAGCCTGAGTATGTCATCTGTCAGGAGTTGGTGGAGCCAAGGAAACAGAAGATGATCTTGGAAAACAAACTTCCATCCTGAATGAAATATGGCCTGTTTCAAAAGGGTGCTCATGCTTAACCAGAACCAGCAAGACTGTTTGCTGGACTTTGCTTTGTCAGACTCTTTCACATTGGGTTATTTCAAACGAAAGAAATGCGGTGTAATCAAAACTATTGTCGGCATGTCAGGTGGCATAAAGGCGAGATGATTATAGGTGAGCTTTAAAATCTTGACTTTTCTGTTAGTGTACCTTCAAAAAAGCACAATAAAAATCTATATATGCCAAATATTTGTATATATAATTAGTGCTGTCCATCCTAGCTCAGGACACCCTCTCAAAAAAGTTCAAAACCTCATGCATTTTACTTCTTGAAGTTACTAGAATGTGGGCATGTGCTTTCTTTTGGTGGAGTCTGTGAATATAAATGAAGCCCCCAGACAGAAAAGGAAGAGTGTGGGGAGAGAAAAAAAAAACTACTGGATATGGAGATGGCCTCAGAGGAATTCAGAGATGCCTGAACAATATGCTGCAACGCTGCTGTCCATAAAAGATGCATTCATTCATATGCAAAGCATCCTTGCAGAGTCAAATCTCTGTGTAATTGGTTATGATTATATAACACAGACTCAGGATAGTTAGTGCTTTACTAACATCTACGTTGATAATTGCTGGAACAGCAGTAACAATACACTGCTCAAAAAAGAAAGGAAGATTTTGCAAACACATCAGATCTCACTAGACAAAAAAAATCATTCTGGTTATCAATACTGATATGTCTCATCTGGAGCCATGTGTTAGCAACAAAAGGATACCACAGACTTTGATGTAAAATGATAATTCTCGACCTACATAGGGCTAAATTCAAAGACATCCTGAAAATCAAAGTAGAAAAAATAGATGCACCAAGCCCGCAACTCAAAATGGTACTCAGTAGTTTGTGTGGCCGGACAATGAGTCCTAATGAGACAACGGATGGTGCCCTGGGGGAGGGGTGGTCTCCTCCAAAATCTGGACCAGGGCATCACTGAGCTCCTGGACTGTTTGAGGTGAAACCTGGCAGCGTCGGATGGACTGAAACATAATATCCAAAGGTGTTATATTGGATTTAGTTCAGGTGAGCATGGAGGCCAGTCGATGGTATCAGTTCCTTCATCCTTAAGGAACTGCCACATGAGGCCAGGAAGAACTGAGGACCCACTGCACCAACTCAGGGTCTGATAATGCGTTTAAGGATTTCATTCTGGTACCTAGTGGAGGTCAAGGTGCCTCGCCAGACCATCACTGATCCACCACCAAACTGGTCACGCTGAACAATGCTACAGGCAGTTCAATAAGAAGAGATCATTAGAAGGAATTGAAATGGTTTATTGATTTACAGAATTCAGTTTGCAGTTAGAGTCCAAGAGCCCATCACCCCCCGGAGACCCCCCGGAGTCTAGACGCTGTTGGTGGAGATGAAGATGGAGACTTGAATTGAGCCCGAGTGACGGGAGAGGTGGTGATGGGGAGGAGGTGGGTTGCACAGAGGCATCTGCAAGGAAGAATTACTGATGCACAGTGAGATTTAAAGTACAAAGCATGAAGGCTGATTGGCCCGAAGGAGGCCACCAGAAAGCTGATTGGACTAGACCAGTGATGTCACAATCAGCTCGAAACAGGAAAGTGGAAGTGATATAAAGCTTAGATTAGCCGCCAGCACCTGGGAAGCAGACAGATGTGTGACTACAGATCTTCCTTATTGAAGTTACGTATCATGGAGAAGATCACAATGTTCTCCACAGCTTCTTCAGACCCATTCACATCTGTCACATGTCCTCAGGATGAACCTGCTCTCATCTGTGAAAGGATAGGGTGCCAGTGATGGACCTGCAAATTCTGGTAACCTCTGCTGCATGCCCAAATGGACTCCAGGATATTGGGCAGTGTACAGGGCCCACAAGCTGATGCCAGGCGCTCAGGCCAACCTCGTGAAGTCAGTTTTTGATCGACCGGTCAGAGACATTCACACCAGTGCCCTGCTGAAGCTTGTTTTGCAGGGCTCTGGTGCTCTGTAGGTGCTCTTCCTGACGCAGATATTGGTCCTGGTGAGGACCTTAAGGACCTTCTGCTGCTCTGCTATTTTTTTTTATAGACACGTTCCCAGTATTGATACATTGCAAAGAACTATAAACCATACAGGTTAAAAAGCTTCATTTTTTTCAAATAGAAAATGTGTTTACAGTAAAAAATGGAATGCATAAACTAACCTGAACTATCTGAAAGAACACTCTAAAGGCTATTCATTATACTGCACATCCTCAGCTTTTAGCAGCCTACCTTCAACATAACTATAGGGTACCTGATAATAAGGATCTTCCACTGGTAGCTTTCATAAACTGTGACACAAGGAAAAAAAGTGATGGCCATAACGTGAAATGCAATTTTGGCTAATAGTTTTGTAAGTGGAATTTTCAACCCCAGGATATGGACCTGCATTAAACACACCTCTAAATTATACAGCTCAGCACTCTAATGGGTAAAGGAGGGCAGAAGGCTTCGCTAAGGGTGCTCATGACAGAGATAGACGCTTAAGCATTAAAAGGTGTGCTTGCGTTTGCCTAAATGTGATTTGCAACATCATGTCATGTGCGTCGGCGAGTCAATCAAAACCCAAACCATGAAACATTGTGTCCACTCAGCTGTTTGTTTAGCAGCTACTGGACCAGTTTCAGATGATACAGAGAGGAGAAAGCTATAAAAGGGAGACCAAAGCACAGTGGCTCAGTCTTGCAACCCTCTTTTATATATTAGGCCTGCTGAAATTCCATTAAACTTTTATGGAACATAATAATTCAATCCGCACTGGCAGAAGAACGCCAAAGCTGGTGCAAATCCATTACTCTTCGGGTTGCGGCCTTGTCCTAGACAGAGTGCAATAATTTTGTCTTAGACAACCTTTAGGCATTGAGTTTTAAGAATCCATTTTTTCTAACAGAAATGCTTTCTTTGATCAAAAGCGAAGCTGTTTTCTAAAACTTTCAAATATACTATTAATCAGTAAATTGATCTCGTGCAAGAAGTCCTCGTGTGAGATTGATTTGGCGTGTCTTTGTAAACATTTGTCTTGTCATTGAAGTTCTGTTCCGCCCATGTTTCCAAGTTTAATAAGGCTTGTGTTTTTGTTTGTGCCTGCACAGTTTGGCAAAAGTTTCTGGCTAATATGACGTAGTTCCAACTATTTAGAAATTACAGGAAACAGAACCCACTACTCAGGGGATCCAGGGGCTTATTTATGCAGGACGTATTTTACTGGGATGGTTTCAGTCCACATATCCAATTAGAAGTAAGGGTCACTGCCTATCGGCACAAAATTGTTCTGAATAATCAGCTTTATCTCACAATGAGGCTCTTCTATACAGATGAGAGTGGTTTATCTAACAATACCTGTCCATAGGGCACCAGGGATCACTGAATGATTGGAGGATTATGAAATTATGTGAATCATGTGCTACAGCCCTCACAAACAGCCACCAAATCTCAGCCTAAATTGACACCTATGGAAGGTTTTCGACTGAGGTGTTAGTCAACACAACACAGACAGATCTGGGAACAGGTGGTAGCCCAGCACCTTACTAAGACACCTTATTTTCTGTTTTGTTTTACTGTTGCTGTGAACAGTGAAGTTTCCATAATGTAGTACATATTTCCCAAATATAGCACGATAACTCAGACATAACGTAATCCAACCATAACAGTAACGTGCTATGTATTTTAAAGAAAGGAGTAATTCAAAGGAAGATAGGAGACCAGGTGGCACACAAGGGACAGGAGCTGTGAGACATAAATTAAACAGTTTCATCCATCGATTTCCCACACTGTATGAAACTAGTGTGTTGTGCCTCTAGTCATTGCTTTCTTTCTGTAGTCTATCATTATAATGAATCTTCCACCCACTCTAATGTTACAGAAAAGCTAATACATCACGAGTCAAGGACAGCAACAGTCTTACTCACTGGGTATAACACAGAGTCGTATTGTCGTACTGCTGGAGTGCCCTTGAAACGAAGCAAATTCGAGAACCGCACAGTGAAAAAAGGTCCAATTAACCAGCTGTGGAAGATTTAAAATGTATCAAGCCATTTCTGTGACATGTGCAAGACTGGAGGAGAGTGTTTTTATTAGTAAATGTTCCTCCATGGTTTGCCAGCTGTTGTTAAGTGTCAACACATTAAACAAAGAAAAGAGAATATAAAATAACATACTATTAAAAACTACCGCTGTGGTGGAAAAGAAGGACATTATGCAGCTACGACCGTGTTTATTTATTTATTTTTCATTTCACATGGAGTAAAGATATTGAGCCACCACAATCGATCACATTCAGGGGTCCCCTGTAATTACAAGGGGGAGAAAAATGTTTTATGTGCCCAAACAAAGACCTTTCTTTGATATACAGCCTCAAGCTGTTAAGCGAAAGGCCCCCAGCACAGGTACCAAACTGTGGAGTCTGATTTGGTGCATTTTAAAGGAAAATAACAGACCCCTGAAGAGGAGACAAGTGAGAGGCACTGCCCAGCCTTCAAATCTTAGGAATGCACTGTTACTCTTAGTTGTATGCTATGCTATATAATACAACACACACCAGCCACTTTGGTACACCCTGCTAGAACCAGCTCGCACATATATGATGTGAAGCTCCCATTTCACCACATCCCAGGTGCTCTATTGTTTTAAGATCTGATGACTGTGGAGGTGCTTTTATAGTAGTGAAACACAATTTTTAGATGATTTGAGCTTTTTGACATGATCTGTTATCCTGCTGGGAGCACATCAGAAGATGGGTGCATTGTGGCAAAAAAGACGGATGGACATGGTGAGCAACAATACTCAGGTAGGCTGTGGTGTTTAAATATAATTTCCTTAGGGATTAATAAAGTATTCTGATTCTAATTCTGAAAGAAATGTAGAGAAATTGATACAAAGCACTGGTCGAAGCACAAATCAAGACTCATCTGAGTCCAGGCAGGCAACGTTTTTTCCACTTTGCTATTGTCTAGTTTTAATGACTTCCCTTAGTTTCCTGTTCTTAGTTGACAGCTGGTATGGTCTGGTGGTGCTGCTATAGCCTATGGTTGCTTACTAGTTTGATGTGTTGTGCATTCAGAAATGCTTTGCATACCTTGATTGTAACAAGTGGTTCTTTGTCTTCCACTCAGCTCAAAAAAGCCTGGCCTTTCTCTTCTGACTTCTGACATCAACAAGACATTTTCACCAAGAAAGCTGCTGCTCGTTTTCTCTTTCTCGGACTATTCTCTGTAAATCTTAGAGACTGTCTGCAGGAAAATCAGAGTAAATCAAACCTTTTATGAAAAACTCTGTTGCCATGAACAACCACGCCACATCCAAAGTCACTTAAATCCCCCTTTTTCTCCATTGTGATGCTCAGTTTGAACTTCAGCAGGTCGTCTTTTCGGTGTTTACGTCCTAAATGCACTGAGCCGCACAGGTGTACCTGATAATGCGGCCGGGAAGCCAGGCTGAAATCAATCATGCTGCAGATTCTGCTCATTTCCTCATATTTTTTATGCATTCTGTTTGCAGGTCAGCAAAGGGTCCGGCTGATTAATTCTCCAACACTTCTTTCTTCACATTTTGATTCACCTCATCTTTCTTCTCCATCTGCTGTGGCCGCAATTTAAATCTGTAACTTGCTTGGACACCTTCACCACATTGCATTGCTTCATTCTAATGCTGCTACTGAGGGTGGGTGTATGTAGCAGATGTCTCAGGATTGAGTGGACTCATAAACCGAGGAGGGACTCAATCCCTGGAGGAATGTTTTCTCTTACCAGGGAACCACTTGAAAAGTTAATTAGACCTGTCCCTTGTTCAGTCAGCGCCAAAAGTAATAGGATAATTTTAGAAACTGAAAAAAACATGGATCTCATTTTCATTTGTTCCCTAGCAAAGAAAAAGAAAAAGTCTTCTACTCAGGTAAGTGATAAAACTTGAGGGATTAGGATAAAGGCACGTTGGCACAAAGAGAGTAAAAATGAAAGAAAAGATGAACTGCTACTACTGAAAAACTGGTTTGGGGACTCAAGTTGATGCAAACTATAGTCATAAAGACTGAGACTTTTTTCAATTTATGCACTAAAAACTCCAGCAATAAAAATCACATAACACGAGGTAGGCTTTAAAACTGTAGCCTTGCCCCAAAGATTCCTTGTTCCAGTATTTTGTCACTACATTTAAACTGTTCACTGCATCATAATGGTCAGTATGGGTATATTACCTTACTGCACTTGAAATAAAATTCTTAAATACAAGCTGTGTGATGTGAAGATCAATCTATTTTATTTCATGTAACACCCATTCTATTAAACGTGGGAGTGTATCTCTACATAAAAGTTTTGCATTTATCTTATACTGTGTGGCATAATCAAAACTGAAATTACTATCAACAGTGAAATCAAACAAATATACTTTATCTTTGTATATTTTCTACATGCAACATACACATTTACAGTCATGAACAAAACTAAGCGTACCCCATGCTTCACTTGTAGACCCACTTTTAACAGCAGGAAATTGAAGTAATTGCTTTCTGCACAACTTTATCAGTGTCTCACATCACGGTGGAGGAATTTGGCCCACTCTTCTTTATGATGTTGCTTCAGAGGCTTATGTGGATTTGTTTATGCACAGCTCTCTTAAAGCCCCACCCCAGCATTTCATTTGGATTAAAGTCTGGACCTTGACTCGACCACTGCATTTCTGTAAGCGCTGATCCTGATTGCAATAAAGCAGGCTTGGCTTTAGGGTAGGCCTAACTTTTGACTTTCACCAGATGCGGTGCTGTGCCTTATTTTTGAAACATCGCCTCTTGTTGTTTGTTCAGATGCAACTTGTAGATCCAAATCTAAGATGTGCTGCTATGGTTTTTCTAAAGTAGAGGCTTTCTCCTGACAATTCTTCCAAATAATCCCTGTTCTTCTATTTGTACTGTCGTGAACGCTAACATTTAACATGCTAACTAAGCCCTGTAGAGCATAAACATTTGCTGAGACATCCACTCCTGGGAAGATTGTGGCATTGTATTAACACACATCTTAATGCACCAGTAAACTTCTGCTTTCATAAAGGTGCTCACACTTGATGAAAATCTTTTCACATGACTGTATGTTTAGTGGGTCTAGAAGAAGAAGAAGAATGTAAGACAGAATATTATAGTGAAAGATTAACCTTAATTACAGTGTTAATGTACAAAGTTAATAAGAGATGACTGAAATATTTCAGCAAACATCATGCCGTGATTCATTAAAATAACAGCTCTGAACCTATTCCATATTTGTCGTATAGTGTGTACCCCTCATTTCACATCATGTTAAATTACATTATAACAGAGGACAGTGTATATAATTGATTTAATAGCATTGTTTTCTTCAAATGCCTTGAAAAGTCATCAAATGCTTTATAAAAGATGGTTGAACAGCAGAATCAGGGTTAAACGGTACATCAAGTCACGGTCCGCAATCAGAGACCTGAATCTCATGTAATAAGACTGGCAGTTGTCTGATGAAGACTCTAAAAGTATGATTTCTGATATACAATGATTGCTGGGAGTTGTAGGATAGTATGTGCCCACTTAAAAAGCTGCTCAGTACCATTAGCTTCAACCCGAGAAAAATAGAGTTAAGAGGGAATAAGGAGAACATGGCACAAATGACTTTATTTTTCTTCAGCCTTTACCACTATCTCCCCAGCATTTCCCAACGTACAGTATTTATTTCAGTGGACAAAGACAAATCGTTCCTGTCAAAGCCGAATACAGCCTTATCTCCGGAGTGCAGCTTCCTTCAATGGAGCTGCCATTCTACACTGCCAACAACAACAGTCCATTGGAGGCTAATAAGGTTAAATGAAGCCAACATATAATGCAAAATGGGCAAAAAGTAAATTGTCAGCAAGAGCCAGGCAGCATGTTCATGGCTGACTAGAAAATCATGCAGGGTAGCTGCAGCCACTGTAATGGCGCCATGCCTGCCAGAGACATGGTAACCCAATAAACTATGATACATGCGGTCTTTAATTTGATTCTAGACACCACCTGATTCCTGACCACATTTTTTTTCACTGCTTATATAAATGTACAATGCTCTGGTCTGTGCAAGTAACTAAATAAATAAATAAATAAATGAAATAAGCAAACACACAAACAGACACACACACACCCACATACACACTGGAATAAGCAGCAATCACTCCAGTAGATGCTGTAATTAAATCCCACTGTGTGACAGAGAAAGCTGTGCAAGGCAACCAAAAGGTTAGAGATAAAAGCAAATCTGAATAGAAGATTATAGCTTTTGGCCAGACTGAAAAAGCAGAAAAGAGTTTTAGCACAAATACAAGTCAATCATAAGAAAATCTATCCTTTGTTAAATGCACTAATCACCACATATTAATAATATTAATATTAATAATACTGAAAAATGTTAGCAGCTCTAATTTCTATAAACACAACAGCTATTCTCCCTGGAAACACGGCAAGGTAAAAATATACTGTGAAACTGACAAACAGCATCTTGTAGACAGTCAACTACTTGCACATCCTGTCCATGAGGTCCACCTGGAGTGTTCAGGTAATCATTGCTTCAAGTCTCCACTTTGTTTATGCTGTTCCAGGTCCCTCTGCTGTATTTGCAGTACAGTTAAACCAGGGTGAAACTGAATTAAAGCAGCAAAGTCAAAGGTTGCGGAACCAAAACAATGAGCGGAAATAGGTTTAAATTCAGAGAGCTGAGCTGAACTGATGACTTGGAAAATACTTTTCTCCTGGTTTGTCGCCTTTTACTTAAATAGCAGCAATTCCCAAGAGCAGTTACCTCGAGGCATTTTACATTGTAAAGTAAAGAAAATACAACATTAAAAGAAACACCAAGCAAGCTCTCGGCAACAGTGGGAAGGAAAATCTCCTGTTAAACAGGAAGAAACTGCCGGGTGAATCAAGTTCGGGGAGGGGCATCAATTTGCTACGACCATTTGAGGGATTAAAAGAAAAGAGGACAAATCATACAATATAGTCAAGACAAGGTGCAGTTTAATAACGTGACATAGTGGTGGATAAGCACAGAGGGGGTGGAGAAGAAGTGGTCAGTGCATCATGGGAAGCCCAACAGCAGCCTGAGCCTACTGCGCCATAACTAAGGAATAGGAGTATCACAATGCTTGGCCAACAAACTAATGATTAACAAGGCTTAAATGTGTAGCTGTGTCCCCTTCAGATCGGAAGGGACACATTAGACAATAACAATAATACCAATAATGAAAAAATAAATGTCTTTAAATGGACCGATTCCTCATAAACACAGAAACAAAAAAAGCCCAATAGTAGTAATAGATGTGCTCTTGTTGCTTCCATGTGATGAGCACAAGTTTGCTCAAGCTTTATCACAAACTCATTATGCATGCACCGAGCCTGTAGGCGAGTAGTTAATCATCCAGATGGTCCCATAAACTGTCTGCAGCAGTCACACTGCTGGAGAGCATCCTATTATACACTAGGTGTCAGCATTTCCCCATTCTCTGTGCTTGTTACAGTGTACAGACACTGCACACACAAAAGCAGAGTCAAACACACCTTCATTATACTCTTACAAATTCAGCAGCAATACAGACTTTATTTATTTATTGCTTTACTTCAATGATTTTATTACATTTCTTATAATTTTGTGAAATTGCATTATAAAAATTAAGTCTTTTTGCACTTTTCTTTCTTTGCGATGCTTTATGCGAGGTTTATAATTTTGTCACATATCAATAAGCTCCTTCATACTTGGTGGGTGGATGTACCACATTCACACATGACCGCCTTCTTTTCATACTGAACGCCTTAAGTCAAACTTTCCACGTGTTGCAATGTACTACTCTGTTCTAGCACAGGCTGTACAAGCTGCAAGGGAATCTGTTACGAGCTATTGTTTGCATGCATACCAATGACACAATTACTCCTGGCTGGCATACGGTGTCACGCTTGTCATGTTATTCAAATAGCACCATGCTTCCAGTAAGGCCCAGCAGGGTGTGTGCCCTGGCAGTGTTTCCTGCTATTCTACTCCATTACAGTAAAACTTCTGTGCAGAGTCTGGTATCAGCACTTTGGAAAAAGCTTCCTCCGCTGAAATCTATGCAAACACTTCTTATCATTTTTAACCCGACTCCTTTGCATGAACAACTTCCTTGCATTTTGCATGCACATTCAGAAAAAACATCACCGTACTAGACCGATGAGTTCAGGTTCACCTGATCCAGCAGTGTAATGGCAGTAACAAGTGCAATAAATGTTTAGTGCACTCAAATGACCCTACATAAATTTTCTCTTCCTGCTTTTTTTGGAGAATTACAGGGAAATGGGTCTGTTTTGAATTGGAAATTGTTGGCTTCAAGGTTGGGGTTAATCCTGGTCTATTTTACCCGAGCTTCCTTGGAGAAAGAAAAAAAGCGTACTGGGGATTTGGATGATGTTAATTCCTGTGTCTTGTAAGAGAAAATAAAATCCTTTGTTTAGTGTTTCTTGGAATGTCTTTTTGACCCATTTTTTGTCTCTTCGTGTTGTGGCTGAACAAAGGCCCACATTATGGTCTCTTTGCTGTGTGCAGAGAGAACAGCGTCTCCCTCTGCAAACTGCTCTGAGTCACCTACTTTATGATAAATAAACAAACAATGGTGCAGTGTTTCCAAGAACTTATTTCTGTCCACTCATCTATAACATCTGTCCACTTCTCTGTCTGCTGAGTTCACTGCGGCTCAGCTGAGATGCATGTTTGTTCCCATAGAAATGCTTCTGCAATAACATTCTACAAAACATGCCTTTCAATCTGCCTGTTCCTTTGACCAGACTGTCCCACTGTAATTCCACAAAAGAGCCATTACAGCTCTCTCTCAAGCTTGCTGTACTGTTTTCAAAGATGAAGCAAAAGGCAAGCCAAAATGGGATGGACCATCATGAGCTCACTGGTGTGGTGCCAGCCCTATGGCCCTCCATACACACCAGACTTCTATGGAAACCTTTCTCTCTCCTCCTTTCCTCTGTCTCTGCCAGTCATCTTTAACACCACACCCTGGAATTTGAATGTGATCACAGTTTTTGTTCAAGGGCAGCAGCCAGGTGTTAAAGCAATCATTTTCCCACCAGCTCTTACTTCATGTGTGCTCTTTATTTCACTCTACTGACATTACTTTCTTTTTTCCGCTCTCCCTCTCTCTTCACATAAATCTGACCTGAGCTGTATAATTTGTTTGGGGTTTTTTGGAGGGGTTTGTTCTGTCTGTTCTTTTGAGCAATTGAAGGATATAGCTATCGGCAATTATTTCGGAGTGTGGTGCAGTCTGTCTAACAACTCTCCAAAAGTCCAATAGGTAAAGGTCAGAGGTTGGAGAAATTCCACTCACTCTCAGATCGCAGTGATCCCACAGATATTTGTTTAAAGTTAATGATTAATCAGCTGACATTCTGTTAAATTCATTCTGACACAGTGGTAACTTGTCATGCGCTGATACTGAAACACCAGACCTGTTCTTACTGGGAAAGAGGAAGCAGTTGAGCTAATCTTTAATATTGTGTCACAGACAAAATTCCATGTTAGTTGGCCTTGTAAAGCAGAAATTCAGAATAAAATATGTAAAGTACAGCTGAAACCGTGCAGGCTTGTTGATCTTGAAATAAGCAGAAATGTGGTTGATAAAATGTCCGTTTAATATCGGTTCCCGATCAAAGGAGTTTCTGAGGAAGTTTTCAGAAAAGAGCATTGTTTATTTCTGCTACATCAGCCCCTGTTGACCGCAAACAGTGTCCAATGTTTAACTTAATAACACGTATATACCCAATATTATTCACATAGGAATTTTGCAGGGTGGGTTAAGCTTACATTGTGGTGAAGATGCTCCTCCTTTAGCTATGTAAAATTGTTATATGGCTTGTACAGATATTACCATAATTTAATTTAACCCAGATGTATTTTATTTCATTACAACAGCTATTTGATAATAAAAATGACTGATATAAAAAAGAAAGTGTTAAATAGAACAAATATATAACAGTTATGTTGAATAATTAGCATGGTATATAAGCCAACACACTACTGAGGATGGCCAGAACTGAAAACACTTAAAGACTACCATAGCAGACTGATAGCACTTAAAGATGTAAAATGTTGCTACATTGTCCCCTTTTCTCCTTTTGAATAACCAAATCTATAGTTTTTAAATAAAAACTGAGTGGTATGAATGGTTTGAATGATTCTATATATAGCATTTAGAGTGGAAAACGTATTTAACACCCTCCTGTGAGGGTGCTTGCTTGTCCGGCTGTTACCTGATCCACTCGTGCAGCCTGGTAGCTGCACACTCGATGGCATTACCTCAGACCAGAGGAGCTTGGATTTCTCCAGGCAGAGCAAATGGACTCTTGCCCAGTCACTGTGCAACAGCAGAGCTTTCCATCAGCTGCATCCCCACATAGTAATGCAAAGCAATTTTTTAACCTTGTGCTAAAAAATAGTATAAGGCAATAATGAGACAGTTTTGTTTTTTTAACTACATATCTGAGTTGGGGGTTTTTTTCTTAATGCGTTGGCTATACCACCTTTTTCCAGCCAGTTCATGACAGTGTTATAACTGAGTGTTGTTCTTTTGCTGTTGGATTGAAAAGTAGTGGAAAATTCTGTTTGAGTTTTCAGGCAACCATCCAACACTCTGGTATCACATTTTCTCTTTTGTTGCTAAAAGGTGAGCAGGAATAAATAAATTAAAATCCTCTTATCATCCGCTGTGGAATTTATCTATCGTAACTGACCTCAGCCGGCAAGTTTCTGCCGCAAGGTTTGTTTTTACAAAATAGAAAACCAGCCTGACTTATTTTGCACGAAGAGGAAGCTGTCATCTCAAACAAGTAAAACTAAATTTTCACAGGCTGTTGCAATATTAGTCTTTTGAGTGTAAAAAATAAAACTTGAATAATTTCTCAAATGATTAATACTGCCTGCTGACCCACATATTACGCTCTGCAGGCTAACTCTGGCACAGATCTTTACTTTAACTGCTGGATACAAAACTGCTCTTCATTTCCATTGTATCTGTGTGAGTAACGGCTGGTGTGCATGAGTTTGAGTTAGTATAAAAATATATATATAGACATTTATAATTTTGCTTATTTCACTGGAAATTCTTAAATTACTCAATCTGGTCTTTAAGTCTGACGTCATCAGCCATATCTGGGCCCAAACCCTGCTGCAGGTCCCAAAGTCAAACTGCAGCATTACTGAGAGTTGAAAAACTGTCTAAACTTTTTCATCTGTAATAAAATGATCACTGTGGCTGCTCTACCAGGTGGAACAATTAACTTTAACATCCAGGCATCCATGAAAACAGAATTTATGAAATTTAACAGAGTTAGAAGTTAGCAGGGAGTTAGCTCGCTAGTTTCTATCTGAATATAATATACCATGTTCTGTTTCTGAAACAAATTAAGACGTACAGCTCTGCTATCACTTCCGACATAAATGAAGACAGGAAAGTAAACAGCAGTGACGTTTGTAGGGTTACTGAAGTTTGGCTAGCTGGTATACAATGATGTGCTACGTGATCGCTAGCGACACAGCTATGTTAGCATAATTTAAACAGTGAAGCTGGAGGATGAACGCTAACTTTTTTCCACTCGATAAAAGTTAACGTGAGGGTTCCCGATAGTTAGGGACAAATGCAATCGCATGGCAGGATGCTGTAAATGGACCAAACTTCAGTCAGGAGAACAACTGAGATAATCCATCCACAATACGAGGTTAGTCATTAATATACTGCTGCATGGGCTGGGCTGTAGTTACATCATAAGGTTTTAAAAACTGAGCTTTAAAATGATTAGCGGTAATAAAAACTGAAAGAGGCTGACAGTGATCACTGACTGTTTTTAGGGGCTTGTTGAGATTAAATAGAACAAGATACAAAGCATTAAAATATCCCTAATAAACGCAGGGTAGTTTGCACCTGGAAGCAGGATTCATCACGTCATCACTTAAAGACCGGATAACGCTTTCGGGGTGAAAGACACTTTCAACCAGCCAAGTAGAGAATTGTCATCGCTCATCTGTTCAGTCATGTTCAGGGAGCTGCAGTCTTTATACCCTGCCAGGCTGCCTGACCACTCTGGGCCTATTTGCTCAGCAGATAATCCGCATGCCATGTCACCTGGTTGCTGTGGCAACGGCGTGGCCATTCTTTCCTGTAAAGAGCGAAACAGAAGATCCATATCCTGCATTAGAAAAAAGAAAAACAAAAAAAGCCCTAGAGGGTTTGGCTGAGAATAATCTCTTGATGCGCTTTGTCTTCTTTGTCTGTTTTCTCTCACAGCCACAGTTTGTCTACTTGTTCCTCGTGCTCTCTATTCTCCCCGTCTATTCATTTATTTCACTTTTATTTCTATGCAGTAACCTGACTACAATTATATCTCCTAGCTGTCCTAACAGACTGAAGTGACAGTTTGCCAGTTGATCTTTTTGGTAGGTCTACACATGTGACATCTGTTTCCTGATGATTTGTATACCTCACACTTCTGTGAGGCTTACGTGGAAAAAGAAGAAAGTGTACCTTTTATGGAACTTTGAGACGCCCTATAAAGCTTTCACTCGACTATCGATAAGTGAAATGTACTTTTTTTGTCTTTCTCCTTTTAGACACAAGCATACTGTTCGTTTACTTCGTTATCAGAAAACTCATAGCTACCCTGTTCTGCTGTCTTATCATTTACCATGAAGTAATACTTTGAGCTCGAGCAAATAAACTTCAAAGGAACTGATAACAACTACGACTTCTCAGTAATAAGAGGTTCCTCTTAACAGACAATCTCAAGTAAACAGTACTGGCCACTATACTCTATGTTCCACAGAAGATGAGATTTATGATAATGAAGTGAAAGCCAGTGCACACATGTAATGTTTGCGTGCATGGGCTCTTATATCACGAATACTGGCTAACTAACTTCTGAGCTGGGCTGGGCTAGCTGTACTTGATTAGATGAAATCCTTCTGAAAAAAAGATATGTATTTATCTAAATCCAACCATGCTGCCAGAGAATGACATACTAGTGATTGTAATAAATGAAAAGGCAAATAGTCAACACATCACTTAATACAAAATCCTCATGATAGCTTTGCAATGCACTGGCAGCTGCTTTTATATATTCTGTGTTATCACCATGTGACGTCACACTCCAGGCTAATGGAAACTTGCTATGATATGCAAACAGCCTAAGACACTTCAGCTGTTTTATCATCATCCATCATATATCCTTCTCCTCCCTAAGTTCGTCAGTTCCCTAATTTTGCAAGACATTCAGCAAATTAAATTCTTTTTAAAGAATGCTCATGCTGTGCAGGTTTTCTGCATACGTGAGACTCACAACACGAGTCCAGTCGTCGTCTTGTGAGGGAATTTTCTGGCGCTTCTCCATAATTCATTGCTCTAAAACAGGCAACTTGGATCTGTTCTCAATCAAGAAGATTAAAAGGTAAATTTCCAAACAAGCTACAGACACGTGCACACTGAATTTAAGCTGGCCTCCCCTCACATTCATAAATCAAAAAGACGAATTTGCGCACAAGCGTGCAGATGTCTTGTTGCTGTGCTTTTGCAGATGTGCATGGATGTGTTTATGCAGATAAAAGCGAGAACTCACTGACCCCCGTGCTGTTACATAGCACAGGATAGCACCATTCCCACCTACTTGATGTATCCACGATTCATATTCTAATGTGGGCGTCAAATTAATCCGATGTACGGAGAAAACATAATAATAAAATATCAAATTTTATTTTTTGAAAAGGATGATCGAGTGAGAGATAAGTCAGTGACAGACAAACTAATGACAGGAACTAGTGAATGCAAGTGCGCTCGTATCATGTGCAGTAGAGTATAATGAGGCATTTCCCTGTGTCATATCTGAGTTACTGTAATAAATGGACATTTGAATGGCGCCCGTGTCATTTGGCTTCCAAATAAGGCTATTCATTTGATTTCCAGGAAGGCCACACTAGGAAAATAAAATGTGACCTAAAGTCATTTTAGGCTATTCAAATACAACAAATTAATTAGTCTATTTCCAGCAAAAAGAAACCTTTCTCTACAACAACTTTTTTAATCTGTGCCTTGTTTCCTTTCATGAAAGGTAAGTGGTTTTGTGACATTGCAAACCTGTTTATGGGAAGCTTGTACTTTCTGGTTATCTGATGTGTAAAAGAAGAAAAAAAAAAAGTCTTCGTTTTTTGTGATCGACTCTTCCAGGAAGCAGGGAGAGGGCTTCTTTGACAAAGCTCACCTGAGTCAGATTAGCATAAAGCTATGAGGTTTACATCTTTGATGTCCAAAGCCTCAAATGTTTCACTCTCACTTCCCACAATTTGCAGTGCACTGCAGTTTATCTTGCTGTATCTCTCTTGGCGTCTCCTTTGTGGCGTTTCACTCTTCTGTGCCTGCCTTTACCAAACAGGCACGCAAACACACACACACACCGGATGAAGAAGAAACACGTATGAGAAAGAAGCAAGTGCTGTCTTTCTTTAATTAAAAGCAACAACAACAAAAGAGATTTAAAAAGAAATTCTAAATCCAGTCAAGCATGTGTTTTGTTCCAATGCAGATCATTTTCCTTTTAGGGTTCACAACACATGCATTGATGTCACTTCATTGTTTATGCGTGACAGAATCATTAACTGTGTAATTCAGAACATCAGATTAGACAGGATCACAAGAAAAGATTACAAATAAGGTGATGAGAAATGAAGCAAAATGTAGTGCTTCCATAAAGGTTACCAAAGTGTTTTCAGTACATATGCTTTTCTATATTTATTGATGTAGTTAGTCATGGAAAGACTGTATTTATAACAAAAAAAATCCAAAATTAGTCAAACTGTATCTGAGGGGGCTTCTTTTGAGCTCAGTTCCTGTGTTCATTAAACACCACCGCTGTGAAATCTTACAGGAACCAGGACTCATATTCAGTTTGCCCACCTAGAAAACAAAGCAATGGAATCATTCACTCTGACTGGATATCACATTTAACTTTATCTGACTAAACATGACACTCGCACATTTGTGATAAAAGACACCGAGTTTAGAGGAAACAAATCATCTGGCGGGGAGTGGGCTTCATGTGTTATCATCACCGCAGCTGAAGCACGGGGGTCCCAGCAGTATCACTTCCTATCACTGCTGTGGGTAAAAAAACAAAAAAAGCGAGCGGGGGAGGGCTGCGAGTGCTCTTGGCCTGATGTCACATACCATGAGAGAGTGGGAGCAAAGCAAGGGTTTCACAGCATTTCAACACTGCTGTTTTATTAGAAATAGCCACATGTGTTAGGAATAACATTTGCCTAATTTTCAGAAAAGGAAAAAAAAAAAGATGTAAATGCTGTAAAAATTTTCTGGTGGGATTTACACAGACAAATCCCCCTTGTGATTCAAATGTTTTAGTTTAGTTTTCTGTCTTTTTTCTTTGCTGTGTTTTTTTTAACTAATGTGCAGCCGGTAACTTGGCCCGACTGCTCTGTTTGCCCCTGTTATGGGAAGTGGGGAAGTTAACTCATCTGATGTGGCATGTGAAGTTTTGCTTCTGTTTCTGTGTTGCCACTTCCAATCACAAACGTGTCAATAACCTGCCTGAGGTTTTAGAGTAAAACTGCAGCGGGGGAGACTGCGCGGGGGCAGAAAGTGGGGGCTGCCCTGCCCACGCACCTGGCCTGTGTGAGTTTTGAGAATGTGAAAGAGTTTTTTTCTTCTTTTTAAAGAGAACGAGAGAGGGGTTAAAAGGAGTGTGATCGCTTTGCATAAAGTGTGGTCACATTTGCTTAAGGCACACAGCTTATGACCAACATCTGAAGGGTTTCCTGATACGCAACAGGGTGAGTCATACTTCTCAGAGGCCACAATCAATTCCTTGAATTGTTACTAAGAGAGCAACCCACCCCCCCTTCATCTTCCCTCCCATTTCTCCTCCTATTCATCTGTCCGTTCCAGTCATTTTCTCATTCACATGAAGTGAATTAGACAAGCTGTTCTGATAAGGACTGACCATTCAAGGAAGAAAGAAAGTTTTCACAGGTTTTTAGTCCTCTCTGATTCATTCCTATATTTATCATAAAATAAGCTCCAACAAGTAAGCGTGATAACAGCTATTATACCCTCATGAACTCTGGTGTAATGGTGTGAGATTATAGATAGATGCCATCATTCAAAGAATCACAATTCTCTGGAACAACACTGAGAAATACACATTACTTCACAAGAAATCATCTGAGAACCACACCATCCACATTGCCAAAATCACTCCATTTCATCAGAGTGGAAATGATGCACTGTAAGTTCATCATAACACAATTTGTCCGTTTCCAGTGTATTACAGCCACACAAGGCGGCGGGTGACCATTGCGGAATATTTTTGCCTTCTTTCACCACATCAACTGGAAAACAGATCCACTTCCTCTGTTGGGTGTCGAAAAGTTTCAAAAATGCTAAGTAAACCTCGCGGCCGCACACGCGTGTGCAACGCACGGTTAGTGATAACGAAGTTCCCAGAAATTAAAAAAAAAAATACAATGGGCCCTCCTGCAGCTGCACTTCTCGGTAGAGTATGCCAACAGCTGTTGAGCTCTCAACATCATGAGCATCCTTTTTTAACGTTATAACTGTACAATCAGCCACTCACACATTTTTCATACGTAATAAAGACACCTATTCCAGGACTTCCTCGTATGTAAATTGAGCAAGTGTATTTCTGGTTACATGTATTTTGAAAGTGTGTGCTGCACGTTATGGCGTCTTTCTGACGGGATAACTGCTGCGACCGTGTGAAGCAATGTCTATTTTTTCCTTTTTCTGGCCAGTGTTACAGTTATTACATTATTTCCTGTCCTTCTGGAGTTGCATTTAGAAATAGATGATTCTTGTAGCTAAAGGGCCTTTCTTAGAAATGATAAGAGACCGCGATCGCCAGAGAACCACGAAGTTGCATTTGTACATAAAGACAAACTAATTTGAAGAATCCTTTTGAGATTAAACATTTTTCTGCCAGGATGTGTGCCTATGGGTGTGTGTGTGTGTGTGTGTAAATGATGGGAAGAGTGATCAGTCACTGTGTGTACTTTGTGACTCAACCTGCAGGAACAGACTAATAATCAGCCTTGTTCACTCAACGCTTTTATGAGATATCTCAGCGCTCTGCTTTAGACTTTTCTCACACTGTGGTAGAAAATCACTTGGGCCAGATATAGCCACAGATCTATTAAGAACCTCGATAAGGCATTCTAGTATATTTACTTACTTAGTATACTCTACGTTGATTCCCAAGCTGCTGAAAGGCAAACAGGCAATTTGTTCTTTATCTTTGTGACCTGCTTGCACTGCAGTTCAACTGAAACAATCAGCAAAGATCAGAAATACAATAACAGTAATTATTTAATTAGAAAGTCATGTCGTGACTGCAGATGATCCGGGCGCTGAAAATGATGGTTGAAAAAAGAAACGATCAAGTGAGATACAGGGGAGGGGTGACTCCAGCTTTCCACCTCTCATGTATTAAACACATGAGTCAGCCCAGCAAAAATGAGCCAGCCTGGATGTTTCCTGTCCTCTTCTGACCCATGAGCTCATTTTTTTCAAAAGTTACTTACCATCGCAGATGTGGAAAGACCATTTAGCAAAGTTTAAATATTTGAAACGTATCACTGAAGCGCCTCTCAGTTTGTTACTTAGCAACATTTTGTACTTTTGCAGGACCCTGCCGTTTCCAAACCCGTGAGTCACTTCAGTTTAACTATGAATGCTGCTGTTTTGCAAGACGAGTCGGAGGAGGAGCATCCGCATCTAGACGCCGTCTTTGCTTTGTGAATACACACGGCATCACTTAGTAGGATATGCAGCAACTCGTGTTTTAGTAATAAATTACAGGCCCAGTTTTTGGGAAGCCTGCTTCGCCATTAAGAACGGAGTAAATTCCTAGGAGCTTACAATCGATGTGGCTCCAAAATAGTTTTGCAAAAGCTTGCTCATCCTCACTCACAAATTTCATTTGAATAGCTCAGTGGAACTGCAAAGTTTCCTGTTTTCCACCTCAGCCACAAGGTCAGGGTTAGGCCAGTGGCAAAGCAGTCTGTGGTGTCATGGCTGCCCCATCTCAAACAACAGCAAAGCCTGTTGGAGGACTACTGTGACATTATATATAGCAACTGTTAGTTTCTTAGCTGACTTTTTTTTCAAAACCACCTTTTGGTCCCATGTGAATAGATTTTAATAGCACAACTTCACTTGATTCATAAGCCCCAATGTCCACCCAAAGACCTAAGTAGTGAAACTATCACCTCTGCTCACAGCAGTAGTGTTGATTGCATGAGTTCGTAAGGGCTTGGAAGGATATGGACAGAAATCAGTCAGCACTTTTTCACATATCTTATTTCAGTACCGTGGCAATGCTAAAACATGTCTCAGATAGTATTGTGGGTTTGGCACTTTAAAAAAAAATTCTTAAGGAAGTTAAGGAACCAACAAGTTGACTTGATACATTATGTTTCTTAAAAATATTCCCTTGTCTGTCTTCACACGCATATGAACTTGAGTGACATCCCATTCTTAATCCATAGGGTTTAATATGAAGTCAACCCACCCTTTACAGCTATAACAGCTTCAGCTCTTGTGAGAAGGCTTTCCACAAGGTTAAGGAGTTTGTTTGTGGGAATTTTGGACCATTTGTGAGGTCGGATACCGATTTGAACGAGAAAGCCTGACTCAAAGTCTCCGCTCCAGTTCATCACAAAGGGGCTCATTGGGTTGAGGTCAGCACGTTCTCCCATGCCATCCTTATCTTAATGGACCTTGCTTTGTGTACTCGTGTGCTGTCATGTCGGAACAGGAAGGGCCCGTCCCCAAACTGTTCTCACGAAGTTGGGAGCATGAAATTGTCCAAGATATCTTGGTATGCTGAAACATTAAGAGTTTCTTTCACTGGAACTAAGGGGCAGAGTCCAGCTCCTGAAAAACATCCTCACACCATAATCCCCCCTCCATCAAACCTGACACCTTCAACACACACTTGGCGCAGCGCATTCAGACAAGTAAGAGGCAGTGGGAAGGAAAAACTCCGTTATACAGGAAGAAACTTTCAGCAGAATCAGGTTCAGGGAGGGGCAGCCGTCTGATCAAATGGTTAGGGATAAAGGGAGGAAGATGATAACAAACACAGTAGATGTAAGGAAACTGTCACATGCCTGAATTGTGGGTTAATCTCTCAAGCATAAATGTGGAAGGTTTGCATAAAGAGCTCAAAACATCTGCCAGAAAACATGCGCTTCATGGTTTGGGTGAGAGCCAGACCCTCACATGCCACACCTCAAGACTGGGCCTTAAAAAAAACTAAACAAAAAACATACCATTATGTTTTTAAGTGAGAGTTGCATCAAAAGGCTTGTAACATATGTGTCATTATAGTCGACTTCTGCAGTCATGGCTGCTTAAGTAAACGGAAGCCAATGATAAGAGTGAGTGGGCACACCAGTCCCAGTCTGTCTACACTTGTAGAAATTGCTTTCCTTGCCAGAGTTTGTGCAATTTCAAAGGCACAAAACAGAAAATAAAAATGACAGATTACTTTACAGGTGATGATATTGTAGCTATTTGCTGTCACTGTTTAATTATTCGCAGCCAAATCTGGATCATTCATAATCATTCATTTTTCCTAAACCTCATATAGCTGACAGCACAAAAACACTTTCTGAAGCATTTCCCCTGAACACTGAACCTGACACCTGCCGAGACTTTTCCTACTGTTTGTGTTTATATCAAAGTGAGCCGTTGCATGTTGCAACAGATGCTAAATTCTACATTGCTGATCAAGTGTAACCATTCATTTCACTTTTTGTTCTTCAGGTTAACAGAGTCAAAGAAAAAAAAACTACCCTTCGACCAACATTTAAAGTTTAAGAAGATCTAACATAATCTTGTACACATTTTCAGTCTTGCCAAAGGGAGGTTGTTTTACAAAGCTCTTCTAGCATGAGGTTTAATTAACCCCTGTCGCTATACTGCACAAAACTCACGTCAGACTTAAATGTTCAAAGAAGCTTAGATACACAATTTACTCGTAAAACTTAACTAAAAGCTGATTGTTGTTGGCCCCTCAGTGTCCAACACACTCAATTAAAGTCACCAACAGCAACTATGAAACTCAAAAGACTTGATTTTTCCCATAACCAAAACTGTAGAAACTAAAACATGACCTGGAAAATCCTTAACAGGTCAGTGAGATTGTTAATAGCGACTGTTATTGCCGTGACATCCAAGGTTGCGTGGTGAGAGCCAGTAAACAAAAAGGGGTCCTTTGAAGTTTGTGTGTGGGCTTTGGGAGGCCTGTGGAAAAGCCTCAAACAGCCCAGCGATTAATTCTTCTAGGCTTGTTTTTGCTACTGCCATTTTCATGGAACTGCTAAGAGCCGTTTCTGGAGAATTTTCTGAGCAGTGTGTTGTTCTCTGACATGAAAGGTCTGTCTCAAGTCTACATGTCCATGACTGTACAAGTAGAGTGAACGGGGTTCTGTCAACAGCCTCCTCCCCCCACCCCCCCTCTTCTGTTGGATCTTCCAAAAGAATTAGAAATCTAACACCACTGTATTTTTTTCCCCTTTCTCTTCTATGAAATCAAGGGGTTTCATGTGCAGATGTCTCTGATGTGACTTTTGGCTCACTCGTAATCCTGTTTCATGTGACCTATGGTACTACAGAAATTTTGGTGACTCAAAAAACAAAAGAGAGTTTTGATTTGTAGCTTCAATGTTTCTTCAGAAAACTCCACAGTTGCACAGAGTTTTGAAGAAAATATACAAGTTAGGACATGACAGGGGACTGACAGCAAAATTCATAATCCACACCCTCTAAAGCAGCAGACTGAAAATAAACCACACTCAGGCTCACTCAGGATACATTTACACAGAATTCTTTTTTTGTTGTTGTTGTTTGGGGGGGGGGGGTATTTCTATTTTGTTTTTGTGTGTTCCCTTAGGCTCACTACATTTCAGTGCCATTCAAAAGCTAACCACAGGCTAAAGCAGGGAATGAATCAGTTCTAACTAATGTCCTCCATGACACAGGATATCCATTGTTGCTTTTAATGGAACATGCTTGTTTTTTGACAGAAACACAGCTTCAATAAAGCTTACACACACACATATGAATATACTCAACAAGCTGGCAGCAGTTTTTGATGAAAAATACGAGTTGGAACGCAACTAGAAGCACTGCCAGAGAGGAGATATGGAGTTGGGTGTTGTTCGTTTCTTATCCGGGTGCTTTGTAGGGATCAACATCAAAATCAGCTTTCCATTATAGGTGGAGAGATCACCTGGCTGGTTGGAAGAGATTGTCTGGCTTGCGTTTGCAAAACTCCTCAGGAAAGAACAAACAGATATCAAAGAGGACCTGATTATCACTATATCAGCAAAAACAATCTGGAAGAACTATCCAGCCTTTAAGTACCGTGAACTTGATATAACAACAGGATACCTCAAACCATAGCTTTCTAGGATAATGGCAAGCCATACAGTGCCATATTATAATGTCAGTGGCATCATTTGAATGAGAGATTGAACTGCTGTGTGATAGTTTAAAAGTTGCATAGACTGTAGGTGAACTAATTTGTGTCTAAGTCAAGACTTAGACACAAATTAGTTCAAAGTAAGATACAAATAAATTACAATAACTGACTTAACCAAACGGGAGCACAACTTTCTAGTCAATAAATTGCGCGGCAGTGGAATTTGTTTATCATTAAATTTCAATCTTCAAAAAAGACGAGAAAAGAAAAGAAAGAAAAGAAAAGGCAAGTGGAGAGGCCTGGTCTGGTGACTTGAATTAGGTGATGTGAAATATAGCAGACAGCTTCTGATACAACCATCAGGTGTAAGTCAAAGCGGTTACAGTTCCTGCTCAGACCACCCCATTTCCTCTCAGTAGTAAACACTGACGTAGTAGATGAGGCAGCAGCAGTAGTGAGGGAAAAAATACTGAGAAAAAAAAAAACTGCTGAGAAAAAAGCAGTGTGAGTGGCCCCCGCGTCGGAGACAATAACTGTTGGCCTGTTTGTTGTTCTGAAGAAGTGTGGGGGAGGGGGTGTTAGACAAAACTGTTAAATATCTGCATAACTTCAAAATGCTAACAGTTTGACACATGTTCACTGCCTTGTACAAGTACACACACACACATACACACCACAGTTACTACTAAGGCAGTTACTCAATTCTGCATTAGATGGCGTGTCCTATGAATACCTTGTGCTGCTTTTCGGTTAACAATCTGACAGGTGACTGTGTTAATCGGGGTAGATATGTGTAACTGAGGTTTCACAAATGTCAATGACCTGGATAAAGGTCTCTTTAACCAGTACACACACGAGTATGACATCATGTGCTATATCTATTGTGCCTCAGTTGCCTCCTTCAGGGAACAGAAGTTACAGACATAACATTTTCATTCACTAGTTCCTAAATTTGGAGCTACAGTACAGAGACAGTAATTAACAGTGCAGGAAGGTGGTTAGCACTTTTATCTCACATCATTGGGTGGGTATTCACCAGGAGTCCACCGAGCAACCAAAATTGCAAAGTTATTTCCTTTTATATCCACCCAGGATGATAAACACTTGCTCTCATAGGATTTATTATTGGCCAGTGTCAGATCTCACGTCTGATTGGTGTCTGCTGCTCTGAACTGATGTCTTAGCTTCACAAACTACAACGCTTAGCTAAGAGCTTTCAATGGAAAAAAGCACACGCATGTGGTCCACAGTATGTTCATGGTTTACCATTGTTCATCACAGAATATACAATTAGTGAGGTTCCTTTTAGTTACAGTGTGCTATTTTATGCTATCTGTTCGACTCATACACCACACCTCGGTGATGGAAAGCAGCACACACTTGTTTAAATACTGAATAATAATTCTGATGATGATATATTTATAAATTGAAGCTTTGCTGCTGCATTTAAAATTAGCTGGTCCAGTAAATGACTGCACTGTTTCCCAGCACTGTGTGGGGTCATGCAGGGTCATCACCATTCCCCTGATAACATCTGTTACAGGAAAAACCTGCTGATTCCACCTGACTGAGCATTAGTGTTGGTTGTTTTTGTTCTGTTTTTATAAAAATCTTGCCTATGTGTGCAGATTCAGAGCAAATAGTAGAACTTCCAGCTCGTTTTTAACATAAAATTAGCTGCTTTCAAAAAACTTTTTTAAAAAAAATGTTAACAGCTATAAACAGGAACAGTTCTTGCTGGCAAGGGTGGCACAACCAGTTATTAAGGTTTGGGGGCAATTGCTTTTTCAAAACTGCATTTTGTCTGCTTTGTTTATCATAATTTGTGTGATAATCTGAAACATGAGTGTAACAGATAAGCAAAAAATAAGACATGAATACTTTTTCACAGCATTGTATTCAATACAATAGAACTTTACACTTACAAAGAACTGTTACCCATTGTGTGATGTTTGGGTGTGCCGGACAAAACGTCCTACTTTGTCAAAACATCTTACCGTAGCGTAAATTTAAAGTCATGTCTATCAATCCGTGCTACCTTATCAGAATATACTACCTTACTTGGTTTTTGCCTCCATTGTACATATCTATAGGTAGGACGTTCTGATGGCCAAATCACACTATCAAAACATGCTTCCTGCAAGCATTGTGTTTTTACACATCATGTAAGACGCAACGCACATACAGTAAATAAAACGACCAATGTCAAGGTTCTTAGAAATTAAACAACGTTATCACTCAGTTAACAAGTATGTAGTGCAATATTACTTCCTTCGACATAACAGCGGAGCGTGGTGTCCACTAACTGCAGGAGGACTAAAATTAATTGACAAGGTTTGCGCTGTATGCCAGTTTACAGAAGTTTAGAAGCACTAAATCAAGACTTGAAATATGACTTCAATTGAGACTCCAAATTGAAGTATTTTTGCACAAAAAACAAAACGCATGTTAGCTTAAAAAGTTAACAAATTGACAACTGCTTAAGGAAAACAAGTATCAACTGTAATAAAGAAGTAAAACATATAATATTAACCTTTTTTCATACTCACGAGATCGGGGTAGGATCAAATAATAGGTGTGTACTATTAACACCAAAAACATGGCCGTTTTGAGTTGTGCGCATGCGCAGTAACAACAAGTAGGACAGCTTGATAGGTAGGGTGTTTTCTCAGAACACCGGCCCACTTTTTAATGGTTTCCAAAATAATAATTATGAATTTTATTACCATTTGAACCTCATTCATCACTCCTTGCGTTTAGCTCATCTCTCTGAACAACACATAAAATAAAACAAATTTTCAGAACAAACGTTCAGAATTTGACATTGAGTTGGAAGACAAGGATGAGACTGACCATCAATCAGCTACAAAACAAGCCTGTCAGGATTTGAGACATATGTGTTTTCTGCATCGCTTGGAATCAGGATAAAGTAAACATCTGTTAAGTATTTTTACATCAACTGTTATGAGTGTATTGATTTAATAACCCAATAATTCAATTTGAATACCAGACCTGCCAACACTTGCTTCTCGTAGGACCGTTGTTGTGCCAAAGGTGAAAGGTTCACATAGTTTTTAATTGAATGCAGAACTTAATTTTTAATGCTTGTGGCTTTGTGACGTGCCATTTACAGGGATAGAGGTAATTGTGCTATGACCTGCCAAGGAGAACTCAAGGCCTCAGTCCAGCTGGCAGCCTGAAAGCCTGCAGGCATCTGCTACGTCTCTTAACTAAGGATTTGGTGCTATGGCGAGCGAGCATTCACAGCAGCAGTACAGTGTGAGCGAGACTTAAAATGTAATACAGTGGCCTTGGTTTTCATATACAAGTTAAATACTGGTGCAATATAATTAAGAGCACAAAAATACATAATATAGAGCATACAAAGCATGCAAGCAAGTAATAAAAGTAGAGTGGGTGTGTGCATGTGTGTGTGTGCAGAAAAATTTATCTGTGCATCTGTTATGTGCCTCTATAAAAAGTCAAGCTCATAGGAAATTACTGAGAAACGACAGGCCGGGCCGCATTTGTGTTGTGTGTCTGCCAGCTGTTATTTTCTGTTTGATATGGTACACCACAGACAGACAACTGTAGGTGTGTTAGATTCTCCTTCGAGGTGTCATGTATGGTGTTGTCATTTTGAGAGCATTGTTGGTATTTGAGTTTGTGTGTTCACTACACAGGAACCATCAGAGGAAATCCCTGGAATAATAATAATGGAAGTACTGAGTACTTCTCTGGAAAAGGGCTTGGCAGCTCTTGCAAAACTATACAATTTCATCAGAAGAAGGAAGTTGCTGAGTGTTCTTCTCTATTTGGCATGTAAATGTGCTGACTTGGGTGCCAGAGAGATATTTTGGGAGCACACAATGTTTTTATCGGTGCAATTATGAGAACTAAACCAAGACGTCACTTTTGTCTTTGAATATTAAAGAAGCGGCGCCATCAAAGCCAGATGAGCGTGAGCAGCATGTGCACTCCGTTTTTACTTTTACAGAGTACAGAGTGTACTGTACAGTGCAAGTATTCATCTCTCATGCGATGACAGCTTGTGCTGCACATTTACCAGCTATGTCACAGAATGCGAGCAAACTTCCTGACGCGACAAAGACACACCCAGTTTCAGTAAAAGGTGACATTATGTCATGCAGCAAAAGTTGTCATTCCATGTGTACATTATTTATAGAACAAATGACTATTGTTAAAACGTTTCTCAGTAAGAAAAGACTAAAATGTTAGAGTGTCACGAGGGTAGTGTACAGTACCAAACTTTTAGGTGACCTCACCACATTTTTTCCATCTTACACACTCCATTAGGTGTTATTTGATTGCAGTTTGTGATGCTGTGTAAGTGTGCCTTGTGTTTTTCCATTCTGTAACTAATGAAGAGTGTGTTTGCACAGTTTATGGAAGTGTCTTGTACAGCACTGATATTCAACTTTGAGAGACACATCAGGCTTGTAACAGGGTGCAGTCTGGCCTGTCAGCACCCCACTCGTAAAATTAAGTGGAAGGCTTTGTCTGCTGTTGGAACTCTTTCAGATGTAACCAAATCATTTTTCATTTTAACTTCGGCTACTGGATGCTATAAAGTAGGTCTGCCGTTGAGTTGTTGTGTGGTAACCATGGACAAGAAATATGTCATTTCATTCAGAGCCAGCTTACTGCTACAACAGAGCACAGATCTTTTCATAGCAATGACTCAGAGGGTGTTTCCCAGCAGTGCAGGAGGACGTTTAAGGGATTTCTCTTCAGCTGACATTGTTTACATTCTGCACTCGCATGACAACATCAGCTAACTGTAACTTGTTACCTGGAAATAGAGAAAAGAAAGAAAAAGTATCAGTGATTTACCTGAACTGGAGGTGTTTCTGTAATTAATTGTGATCATTATTAAATGAAAGCAAAACCTCTTTTTAGTCACACAGCACTCGCTCTCTCTGATTTGTTTTTCTCACCCGTAGAGTGTCGCATGAATTATGACCGGTGTGATTTGTTGTCTTATTGCCCACCACTGACAGCTCTCTGTGTAGGTGTGTGGAAGCATGCACAGGCATGGCTTAATTCTGACTGCTGTGTGACTCAAGTTGGCATTTTCACGACAAAAAAAGGACAAATTCTGTGACTCGAATTAAATTACCACGGAAATGTACGAATTTTAGAGTGGCTTGTTGTACTTGTATGACTGGTTTCCAGTAAAACCGTAGACAGATTTTCACACTACCTGTGGAGCTATAGTGGGAGTGACACTTTGTTGAGTCAAAGCACTTCTCTATAACTCAATTTTAAGCATGACCACTACCATCGAAAGAACCACGTGTAGTGGTGGCTCCTCCAGGGAGGTGAACAAAAACAAAATCCCCTAGACAACCACCTGAGCTTGACTTCATGCCTAAACTAACACTAAGCTCAATCATCACCTTAAGTAAAATCACAAAATCTATTGGTTAAAACTGTGAAACCTAAAGTAAATCAATATAACTGCTTAGTCATGAATTTTGAATCCAAAAAGGCAATAATAAAGAGCCAGCAAGAGGTTACTGATGGCTATGAAAATGAGGAACATGCCACCACTACATAACACTGGGCATAATAGCTTAATAAAGCTATAACTCAAAGGTTTATTACTGTAACTAAACCCTCGCTTGTGTAATGATTTCATAAAATCCAGGGTATGTGATAAGAATGAAACGACTGCAGCCCTCAGAGAATGCTCATATGCAAACCAACCAAAGTCAGTGAATGGTTTATAATCAAGGTCTAATTGTGAAGAATATTCTCATGGGCTTCTTCAGAATTACTTCCAAGAATCAAAGCAAAACAAGGAGAATAACCTGCTGAAGCGGCACAGAGTTCCAGTTCTAGTAAGACCTGAATATACAAGTGCAGATTTACAGTATTATAGCCAGGCAGTGCAGTAAAACACGAGAGTGGAGTGCTAACAGTAAGTCCGGAGGTTTGGCAGAAGAAAAGAACCAGCATGCCAGGAGAAGAGACTCAGAGGGAGGGATTTGCGGGCTGCGATGAGTCATAGCTTCTCCCCGTTCGGTTTTTGATACCTGGCATCTGGAGATCATTGGCAACGGCTCCATGGAAACGAGCAGTTATGGAATTGTAAACAGACTGAGAGAGTGGAGAGATGAGCGGGAAGCTAACTTTCACTGTTTCTCTTCAGTGGCCTCCAGAGCTCCAGCTGAGCAGTCAGCTCGCTGTGTGTATGCGTGCTAAGGCCATGCGGGGAGGCAAAATGACAGCACAGGCACAGAATATAGTATTGAACCTCCAGCTGCACTCAGCAGTCAGTGAGGGTATTGTTTTTATTTATTTATTTCCTTTGTTTGTTGGTTTTTTCATTTTTTTTCTGCAAAAAGTTCATTATTTTCTATTCTGTGTCAGTGAGACTGTGAAATCTGAACCTCTTTTTAGGTCTGCCTTGCTCAAGAACAAAAGATAACTTTATCACAGGAAATGTACATTGTGTACTTTTTGAGAGCAGTCTGAGTACAACTCAGTGGCTTAACTTGTGTAAACTCTTATTTGTTGCACAATCTGTACTTAGACGACTAGAGAACAATTCCCTGGGGAATAAGGGTTTTTTTTTATCACATTTATTGTCTTCCCCATGGGAACCCATAAATTATTTCAGTTCATGTCTCAACATCGCTTTGCTGATCTCGAGTTCAGTGTGGATGTGTAAAAACACATAAAGTCATTTTTGCTTCAGGAAAACATTAAGCTCCACTACATGTCTGCTTGATTGTTCATCACTTCACTAGTTAGTTGGTTGAATAATATGAGACCATAATACGCTTAATAAAAATTTGTACTTTTAGCCAGTTGGGTTTCAGGGTCCAAGTATGCGTCCTGCTGCTTTGTTGTATCTAATTGGTGACAGTCATGCTTTTCCTGCCATGACGAATCAAACCGTGCGAGGAGAAAAGGGACTACTAAGTTAAATAGCTTAGCAGCTGTGCAAGGCGCTGAATATTTCAACCCCCCCACTCATCTCAGTGAGGGGAAACACAGGTGTTGTTACTTATTTTGGCTGATTTGACTTCTTCTTAGAACCAGATGAATAGGCTGGGTTTGATTAGCATATATGTGACTGTAACGTTCATTTTGGACATTTTTATGTTTGTTAGTATGTGAGGTTTGTTGACAAAGATGGTTGACATTACATTGCATTTCCAGTATTAAGTTAAAGAATTAAAGCCAGAATATGCGTGCAGGGCCTGTGCTACACAGAGTATAACCCTAACCTACTAGCTACCCATTTTGATCATTTTTATCACACTGAGGAAATGGTTATATCAGGTTAAAGCTTTTTTTTTAGCAGATTTAAAATGTGACAATATTTGGAATTCTATTAAGTAACAGTAAAGTGTAAAGTAAGTTCAAAGTAAGCTTAATTTTCCATCCATCCATTCACTTCTGCTTAAGATCTGTCATCCTTCTGTAGTATGGGATTAAAAAAACACAGCGCATGTATTCCGATTTATGCCATAAATGGCATTTTATATGTAACACTACACTACACTACAACACAAGTGGAAAGAAATTTCAGTGAACACCAGGGGAATTTATTTAATTTCTGTGGAAGTGTACACGTCACCTATAGGCCCCAGCTGAAGTACATGGAATTCCTTCTTCAGATGATATGACATGTTGTCCCAGTCAATGATTTTTATCACCGGTCTAACAACAGAACACATCATTCCTCTGAGATAACTCAGTCAGCATGAACTCTGGGACATTGTGTTCAGTGGAGTATTTTTCTCAGGAACTGGTCTCATTTACCAGTGAACTACCTCAAAGTAACACACTGTAATGGTGGAGGCTGTGGATCAGGAAGCAGAACAGGTTTTCTCCTAATTGGATGGGTGGTGGTTCGATCACTGGTCGTTCCAGTCTGTGTACTACACTATTAATGGGCTTGATACTAATACACAGTATTAGTATTCACTGGAGTAGTGAATGGGAAAGCACTTCCACATAGAAAAAAAGTGCTTGTGTGACATGGTGTATAAGCGTTATATAAGAACCAGTCCATTTCCCATAATAGGGTAATATTAAAAAAGAATAATAAATAAGAACAATTTCCTGTTCAGTCGAATTATATTGTAGTACATTATATAAAAGGGGGATAAAACAGCCTCTGTTTTAAGCAACACTAATGATGAATATGTTCCATTACATTATTTGTTAGCTTTAAGTTGCTCTTTAATGCACAAGATTTTTTTAAGAAATGTTATCGTCTGCTATCTGTTTTGTGTTTTGTGTCAACTGTATAACAGGTTTGAATACAACTACAGACGGCATACGGGTACTTCCTGTGAAAAAAAAAGTTCATGTGGGAGCTGTAATGGTTTCAGATTGGCGCTTCAGACACAGCAGTCGCCTGGGGGTGTTGCCACTATGACAAATTTATGACTGGGTAAGAGCTTCAGAGCTCGTTCTCTAGAATCACATGACCATCACTACCAGAGAATTTCTCCCGAGCAACACGCCAAGCCAGCGTGCTTTTAATAGGACTCTACAGAAGGTCAGGCCGGTTTCAGCTGCCATTCAAGACTTAAATGTGCCACGGTCTTTTTAGACAGAAATACATTTTAATGTGTTAACTGCAGTTGTAATTATCAGACAATCAATGACACATACCAACATGGAACTCGGGTTTACTTTGGAAATTACTGTCTCATTTCTTTGTTGCTAAACATATTCATGGTGATGGCAAAGGTTATGTTCCACACTCTGTATTAACTGTGCTAAAATGAATAAAACCGCAAAAATCAAATATAACATCTGCAAACTTTCCTTTTGACTGTTTTTGAATATTTGAAGGATTAAAGCTGGTTTCTGAATATTTTACACGTCACAAGTCCAGTCCTGCAGTTTTCTCCGAGATATTAAATTGCATTTCTAAGCAGTGGATGAACAATTACATGATATCACATCAGTATTATTATTAAAAGTAGTAGTAGTATTGAGAGAAAAACTAAAACAGCGTTCTGTACACATATCACAGAGCACACACCACCTCAGTCACCCTTCACCTCTCTGACATCTCTCCACTCAGCCCCAGAGGCAACGAGAAAACAGCAAAGTGCTGTTGAAGCAAGCAAAGTAGGAGCTGTAATTATGCTGCACATTGAGGTTATTGCACATTCCTGTTCATTTATCATTTAAGTAGCTCTTAATATTATGTAGCAGTGTACACTGTAAGAGATGGTGCGGCCATTTTTTCACATGGGTGGAAAAAAGCATCTTTTATCTTGCAATACATTCAAATATTTTTCCCATAAACATTTATCTATGCGGGGTTGCGATGGGCCTCAACCCTATCCCGGCTGCGAGGTTCCCCGGTGCAGGGCCTGGGTCACAGAGAGAACACAAAGAGAGGGGTAGACGACAACTGATGAATCCGAATCATCTGATGGGGATATATTTAACTCTCTCTTCCTCAATATTGATGTTCCTACTGACTTTGTATGTGTGTGTTGTTTTATTCCCCCTTCTGATCTGATGCATAAAAAAATAGAGGTAACAAAATACAGAACTGATCATAAATCATTGTTAATAATGCCAGGAAGGAAATAGATATGACTGTTGGTTACATAGCAGCAATGCTTGTGTTTAGGGCCATTTAAATCCTTTGTCAGCCGAGACAGCCTTCCTTTCCAAAGGAAAGATGGCCCCGGAGCTCAGGATGTGTTGTGCTCATAAATAACCTTAACAGCGCAAACACAACTGCACAAGAAAGTCGATCTAATCTCTTGTGTTTGGGAGAATGGCTCACATCTTTCCTGTTTTGTTTTCAATCCTGCAGCCCTGTAGTACAGCTTGCTGACGCAAAACTGTTGTCTTAGAGCAGAAAACATGTCAGACACGCCGTGATAAAACTTAAGAACTGACTGTTCTTAAGCGGGCTAGCGGCTTTCCACATTATTTCACAACTGACATCATATGAAACAGTGAATACGTCACCTCTCTGAATTTCTCTGTACTAAACTAAACCTCGCACGTTGACTTATTTATACATTTGAGTGCAGGGTGTTGAGCATTTCTGAGAATCAGACAGAGAGCACGAACACTCATCGGATCCATTCATGTTATAAGCAGACATTATGTCTGTGCATGTGCGAGCGTGTTAAGTCACACTAACACCTACAAAGAATCCAGTGAGTCACGCAAGAATAAAGGACGCAGCCTGTACTTCTCTAGAAGACTAGATTGTTATACAGTTCTGGAGTATTTTGTGTGTGGCAGCTTCTCAGTTAGAGGAAGAAATACTCTTAGGAAATAACACTCAGAAATAACTTTGCTGTTTGAAGTTCAAACCAAGCATGCTGTCTTCTGGGGAAGCTAATCTTTTAAAAGAGAAAGTATAAAGCCTTTTATATCTTTGTGTTTAATACATCAAAAAAGAAAAGAAAAAAATAGTGTCAGATATAGAGCTGTGGTTTCCCATCTCGGTTAAAGGTGGCGCTTGGTAAACTCTAAGTGGAAATCATGAGCAGAAATCTTGTGACCTGAATTCTGTGGCAAGAAAACTAAACTACATGTGTATGTAAACCTAAGTTAAAGATCCAGGCGTGTTATGTCAGCTTTGTGTCAACCACAACTCCCCATCCACACACAGGCAAAGGAAAATAAAACAATGAGATGTCAGTTTTTAGAAAAAATATCACTCTTTATTATAAATTAGTGAAACATTTGTACACATATAAATAAGTGCAAAGTTGTATCAGTCTGCTTGCTTCGTCAAACTTCTCAATTATCTTCAAGCATCCCCAGCAAGTGGTTGGGCTGGCAAAAATACATCTTTATGAAAGACAGCGCATTAACGCGCACACACACAAAAAAGATAACCATTTCATTTTAGCTCATGGTTTTAAGGAAAATGATGTTGACATTCATTTGAATGCAGTAATGATCCTGCCTGTGCCACAAATACTAAGACACCGTTCAGCCAATAAAAGGGTGTCTTTGTATTTGCTTAACTTGGCAGTGGTGCTCCTTTCTCAAGTAAAACCTCAGAGGATTCAGTCTTGTTGACCTTCCAACAAACTGTGGTCTTGTTCTGGCAAAATTTGGCGTAAACCTTTTTCTCTAAATCAAATATATAAATGTCCACATTTTCCATTCTTTATACATCCCACACTTTAAAAAAGTTTTCCCACACAAGCTGTTGCACAAATAAACCCAGAAAACCAATCAGTGTCCATTTATTTGTACTCTGGCTTTTTCCATTTATCGTCTGTGAATTTCCAGCGAACAATAGGCCAGAAATCCCAGGATGCTCCAAGATTCTCATCCAGTAACAAAGCCAGTCCAGCTGTAATTGGTGGATCATTTTCTAAGGCTGATGTGTGAGCTAAACAGCCTCACAGTACACTGGTTAGCAGCAGCAGCGGTGGCAGAGGGAACCTATGTGTCATTGCACTGTAGACAGCTGGCTCTGAGTCTCACTTCGGTTTTTACTAAGTTTCACGTCATCAGTGAGGCAGAGGAAGATAGCGGTGTTATCTCTTTTTCGTGCCACCAGATCACAGCAGTGCTCCCATTCTCTTGGCCCTCTTTGTGGATTGGTCCTCAATCCGGTGTCTTTCTAAATGTCTTTCTTGAGAACTACACACATCTTGTCAGTACATGTGGTCCCCTTCACAAGCTCAGTCCTGGGCTCAATTCTGTCGACTCTACTGCTTCATTACTCCTCAAATGCAGCTCCCGGTTGTGTATAGGTGCTCTGCTTTTTTCCGTTACACTCTTAACACAGGGATCAGTCAAACGCCACTAGATAGGAGCGTCATACTCCTGGAGGAAGTCCTTCAAATTATGAGGAAGTTGGTCTCTTTTGGAAGAAATGTTCAAATGTCCATTGACGGTTTTCCTGCACAGGTGCTGCAAAGTGGACATGCAGCAGGAGAGAGGTCGGATGAGCTCCAGAGGGATCTTCTGCCCACTGCAGTAAATGTAGTAGATATTCCCACTTTGAATGTTCCCTTTATTCTGAGCCATGTAGAAATGAACCAGCTTGAGAACGCAGTCAAAGTGGGGAACAGACTGAACGTTCTTAGGGTCAGTTTGCAGGTAAAAAGAGTTTGAGTCATATTGGATGCGAAGGTTCTTGGTGCCCGAGGCCGTCTTGACACTGAGGGTGAAAAGGTGTCGGTGGTCAGCGCTGTCACGGATCAGAAAGGTGCCCACTTTCTCGGACGCCAGCATGGCATTGGCCTCCTTGCCGGTGATGGTGCTCCAGTAGAAGCCACTCTCCTGGAGCTTTTGAAAAGTGGACAGGACCATCTGATACTGAGTTTTCGAGGTGAAAGTTTTGTAATGGTAAGACAGCCGCATTTTGGAGTCCAAGGGGCTGCTACTCATCGCGGAGTCAAACTTGCTGTGAGTTACCATGGCGCTATGCCCGCTTTCTTGGCAGCCTGAGGAGCACCGGGTGCCGCACAGACGAGAGAAGAAGAGGTGAGGTGGAGAGGGTTGTTCGAGTAGGCAAGAAGTGGTCTGTTTTCAGCCTTTGCCTGAGTGAAACACCTGAAGAAAAGAAAGAAGAGGCTTGGGTTAAAACTCAGTTTTGATGCCACAGACATTAAAATTCTGATTTAAACTTTAACTACAAATTCAACTTGAATACTCTTAAAACTCCCAAAGGCACTACTGGAAACTTTTTTTTTCCTTCCACAACTGTATGTCATGTTTAAAACTTTGGGGCTACCCAGCCTTACTCTGCTCTCCCTGTTTGACTAATATCCTTCAGCTAACTTCCAGCCGTTTCGGGGAAACTTTGTGTATGAGTGTGTATGTGCGTATGTGTGTGTAATCTGCCCTCGGGATTGAGGCACCACGGTCAGTTCCAGTAAAGACAGCATAATATTCATTGCGCAATTTACATGCCACGGTCGGCTTCTCTAAACAGTTTGCCTCAGTTAGTTAAACACCCTTGACATGAATTATACACTTATACATTCTGGTTATATAATAAGGATTTTATGATACAGAGAGAGAGTGCAAAAAAGGAGAAAAGAGACTGGTCCGTACCTGTGATGTTTCTCCAAAGTCGCTCTTTTAAGTTAAATCCAAATGTTTGCTCGGATTGTGAATTGTCCTGCCTCCTTTTGGGGTGCTTGAGAAAAAACTTTAAAGTTTTTTTGTCTTGCCTTTTCTTTTTGGCAGGCTAGTAAAGAGCCGTCTCTGTGTGTAACAAGCTGAGTGCGCCTCTCAGAGAGCGGTGAGCCTTTTATACAGACGAGGCTGAGTCTTCAGACCCCGCCTCCTCACTTCCAGTAAAGCTGCTCTCCTGGCAGATTGACAGGAAGCGTGTGTTTATTTTTTTTAAAGGATTCCTGCTATGAGAAGCGCACTGCCCCCCTCCCCCCGCCGCTGTTCCTCCAAATGAAGTTAGTGAGGAGTTCCAAGCAGTCCTCCTGCACCTCTGTGTCTTTGTTCACTCAAAACTTTTAACTTCATTCTAGATTTCGAGCCTCGATGCTTATTGACCATAAAACTATATTTGGCTATGTAGTCATTTTTTTCCTATTAAAAGTTCCTCTTCCTCTTTTAGTGATTAGCGTGAGGTAATGATTCAGCTGCGACGCTTTGTGCAATCGGTTTCTGAGAAATTCATAGTAACAGAGGGTTGAATGCTCATCGCTGCCTTCCCATAGAGGGCGACAAATTTTGGGAAACTTGATTTTATTTCTCAACCGGCAACAGCTGGTTTCCAAGGGCAGCGGGTTATTGTTTACTTCTTGTCGTCAGATGTTTTAACAGCTTTCCCCGCAGCGTTTGTGCACTTTTAATGAGCGCCCTGAGATATTCGAGCGCTCTCTTACGAACCTTAATGTGCTTTAATGTGACACGGTGATCATTTGTAAGGTATTTATTATGTCTTGAAGCTACACCTGCATAGTCTGTATAATATTGGACATCAAATAGAGCAGTTTAAGTCCTATTTTAAGCTGTCTTTATACACGTATTAATACCAATTTACCAATTTTAGTGACTATATATGTCCAAGTAGGGTCTGGAGCAGAGGTATACCCTCATTAATATGAGCCATTACAAAATGCTTCTCTACAGAGACTGTGCTGCTGTTTTTCAGCTGAAAAAGTGCCTTTGCAATTGTTTATTTGCCCCCTTTTTGGTGGGTACACATGGATAAAAACGGGTGTATAAGCAGATTATAAAATAAATGTTTAAAATATGTTTTTAGAGACACTATGTATGAGTGTTATGAGCCAGTTTGTAGAACTGTTAAACAAGGATTACATTTTTTTTTAATTCATCAGAAGTCAGTTGTGGAAATGCCTATCTTTGGTAAATTGTGACTGATAGAGTGCTCACACTGTCCACCTCATCTTGTTCCCCGTTGACTCAGCTATGACCATCAGCTTCAGCTGGTTGTTCTGCTGTAGATTAACTCCAGGCTGTTTTTTTTCATGTCAGGATCTGCCTTTCTGTATCCAGCTTACTCATTAAGGCTGAGAACTGGTAGGCAGGGCCATGGAATTGTACAGGAATCTGACATTTCTCAACACAAACTGGAATTCATAGAAATAAAGAAAAAAACAACATTTTTTTCTGTTTTTTTTTTAACAAACTTCAGGACAAGAGGGGGAGCTTGAGGGAAATAGAGTGACGCCAGAGTGCCTGATGGCCTTTGTTAAAGACCAGCTGTGTCCACAGAGGTGAGTCAGGTGCTGTCTAATACAGGCAAGCAGGATGGGAGGGGATCACTAGGATAGCCCTGTAACAGTGTGCTTGTTTCCAGAAAAACTATGGTGTCATCAATGTAAAGCATCAATTTGGTATTCAAAAGCTCCCCAGGGTCCATACTAGGAATGACTGGAACAAAAATGAACTAGTAAGCTGACTGAAGCTGGGAAAAAGAACCTGCCTCCCCAGTGCTCAACAGGAACACTCAACATGCACACTATTATGGGATGCTGACTTGGCTGTTTAATGTGTGTACTGTAATTTTACAGGTCGATTACAATAAACTGAGGCTGTGCATACGTTTGTATGCACAGCCTCCAAGGTGGCAGGCGAACCAAGTGACCTGTAGCTGAGGCAGCTTTCTTCTCTGTTGCTGTAGCACACTGTGGGACTCCGGTTAAACATCTGTGGCTGGAAGGTTTGGCAATGACACATTTGGTTTTTTAGGCTAAGTGTGTGTGTGTGCATGTGTGTGTGCTATTCCCTGGCTTATATTTATAGTAGTCTTAGCGAATGAAAATACTACACCAAAAATGAGCATGGTGGTTCAAATGCACGAGTGCTGTCTACTGACAAACAAATACATCAACAACAACCAAATTTTCAGTGTAGTTCTTCTTAGAATTTGTTCTAAGTGGATTAGACAAGGCATCACATGGCAGCGGATGCTAGCTTTTAGCTATTTTTTTAGGGGGAAAAAAAGAGACAGCTGTTTAAGTTTTCCCAGACTGACTCAGAAATTTACCCTAGCTCATGGTTCCCGTAAACCCACTGGGGATGAGGGCAAAATAGCAGACTTATCAACTGGAAAGGGCAGCGAAGAGCAAAAAGATATTATTCGACTAAATATTTTGGAGCTGCTTGGTTTAGCAGAGTTTCACTTGAGAGGAAGACCTTTTTTTTTTGTCAGTTTCGGAAATTATTTGTAGTGTCAGCAGTTACAAAGGTGTTTGCACAGCTGAATGCACTGATCCTGAATTCCAGGTGAATCAACAATACTGGTAACAGCGTTTTTGTTTTGTTTTTTCTTTTAAAATCCTATTATGCACAGAACAGCCAGAATAAAATCGTTATTTCTTAATGCGCTAACTTACACAGACATTGTATTTCACGAAAGGAAGGACTGTAAAAGGAAATCTCAAAAGTTCCCGTAGAACAGACACTGATGAGCTAAGATAATCTGGTAGATTCCTGGTATGCCTGTCAGTCTAAAATGTGTTAGTCTTTATAATGAATGAACAATGGCACTTTGTGTCTCCACCTGCCTATTTCCCCTGTTTCTATTTGTCCACTTACTGCCATTTGGAACTAAATTACTGTAAAACTTCCTTTTTTGATTGGGCAGGGCAACTTCTGTGTTATTACCAATCATTCAGTAATGATTTCCTGGTAACTTTTTCAGTCTCTTTCTTACAGTGTCGCTGTCAATGTCGGTCTTTGTGTTTCTGTAAATTATGGGAAGTCTTATGCATGACCACCGCAGCTGAGAATGCCACAAAACCCCCGATGGCAACACTGTTTTTCACAAGCTACTCTTCTTCTTCTTCTCCTTCTTCTTCTTCTCCAAATTTATACGTCCTTGTATATGTTGATAAAAACATATCCATGTATTTTGTGTTTACTGTAACCATTGTGGAGTTGACTTTCACGACATACGGGGTTAGTCCGGGAAACACTTGGGAATATTCAGTTCATGCGCACTACGAATACCATTCATCACTCTGATTGCGCAACTCTTCTGTTGCAGAAGTGTTCCTGTATTTTGACAGAGGCGAGTGCTTTCTTATTAATATTTACTCTTTCCTCTTAATGAGAACTGACGACACTACATGAGAAGTAAAAAGGGTTTTTTCAAGAAAAAGAAATGGCACAAAAAAATTCAAAATGAAAATTCCAAAAACGAAAACACATCCTCCATTCAAAGCTCACAGACAATCAGACTGTGCAGATTTTTTTTCTCTTTTATTTAATATGCATAGCGCCAGTACACAGTTTACTGTATTTCTCTCTGCACGGGTGATTAAATGTGCAGGGTTTTTTTTTATATAAATGGTTGATTCCCACTTGATGATCTTTAAAGTGATGAAAGCTGGCACTGACATTGGGTGTCACGTTTTGGCACAGGTAGCATTCCTCGCTTAGTATCACATGGTGTCTATTTATGAATGTCATAGCTGCCTTCTGGGAAGGGCTAAAAGCAGAACAGAGCGCTATTAATTTACTCTTCACACCCTTAAAACTATCATTGCAATGTTTGACAGCACAACCATGGGAGATAAACAAAACGGCCCCTCTTCTTTATTCATATTATGCACCCAGTGCATAGATTATTGTCTCTGGACAAAGTGTTAATGCTAGGCTTATTAAATTGCTGGGAAAGCTTCATGAATAAATTATTTTCGATTAACGACTGCAAGCAAACGACCAGCAAACTTATTCAGTCCAAGCAGTGTTGCAGTGTTTACATTACAACACACTATGGTCCATTTCTGTGTAAATCCCAATTCTTCTTCTTCCTTCTAAATGAGGAAGTGGAAGTGGAAGTGGAATAACATGCATTTGCATGTTCACTGTTGGCCTTGTGATCATTTTTCCAGAAGCGGGTTTGTTTTCTTATCTGCTGTCATCCTGAGACAAAGGGAGGAGTGCTGTTGTGATCAGTTCAATCTGAAATATGCAAATAGTCATTTTAGAAAATTTCCAGTAAGGATGGAGCTTCAGTTGGATTCCTGAGATCTTTAAATCATGTAAGTCAGACGAATCTTAGACCCCCTGGGATTAGTGGCTTTTTCTGACATTGACGCGCATAATAAGCGAAAATTGATTCAGGAAGAGTGTTGCTCTGCAATTGTGTGATTCAGTCACTCTGATTACTGTCAAAATTAAGGAGGAAAAGGAAAGAAAAGGAACAAATGGCATCAAGAGATGTCGCCTAGATCCACATAATTTTCCACAGAAAGTGGCTTCGGGTTGGATGTTTTTTGTAGGTACAAGTGAAGCTTTCTCACAACCGATCCATACCAGTACATCCCATTCTTCACTTCAAACAATAACAGGCACAAGAAAGACCCACCCCACCCCCAAAAAACGAAACAAAAACAAAAAATCAAACATGCCGAATCTAATGCATCTAAAGTGTATTTATTTTTAAAGAATAATTTCGATATTTTGGGAAATATCCTTATTTATTTCTGGCCAGGACTTAGTTAGTTTGAGTAGCAGGCCCTAAATATGCGGCTACATAATGAAATTCCTGGCTCTGTCCAAAAGTAACAAACTCTGTGTACCAATGCCTGTAAAGTTCACTAATGAACCCATTCTTTTTGTTTGCTTAATCCATCTAAAAACCAGTGTGTGTAACAAGAGCACTTTTCTTTTTAGTGGCCTAAAAGTCTGGCACACAACCACACCATGAGATGAAAAATTTGGGTTTTTAGATATCAGTTTTTGTCTTTATAGGTTTTATATGTATTTTTTTCCCCCAGTTTCCAGTCATTATGTTAAGTCAGGCGGTGGCAACATATTGAGTCGTATAAATCATCCAGCTCTCAGCTGCGGGAGAATAACTGTGTTTTCCACTGATTTCATTTAGATAACTTAATGTATGAGTGATGCACGGCTATACACGACCTGAAAAAAACAAAACAAAAACATCACATCGGGTTTCACAATCTGCACCTCTTTGATCACTGCATAAGTATGTTAGGGCATACAACCATGCACAGACCACGAGCTGTCTCTGAAGAATGCACACGTGGCGCGTTCCTTGAAATGGCCGGTGTCCAGATGTGATGTGTTACCTCAAAACATTCAGATCGGTGCAGATAAAATGATTGATGTGACGCTGTCCGCCTATCTTGGCTCATCTGCCTCTGCCGCCACCATTCTTTTATCAGTATCGAATGCTTGGGGACAGAGGGAGCTAATGACATAATCGGGATCTTCAAAATGGACTTTGATTCCCACAAATCCCAGAAATAGCTGGCTGATGTCATTCAGGCAGCTGGTAATAAATCTGTCTGTGCTATAATAGCAGGTTGGCTGAGGGATACTGTTAACCGAGAACACCTTGTTTAAATGCACTCAACTGAGGGGACGTGCTGCCAAAACACACATGATCGCCCTTGTCTGTGCAAGGAACACACACGTGCATGCAGACATTTATTATATGCAGATGCTAGAAGGATATAAGGCTCATCCAAATGCACCAACACATGCAAACACAGAAACGCAAACTTCCTCTATAACGCAGTACCAGTAGTAGTAATTTGATCCCATGCTTTGCCAGTAAGTGCGATATTTCCGGAAGGATTTGTTGTGCATATGTGCAACGCTCACACACAGGTTTTGCGGTTACTGTTGAGATAAAACTGCTGATGGATCCTTGTGATATGGACTAGGGACGGGACAGGGACATTTCAGTGGATCAGAGGGGATTAACCTGGAAGATATTCTCAAACTGTAGATCAACCTCATCTCAAATGAGGATTTTTCAATCACTGATGGAGATCCGGCTCAGATATGTGAGGATACTTCTCGGGATATATCAGTCACACGCAGGAAAGCTTTGATCCCAACTATTCTCTGAATCTGTAAACATTTCCGTATGTCTGTGAGACCTCATTGACCTTGCACGTGATCTCCGCGGACACAATGAAGTCATATCATGAGACTATAAATGGACTAAATGCCATTCGCTAGATTGAATGGAGCCTATTGTTCCTAGCGCAGGTGTCTTCCTGTCTGACTCTCTTTTAGTGTTAGAGGAACGTTCTTTCATCTTCTCCATCATCGTCTGCTAGTGTTTGTGTCCTTGTGTGTCATAAATGAACAGCTCAGGACAGATGCATTTCTTCTCCTTTTGCAGTTCTGTTTTCTCGATAATCCTGTTTTTTGCTGCCCTGCATCAGAGAAATGCAACTCCTACACTTTGAGGTTTGCGGCCTCTGAAAACAGCAGCTCAGTGTTTCCAAGAGGCCCTAACAGAGGGAGGCCCTGTCTGCATGGCCTTTCCTGCGTATTTCAGATATGTTTTGTGATTGCATACTTTACAAAGAAGGACTTTTCACGCTGGCTCTGCTAAAATACAGCAGAATTTGACTCATTAACAAAGGCATTAATCACAAAAAAGAACAAGCGTTAACCGGCCCTGAATTAGAGTTCAGAAATGTGCTTTTCAACCGCCAGCACTTTCCCGTTCTCTTTCTGCAAGGCATTTCCTTTTGTCCTCTTCTAGTCGGGCACTCCCTATAGACAGGAAATTCTTCTGGACTTGTTCCAAACCACCGCCTCCTTTCCCCTCATTTTCCTGTTCTTAACTAAAAGTCTTGGAAGGAAGGTACAGCCTGTTCCAAAACATATGCTTGCATGTAAACAAACAATCTGCCGGTTCCAGAAATTACTCCAGCTTATCTCAGCTTCCTGAAGTTCTAATCTGAGGTTCTTCCAAGTCCTGTGGCTACAAATTATACAATACGCTTCAATCGACATGAGGTAATCTACAGGACATTTCATTTGGGCGTGAGATAAAAACATACGAAACTCGTAGGGAAGAACAAAAATGTGCTTCTCTTTCTCAGTGCACGCACATACATTCGCACACAAATATTCAGTTTCCCAGAATGAGATCCACCCACAGTTCAACGAATGCGCAGAAAAATTCATAAATTCCTGTTTTCCCACTGAAACAAACAACCTTCTGTCTTTTTTTCTCCCCTCAATTACTCCGTTGCTGTGTGTTAGCAAGTTCTACTCCTACTCAGCACCACTCTTAGCACTGGTTAACATTTGCACTCTGATATATGCACCAGGGTCAACTCATGGTGCATATATCAGCCCAAGGATATTCACAATTAGAGCCTCTGAGCGTCATATTGTTAGATGCCCTGCTCTATGGGTACAGTCCAAATACATGCATGTTAGGTTAACTGGTGATTCTAAACTGGCTGCTGATGTGAATGTTTCCAGGTGGGTAACAAACCGGATGGTGGATGGATAATAATAATAACAGTAATCCACTTTCAACCATTAGCCCATGTCACCAGTGTTAACTCACACTGAGCAAAACTTTATGCCGAGAGTCTCTAACGCTGCTTTGCTGCTCTCCTCTGCTCTGCTCTCTGTTTTACCCTGGAAGCATATATGAAAGTTTGCACGCAAAAAAGTCAATCGCAAAAATTAAAACCAACCCCTCCGTCACACAAGAATTGTTAGCCCACGCTAAGCCCACTGTCGTGTTGAGTCTCTGATGCGGCTTTGCTCCTCACCTCTGCTCTCTGTTTCAGTTTATGTGAAAATGTGAAAGCTTTCAAGAAAAGAAAAGAAACAGTCACAACCATTAGTCCGAACACTAAAGGATGCTGAAGACTGTGATTCGCTGCAGAAAGCCCACCGATACAAAGCCTACCACTTTGACAAGAGTCTGCTCTGAAATGCAAAAAAAAATGGCTCCACCGCAGGTTTTGCCTTCACTTTAACTCTCTGTATAAATATATCCAGAGCTACCAGTTACAAAGGCAAGAATTCACATGTAGATGAACTCGTTACCAAAACATAAGTCAGAGAAGTTTTTGTTATGACATGAACAGAAGGAGTATAACCTCAATTACTCCACTATATCACAACTGTGTATAAAGACAAGTGGCTGTCTCATTTCTCAGCTACAATGCCGGTAACTGCAATCAGCATACTTTCCTTACAGGTACTAATCAGTTACGCATCCTTTAGTGACCTTTACAACTAACTCATAAATCTGCTCATAGACATTGTCAGCTTGTTGATTGTTAACAGGAACCTGTTTAGGAGCACTTTTTATTTCCTCCAAGCTCTCACAACTGGGTCACTATGTCAGCGATAAAGAGGACGTCCTCAAAACATATGGGAAAAACTATATTGTGCAGGGAAAGTAAGCAGCTGTCAGGAAATGAGGGGGTCACAAACGATTTTAAGCGCACATGTCTGCTGTTTTGATTTTATTTAACAGAAAGGTTTTTGTCACGTATCTTAAATAAAAGCTAGAACACGGATCTCCTTCAGTTGGCGTTAATTAGACGGTTTCTGAGATTTTTGTATGCAGGAAACTTTTCAAACTTACACAATTGCATGCTTGTGATTAAAAAAAACACACATAAACACTTTGAAATGAGATGAAGTGAACTGTATTTTTGTTCCATGCAAGCTATGTTTTCCTGCTGTTGACCATCACTGTTTTAAACAGTGCTCCCAACAGCTAGCTTATGCACAACTCACTGCACAGTAAATATGCTGTTTGCATAGTTATAGGGGTATGTCAGGCAGAGTGAGATGTAAGGGGAGAGACAGTTGAGGGTGTGTGCATGTGTGTGTGTGAGGGGGTTGCGTGGGGGGGAGTTTTGTCTTTGTTGTCTCTTCCTTTTAACTCCTTTTCTCAGAAATCCTGCCCTGAGGTTATACTCATTGTCCTTTACCAGAGAGGAAGATTGCTAAAGTGATCTGAGCAGGATCTTTTCTTCCAGTAAACCACCAACACATGTGTCAGCACAGCACCTAAAGTGTACATGCACCTTGAACGCTGCACAATCCTGCATTTGAAAACATGCTTAATTGCCACCTGCAAACGGCTCCAGCCTGTCTGTGTGCCGTGCTTTGTCTCTGTGTGTATTTGTGTTTGCTCAAGCATGATTTTTTTTTTCTTTTTAGCTATTTGAGATCAGGTTCTTCCCATTGGAGAAGAGCAATGCTGCTTAACATGAATGATGACTTTTAGACTTACTAGATCAGCTTAAAAAAAAGATCCCAAACAAACAACACTTTTCTTTTTTGGGTTGACTTGGTAATTTTATCCAAACCTGAGGCCCAAGAGAGCAGTCAGAGCAAATGCTGTGCAGCTGTGGATGGGTTTGGGTGAAAACATCCATAAGGCTGTGTTGCATCTCTCTTTGCGTGACACAGTGTTTGTATGCACATGCCTTTCTGTGTGTAACATTCTTTGCCTGCATGAACCACTACGAGAGAAGGCCCATTTCGTGCCAGCTGAGGTCAGGTCCGGACACCGTGGGGTGCACCCTTCTCCCACCGAGGTGGGCCGAGAGGCAGGGGGAGGATTCCAGTGCTTCTGGGAAATAGTCTGGGCCTAATTGGAGCCTTACTGGTCTCACATGTCTCCACTTACTTGAGGAGACGGAGGATCCTTCTGCCTGGCCTATAAGAGCTGCAGTAGGCCCAGACCTTCCCCCCTCCTTCCTCAGCTTAACCACAGAGAAGTGAATCCACCAAGCAAGCCTAAAGTGACAGCACAACCGAGCGGTGTGTGTTTCAGCGCACAAAGGTCGGCTATGTCATACTGAGCCATGCCATTTATACTGTGCCTTTGTGTTTTTTTAAAGAATATTTGGCTTTGAATAATATTTGTGGATACAGTTTGTTCCCGGGATCTTCTTTCAGTACAGTCCGTCCACTCCTTTCTCCACTCCTAATGAAGAAAATATCACCTTTCCCTCTGTCACGCACACTCCAACGTCAACCACCAAAAAGAAGACGCACAAGGTCACCGTCCTTTCACGTTCCCGCTCAGCCAGGCTTCGCGTGAGACATACGAGAAGCGAAGAAGAGTGCAGAAATGAAAAAACAAAACAAAAAACAAAGACTTCCCTGCTTCTGCTGCCGCTTCACAACCACCACACGTTCAGTTTTTCACTTTTTTTTTTTTTTTGCTCTTTCAGTGGCAGCGTGCCTCTCATTTCCCATCAGTCACGATCACCTCCTCGTTCTGGCTCTGCAATTCTCAAAAATCACCCTGTTTCGCAGCACGGGTGCAAAATATTACTTGAATGCGGCTATGCAAAGATGATCAGGGGCCATTTACCAACCACTTTGATTATACAGTAATGCACTTAATAACAGAATGCATAGATGCAACACAGGAATTCAGGGCTACAAATCTCTTGCTGTCATTTTTGTGTTTTTTGTCTTCAGTGCACATCTGGAACAAATTATTGCATAATTTGTACCCGTGTTTTCACAAAACACTGCAGGCAATGGCTCAGAGGAAAATATCAAACAAATAAGCACAGTTTTATTTAGCCTTGATTTTAGACATCGCTTGTTTGAAAGGAAAAAAAGCAACAAGGTTTTAATCTTTCACAGATCACAGAACTTCTGGTTTTTGAGGGTTTTTTGTGTTTTCGGTTCAGATAAACACGTTTCAACTTTAATTAATGTAGATAGTGGAAATGTTTTAAAGCCCGAGAAGAAACTATTTAGATGTAACTTTATCAATCCATGTACTCAGAACTCGTATGCGTGAGGACAATTTAGCATTTCCTGCAAATATTTAGATGGGATTGATTTGTTTAACTTGTGTTTTTGCAGCTGAAATGTTTACCCAAACTACTTTGAAGGGTCTTGTGTGAAATTCCACATGGACTGCTGAACATGATGGAAAGAATAGAGAAAAATATGCAGGCCATTCGTCAAAGACGGTGTTTTTCCCTCCACAGAAGCAACAGGATTGTGACTTCTTTTGCTTCCTATCATTTACTGCTTTACAAAGTCATTAATAATAAGAAACAATCACTTTTCAGCCAGTTCTTTCCCATGATACTATGACACACGGCATCTAAATGAAACACACAGCTGCATGTTAGCCTTTGTGACCACAGATGTTCTCCCTTTGCACTGTATCCCAACAGTTACATCCTGCTGGTTCCTGCATGCCTGCTCCATTGAGAAAGTCATTTCTATTGATTGCCTTTCCAGGCATCATTTAATATGATACATATTCACTTGTGAATATCGACCTTTCCCTGCTGTCCTGACATTTCTGCCATAAATACTTTGAAATCAAGCCCGTGAAAAGATATGAAATGTTATAAGGGTAAATAAGGCCTGGTTTTAAACAGTAACAGAAGGGGAGGGTGGATTTTATAAGGGCAAATGTTCTTTGGGACTTGTGTGTTCGTTCAGGACAGAGAGGGCATGATTCCAATTCAAGGCTGCCCTCAAGTGGAAGTTATGGTCACAGCCATATATGCGGCTGACTGGCAACATTTAAACCATAATTTGATTTAGGCATTGATTTGGGGAAAGTGCATTAATTAGCAGCATAAACGTGCACAATAAACCATTTGTAATGGAAAAAAATAGCGCAGACTGTGTGTGCAGCACAACGGCCAGCGATTCTTATCACATACTGCCACCTGGTGGTGTCATGTTAAAACTATATGCTTCCGTGCTCCATTTAAACGAAACAGAATACAACAGTCAGCATTGTGACAATTCTGTCTTTATTACAGCTTGGTTAAATGGCATTGATAGAAACCTTAACTCAGTCATTCTAACAGAGTGCCAAAGGAAAATGGCAAAACAAATAAACAAAATTAGAAACAATACCCACTATACATTTAAATATGTACAACTTTGATAAATAAACCAATACTGTCTAGAATTATGATTGTTTTGCATTTTTGCTTAATCCTCTAGGAGTAGTGCGCTGGGAAGAGCAGAGAGGAGAGAAGGAGACCAGGAAACGGGAGGGGTGGGATTAGGGACAGCAGGCACAGATGAGATGAGAGACAACTGTGGAGCAGTCGAGACAACGGCTTCATGTACAAATCAGACCCTATTTGTTTAACTGTACCTCAAAACTATTTTTTGGTGCATCGCTAATCAGCCATTCTGCCCTCTCTCTCTACATATATATCTATAAATATATATATTTTGGTTCACCACAGTACATTCCTCAGTATTGTTTCACCTCGAACACTGGATCCTGAGACAGGGACTAAGACTGGGATTGGACTGTTTCTATAATACAAGCTTTTATTTCTGCTCCTTTAAAACAATATTCATAAACTACAGTGTCTTAAACATAATGATGAATGAGGTTGTGCTGAAAATGTTTTTATTACAACAGTAAAAGCAAACCTCTAAAAAAGCGTGACAGGTGGGATGAGTTGAACAAAGGAAGAAAAATATATATCTAAATTACTTTTGCTAACCAGCAGCATTTCTCATCACATTTCATCTAGAGCACCAGGCACTGTGCAGCAGTAAAGTAAGTTTTCTGACATTTCAATGACTTTTGCATGATACGGGAATATAATGATTTGGTTTTAGAGTCAAAATGAGACAAAGAGGGGGGAAAAAAATGGGCCGACGTTTTGCTTTTTTCCCCCCAATCCTCAGACCTCAAAAGCCCAAAGCGATAGACAGACCCATAATCCCCGGGATGCATCCCCTCCCAGACAACCAGACGCCCTCTGTGCAGTTTCACATACAAACACAGCTCAGCCCGGGCCTCAGTCGTGCCTTTCGTTCCTTTTTATGTGTCTCTTGTGTTGTTTACATGATCCAAGTCAACCCGGCCTGTAAACAGTCTGAACGTGGTAGAAATCTCCTGAGTGGCAACTTTTTTTTCCTTTTTTTTTTTTTTAAAGTTAGTTTTCTTTTTTCTATTAAAAAAAAAAAAAAAAAAAAAATCACTAACAGTTGGCAAATTATAACCCTCCCTCCCTCTCAGAGCAGCCCCTTTACAGCTCCTATCTCAAGAACATTTTATTCTACAAAAGCAAACAACAAAAGGCTCGAGAGGACTTGACAGTAAAAGCTGTAAAAATAGACACGTATTACCAAAACATATTAAAGCACGTCAGAAAAGATCTTCGCTTTTCTTCCACACAGTGAGGAATATTCTGGTTGGGGTGCCACACTCGGTCAGACCTGCTGAGTTAAAACAATGTGTGCGACGGGGGAGGACTCCATGAAAGTATGCTTGTTGTGATGTTGCGTATGTATGCAGTGTATATGAGAACTGTGTTGTTTTAAAGCGTCTTCAAAAGGGACTCTGAGTTGCACAGTAACACTCCCTTCCGGTCTCATAGACAGAGAGCACATACAAAGCTGAGAGAGAAAGCAACACATTCAGACAGGAGGTTAGAGGAGGCGCTCAGCCCAGACTCTTATCTAAAAACCCAGCATGCTTTCCTGTTTTTTGTTTTCTGGCCTGCAGAGTCCAAAAGTCAGACCTGTTGTGTATCCTAGAGAAAAGCCTTGGGGAGGTCAGAGGCAGACCTCGGTCATGACCTCTGCAATGGACCAGGAAGGGCAAACAGACCCCGCGCCCCTTGTTCTGTCAAATGCAACATCCGGAGAGCCGAGTGCCCCTAGTGCCTCTTCATGGATGACACCTTCTTCTTCCTGGCTGCCAGCATCTCGTAAAAGGGGTCCCTGCTGATGGCAGCTCTGTGGGCGCAGAAGCAGAGAAAAATGTCAGCAAAATTTCGGAAAATGTTCAAACTGATGCACTCATAAAGCACTAATGTTAGACACGGCTCAGCTGTGCAAGAAGGTCTAATTTTTCAATTTTTTGTCTGGAAAAAAAAAACATTCTTAGGATGAGTCTGATTAAAGTAATTCAAAAAGCAAAATTCTTCTGTTTAATTCATTAATTTAGAGGAGCTAGTCAGCATAATCAGACTCAATATACTGTTCTGTACTTTTGGAAGAGCGAGGACAAGAAATCACAATCTGTTGAGAAAAATATGTGCCTCTGAAACAAACGTATTTAGGAGAATTAAAAGAAATGTGACAAAGATTTTACACAAATATGTTCAGATTTAGCGGCTTTAAAAAGCCATTTCATTGCTTTGCATGGCTTTCGCAGATATCAGTAGAAAATAATCCATCAATATAGTGTTTTTGTACATTTCTGTGCACCTTAAAACTGAAAGGTACAAACTGATTTGTTCTGTCACTCTTTAACGCCTCTGAGGGGTAACCCTTATTTCTATTTTCTGAAGAGAGCAGTTTCTGTCATATTTAAGGACTGCAGACTCCAGAACAAATGAGTTTGCATCAGAAGTTAGTGAGGGTGTTTTCTGCTTATACAGCTTACTAGGACTACTCTTGGAAAAACCCTTAACCTTTATTTATAAAAACTGAGGTGTCAAAATGTATCATTAAGGGTACAGGAGATCAAATGCTGACTTTAAGGGGAGAAAGAGTCAAAAACTCCTGTTTTTCATTCATTTCATTTCATTTCTTTATTTATTTCACACATGGTTCAACAGTGTTTCGTTTCCTACATACAGAACCTCCTTCCCATTAATATAACACTGCACCCATGGGTGAAAAGGAGCAGGAAGAAGAATAAATTCTTGTTAGCACCTGCCCCCTATCTGCAATCCAAATATTCTTACAAGACGGCGCCAATAACCCCCAAAAAACCCTCTAACATGTATCTTTATGTAACAATGCAAAACTAAACAACAAATCAATATAATCAGCAATATACAGCATTAAATGGCAATGAAAATTTAGTGTTACTTTTAAGTATGTAACACATTTTAAAAAGGTGCATGTTTGTACAACTCTTGAGATTATCTTCAAGAGAATTCCATATTCTTATACCTTTAACTGTCGGACACATTTGCCTTTGTGTGGTCCTAGCAAACTTATGCTTCAAGTCAAACTTCCTTCTACTGTCCCCACTTCCTGAACACAATACAAACAAACTTTGTAACTTAAGAGGTAATGTATTATTTTTTGCCTTGCACATGAATAATAATGTCTGTAATTTCACTAAGTCTTCAAATTTCAACAATTTCGATTTTATAAACAAATTATTTGTATGTTCTCTATATTTAACATTATGAACCATTCGTACCACTTTCTTCTGTAACAAGTATAGACGATTTATATAAGTCGCATATGTATTCCCCCACACCTCAGCACAATAACTGAGATAGGGGAAAATTAGTGAGAAATATAAAATACGCATTGCCTTATAATCTAGTATATCCCTGACATTACCCAGAATATAAATATTTTTAACCATCTTTTTTCTAACATGTTCAATATGAGATTTCCATTTTAATTTATCATCCAAGAGCCACGGTAACTCTCTCAATCGGAACTCCATCAATGGACAGAATTACTTCATCCTCTTTTACCCGATTTCCAAAAATCATAAATTTCGTTTTTGTCAAGTTCAAAGATAATTTGTTTAGGGTGGTGACATTCACTGATATCACTGAAATTAAGCTACCTCAAAAGAGGTAAAGTAATTAAAAATATATAAATTACTTGATGCTTTTCATCCACTCTTCTTTCTCCTCAGCTGTGGGGGCTGAGATGCGGTAGAAGGTGTGGTTGCCCTCCACGACCCGTCCGTCAGCCTCAGTCTTGCATGCCTTTATCACCTGGTCCTTGCTGTCAGGTATGAAAAGCTCAAAGCAGTTCTACAGAAGTGATGATGATTTAAGTTAGAAATGACAATGCCTCAAAAATAGCTATTTTAAAAATAACTGTTGATCAAAATTGCTATTTTGAGTCTCTAACTGTGGATAATCCACAGATGAACCACTAGAGGGAGCTGTACGTACAGGCTTCTTGTCCTCCACCTCCTTGATACTCAGGTTCTCCAGTGGGATGATTCCTCTTGGCTCTTTGTCCTGCGCAAATATAAAATGAGAGCACTGCGTGAAGGAGCGACAACAGCAAAGGAGGGAACTCTAACAGAGAAACAACTGTACTCACTGTGGTGTACTCGAAGTAGTACAGACAGTTGTCTGTGAGGATGAACCACCTCCTCTTCCAAGTTTTAACTCGTCCCCCTGTGGAGCAAACAGCAAGCATCAGAAAGGCTCAGCAAGAGAAGCGATATGGAAAGAGAAACGAGCACCAAAGCACCGTGTCGAGCAGCAGACAGGCAGACAGATGTATGAGCAGACAGACAGATGACGGCTCCAGAGGACTCCCTTTACCTAAGGAACCCCACTATCCACCCTAACCCATGTCCATGCCATGTGCTCCCCATCACCACACCATTTGTAGCTATAATAACTATTTTATCCTTTCGCTTGTATTTGTTGATTTATGGGCCTGATTGCTATTTTCCAGTCTGATATACTGTTAATATGATAAAGAAACCCCTTATAGGTGATAAATGCATATAAAAACTACCTGGAGTTTACATCTGAGGATTGAGTCGAAAGCTGTTTGCTACTTTTCAATCATGTTTTGACATGACTGAAAAAACTGGCATCTCCTCTCTTGGCTCAACAGCATTTTACTCAAAGGCCTAGAGAGCCAGAATCAATAGAGCATACAGATCTATATGCTCTGCATTCACTAAGCTTGATGAACCACCTATGTTACTGGACAACAGTTAGAAAGCTGCAAAATCCATATATAAGGGCTGAACATAGAAAGTGAGGAGGGACTGTGGATTAAGTTCTCTTCATTTTAAAGTGCAGCAGGGGCTCATTGCTTGACTCTGCTCTTGTTGATCTTTAGCTGAACTCTTACCCCCTTTGTCACCCTGCTTCCTGTGAGGGGAAACATGATCACAGTACCAGATGGCAGCCACACTCTGGGAGGATAGGATGCCAACAAAGAGAGGGGCAGGAAGCTCAGTGCCTGAAGTTATGCTTAGTCTCTCCACAGGCATTGCAATCTTAAATATCCTGTTTGGGCTTAGTTAAGTAATTTTGCATCTATATAGAAATAGTATTTAGTTATTGGGGAGGGGTCCTTCTAACGATGACAGTCATAAGCCTACTAAGCCTAGTCTAGACTAGGTTTTCCCACCACCAATGTTAGTAAAAAGCTGCATTTTGAAACCCATTTACCATAAGCAAGGGTTTGAAGATGTTTCTATAGACAGGTAGAACACACTTGTATTATCATATAGCAGCAGACACGCTGTATATGATATCCCATCATATTACAGACATCATGACAGGCACAACACTTCAGTCTACGTTTAGTAGTTACAGAAACTGTCGACACGCCTGAACTGGCAGACGGAAATGGAGATATAGGGCTCCTCGCCGCACCTTGACTCATCAGCATGTTGCAACAGCAAAAAAAGAAAAAAAGAAAAAAGCAGACCGACAGAGAGCACAGACGCGATGGCAGAATCACACAGCTGACGGCTTAAAAGTTGATTGGGTTGGCTGAAAGTTGCGATTGGTCTGATGGCCGTGTCAGTTCCTGTCACTCTGAGAAAAATAAAGAGTTCACCGCCTCCTGTGCAAGAATGTCTGGGACGAGGCAGGACGTCCCAGCAGATTGTTGCAGAGAGGTGTGTGGACGGTGCTAGGCCCGAGTGGGGCTGAGTGGAGTGAGTCACCCATGCAAGACGGGACTGTGGGAGGCTGGACGAGAGGAGGTTAAGAGGGGATTGTTTATTTGAGGATGATTTTTCTCATTCTGATCAATTAGCAATTGATGCTTAATAACCCCAAGTTGGATTTAGTTACCCCCTTTTTTGTAATTTAAAGAAAACATGCACCACTAACACCAATATATAAATTTATCAATAAAACAATGCCTGGCTCCTTTCAGCACACTCCTCTGTTCATGCCATCTTCCCACAGCTTGGTCCAGTCCGGTCCAGCACCACACCAACCTGAGCCACAATGTTAACCTTCAGATCCACGTGTAGGAATTATACAAGGAGATAAGGAAAGCTGCATTGATGAAAAGGTGCAGTATTCCCTTTCCATTCAATCAGAGAGCAAACAACAGCTTCCAATGTGTACACTGGTGCATGATCAATTTTTCAAAGCTAGGTCCTTTGTTGCGCTCGCTGTATGGAAAAAAGGTATAATGCAGCTTCCAAAAAACGGGAGATCAAAGAGAGTGACCACCACAGTGCAAAGAGGGAAAAAAGGCCAAATTGCTCAGTAGTGTGGTCACAAAGCAGTAGCTCCCCGAGTCGAGTCCACAGGGTGACAAATGCACCCGGCGACTGCCCGACAAAGATAAAAGAGCATGGACAAAACCACCAGCTCCATGAGAGACTGCACAGACAAACAAACATCTGAAGTTCAAATGAGTCAATGGGGAGACAAAAAAAAAAAAAAAAAAAATCTACACACAAAATAACTCTGTATGAATGTAATAAACAAGGAAGAGAACGAAAGCATGGCAGGCCACCGAAAGCACCTGAGAGCTGAGAGATGGACTAGCGTTGGGGAAGAGCAGGTGTACATACCTCCTGAGGAAAGACAACAGCCAAAATCATGGGAACAAACAAACAAACGAAGAGGAAAAGAAAACAAAAATAATCAAATTAAATGATAAAGAAATATAGCACCACAGTCCTTTTAATCTGGTCGCAGTGAGGCTTCAATGCATTGCTTCACAGCTTTCATCATCAGCAAACTTTCCCATCTGCTGATATCAAGTCAATCCACAAGAGGGCGATCTAGTCTATGTGGACTTAGGAAAGCTACTGTGAAGCACTACATGAAATATATCCCCTCACTGTGTTCTCACCTTATTATATCAGGTAATTTTGACCTTCCACCCTGATTATTTTACTCAAATCTGCCATTTAGGAGTAATTGGAAAGAAATGATTTCTGACTCCCTTAGTACAGTCTGTTGTAAAGATTCACAGGTCTTCACTCTATACATTCATGCATTCTTTTGTGAATTTATACAACAGAGAGAGACATGTCAGAGGAAACAGAAGTTGAAGAATTGGCATCCAGGAGTGATTTGAATATCACACTGAAAGTTTCGTTACCATCCTGTAAACATTTCTAATGATACAGGTTATGCCTTTGCTTATGTCAAACTATACAGTTGATTTACACATGAACAAAGGCTCGGGACAAAGAGGCCATAGAAATGTCACTAACATTTTAAACAATGGGACAATCTATACATCTCAAATATAAAATTCAGTTATAAAATGCACAGAAAATGAGAACAGCTTCCTGAAAATGTCTGAACTTCAGAGTGTTGCTCATGTTTGTGTGTTGACTTGATTTACAAGTTTTGAAACGCAGTATTTATGTGCGTGTCAGTGTGTGAATATGCATCATCGTAAATAATTCAAAGGTCTCCACATGTGGTGGTCTGATCTCAAGACCACATTTATAATACATTAAAGCGGGGAGACGTGTCTCTAGCCATTCACGTGTGCTCACAGTAACCTTTAACACACACCCACACGCACGCACACTCAGAGGCTATTGACCTCAGGGGAGACACTGGTTATCGGGTTATGCAAAAATATGTGCAGCTTTAATGACACAACAAAGTCATCTATGGGAGCAGTCATGAGGGTGAAAATAGCCTCTCTATGTTCTCGTGGAGCTGTGTACACACTCACCCAGTTTTAGCAGCCAGCCCTCTCTGTCCGGGTTGAAGAAAGTGTGTGTGAGGTCATTGCCGTCATCTTCTGGTATTTTGAAAGGCTCGTTCTTGATGCTCTCATACAAATTCTAAAACAGAGAGTAAAGAATGTGTGAGATTAAGGAAAGAAGGGCGATTTCAGGAAACAAAGTTTGGGAAGGGCTACCCACCCTGAGCAGATCTTCAGGCAAGTCACCTCCATCATTTATGCCTCTGTTCATGGAGATAAACCGTTCCACGGTCGGCTTGTCCTTTACATTTGGATTGTGGAGGCTGGTGTTTAGCATGATGATGGCGAATGACAGAATGTAACATGTGTCTGTAAGAAAAAAACAAAACAAAACAAAAGTGGAATCGCACTATGAGAGGGGGTGAGGTTTGAAAGGCAGTGAAAGGTTGCCGTTTACCATAAAAATGGTGTGGGTGTTTAATGTTGTGTTTAAATATGAATGTAAATTAGTCGAGCTGAAAGGACTGCACTTAGGAGACTGCAGTCAAACTGGGAGGAAAAAGGCAGATGCAGCTTCGTTAGGGTGCAGAGTGGGCAGGGGAGGAAGACTGCATGTAGGCAGCCAAGTATGTTTCTGCATGTGCTGTCTAATGTATGAGTGTGTATACATGCATAAGCTAAAAGACATTGAGGCGAAGCACATGGCTGAAACAGCACTTTATAAAAGCCTGTTAAGGCAGTCCCGTGCATTATTTACATCCACCACCAGCATCCATAGTGGATGGAGTCGTCCGTCTGCTAGTGTCATTATTTCCCAAAAGCCAGACACTTCCTGACACAGTTCACCACAACAGACTTTGTGTCTGCTAAATGATCCAGCTTTTACATGATTTCCATTGACCTGTCACTGGATTGCAGTGCAACATGAAAAGGTATGAGTTTAAAGAGATACTACTGATTAATTGGGATGGCTGTGGCTCAGGAGTAGTGCAAATCATCTACTAATTGAAAGATGGGTGGTTCGATCCCTGGCTGCTCTAGTCCACATGTCAAAGTATCCTTGGTCAAGATACTGAACCTCGAATTGCTCCTGTTTATCATAGTGTGAATGTTAAATAGAAAGCCCTTATATGCAGAAATAAGTGAAAGTATGAACGAATGAAACAAGTTGCATAAAGTGCTTTGAGAGTAGAAAGGCACTACATAAGAGCCAGTCTGTTTACTCAGGGTAACACAGAAGACATTTGGGGAAATTTACATTCACCAACTCTGTTGGCAGATAATGATCTATTCAACAGGCCAAGTTTAACATCTAAATCTGTATTAGATATTTTATTAGGAGAAAATATGAAGTGAAGTCATTTTGTTCTGTTTCACTGCTCTAACATTTATGGTTATTTCTGTTTTTATGACAGCACTAAAAGTTGGGCTGGAAGACACGACGGCTATACCTGTAGACTGGAAAACACCAGGGTTGCAATGGCAGTAGCGCTGAGCAAAGGTTTCCATCATGCGGTCGATCTTCTGGGCTTCTCCTGGCAGCCGAAAGCTCCATAGGAACTGTCTGTCAAGGGACACAACTCTGCAGTGAGCATCAGACTTCCTTCAAGTGTCAAAGAATTTATTTATTTATTTCCTTTTCTTTTCCTCCTCGAGACTGAAACTGGCAGCTGCATCCTTACAAACTGCAAATGAGGCTGTTCATGAAAACTGATGTTAGTGCAGGTGATTTACATAAACCTGCAAGGAAGCTATAGTATGAGGAGTTAGCCGTGTGTGTAACAGATGTTAGGAGGATATCTTACCTTAATGCCTGAACCAGGTTGAGGTCTGTGAACTCATGAAGCTCCACAAAAGCTTGGAGGACTTTGATATTGAAATCATCTCTAAGGTAGATAAAAATGGTAAATGATCCTGTCAGTGAATATGTCCATATTATATTCTGTTAATATGTATTAAAATAATAAAATCATAGTATGTGTTTGATAAAATTTAGCATTAGTGTGGGTGGGGGATTGTTAATCTTATAAGCTAGGGGTTGTGACGATACAATGGATACTCCCAGCAAACCCCACATAACGGACCACACACACTTCCCAGCCCTCTTCACTTATCTAAACTAGAGCATGACATCATCCCCGACCTTTATGCCCTTCACAGAAAACAATCTGCCCTCTGGGATCGCAGCAAGGCTTTAAGGAGCTCAGAGTCATATCCACTCAACACCATCTCAAGTGGACAAATGACCAATCGTGTCTTAAGACTAGCATGCTGCCACAGCCCCTCCTTACAGATCCAGATAGCTTGATAACAACCAAAAAGCATACGTCAACAGCATGCACTCCAGTCCCCGCTATGGCCTTACAGACCACACCCTGCCTGTAACACTGCCATCCCCGAGCAGTGCATACAGCCCATCAATATTTCCTGTATTATGTGTTCACTCTAACACGGATAATCTCTTCACTCGAGTGAAATCTGTAATTGCTTTCAAACACGTACATTCCAAAATTGTGAATCTATTGACCAAGTTACTTATGAGTAAGATAATCAAGCACAGATGTTGGCTTTAGAGTAACGATCATTGTCTTGAGAGGAAGGTCTAAATGTGGAACCAATAACCTGTGTTTGGGAAAGGATGGGCGTGAGCTTGACCAAGAGGAAACAGCAATAAGGAAACTATGTGTTCTCTATTTGATACTTTTATCAACCACGTGTATGGTTGCTGACTAATGGGCCAGCATGAGTGGAAGACAGTTAGAGAGAGAGTGGATAAAATCTTCATTCTGACCTCTCTCCGAGATAATCTCCGATGGCTGTTTTGTTCAGGCCCTCTCCTTTGTAGAGGAATTGAGCAATGTCGTCGCTGGTATTCTTCAGTAAGTCATTCTCAATCAGGAACTGGATCCCCTGAGAAAGAGAGTGAACCCCAAAGTTATATCCTCATTACGAGACCAAGACGAACAAATCATATTTCTAATTGAGCCACGGTATTTTTTTACCTACCTTTTTGGGGTCCATGTTAAACTTCTTACGGCCCATGGCCACCTGTTTATTCCTCTGCATATTTTTCCTTTAAAAGAGGGAGTTTATGTTGTTATTAATACTAACATGAACATGATGCAGACTAATTATAGTACAATAATGTGGGGACACAATGACAATGATGGACATAAATAGGTATTACTTCATTATCAGTTATTAGTTAATCATTTCTTGATCAATCAGCTGCCTATCAGAAGCCGGTAACTATTTTTAGCCATTTGGTGATATATTGGTATCAGCATTTATAATGGCTCATATAAGAAAATATCAACCAGTACAGAAGCAAGAGAGTAAAACACCCTTCAGCTATCTGAGTGCTGATGTTGCATAGCTTGGCCACTAGAGGGCACTCCGCAACATCCCTGCTGGGAACCTGCAAAAACTGATTTGAGGAGAATCAGGTAGCGCTTAAACGAGTAACTCAAGACGACAAAACAAATTCGGTAAGGACTCACAGCTGCACATATCAAATCTTAGGGAAATCTCTACGTTTTGTATTTCCGAAAGAATAAAAAAAACAATATAAATCGGCCAATATATCGAATTTTTACATCAATTAATATCGGTATCTGTCTTACAAATCCTGTATCTATTAGGCTCTATCACCTATATTAAAAAATGGTGAAAAATGCTGGATGAATAAATAATAATCAACTAAAGCAGTATTTTGCAGATGTAGTATATATGAAGAATTTGAAGCTCAGAGTTTTAGATAAACTGAAACACACTTAATTTACTGCTCAATTCACCTATCTCAGTGTCTGTCTCTTTTTAAAAAGGTCTGTCAGGAGCTTTCCCGTACTCCGTCTCAACTGTGATGACAAGGTGTTGGTCAGACACAGTTGTTAAAGGTTAGCATGGATATGGGAATGTGTGGTTTCTCAGACTTTGAGTAATTTCGGGGTCAAAGTGCAATCCTAGAGTCCGCACTCACCATGGTTACATTTCCATCTCCACCTCTCCCCTCTGATTCACTCACACTAGCATTCCTTTGGCTTTTGTCAGCCAAAGTCCAGCACTCATGTGAAGAGCAATAACACACGCTAACTACTATGTACCATCTCCAATCAATGGATCACAGAAATATCTGATCATAAGCTCCCCTAATGGGGTTTTAGGTACCACTGAAAGAGCGTTTCAGAAATTTTCAGCAGCTGATGGAATCCCTATCCACTAGAGTAGACCAAACCCAAGCACTCCCTCCCCTGAGACCACCTATTGTCTGCTTCTGCCTGTACACCCACTGCATTATTCAATGAGGCCTCCCATCATGAGGGTGTGCCTGATGAAACATTTAAACTGCTTTAAAAGCATAGCCAATTTGGTGAGATGGGAGGCCCAACTTAGCCATCAAACATGAATAATTGACAGCTTCATTTGATAAGTTAATAGAAAGCAAGCAACTTAGACACAACAGAGAAGGAAAAGTGTTTGCAGGGGAGGAAAGTCAGTCCAGTTCTCTTACCTCTCCTCAGTGGAACCCAGGTTCTCAATTTCACTAGTAACTTCTGCTATCTCATTCTTCAGCCGCTGCAAAAGAAAAAAAAAAAAAAAATATTAGCCTTGTTGGGAGTCGGGAACAAGTTAAACATATGTCCATCAATTTCCCTCGAAGAGGCGTGGAAAGGGATAACCAACGCAAACAACATGCAAAGCATTTGTATTTACAAAAAAAAGAAAAAAAATCAAATGCGCTGCATTAAACAGAGAGAGGCTGAATCATTGTTTGTCTGTAAGTCAGGTGGCCTTTTGTTGCATAAATACTCACATCAGAGCAAACAGTTTAACAAAGAGAGAAAAGTCACTCTTCAGCCTCTTCAGATAATGGTGCACATGCAACACTGTATGCTCCTTAAACTATAAAGTGATAGCAGCTCCTATTTCACAGAAAGTCTGGTAGGATGTGTGTGAGCCAAACAATCCTCTCAATCTGAATTTCACTGGGTGGAGAACATTAGGGGATAACCTCAATACAAATGGAGTAAGCAAGCATGGAAAAGGATTATATTTTGTGTGGTATTTTACCGATTAATGGCCTCAGAGGCAGATTTAGTTGCCAGACCTGCTGGTGCCAGACTGACACAGTAAAGGCAGAGGATGAGATCAGCTTGATCAAAGCATGGAGAACAGACAGTAGCATAAGTGAAGTCAAATATAAATCAAGTTTGCCTACTAACGGTAATCAAGCCTCTTCTTTTGCCATGCGTGACAATGCAATATTTCTTATACACATTGCCAACTTTCCCACTGTGAAACCACAAAGACAACATCTGTGCATTCAAGGCATGCGCAATCACAACACATTCCTCAGATGCTTGTCTGCACAAACAAAGGCTGTGCTCATACAGAAAGTAGAGTGGGTGTGGTGGCGAGGCCTTGACATGCAGGGCCAGCAGAGGAGAGTGTGGGAGCCAGTGAGGAGGAGAGGGGTCAGTGTGCAGAGCACCGAGAAGGAGACGAGGACAGGACAGGGGCAGCGGTGGTGGCCATAGAGGGGGAAGGGCAGTGATGGTGGCCTAAGCTCATAAAGGACAGGGTGACAGATCACGCTTCAAATGGCCGTTGGGGCCAGCAGAAGCCGATTCGCTCACTGGGAATTCAGGAAACCATCATAATTCATACCAGGGCATGACAGTCTCTCACCTTTGTTGCAAGCTATTTGCTTATTATCGCTGCTTACTGAGTGGCAGGACTGACCTACAGATAGAGCTAGATTCATGAGCTATGCTCTGGTCTTAAGTTAGAAGCCAACAAACATCATCGTGGGCCATGGACAGGAATCAAATAAACCACTTTATGGAAATTCAGCAGAGCTGCTTTGAATCCTGGCTCTGCTTGTAAATCAGGAGGGATATGCTACTAGCTTCCTGCAAACGTGCAGTCGTAAGAACATAATCACCTTTTATCTGTGTGTGGAGTCGTTTTTGTCAGATTGAGATTAAGATAACTTTATTTATCCCAAGAAGGGAAATTCATTTGCGGTTTACCCACACAACATACAGTCTTTAAGCTGTGGTCACAAACACTGTTGCATGGCAAGGCACAGATCAACAAACAATGAGAACAAAAATAAGTAAATACAAAAAAATAAAAAGGACACAAGTCTAAAAACGAACAACACCAAAAAAATAATGAAACTAAAATGAACCCTGTTCAAGTTTGATGATCTAATAACTGAGGAAATGAAGGATTTGTTCTAGTATCTATTTTTTCTACACTCGGGGTATAAGGTAGTGACGACCAGAAAGCAACTTCCTGAACTCAGATGACAGCACATGGTCAGGATGGTTGATGTTTTTTGCCTTCTTTGTCACCTGATTTCCCCAGAGTGAACGCAAATCTCTCTCTGTTTGACTACCAAGGTTTTTGAGCATGAGTTAAGAATGCTGCTGAAGGAGTTTCTATCCTTGAAAGATAAAACACTAAACCAGCAGATAAAAGAAAATGTTAAAATGTTAACACTTTCAATAAATGAACAATAAAAACGACCTTACTAACATTAAAAGAGTCTCTGTTGACCCTGCCTACATATCCTCCTCTAGGATTACCTGAATGTCCTCCAGCAGTTCTTGCTTGCGCCGGCGGATATTCTCCAGCTCCTGCTGCTCCTCTGGAGTGAGGTCGTCCGGCACTAGAGACACGTGACAAAGAAGATGAAGGGTTAGAATAACCAGTGAAATACTGTCCCAGTGTATGAGGGCCGGTAATGGTCCACTAGGGTTAAAGTAACAGAAAAGTCATGATCCAAGGGTGTGCATAAGGCTCTGCGCAGACAGAGGCATACCATGCAGACGTGTCTGCACAGACACAATACAAGTGCCCTGAATGTGCATCAGTCCTCAACAAGGAAAAGAAACAATACAATAATGGCAAGTTGTCAGCATGCATAGATCACCATGTGCAAGTCCACTATGTAGCACAATCCCCGCCATTTTCTATAAATAAATGTCCCTGAAGCATTTCTTCAACATTCCTTGCAATCAAAAAGTGATTACACACATAGCAAGGAATGTGGAAGATGGTATGAGGAACAATGAAAACAGTACCGTAAGTCGTAAGACAATACAGTAAAAGTCCTTCTTTGTTAAAGTGTTAGTGATGGCTCAAACAAGCCTTTGCATTACAAACACTAAAGAGTTCAAAACACCTACACCAACAGAGTGACCTAAGTCAGCAGCGGTCACTTGCAGATCAAACAGGAAATCAGCTATTGTGAAACTACAATTAAAAAAAATGTCAGGTCAGCCAATCAGCACTGAGCATCAGTGCATAAGAAGCACAAATGTGAGAGGTATCAAAGTGCTGACAGTCCTCCTGTCACTCGCACCTTAGTTATTATTAGCTTGTTTGATGGACAACGTGCCTGCGTGTCCACGTGAGCGAAAACTTGATGCGCTGAAAGACCAAACGTGGACACTGAGCACTGTAAGCACAGCAGCATTCCAAACAGTGTGTTTCATTTGCTTTACATTTGAACTAGAAAGTTTACATCTTCTCTTTAAAAAACAGTGACAGTTCATTAATAAAGCAATCAGGTTATTCTGTTAGCAGCCCTTTTAAGACCAAGCATAACCTTAAATATATGCTAATAATGACTTAGCTGTATCTTGTGTGTTTGTGTAATTTATATATTTAACATAGTCAATTTCTGAAAACAAGTATTGACTAACTTGTTCACTTGGTGATCGAAATGTATGCTATACCATGTAAAATAATGAAAACTAATGGTATGGAGTAAGTGAAGTAGTCCCAAAATGTAGTAATAGTAGTAGTAAACTAAGAAACGTCATTAATCTGCATTGTTCGTAAGGTGGATTCCCAGTGGGAAACAACACATAATGACATTTCAATATAAAACAAATAAGACATTGATGTTGACGTTGCTATTCAAATTGTTTCAATGGCTTCTCTCATAATTAAAATTTTTCCAAGGAAAAGGTGTGTGCCCGAAACTCCGTCTGTTCTGCTGTAAAGTGTTGCTTGACAATCAGCTGCCTTTAAATACTTGCATAAAAAAAACAGAAGATACAATGTTTAGCATGCGAGGCCCTTTCTCCAGTTCCCCCAGTGGCTCAGCACAAGATCTGTTCTGTAACCTCCTCGTTTCATTTCCTCAGAAGAGTTTAAAGGTTAAAAGGGGTCAAAGGTTGGATGACTCTATGGATCTCAGTCAGTCTTCAGCAGTTAACAAAGTAATAGATATAAAGAGACGAAAGCTGAGGACAGAGGACTCAACATAACTGTAGAGGTAAAATTCTTGATTCAATGAGACTGGGTAACACACAGTGTACCAGTTGTAAAGGTGTTAGTGGAACGATGATGGTTAAAAAAAGAGAAGCAAGCAATCGAAGGACACAGCTGACATCCAGAAATTATCCTAAGCACGTCACTCATAAATGACGAGACACAAACATACACATGTACAAATAGCAAAAAAATAAAACCCAACTTTAAATATATAACCAGCAGAAAGAAATCTGTATAACTGAGGATCCTTATTTTAATAAGAGAAGCAAGTAAACCTAAAGACATTGAGGTAAATAACTATAGCATTCCCCAGAATTTCTGATAATATTTAACACAGGGATAATAGACAATGGAAGTTAAAAAACAGGGACTGCCTTAGAGCAGACTGAAGGAGCACCAAAACAATGCCATGCTGTCTTCCTGTTTTGCTTTCAGACAGCTGGGGGAAAATGGGAGTCCACATGAGGCTGACCTTTCACACATCAAACCTCGACACCTGAAGTAACTCTGGCATACCGGCCATATACATACCGAGCGTTCTGATGTATAAAGTCACAGTGAGGTCTGAATAAATTTTGTTTATAAGCGGAAGACACAAACCAAAATATATATGTGCATTTTTTTAAAATCTGGTCACAACTCCTCCTCGCAGATGCACAAGAAGGCACCACCTAATACACAAAGTGGTGATAGGTCTGAGAATATATGGCCCTCCTTGCATTTAATGACCTTATCTCCTGATCGCCTGGATGAGTTACTGTCACATTGATGAAATCCAGAGCAGGGCCTTGTGTTCAATAGCCTAAAAAATAACAACAGGGAGGATGATCTCAAAGAAGAAAACTCAATTGTCTTTCTAGAAACACGATGTCAGGTAGGGGGCCTGGCAGACCCTAAAAAAATGAACAGGACACAGCACAGGAGAGCAGGTCCCAATATGAAACAGCCACATTGCTCCAGGCTTAGAGGAGGACTCCCAACTGAAGGACTGACATTAGAGAAGAGCTGCATACAGGACTATAATTTCACTCCAAGGAGAAAACTGAAAAAATTAGCAAACTAATAATTTTAAGGAAGGAAACTGTTTATACACTTCCCTCTTTTGAGAGCACATAAAAATAGTTTGCGCAAAATCCATATGAAAGATGCACGATTGCACCCAGATCCTGCAATCAAAACGTACACTGCATCCCGACATGTCATCTGAATCCGCATGATCACGGAGCAACGTGGTTGAAACCATCAATGCCTTCCTTGCTCCACCCAAAATAATCATAACCACAGCAGAGCAGGGAAAGGCCCTACACATGCTTGCTTCAGAGGTGGGCACCAAGTGGGTGTAATTTCCCAGAAACCAGCAGATGAAGAGGGAGTTCATCAACTTAAGAAAATGCTTGGAGCACTGCTTGGCTCACATTCAGCAAACCTCTGCACTGACACAGCCGATGAAATGTGGCTGTCATCAGAAATAGGCAGGATGTTAAAAAGAGACAGAGAGGGCAACTGAGGTAGAGGAAGAATGAAGGGACTATTTGTTTTTGTAACAATGAAAATAAATGGTCTTATTAAAAGATACTTTGTGATAACCACCTACTATCCATATTTTATTGTTGGCATTACAAAATTATAGAAAAGGGATAAATTAGGCATTTCCTTCCACGCACACCACGCCTCCTCATCTATCTTAATTCTTACTCTCTCACATGAAAAGGGCAGGGTCGAACCTGTGATGACCACAGACTCCACAGGCTGTTTCACAAGTAAAACACATGACGCCCACATCTCACTGCTTTCGGAATTGCACTGTGTGAAAAATAAGTCATCTAGGGGAATTACATACAAACACACATGGGGGCGTGTTTGCACATAGTGCCGTCATGCAGAAAGACCAGGGAAAAGTAACATGGAATTGTACACCCACACAATAACTAATGATCAGCGCTCTTGCAACTTGCTTTTTGTTTCATTTTACAGCACTAACACCATCTGACTGTCATTTCAAGTACATCATTACGAAACTGTCACTTCTAAAGTGTGTTCACCTCTATTCAGAGGTCATTTAACCAAGTCAGTATTACAAAGTACTAAATTTAATTCAGTGAAAACAGTCATTATTTTAAACCAAAGATTATGCTTTCCATTTATATACCTTGCTGAAAAGGATGACAGTGTGAAGCAATTGGTTAATGGTACTGACATAAGTGCTCTTTTGCTAAATCTGGCATATTACAATCAGAGCTCTGTCCTGCAGTGGCCTGGCCCTCATTACTCCTGGGTGCAGTTCAACCCAAATGTATGACTTGAAACACTCAATGCACTCTGCAAGAATAATCATGGCGCTTACTCCTGAACTGGTACATCCCACTTCTTGTCAAATACATTCTGTACTTTATGTAAAGTGCTTAGGAAGTTTTTAAGTTTCCCCAAAGCTTCATTTGAGCCCTAAATCAGGTATAAGATTAATACCTTGTCTCGGTGTGCCCTTACTTTTTTAATCTAAGAGTGCAGACTTCCTAGATGGGTGAAGCATTTTTTTTTAGTGAAGGCTGGGTCAGCAGAGCGCACCAGGGAGGTGGCATCAAGAGAGATACCAATTATAGATCGCTCTCCCAGAGCAGCAGAAGCCACTAATACTCATCCTGATTGCCATCCTGGCAAAAGAAGCAGACGTCTCATTTCCACCCAGATCACTGAAGAACTCTCCTTGGAAAATACGGAAATTAGAATTCCGAGTGCTCGTAGGATCTTTCAGCTCCCCCTCCCTGCTGATGTGACCCAATTTAGGGAGCTCCTCCAAGCACACAAGGACCAAGAGAAAAAATTATTAACTAGGTAATTTCCTTACTCAGGCTGCTCCAGCAACACAGATACTAGACATACGTACGTAGGTAGAAGAAACTAATGCTGAGTGATCTTTATAGTAAAATGACAGTTTAGTAGACAGATGTGTAAATGGTCTTGGTGTTTTGCAGCAGCAGATGAAGACATCGGGAATATATTTACACCTACAATTTGCTGAGTGAGGGAATATGCGAAGACACACACTGATCACTGTTTTTATTTTGATGAAGTGCACACAGTGATGGAGGTAAACAAACGACACTGTTAGCAGCAATCGCTCTTTGCACGAGGTTTTTTTGTCGTTTGTGTTTCGTGTCTGCAGGTTTTCTCCTTCATGCACCATCCTTCTGGCCTGACCAACTCCTATCTAGGCTTTGCACTCCCTTCTTATTCCAGCCGATCTCATTTGAACTGAAAACGTCAGTTTTCTCGAGTCCACATCTACCTGCTCCTCTCCCCCATTCCATCAGGTTTCTGTTGCTGCTGTTCAACTTTTGACCTTATATTTACATTGACAATCCTCCCTTTAAAATCTGTCCGCTGGCCTCAAGAGCCACGTAGGCTCCAACCAATCGACCCCTAGCCAATACCAATAAGAGCACAAATGGTCAAAAGAAGCAGTCCACTTCATGATAAGGTTTAATTAATTCAGCACAGGACACACAATCGATTATGGTGCTGGTTTTCAGTCTAATAAATAACTAAGCTTTCTGATTCTTGCTGTTGTCTGCTTAAACAGAAAGTGATTTAAAATGTGACTATCTCATCCACATATCTCAGACTGAATCTCATTACTTTAGCAAATCCCACGGGTACCCTCTCTCATATATATCTGAAAGCAAACACACACACACACACAGACAGGAATAGACAGTCTGTAACAAAGCAGAGCAAAGGCAACAAAGCTAAGCCTGTTTTTAATGTGGTCACCAAAAGGGAAAAAAAAAAAATCATTCATCTCTGACCTCCTCCTCTATAGCACACAAAGAAACAGAATCCACACACTAGACTAAAAAGGACCACCAGTTATGGATTAATAAGAGAAAAAAGGTCCCAAATCCATTCATTCTGACCTGTTGGTATGAAATGTGAAGGGGGACTGGCAGAGGAGAGACAACAGGAGAAGAAGCCCTGTGTTTAGCCAGGGAAGCGTGGGACAGCAAATGGCAGAAGAACACATAAAATGTGGGAAGAGAGGTGGGATGATCACAGCTCTCTCTTTGTGTCGACAAGTGGCTTCATTCCTTAACAAGGCCCAAACACATGGGCTGATGATAAGGAATTGCCTTTACTTTTACCAGCTTGATCCTTGTTAATTTTCTTGAATGGACATATCCCATGTGCTCCATACAGACCCCTGATGATGTGGTGTTTAAGTCCAACTTCTACATACATCCATCATCAAAAGGGCTTCATTCATACCAACAAACTCACCACTGCTGACATCACTCTGTTACCCAGTTTTGGGGCTCCAGCTCTGGTATACAGTCAACACAACAGGCCAGCCAGGAGATTTAAAACACATAAATATTCATATATATGAATCATCTCCCAGCACTTTATTTATAAAGCATGCATTTTTTCCAGCTTCATTGATTTTACCCTCAAAACTATCAAAGTGCAACTGCAGGCACAGACTCAATGAAACCTGACCAAAGTCCCACATGACAGCAAGTTCCAAACACTATGCACAGAAAACAGCCTTGCAATTAATTAATCAGCTAAACACAGAAGCATCATCAAGATTTGGTGCTAACCTGAACAAGAAAATCTCCAAAGCGTTACTTTTCTGGGTTTCTGAAGAACTCCACTTCTTCACTCCACCTTGTTGTACACAAACAGGCTCAGCTGTCCTGGCTCCTGTCAGATTCTACCGCTTAATTCTGGCGATTCAAAACATCCACACGTCAAGTGACAGAAGGAAGAGTCCTGCTCCTCCGGACAGGGAGAGAGACACTGCCTGATTTCCTCAGCACAACTATCAGCTGCCAGCCGGCTCAAGGCACACAGCCACTGATACAGTCCATTTGGGAAGGAGCCTTACTCACTTGCTCACCACCACCTCCTCTCCCTCCCTCTTTCTCTCTCTCCACATGCTTTCCTGTCTCCACGACGAACATGGTGGCTCCACCCGGTGGTCATTCCTTTAGCTGCTGCCCCTTCTCCCAAAAATATGTTGCATACACACCTGTAGGCATACGTTCAACCCATGCTTATAATTCAACATGCTGAGTTCTAGTTAGAGGATAAAATACTTTTCAGGTAGTAATCCGATTACTCTCTCGGACATATCCATATAGACATATAGTAATCCGATTACTCCCCCCCCCATTTCAGATTTTTTAAGTGTGGAAATCTGCCCTATTTGTATCATGAATGATGAAATTAAAAAGCCCAGAACCATAAGACTGAAAAAGAAAAAAAAAACCCAGCCTGTCTTATGCTCGTAATGATGATTAATAGTTAAATTAGCAAATAACTACATGATGATTGATTCCTCCTGTTCAGTCATCTCCCACAGAGACAGTGAGGATATATTCTACTATGAGCTGGTGTTGTGAGTAAGCAATTCAAGCCAGTTCTTCATTCTCCTGACCAGTCATGCATCCAAAATTACCACCTCCAAACTCCACTTTAACAACGGACTCTGTGGTGGAGGCGACTATGTGTTTATTGTTAAGTCTAGGCCATGAGTATTATCCTGCTTCTAATGATCTTTTAAGAGAATGGTTCTCAGCACTGCTCCTCACTGTGTGTGTTTTTACAGTATGAGTGTACACTTGCCCCGGGTACGTCTGCAGCACAGAGCAGACATGAGCGCTTGTCTGATGTCTGTATAAAGATGAATGAGTCATCCTGGAGCCCTCTGCCGTGCTGAGTGCACTCTGCAGCCTCGTAGTGACAGAGCTTCTTCCGATAGTTGTCAGGATGGGATCCATGTGCTGGTGAAGTTATACCCATTTTTCACATAATCCCATCTTAGACAAGAATGGAATAGCAACAATAAATTCACTTGTAGCATGCCTCGGGATTACAATGATCTATATTGGAGAGTCAAAGGTGTTATTCTCCTAATGAATGTTCCAATAAATCATAATGCAATACAAATGTCAAGTGATTTGAGAAAGCAATAAGACTGACAGATCCCTTTCTTCTGCTTGTGCCATCAGTACCAATCTCATTATTATTATTCTTTTTAAATTCCTAAAAACATCAGTATTGGTTTAAAATAAAATTCTAAATTTGAGGGGCTTCAGATGTCACCTATTGGTCGCTGAAGTCCTGTGGTGAAGCCAATGGAAACTTGACAAAAGTCTGCCCTGAAGCATATGCTGCTTTATCAACATTCTTGACAATAATGGGGAAATAATTTAGTACATCCAGACCATATTGTACTAACATACTTGAAAATAGTGACTGTGCCCATAAATACACGAGGAAAGGGTTTAATGAGGTCACAGACAAGTGATCTGAGGAAACATCGTCTCATTGACTTCTCTGCATCTGGGCTTTGTTTTGCAATCAGTGGAGTTGCTCCCTGGCAATCATTAGAAGGAATGCCACTTTAAGGAGCAGCACTGGTTTCACTTTTCAGTGGATTTTTCTCTCTCATGTTGTCTAACTTGGTTGTCTTCCAGAGCTCTCAACAGGTGAACGTGCACAGCATTTTGTGTTTGTGTGAGTTTTTGTGTTAAGAGAAGATGTTTTACCCCCTTTAAAAAGGCACATTAAAAAGTCGATGCCATCACAAAAGAAGGCTGGTCAAACAGAAATGACCCCGTCACTCCCCTGACAGCCCAGACATAGTTCACAGCGGGTTGGCTAGCTTTGTTGACGCTGCTGTGCAGGAATGTAGAGACCCGAGGATGTGAGTGGGTGGGAACTGAGCCTAAAGAATGTATAGCAAGGCCCGCCACCCTACACACTGTGTCAGCGTCAGATTCAGTGTAAAGCAAACATGCAGAGTGCCCAACAGCAGCATAGCAGCTGCATGCACATACATAGACATAATCCACGGTAGCAAACACAAAAGATGAGCTTTTTTTACATAATCCCGGCTCTGTTTTATTGACATTAACTTGTTTTTAGAAGCCACCGAGAAGGCAACTCTGTGTTTTCCCTCAAATGCGGAAGTGCTATTTCTTCCCACAATACATGCCTTTGTCCTCTGATGCCGTTAGCCTTGATTCTTATCAGGGCTTTCCCACTATCAACATCCTGCCTTCCCAGTATAACACGCACGTTCGGAAAAACATGTGGTGGAAAAGCTGGAAGAGCCAAAAATCTTCATCTTTTTACACCTTTATTTTTGCCTCAGTGTTGCTTTTTCTGCTGTAGAAGAGTGAAAAAATGTACCCATCACACAAATTGCGGGATGCCTCTTCCTGTCAAACATATCATCAAACCCTCAGTTTCCTGTTTGTGAGCTGCTCTAACAGATCGGCGGAGGAGTGAAAACTGCAGTGAAACCCTCCCATCCTGTTGGGAAGGGAATAAAATAGGCATTCTTTCTCCTTCCTAACTTTCAGCTCACCATGATGGTTCACTGTGCTCTGAACAGTGGAGAAACACCAGGAGTAGACCAAGTAAGCACAGCTCAGTCACAGCTCAAACCCTGAGCTGCTGCACAGCTGCTTAATTGGCAAATCAGCATACTCCTTTAAAAAGGCATCTATCAAAAAGTTCCTCCCAGCCGCCATTTTGGATTCTTTCACATTACCAGCAGGAGTCAGACTTTTTTTTTCCCCTTCCCGTAATAAGACAGAAACTCCAGACATGTCTCTACCTGTTGCAGACGAAGCTGAGTGTCAGTAACTTTGAGAGAGGCGAGGAATAACAAACTGCTAAGCTTTGAGATTGCAGTGTGATTTCCACTCCTAGAGAAAGAATAAAGAAAAAAAAAAAAAGAACTTCACACGTTTCTTTCTGAGAAACTGAGAAGGAAGTGAAAACAGCAGCTAAAGTCTTGCTACACCCTTATCTGCACTCTGTCCTCACAACCTCCTGTTATTCTGACAGGCAGCATCATGACAAGACGTCACGAAATGTGGACTAGAACCACAATACTTTTCTTGATTAATCTGCGAATTTTTTAAAAGGAGCTGAATTTATGATCAATAAATGTAAACTATGATAGCTGAAATGCTTGGCCAGAAAGACTTGGACTTCTTTTATCTGGGATTGAGACCAAATAATGACCTGGCCGCAAGACATGACACACTTCCCCAACTAATCATAACTAGCCATCATGACGTTACGAAATCATGATGTGCGTCACATGATGTCACATGAAGACCAAGCCCAGGTCCAACTAGAGAGTCAGTTGTAGTTGGCCATAATAACAATGCAGGTAAATGACAATCAACAGTTGGCTCCAACCTCTCCACATTTTTCCCATTCCGCCTATTTAATTAGGCTCCTCCAAAACAAATATTTTTTTTCCTTTGCCTTGACTAATTAGAAAGAAAAAAAAAATGTTTGTTCAGCACAGTCTCTCATGAAACCATTCCAATATTCATGTGACAGGTCATAGTTTAAAATCTGCACACCCTTCATTTTCTCTCCTCTTTCGGTTGCGAGATCACTAACAACATCAGCAAAAACAGCCAACCAAGTGCTGCTGAGCTACCAAACATTAGACTTTCAACAACACCTCACTAGTGCTCTCTGCTCTAAACACATTTTCCATTTCAGCACCAACAACACAGAGTGAACGATGGTCTGAGTGGAAAGGAGCGCTGCAACTGATGCGGAAAGGAGCGCTGCAACTGATGCAGAAAGAGAGCTAAAATATGATTATGGCGAGATGATGACGATTATCAAACCACGGGGGCATTAGTGCCAGGGAGGGTACAATGTACCAGAAGCCCCATTAGAGCTCTCAGCGCCACTCATTAGGGAACCATTAGTGACAACTACTTTAATTTCCCAGACCACCCACCGCTAAGTGGCAGAGACAAATGGACTCAAAAGGAATCGAATGGACCTCTCTCTCATCTCGCTGCCTCCAAAAAACAATGCAGCTGTGTGTGCCAGCCAGGTTCAGCCAAGGCTATGGAAGGAAAAGAGAGAGGGGGGGAAAGTGTGCAAGTTCCCAAGAACAATAAAGGAGCAGCAGCATATAACAGGATCAGCCACTGTTCTCTAACAGGATTAATAGTGACGCAAGGCAAAGTTCCTGATTAATGCTGCCAGGCTAACCAAGTCAAAGAGAAAAGATGAAAGAATGATGCTCAGCAACAAAGGCTTTCTGTCTCACACCAAAGGCTGCACACTGGCTCATTATGACTGCACATCATCAAACTGATGTAAAGGAATTACAGTCACAAAACTAATTTGCAACAGTTAGCAAGGCTTCTCTGGCATAATTTCAACTAAAGGTGGGCCATCCAAAGGCTGGAATGATGAAGTATGACTCATGTAAAGCTTGTTGGAGGAGCGCACGGTCTCACACCTGTTGCTGAGTATTCAGTGAAAAATGACACCGACGATATTTACTCTGACCGTGTTAGAGTCTGCATTAAGTCTACAGAGTGTTACTACTAAAGTGTTTGAGCATGTTGACACCAGCACTGCTCAAATCTAAATGTGAAAATACAGCCAGCTCTTTGATTCACTGTACAAATATGTGATAATGTGCTGAATTTTGTAGAACTGGATCAGTCAATACAATATGGATAAACAAAAATAGACTAAAAGAAACCCCCAAATGATATATACATATGTATGTATACATATATATGTTTTTTAATTTGTCTTTTTTTTTTTTTTTTTTTTTGCTATATAAGGCGGAGAAAAAGTGCTGCGCTTACACAAGCAGCAAAGCTACAAATAGGAGAATAAACAATGTCAATAAGGCCAAGGACATTTACAGTCCACTGAGATTTTCCATTTTCATACAGTCAACTTATTATCTCCGATATATATATATGTATATTTTAAAGGCCATGTGGTGCCATTTAAATGACTTTCACACGAAGTAAAACGCCTCTCCCTGAGTAGTTCACTCACCTACGCCGTCTTCCGACTTTAACACCATGATGTCTGCGCCTCAAGCTTTCGAGTCTGAAAAGTTTCTAGAAGATTTCCGCGAGTCAAACCTTTCCCCAAATACTATTAACGACAACTTTATTGACCTTTCAACTCTCAATTGGCGAGTTAAAAGTTACTCCGAGGATTGACTTCTAACCTAATCCAAGACTGTTTCGGTCCACGACTCAAGGGAGTGGTTTGAAGTGACGGACTTTGACCAACCAGCTTTTCGTCCTGAGAGCGAGAAAAACGCAAGCGGAGCAGGCGCAGCACAGAGGAGCGCTTCCGGTTGTGCCTTTCAAATTAAAACACGTCTTAAAGAATGTTTAGAAAAAACTTTATTTGGATTACATAGTGACTAATTTTTGTTGTTTCGACTCTTTCTGTGATTTCTGCGATAAAGGCACCATTAGCCAAACCAATTATCTTCAGGACAGTACAAAACTTAATAAAATTCAAGAAAACACTACTCTTAAATTACAAGAACTTTACATTGTTTTGAATATAGAGGTGTATAATGAGACTGACTCAAGACATTGTGGCAGCCAAACAAGCCTTCAACTGGCTAAATCCCGGTCATCCTCACATCCAAATCATTTCAAAGAATAACTGTCAGTTATTAGTTTGGAATTGCCCTGCAGCGTTGCCACATAAACTTGGAGAAATATACCAATTTGCAGAGCTCAAAACTCTTGTTTGCATATGTGTTAGTGCTGGTATAATCAGACCATAACTTTCAGCACATAACTTTCTTTTTTTTTTTTTTTTTTAAATTGGGCTTATCCTGCAGGATCCTACAGGCTTATGTTTTATACAACAGTTTTGATTTGTTTCTTTATGATGCCAGTGAGTAGGTGAGAAAAAATAAACAAATATATAAATATATACATGTGCATATAAATATATAAGTACATAGTTCATTTTTAAATGATTCAGTTCTTCAGCATAAACGACTTCCCGTTTGGATTACTGCAAATGGTTACTTGTTTTAACAAATCAGCTTCGCATCGTCTTCAGACTGTGCAGAATGCTGCAGCACGACTCTTAACAGGCACCAACAGAAGATCTCATGTCGCTCCAGTTTTGGCCTCCCTTCACTGGTTGCCTGTAAGTTTTAGGTTTCATTTTAAAATTTTAGTTTTGACCTTCAGGGCCCTACATGGTCAAGTTCCCCATATATATCTGACCTGCTGAAACCACATTCATCTTTCCAAGCTCTAAGGTCATCAGCTCAGAGACTGCTGTTGGCCCCACGCACTGGATTTAAAACTCATGGTGATCGGGCCTTTCAGGCAGTGGCACCAAGGTTGTGGAATTCTCTTCCACTGGTTTTATGCTGTACAGACTCCATTGATTCTTTTAAAAAGCAGCTGAAGACATTTTTATATAGACAAGCTTTCAACTAATTTGTTGTTTTATGTTGTATTTTACTGTTTTACATTGTTGTTGTATTTCCATTCTTTTTCATTTTCTTTCTCTTTACTGTGAAGCACTTTGTTTTTATCTGTGAAAAGTGCTATATAAATACATTTTACTTACTTACAAAAAGTAAGGTAGGTGTGAGTAGTTGTCATATACTGGACTTTATTATTGTTAGTGAGACTCTTATTTTGAAAGGAATTCGTTGCCTATCTCTGTCTCCTGATTATGCAAACTGATTAGAGCGTAGCGAACGTGCCCTATGACGCGTCTGCCCCACTGTGTTGCCACCCTGTTGCCTTGGCTCTCTCCCACACACACACACACACACACACATGTGTTGCTGGGGTTTGAGTGGGGGCAGGGAGCGAGTAATTGACTCACCGAGGCAGAGCAGTTTACTGCTGCTGATCTTGCTCTTTTTAAGGCTTTTGATTCACCACATCCGCCGAGAGTAGACGTGTGTGTGCAGTCAGACGTTTACCTCAGAAACAAATGTTAAACCGTTCTTTAGAAAATAGCAACAACACCTGCAAATACGAACACTTGTGAACACCTGTTGAATGTTCAACCTAGCTGCACAGCCTATTCCCACATGAAATAAGTGCAATAAATAAACAAATAAATCAAAATGTTTCAGTGTAGTGCTTTAATGGTTTATTTCCCCACATTATCCTGTAAAATCTTTTTTGTTGTTGTTATCATTATTATTATTATTATTATTAGGGATGATTGAGTGATTCTGAAAAACAGCTGATTTTCATTGCACTCTTATGATTACACCACAACAATGCAGGGGCCTACCAGTAGCGATGAAACAGGTTTGGCTACATCTTGGTGATACTCACCAGAATGTTTGTGCCTAATGCAGCTTTAGAGTTTTGATGTCATGTCATTATACATTGCATTCACCTTTTCCCCCCTGTGATCAAAGGCTGATCAAAGGTCTGTTGAAAGGTCGTTTTTTCCTAGTAGAGAGACATTTCTTGGTGGCATATTTTAGGGAAAACTATGAGGGATTTACAGTCCCCTGTTGAAAGTGAATAAATCAGTCTTCTGTTTGTATAACACCTGCACAGCCATACTGCTGTCAGATAGCAGAGGATTGAGCCTGTCCTTGCCTGTTGATGAATACCTGAGAGCCAAGAGGAATGCTACACTCACAGCCAATGAAAGAGGCCAGGTAAGGAGAGAAAACAGCTCATCTGTTTCGCTTTGCTTATCTGATGTACGGTAGAAAAATGTGCATGAGCTGTCCAGCTGCATTTTAAAAAGATACTGAGCACCGACCCAGGAATCAGGACCCAGCTACTAAGAAGACTACGGTAAAGTGCTACAGTCTGCACTGAATCTTCATTTAGGGGGGATCTCAACTTCATTCTGTGACCCATGAATGCCTCAGCTGTGTCGCGCAAACTCAACAGCTGACAATGCAGCCTGTGTGCAGTGACCCCCGTGCACACAAAGTTTCAATTCATTGTTATAAGTGCATCCATTCCCCCAAGCAATGCTGTAAATCTGTGCTCAAGGACCCAGAACAAGAGCACTCAGGCAGCTGCCTGACCTTTAAATGAAAAGATTATGAGATGACATAGACGCATGAAGATTACAGTTATCCACAGCTTCCTGAACGAGCTAAAGTAGAACGGATCAGCAGATAAATGGAGGATTTATGTGAACTATAAATCAAGACCAAAAAAGCATAAAGACTGTGCTAAAAGGTGCAGCAGATTTTGAGTTTCAAAGGAAAAGAGAAATTCCTCAAACAGTCAAAGGTCTGCTCATCTTAGAATCTGTAGGATGTTAGTTCTTTTTTTCAGTTTTAAAATTAAAATACCATTACCGCAAAACCTTTAACTATGACCTTTAAAAGTCTCAACTATGGGGTCAGCCACAACCAGATGGGGAATCTAGGTTTACCTGTGTAACACAATATTATTTTCCAGCAAATGCAATAAGATTTATATGAATTGATGTTGGTGATATGACACATAAGTTTTTTATAAGGGATGTTTAACAACTCTCCAGCCTTTGTTTAGAAATCCACGTCTTTTTACTTTTTCCAGAATGTATTTTTTGCATGTAATTACTGAGGATATCTTTTTATTACAATTTTATTAATATATTATTTAGAGCATGTATGTATGAAGACCACAAGACACTATTATTTTTTCTTCCTGTCAGTAAGTTTGTGTGAAGTTGTTGGCTTTGTCCAAGAAACTGCATGGTGTCTGTAACAGTGCTGCTACAGCAAAGGTAAACATTTACTTTAACACTGCTTAATTATTTATAACTTCTATATATCCCATGCATGTGTTATTGCCACAGGCATAAGATTACATTTTATGCAGCATTTTGCAGAATGTACATGCAGGACACACATCACAGAGCTTATGTGACACATTATATATAAATCAGGCTGTGTTGGATTTGTAGCCATGCTGTTGTATTACTTTTCCCTCATAGAAGGAAAACCAGGACAAAGCTTTTTCTGACAGCTTGCTGGTATCACTGCAACCCTCTAAGTCTACATAAGCTGAAAGTAGCTCTCTAACCTCTGAGAATGTTCTGACCTCACACAAGTCTGGCTCGTATTATGAATAGCTGTTGTTCAGTCTTACGGTGCTATGTTGAGAATGTGGATTAAAGTGTGATTGCAAGTGCGAGTCTCAAAAAAGCTTGTGGTTTTAAAGGTGCCCTCAGCTGAGTGTAATGATATCTGAACACATGATCAAATGTTTTGACTTCAGTCATTAACACTCATTACTGATGTGCAGGTCACTACCAGGTTTTTAATATTCAGCGACACCATATAAAGTTTGCATAAGTAGTGATTTCAAAATATGACTGAAAGTTACAGGATGTGAAAGAAAACGATCGTCAAGATAATTCCACCAGAGGGCGAACTTTATTTTATGTCTGACCAGCTCCAAAACACTCCACAAAAAATACAATTTGCTACTCCCTGGAAGAGCCCCAAAACCAAAAACGTAGTTTATAAGGCAGGCTTGCCATAAAAATATAGCCTCCTAATCCAAGAAACACTGATGCAATACGTTTTCAAACATCTTAAAAAGTCTTCAAAAACTGAGAAGTTGGCAAGCAAACTAATGTTTTGCTTTTTGTATTTCTGTGTGTGTGTATATGTGTAAAATCGGTTGTGGGTGTGCCGGGGCTATTATAAGTGAAACCACAGAGTCAAAACAATATCCTGGCAGCTCCTGAACTAAAAATACATCTTTATTTTAGGCTTTAAATAGCCTGAATTACATGGAAAATTGCTCTGTGAGAGAAAATAATTCCCATCCTTCTTAAGAGAAAAGGTACCAAGAGTGACTCCTGCTGATCAGTTGTATTAATTACAGCTGCAGGAGGGGAGAAAAAGCCCCACAAAGGAAAATTTTTAGAGAAATTTATCTTTACTATCAAACAGCAATGATTTCAACCAAAAGCATTTCAAAATTAACTACACTGCGTCATATTGCCAAATCTCTATTGGTAGCAGGCAGTTACAGGAAGTTGGGTCACTGTACAGAGTCATGTTGTTTTTTTCTAACTTACAAAACAACATGCCAACAGGAGGTTTATTGAGAAACAGGAGGTTAATATCCACAGACGAGCTTGAAACAAGGCATGAAAAATGCTTCTGCAACCACGACAATTACAACCTGCACGGCAAATATTCTTTGGCATTAGACATGGCTCGAGTGATGGCTCGAGCATGAGTCACTGCACAAGTTGATTTTGAAACCACTGCTTTCCTCTTACAGGTGCAATCACAGGTAATGAGACCTTTGGTTCTATGCACCCTGTAATTTTCTGGGTTAGATGGAATTTAGGCCTGGACGATTAATTACTGACATGAGTCATGTGCAAAAAAAAAAAAAAAAATAGCAGAATACATCTAACTCTGGTGCTATTTTTCTGATGTTTGCGTGTCAGAGAGAACTCTGTGGGCGGCCAATCAATTTGCAATTAAAATACAGAACTCTATACAGCTTACAGCAGGACCCACCTACACGCAGTAATACTGCTGCCAGAAACTGTTTTAGGAGGAGCATGCGAAATTTCGAGAGCTTCTCATAAAACATGACAGTTGAGAACCTGTTTGCATAAAAAAACGTACTCATCTCATGCTAGTCGTGCAGCGTTCTGCACCGCACAAAGTTTTTACATTTACATGGTGACCCGAACAAGAGATAGCACACGGTGACAAAGCGACTGCTTATCTTTGCTGAAAAATTCATGAGTTTGACTAATAAGCACTCCAGAGAAATGACTAAATATACATTTTGCTCTTTATAGACAGGATTCTGAGTCATAAAAACTAAAAGATGAAGGGCAGCAGGTGCCTGCTGCTAAGCAGTTGCCGTTAAAGATGAAAACTGATGGCCATGTCAGATATAGCCAAAACAGCACAATTATGGACATCAATTCTTTACTGTCCTACCCTTTGCTTGTTCTTTCCTGGAGCATTTATCAAGTAATAAAAAAATATCTTGAGACAAATCCTCCCATAACACCAAAAGGAACCCACTTAGTTCCCCGAGCTTAGGTTTTGTGCGTCTGTCTATGTTTTCATACACTCTTCCCTGAAGGAACTTCCTGTCAGACTTCTCACTGTCAAACTCATTCAGCATAAACACTCACAGGACACTTTATTGGGTACTCTGTGCAACCCATGCTTTTGCTTTCAGAAATGCTTTATTTCCTTTTGGCACAGATTTAACAAACACTGGAAACACTCCTCACAGATATTAATCCATATAGATATGATAGCATCACGTGGTTGCTGCAGATTTGTCGGCTGAGAATATCCTGTCCACCACATCCCCCGGGTGCTCTATTAGACTGAGATCTGGTGACTGTGGAGGCCAGTTGATTACAGTGAACGGTACATGATTGCGCGTTATCCTATTGGAAGCAGCCATCAGAAGGTGGGTACGCTGTGGTCATGGATGGACATGGATGGGGAACATTACTTGTGTTGCTAGGCTGCGGTATTTAAAAGATGCTCAACTAGTACTAAGTCCTCCAACGCGTACCAAGAAAATTTTGTACCATTACACTGCTGCCTGCCTGAAACAGGGCCTATATGCACTGAGTGGCTGCCATGAGATTGGCTGATTAGATATTTGTGTTAACAAACAGCTGAAAAGGTGTACCTAATGAAGTGGCCAATGAGAGTAGTTATAGCTCCAGCTCAAAAAGAGCTCCACCTTCAGTGGTTCTCGATGTTGTTCATTGTACCTTTTTTTTCTTCAAAAAAACTATTGATTTTATCTGACTTGTGAAATATCTCATCATTTTAATAATCAATAATAAACTGTTAAAGTGGATAACAGTACAGTGTAAGGCTCCCAAACCAAAAAAGGCTGGTAACCACTGCCATCACTACAGTCTCATATATAACAAGCTGATAGGGCAAATATTCTCAAACACACGCTGTTGCTGACGGCCTTGTTGTGCTTTCGCACAGATCAGTGTGTCCTCAGCTGTCCCTGGAGCCCACGAGAGTAATTTCCGCGTCAGAGAGCCTCGGCAAATCCAGGGCACACCTGGCTCTCTGCACAGATGGCTGACGGAGCTGTGCTGATATCACTCAGAGAAAATTTCTATCATCTCTTCTATAAACAACACAGTACTTGGGATCACTGTCGTTCTGTGGGCTATGAGGATTATTTAAGCATGCCGACTCACAGTGACTGTCACTGTGAGCGTTTGGTTAACAATAACAATTACACTGTGAAAGGTGCAAAACAGTGTGCGTGTGACTCAGTAATTTAGATGCAAAACGGAACTGAAGAAAATAAATAATAAAATAGAAGTTTGTATTTACTTTGATCTGATATTACTACATGAGAACAGACTAAGAAGAAAGCAAGTAATTTCTTTTTTCTTCTTCAAAAGATAAGACCAGTTTAATTTCGATATACTCGTGCATTCTCCTCTTAAATAAAAGCATTAAGTATTATTAACATGTCTTATTAGGAAAATCTGATGTAAACAGTTATTGTGGGCAGAATACACTCATTAACCACTTTCTTAGGTACACCTGTTAATGTAAATATCTAGTCAGCCAATCAACTCATTGTATTAAGGCATGAAGTCATCATCAAGACGACCTCCTGAAGTTCAAATTGAGCATCAGAATGGAGAAGAAAGGTTAATTATTTCATTTTTTTTTAATTATAGCTGGTTTTTCCTGCACAGCCATTTATCGAGTGACAGTTCTCTTGGTTAAAATGCCTTGCTGATGTCAGAGGTCAGAGAAGAATGGACTGATTCAAGCCACAACAACAGAAGACCACACCGGGTGATACTCCTTTCAGCTAAAAAAAAAGAAAACTGAGGCTACAATTTGCATGGGCACCATATTTGGACAACAGAAGGCTGGAAAAATGTTGCTTGGTCTAATGAGTCTCCATTTCCACTGCGACCTTTGAGTGGTGCGGTCAGGAGTTAGAGTAAACAACATGAAAACATGGATCCATCCTGCCTTCTTTCAGGCAGGTAGTAGTAGCTCCATCAACTGGGGTTTAATGGTCCGGGACACTTTGGACCACTTGGTACCAACAGAGCATCATTTAAACACCAGAGGCTACCTGAGTGTTGTTGCTGCTGACCATGTCCACCCCTTTATGACCACACTGTACCATTTGCTGATGGCGGCTTCGTGTCACAAAACTCAAATCATCTCCAACTGACTTCTTAAACATGACATTGAGTTCACTGTATTCAAATGAACTCCACAATCACCAGATCTCATTCCAATAGAGCACCTTTGCGATGCAGTGGAATGGGAGATGTGCATCATGGATGTGCAGCTGATAAATCTACATCAACTTTGCGATCCCATGATTTCAATATGGACCAAAACTCCGAGAAATGTTTCAAGCAACTCGTTGAACTGTGAAGGTAAAAGGAGTGTAACCCAGTACTAGAAAGGTTTAACTGACAATGTGACCAGTGAGTAAGTAGATAAATTATAGTTTCCGTCAAGCTGCATTTGTATAAACAGTTTTTAAGAGCTTTATATGTTGTGTGTGCAAGAGAGTAAAGCCACCAGATAAAAGTAATATATTTCCTACTGACATGTCATAACAGCGACATGTGATGCAATTTGTACGCAAGTACAGAAATCAAATAATTCCACCACTTATTTCAGGAGTGGTTTACAGTAATAGCTTAGATGACACAATGTGAACTTGCCTGACAACAATTGGATGAGCCACACATGAGTCATTTGTGATTCACCATTAAAAGCAGAAATACCAACACTAACAGTATCAGCCAATGTCATTACATCACAAGTGGCCCAAACTCTTAACGGTTGCCATCACAACACAAACTTCATTTTATTGCCGTTTAATCAAAAAACATGACACAAGGGAGGCAGTTGGCAGCTTTGGTAATATACTGCCCACAAATTGCAGGGAAGGCTGAATGTACAAATGACAAGCCAGTGTTTTATCTAAGTGACTAGAAACACCCAACATGCCATTCAGTTCTGTTGGCTTGACAAAAAAAAAAAATCTGCAAAAGTCTGCTGTCAGCACATTTAGTACCAGAACAATCCAGATTACTTCCCCGTTGAATATCCAAATCGACAGGCAGAGCCCTGGTGCTGATGTGGATATTTTGAAATGACTGAGGCAGCAACGCTTCCACATGCTTCGCACAAAGTCAGCTGATTCCCTGCCACCCAACAAAGCTTTTTAAGTCACGTCAAACACACAGTTTAAACACTCCCAATGGGAACCTGCACACGATCCTGCGGTGCAATGTCATCGCGGCGCTTAACAACCAATCCAAAACAACAAACACACACACATCAGCTCCATCGCTGTCCAGATGGTGAGTAGCAAACTTCTAAAGAAACCAACATCTTAATCTGTGTCTCTCTGTGTGTAATTAAACCGAGAAGCACAGAAAATTCATTTTACCCAGCTTTAGGAGGCGATCACCAATAAGCACAACACTGCCAGTCCTCTTTGTTAAATGACGGAAACACAAGTCTTTGGCAGAGCTGAGAAAGTCTGGCTCGCAAGCTGAGATTTCACATGTTGTCAGCCAACATAAGGATTTTATGTACATGTGTGAAAAAGGAATGTGAGGTCATCAAGAACATGGAGGCAGCCCTGCTGCAGATTAGATCAGCTGAGTAAGTAATAACATTAGCTCACGCTCTATTAGTGTGCGTGCACGCACAGGGCAGAGGTTTAAGCTGTGCTAAATGAGAGCCTCCCTGAGCCTCGAGAAGCTCCTTCTATTTCTGTCCGACTGTTTGTTTTCATCGCTGGTTTAGTCATGTGTTCGTGCCAGCGGTCACAGAAGCACACATGATCACGCTCACAGGTTGAAAACACATTCAAAAAACAAATGCCCGTGACAGTTTCAACACTGTAGGTTTATAGTAATCATGCCAAAAGCCAGCAAAACGAAAAATGATGTCCCTGAAAACAACTTTTACTTTACCTGGAGCTTCCTCGAGTGGCTTCACAGCAGGGCACAAGAAGGTCTGAAAACTGGACACACATAGTTCACTGACTGTCCCCATAGCTCCGGCGTGTTAATCTCCGTATCTGAGTGTATGTCTCAGACTGCAGCTGTGTATCGTCCTGAGTTCCTCCCTCCTTATGACTGTGACTGATGTGAAAGAAAAGTTGTGAAGATCCCAGTCTCCCCAGTGCACCTGTCACTCCTTGCTCCCAGCTGTTCCCTCCATGGAAGGATTCCAACTGTAAGATCCTGCACTGTGTCACCTTGCTTCACCTAATCCCCCCCACCCCAAGTTGGATGACGCTCCTCAGCCAGTGTCTTACACTAACCTACTTTCTCTTCCCCTTTGTTGAGAATGTGCAACTTGCTATCAGATGCTAAAATCACTTCTGCTTTCTCCCCCCTTCCCCTTTTCCGTTGGTATCTGAGCCTCGCTCTTATCCTCCTCTGCTCCCTCTCTCTCCCTTTCTCTTTCTCTCCCACTAGCTACCTCACATACTAATTCTTGACAGGCTGCACACAAAATATATTAATGTATCTGTGACTGCTGCAGCAACCGCGTACGACTGGTTCAATCTGAAAAGTCGCTTGAAGAAGGGATAGAGTGTTGTTTCATAGAAATTATGGCAAAAATAAATAAATAGATTAAACACAGCAGTATGCTTTTTTTGTCCACTCCAGATTTTTATTTCCATCTCCACCCTATGCTGCTTTTAGCCACTCATGGTTTTTGGCTTGAAAAGCATTAAAAAAAGAGGCAAGATTTCATTGTTGCTTGGCAACAGGATAGAAGAAATAACTAGCTCCTGGGCCAAACACTGTGAGCCATTTGTTTTGATTAGATTATTCTCACACTCGGTGAGGGTTATTCGCAATGACACGATCGCATTTTGGGGCTGTATAACGCACATGGTTTTCACAACAACAACAACAACAACAAAATGTGCTCGTCAACGATCTGTTTCAGATTCTCGCTTCCTCTCGTGGAACAAAATGCAAACGATTAGCTTCCTTCTTGAACTCGTGTCACCTGCCACTCTGCATTACCCCACTTGTCAGTCACTCCTTAATTACTCCTTCTCTGTGAGTCATTAATTAATCCTTCAACTCCGCCCTCTCTGTCAATCATGTTTCCATTGAAAAGCAATATAGGGGTGACTCAATAAGGAATGCAATAAAGTAAGACGTGCTTCATGGTTATGGAAATCATTATGATCTAACAAGCACTGCCTAGTTCATTATCTGAGGGCACAGTGCTTCAACTTGACCTCTGCATGAACTGCAAAGTCAGTTCTGGGTACTTTGAATGCTGCAGCTGCACATCACCTAGACAGAACAGCTCTGTCACCAGAGGAACGGCACAGTGAAGTCAGCACAAATCTTCCGCCTCTTTTTTTTTTCCAAATGCATATTCCTCCTCCCTCGCTCGACAGCACAACACAAACACACTGAAAATTTTAAAATCCGTGTATTCCACTGAACTTTTATGGAGCTATTCTAGTCCACAGAGCAAACTTTAAATGCTCTAATGAAACTCATAAAAGTCAATTAGCCAAATCGACAACAGTTCATTTGAATTAATTATTTTGCACTGCAGTTTATTATGAACTAATGAGGACGTGAAGTGCAACACGCAATTAAGCTGCAAATACAGTCATTCAAAGAGAGAGCCCCAAGATGCCCAAACTGTCACAATTTAAATGCTAATACTGATTTGTTATATAACACACTTTAGATTGCTTTAGTCAAAAAGGCACATGTTAAGTCATTGATTGATTCCTCATGAACCCCAAATGGGAGAAAATATCTAATGACCCTCAAATATGTGAGTAAACTAAAAATCTACAGCAATGCCTTGATTACAAAGTAAACTGCACTTTTTCTGCAATATGAGTTTCCAGAGTAGGATGGCATCACAAATCAAAAGAGTTTAAAATTATACAAATAATTTAATGCATCCACTCCTAAGTGATTAAACCACTAGGAGGCTAACGACTGTACTCTGTCACACCCGATCCAACCCCTACTTGTCTTATAGTGACGGTGCAAGAGTCTGGGTGTTGTCAAGGCTTAATTGCTAATTGTGTTTATCCAACAAAGTATGGATGCCACTTCTTGGCCTCATGCTCTCTGGGCTGTCATTTTTAGCTGAAGTTATTAAATCAATCAAAATAATACCAAATAAAACCAGATCTGGTGTCAGTCTCCACTTTATGTTGTGCTTTTGAGCCAGTTCGTAACAACTGAAGCAGTTTGCTTTGATATGGTTTCTTGTGAGTGTTGCCATGTACAGCATGAAGGCCTTTTGCGTTTAACTGGCCCCAGATGAACCACTTCCTTGAGCATGGCATGCCATCATGTGGACACTGCATGCAACAACAACTCTTATTTTCACCTCCCCAAGCAGGCTACAAGTCTTCTGGAGTTAGCAGACCCAGATTTAATCTAACTATGAAATCTATGTGGGCTGAGTGCAACAGTCATGAGCAAAAATTACAACAAGAAAACCAATAACTTCCCCATCAGATTACACGATTCTGATGTGAATCAGTCGTCAGTAAATGAGTAGACAACTACGGAGGTGAACCTGTTTTCTTTTTGATAAAATCATTTCCCAGGTGGAAGATAAAATCTACAGGAAGCTTCCTGATCTGTGTTGGTGGAACTCCTACATGGCAGTCTAATGATAGCATCACCTCTGGTGACTAACAACTGGCTGAGTGGGGGCAGAGCCAGCGTCTCTGCTGATACAACCAGAGTGAAGCTGCCTTAAAGCTTTGTCCTGCTTTGAGCACTTCTCTTCATCTGCATCTCTTTTTGATCGGTGCAAATTTAATCACATTAAAGAAACCATTAAATTCATTTTGCTTCTTATTTCTGGAGTTATATCTTACATGATCAAGAAAGTAGAACAGCTGTAGCATCTTTGGTGTGATTTTTATGTAACTACTTATTTCTTTATATTAAGAACAAGTTGTGTCTGCATAAGCCCGCTGAGAGTTTGCTGCTTCCGTGACAGTGTGAGTATGCTTTGAACATGAGAGGAGCTTAGAGCTGGAGTAAACCTGTCACATGGCTGAAGAGTGACAGTTTAAGGGGAAAAAAACTACAAAGAGAAAACAAGAAAAAATACACGCACGCAGCATTTAGACCAGCAGAAGCATCTCTGTTTCTCAGACGAAATCACTCGGATAAAGAGGAGAGGTCAAACTGACAGAGAGAAAGATGACACCCATAACCACAGCAACCACATATACCTGTCACCCTAGAGCACCAGTGCACCACACCTATGAGCAGTTGCACTGTTTCCTTTGTGCACATTTTATTATGCAAAGAGAAACCGAACTGCGCTGACAGGTGCAAGTAGATGGGAGGGGGTGCACACAAAAGAAAAAAAACATTTTGACACCCTGCAGCTCAAAGCCTTTTAAGTAAGTCTTGAAACCCAGCCACGCCTCATGAATCCCCAGGTAGTTGATTTAGGGCGCAAGCACCTAGCAACATCACTGGAACACAGTTCAGAAACCTGGTTCGATGATAATCCTGCTGTAAATGAAAGAAGGCGGCTACGCGGGCGAAGCCACCACGCAATAAATTATACAAATTACATTAGAAATATAGCCAGCCTGCAGACGAATGTTGTGTTTTGTTATATAAGTCCAGACTAATAATAAACTGCAGTGGGGGAAAAAAAAAATTGTGCCAAAATTAAACGACGTCTGCACTTTTACTTCCATCTTCTTCCCGTCTTCTTGCTCACAGAGGAGATGATATGCTTTGCACTTCTTCATTCAGATTCACAAGCTGTCGATTTGACTAAGAAGGTGTCAGGGACAGCGAGAGTGTTATCTGAATGCGCTGGGTGCTTCAGCATGTCTCTTCTCTTATGCCTCACACTTCAGCAGATAATTACATAATCACCAACTGATTCTTTCAGCTCCTTTGCGAATAGGAAGTCGGTGACGGCATATCATTATCCTGTTCTGGGGCTGACGGGAAAACATCCTGCACGGGCTACCCAAAGTCACCACCTATGGACTCTTTATAGCAATTGCTCCTTTGCTAGGAGCTGTGATACTTCCATTAGACTAAAACTTCCCCTCATTTTTGGAAAAGAGATGAGAAGCATCATCCCCCTCCTTCTCCTGCTCCCTTCAGCAGAGCATCAGTTGAATTTTTTGCAATGAGGCCATTGCTGGAGGTTCTATTTTGAGCTGCATTAAGCTCACTAAAAAAAAAAAAAAAAAAAGCTAAACTACTAAATAATTGAGACGAAGGCTCTATCATAGTCTAAGCTGAGCCACCAGCTAGCTCATCCCGGTCTGACATCATCAGGGATGTCACCATACACTTGATGACATGACATGATGCTGAATTTCCAGTAAATATGGCTCACATTTTTTTCCACACAAGTAGTTGTATAAGAAGGCATTCTGTAAAAAAAAAAAAGAAAAAAAAAGAAAAACTATGTCAGCCTCAAAATAGATCCCAGCCTGATATCCTATAAATAAATCAGTCCGGATCATGTAAACTCCCAAAAGAGCAGGAACTTTTCTGTTTCTCCCTGCTGTTGTTTTTGAGTCTAAAAATGTTATTTTTTTATTATTATTATCGTTTTCACAGCTGTCACCCTGCTGTCATAGCTGCAGTGAGATGCTAAATAATTAATTGCGTCGACCTTTTTATATGTGTGCATACCACAGAGACCACCTGTTTTAAAGCTGGCTTTAGATTGCATCCTTCTTCCTGTTCCTGTGTATGCGCTTAGACTACATAAACACGGGCAAGTGTAGGATGAAAACAACACGGCACACAGGCCTGCTGCGGACTAAGACTTACTTTGAAGTGTGACACGTTGTCATTTTTAACAGTTTCACCAAACAGTCAGGCAGTAGTGTGGACATAGCTCAGTGGGCTGCATTTTTTTTTTTTTTTTAATCTCTTGGCACAGCAGGAACACGGACACGCTACGGCAGTGCTGAAAAGCATGCGCTCATGCAGTGTCAGGCTTTGGATCAAAGCGTCTGCTACATGCCAAACAGTCTGCGTGAAACAGTGCGATGAGGACAAACCGTAATTCTCCCCCTCCATCCCGGTGGTGCTGATGCTGCTGCTGCTGCGGCTGATGAAGGCGTCTCTGTCCGGGGATGTCTTTCTCGAAGCGCCCGCAGCAACTCCGTTACCTGCCGCTCTCCTTCCCTCCCTTTCTCGTCTCTTCTCTGGCTTCGCCTCACCTCCCAGCTCTCAACTTGAAAGCAGGCTTTAGACAGACGCAAGCTTACTTTTTTCTTTTTCTTTTTTAGCTTGTTGCTTTTCTGTTTGTCCTTTCCTTTTTGCCGTTTCAGAGGTGTGTGCTGCCGATGCCTGGCTGCTCCGCTGTTATGTAGCTCTCCAGAAAAGCCGGTGCACATGCTGGCCCCTCCCATCCCAGATGTGATGTCACGCTCTAACTTAGCTTCAAGTTTACTGAATGTCCTGCTGCTAGGTTTTATAACTTGCTGCTTATATGACGCCCCCTGTAACGTGTGCATACAACTATTCATATAATTCATTAAATACAACGTCCAGTGAAACTATGAGAAAATTACTAAATGTAATGCAAGAAGCAAAACAGATTTAGGTGATCCTCTGTTTATTGGAGCGTTATTCAGTCTGTTTTAGCTCCCAGAAGGAAATAAATCTTCCTTTTGAGCTAATGAATAGACTTCAACTTCAACTTAGGTTTGCCTGCTCACCAGAGCAACTTCATCCCTGTTTTCCAAGAGTAAAAACAAAGATGGAGTAGAACAAACTCAGTGGCCGCTGCTAACGATAGTTCTTTGTGGCATAAAGTGAACATGGTGCAGAAGTGACACCTGGTGTGGTCTTCTGCTGCTGTAGCCCATCTGCTAACATGTTCTACATGTTGTGCAATTAAAGATGCTCCTCTGGAGCTAATAAGAGGTTATTTGAATTACTGTTGCCTTCCTATCAGCTTGAAGCAGTCCTTTTCCTCTTACTTCTTCCCCTCATGAATATTTTCTGTTTTTCTGACCGTTCTCTGTGAACCTTGGACCCCTGGTCTGACCCCAACATGCCATGTTCAAAGTTACTTAAATCAGGATTAGGACAGGACCCCCCACAAATTGTATGTGCTGGTCGTGGTAAAGATGAAGACTAAGGCTTGAATAGAGCTGTGGCTGAGGTAACTGAAGTGGAGATGGGGAGGAGGTGGGTTGCATCAAAGAGAGTCTGAAAGGGAGAATGGCAGGGAGCACAGATTTAAACCATGCAAAGCCGAGGCTTTTGGCGGGCGAGAATTGATTGGACTAGAGTATTGATGTCAAAAATGAGATTGACAGCATAGGAAAGCGGTAGTCCTGTAAACAACAGAAAAGCAGCTGAATACACAGGAAAACAGACAGATGAGTGACTACAGATCTTCCTTTTTGAACTTACACTTAAACTTCATTTCTGCCTCATTCTGATGCTCACTTTGTTCCTCAGCAGGTCATCTTGACCATCTCTACATGGCTAAATGCATTGGGTTACTGCTATGTGATTATATGCTGTTGGCATTAAGAAGCTGCTGAACCACTCAAAACACTCTATACTGCAGCAACATTGCCTTTGCCACACATATTCACACAGCACTTTGTGTACTTGCGTGCTTCATCTACCTTGCATTCACACCTGCAGCCAACTGAGAATCACCAGTTGACATATTTTTGTAATTCAGGAGAAATCCCACCCAAGCACAGGAAGAACATGCAAAGTCTGCTCAGAAAGCCCCAGAAATCTGGACGGAAACAGCAAGAAGGGATTGGGCATCCATACATCCGACTGGTATCTCTTATACATCATAGCCATAGACTGGAGGTAAAAGATGGGTTGGTCTGAAACGTCAAATAAAAAACAAACCAAAAACTCCCCAACTTAGTAGGTCAGCAGGGGGCAACTCCCCCGATTACAAAAATAAGTGATTATACAAAAGTGTATGAGAATGAGAGACTTGTGCTAACTTGATCTATGACCCTCAGTAAACTTCCTGCTAATGAGATCTGGTCTCCATCTGTAGTTTAGGACTTGTTAGGTTGTTCATCCTGTAGATTAGAGTCCTTTTCAGAGAGAGAGAGGAAAAAAAGACAAGAAAGCAGTGTATAGTTTATAGCTTGGGCTGTGGGTTACAAGTTTTTGGTTTCTCAGTCAGAGCTCACCCTGATTTGTCAGATCTGTTTAAATCAAAATGTTCGTGCATAATTTCTTGCAATTGGGTTGAGCGCCACGTTTCCTTGAAATGTACCTCAAAACCATTTGTGTACCATTTTAAATGTAACCCAACCAGCAGTATGCTATATTAACAAGAAAGTGCAGTAAGTGGATCAGCTTCCATAGATAAAGGGAATACAACATACATGCACCTCTTTTGGTAAGTCAGACTTTCTTAAAACAACCCTTCTTAAACAGTGATGATGACCCTGTTTGTGCTGTTTACCCACATACCATTTGTATATTTGGAAAAAGCAGAGGAAGACAAAGAAAGAAAAAAACACAATCAGCTCACAAAAGTCACAACTTTATTGCACCTTTTCATTTAGCTATTACGAGGTAAGAGCTACTTTCATTATGAAAGCTCTCTCCTCTGGTCAGAAAAGGTGGTGCAAAATATGGAACCATCAATGCAAACATGTGGACTGTCCATTCATGCCAGTAAATGTTCATCTGCCAGTCTGACAGTCCACTTCACAGCTGTCCTTTGGAAATGACACTGCCCCTCTTGTACTGTACACATTACAGTGACATAAGGAAGGACTTGCATGAAAAACGTCTCTCTTACACACAACTGAACAAACACACTTGTAGATAAATTCTCAACACCCACCGACTACTCTGAGTATTTAATAGCACAGTAAAGATCTTCTTTAAATTACATATTTATAACATTAAAACCTATGCTTTTTATAGCCAATTCAAGGCAACATCTCTAGAATGAAAAGAAATGCATGGGTAAATCTTTACAGCGTTGTCGGGGTGGGGGAAACACTGGTAGCACAAGATGGACTGTACAATCTACACTGGCAAAGCATTTGTTTATTTAACTTTAGTTTCTCTACACATCTGTGCCCGAACTGGTGCAAGATGATTCCATGGATTCCACACCTGATATATTTTGTATAAAACAGTTTATAGGATGTACAGGATGCAACGAGGTGGCCTAGGTCCAGGGACGACTCCTACATGAAACGGGGTCTGATCAAGGGTGGAGATGGGAATACAGGAGGTTCTGGGTTCCTGAGTCTCAGCCCAGTTTCTAGATGGCGAGCATGACTGTCAGAAAATTGCATAGAGGTATAAGATACAAGGGGACAAGAAGATCTCATCATGAAGTTATCGCATCATAACACAGTGCCAGAAGTATAAAATGTAACCCTTTAATTGCAGTATAGTGGTGAAGGACCCATTGTGGAGTTTTTCCTTCTTTACAGAAAACAAAAACATATTCCCAAACTGAGCTTCTCTAAATGAAGAACTGATGAGATGAGCTACATAGTTGGATAGCTGCACAGTAGAAAATTAACTGCGCCAAGGAGAGTTCCTCCAGAAACGCCGACCTCTACGACACACACAATGATTGCACCGAGCTGTAAGAAAACAATAACTCATGAATAAAAAATAAAACTAACAGCATCCGATGCGTTTCCTCCATATCGATGACATCGCCCGAGCGTTCCTTTGTATTATTAATGTATTAACATTAAAGCTGAACTTGGTAAGGAAGGGGAAAATCGCGTGTGTAACAAGAACTGCACAACTACAAACGGACCTTCATTTAAAATGGGTTTTGAACCAGTTTAGGCATGCGTAATCAGGGAACGTGGCTATTTTAAACCCCAATTTTACCAACAATATGCAGGCAAAACTTGGTCCTTAAAAAGAAGCAGTGCGGTAGAGACACTAGAGTACAAAATAAAATCACAACTTATGAGGAAAAAAATAATAATAACATAAAAATATTTAAGAAATCTAAAACAAGAATAATGAATGAGTCAAGCTTTGTTATTTGACATAGAATAATTTCATTTTTTGTTAAAAAGGTCACTTTTTTTGCTCACAGATTGCGTACAGTTTTCAGCGAGGCCAATGAGTCACGGTAAAGCTTTTTGTATTTCATGGTAGCACATTTTCAGGGCAGTAATCGGGGCTCAAAGGATACAAATCTAGCGTGATATTAACGTGATATTCGTGATGTAAGGATTGCAATGAAATACTGAATGCATAGAAAACCTTAAGCTGCTCATGGCGGCATCTAAAGGGAGATGTTGAAATTCAGCTGTCTGCTGAAAACAATATTTCATGTTGGTTAGTTTAAAAGTTGTGTTGGCAGACTGTTGATGCAGTGATGTGTAATGCTTTTGGCACATATCTTATTCTTGAATATGGGGGATTAAGTAAACAAAAGACAGAGAAATAAAATTTAAAAAAAACAAGAGAGAGAAAGAGAGGGAGAGATATTGGGTAAATGAGTTTGGTAAGAAGTATTTTTTGTCTCAATTTCAAGTCAGCAAGACTTCAGCAGCAATCTGGACTCTCAGCGTCGGACTCCAAAAACTCTCTTCCCTCCGGGTGTTACAGACCACTTGTTCCGCCTGTCCTGGATCTTCTGGAACATGCTGCTGGCCCCTCTCCACTTCTCTCTTTTATACTGCTTTACTTTCTTCACCTGTTAATAAGTGGAAAGGGGGGCAAATTAAAATGAAATCATTGCATATCGTCTCGGAGAAGTATTTTAGTCGTTAATAATCAAAATACCAAACAGGAAAGCTGGGTAACAACTGGCCATCATAGAGAGAAAGAGGGGAGCTGTGTTGTTTAACAGAGACTACAACAACGCATTTTTAGACAATCTTTCCAGGTATCGTGCTTGATTGCACAATATACATGCAAAGTGTCACAAGTAACTGTTTAGGGGTCCCAAGAGCAACAACGTGTCTGGTTAGTGGCACTAAATTTGCCTGTGAAATGACAAATGTAACTTTGACCTCGTGCATGTTTTAACTGAAGACCCATTAGGTGATCACTGTGTGCACGTTTCACCGAAATCTAACTAATTCTAATGCAGGACTACAGATTCTTGTGAACTGAACAGACAGATAACGACTTTTTCCATGTTGCATTTTACCCCTCACCTTTCCCCTGTCGAAGTCTTCATCCCACTCGTCGATCACAGTATCACACCTGGCATTGCGGGCATCTTCAACGGCATCTCTGCTGACAGCAGAGACCTCACCATCCCAACTGAGGACTAGTGAAGACAAGACATACACACCCTTTAGTGTCTTTAAAAACACATTTTCTTTAAAATTGCATTTAAAAAACACAAATATGACTCTGCATCTCACCATTGGCTCCGTAGGCTTTATCCGAAGCGTTCCTGAGCAGCTCTTCTACCACACTACTCGTCTTTTTTCCATCCCAAGCTACGGGTGCAGCGCGGGTCGAGCCATCTGATGTACTTCCATCAGCTGCTGGTGCCACGCTGCGCTTGTAGCCGTCCTTCACTTGGCTGTCCCACACTACCACTGTGGCTGGGAGTTGAGAAAAAAAACCCAAAACAAAACAAAAAACACAATAAATTAGAAATAAACACAGAACTGTGATTAAATCTGACATTCTCAAAATGCAATGAGTCACACTCTGCACAAAAGTAGAATAACTGGTCACTCCACGGAAAGGCTGAAAGGCTGCAGAGGTGCAAAGTGACTTTGTCAAATGGCTCAAAATTTTACATTGACACTCCATGGGTAATCTATGTAATTTTAAGTTCTCACTCACACACCTGTGCTTTCTTTGTTTATTCTGTCCTTCTCCATCGTTTTCTTTTTGTGCGGGGGCTCCGATGCGTCAGTCTCAGCATCAGGACAATGCTTGCTCTCATCCCACTGTCGCATCTCTTCTTTTAGCCTCTTCTTCTTTTTTAATTTCTTTTTTACCTTTAACAAATCTCCTGCATCGTTCCGACTCCCTGTGGGCTTCATCTCAGAACTGCTGCTGGGGAAAAAGCAGACGAGAGATCAAGGTAATGAAAGGCATATAGCAGAAGCAACTACTTTGTCTCACTCTTAACCCTTAAGGGTGAGAAGATCAAATATTTAATGAAAAAGAATATCTTATTTCAAGTCCTTTATGAAGATGTGAATAATGATAAGACGTTTAGAAAAGTTCTTGATTCCTAGAGTCAAGCCAGTAATGTAGACTTTCTGAGAGAGCTTTACACACAAACTCAACTTCAGGTGAAGAACAAACATAACCAGACTCGAACCAACCTTTCTGTTGTAGAGCGTGCAGACATTGTATCCTGCAGAGCGTCTCCTGACTGACCCACATTCTCTTTCTTTTTCTTCTTTTTCTTCTTCTTCAACACAGAATCCGTTTCCTGCTCTTTCTGGTTTGACTCACACTGCGATGGAGTTGTAGCGGATAACTGAGGCTTTTTCTTAGACTCTTCTGCACTGGACTGAGGGGTCAGGCTCCACATGCCACCCTGACACCAGTCGTCCTCCTGGTTTGACGTGTCCAAATGAGACGAGACACACGCCCGCTCCTTCGCTTTCTCTCCGTCTTCGTCCAGCCGCTTTCGCTTCTTCTTTTTCCTCTTGCACCTCTTCTCGCCATCGGACTCTGCCGCGGTGCACTGTGTCTGTGGAGCTGGGGATGTGACTGGCTCTGGGACGCTCTCTACCTCAGAATGCCGCCGCTTCTTCTTCTTCTTTTTGTGTTTGACATTTTGAGTGGGAGGGTCGTCAAGGTCTGGTTCTTGAACCACCGAGTTGAGCTTGTTGGAAGACTTGGGACTCTTTGGGCCTGGACAGTGAAGACCGTTTGTTTTAGGAGGAAGGCTCACGCTTGGCTTTTGCAGTGTGGAGAAAAGGGACTGTTTCTGAGGACTCTGCAGTTTGAAGGATCCAGTTGAATGGGCTAAAGGTGATGATTGGACTTTAAATGAATGGAATGGATCAGCTCTGGAAAAGAAATAAGGATCGTCTTTGTTTTTGGGTGTCAAAATTTGAATGGATACACTCACATTAAGAGTATACTGACCCCCTAAGTGGCAGAGGACTGTACAACTCAACCATGCCTAGTGTGAGTATTCGCAATACCAAACAGGTTTCCATATACATACCTGTGAGTGGGAGTGGGTGAGGCAAGGGTGAGGGAGTTAAGTTGATTTTGATGCATGGGGTCACTGGACGGCAAACGGGGCAGAACATCAATGCTGCTCGGACTCCGGCTGCGAGCCTGCAGTTATCGACATAAATAAAAACTTGGTGGTCTAAAGAAAATAGCCATGAGTGTGACAAAAATAAGGAAAAGAGTAAATAAAGGAAAAAAAACGGGGTGATTAAAAGGATGGTGGGGGGGAATGGAGAGAGGAAAACAAAGTGGAAAGGGTATGGCAGAGAAGAATTAGAAATGATTAGGAAAAAAGAACAAACTAAAGGAAAAGAAGACAAACTTTAAACAAGTGCTAACATGTGGTTGATTAGACGGTACACTGGAGAAATAAGACATTACATAAAAGGCATAAAAAGTAGCACAACACGACTCTTTAACTTGCCTGAATAAAAAAGACTAATTGAAATCAACGGTGCAATTTGTGACAGCAGGTGTGGCGTTACACGACAGGAAGCAGAATTATTATGAGTTTGTAGTAAGACAGGAAGTGAGGCAACTGCTGTGGATGAGGATGACGTTCACCTTCTTGGCCGACAGGGCAAGCTTCTTGGCAGGTGGAGGTGACATGGTGCTGGTGGCTTCAGATGTGATGTTGCCGAGAGCCGGGGGTTTAATTTTTGCCGTCTTCTGCTCCTCTGTGCTCTGAGAGCGCTCCACGCTCCTTGCTGGAGACGCCAGGCTGCTGGAGCCTTTCCGAGGAGTGGAGGGAGTCTCTCCTACTGGTGCACTTTTGGGACCAACAGAGTCCTGGTCCAGAGAGAGAAAACCACAGGTGGCAGTTATGCTTTTGTGATGCTGCAGATCTGATCTTCTACATCAAACATGGCTTCTGAAATGTGAGAGTCCCTCTTTTCATGCTACTGTAGCCTGAATCTCTGTAGGAAAGCAGGTTTCCCTAAAGAAATGCCACTGCTTTTCACAGCCCTCAAATATTTTGCGGATTTTTATTAACTGATGATCAAAATTAAAAATCCCTGTCAAGATTTCACCCTTAATGAAACATTTGTATTCGTGCTTGTTCACTTTATACCGTACCTTTGACTCAGTGGTGTCAGCAGAGGAGGAGTCAGACAAAGACTTAAATGAGGTAGACGCTGCCATGCCTCTGCCTTCTCCACCTTGTTTTTTATCTCCCTCCGTCCTGCTGACCCCATTGTTGGAAGGGGTCGGAGTGCTGCTGCGGGATGGCAGCTGGCTTTGCGGAGAGGGCTTCTTCACCTTCTTGAAAGGTTCCTCTATAACTGCGGGTCCACCTGGCAGCTTTGGCGGACCGTTGGAGGATGCCCAGTTGGACAGTCTGGGCTGTGGCTGAGTGCTCACACCGTTCCTGGAAATGGGCAAACCCAAACCACCGTCCATCGACTGGATCTTGCGCAGTTGGGCTGGCTCAAGTTTCTATCAAGAAAATGTGGACTTTTCTTACATTTTTTTTTTCTCCAGAATGTTAAAAGCTAGAAAGTTTAACACATACATTTACAATTTTACAAAAAGCCAAATATTTCTTATACCTTTTTCACCTGTGGGGAAGAGAGAGGCCCGTTCAAGTTGGACCTCTTTATCTGTTCCGACGGTGCCGTATTTTTCCCGGAATGCAACATCCCCTGCTTGGTGGTCTGCCCATCTGCATTTTTCTTGGTTTCAGGTATCCTTTAACACACAAACACAGACTCTAGTTTGTTGGACTGCACATCCAGGAGGTACAGACATCTTTTTTGATCTCTTGCGTCACTCCCCTCCGTCTCACCTCAAGTAGAACAGCACATAAGCCTGCTGGTTCAAGACCACTTTGATGTTACTTGAGTGCACCATTGAATCATTCATTTGGTACCATTGTCCATTGCTTGCCTGTGAGGATAAAAGAGAGAAGAAACATAAAATAAAGCCACTTTCCCTGTAATGATAACTAAAGCTCTCAAATCTTAATCACTAGTTTAGCTGTGAAAGGGATTTATTTACTTTTAGCTTTTAAAGAGGAACTGAGAGAAACCAATGTGGCCCTGACTTTTGGTGAAGACTGATATTTGGCAAAAACTGGCAGCTATCTGTGTAAATGTGATGTACTGGTATCCTCTATGGATATAGCTCGTTATCCAGGTCTGCTATGGTGAGCTATTAACAATCCACTCTCTTGTCCACATATAGTCACTTCTGACTCCAAAAAACTAACGTGTTAATGGGAAAGTTTCACAACAAGCTTTCACAAACAGTGTGGAAAAGGAACTTTAAATTCAGATAGCTGACACCTCATTTGTCACCTTTCCCGATCTGAATCCACAAGGCGGAGTGGAACGATTTTTAAAGCCAATTTTCCTTCACGTTCCTGTCACACTCTCACACACACACACACACTAAAAAGATAGTTTATCTATAATGTCTTGCCTTCACATAGCAGTAGTAGTGTCCAGCATGACAACTGTAGCCTGAATGCACCAGAACAGCATAGAGGCCGTACATGACAGGATCGCCTGAGCTCTGAGACATGTAAGGGCGGATGTTTAGAAATTCTGGGTAACCAACATCCTGAAAAAGAAGAAGAAAATGACAGAAAGGAGTGAGATATATAGAGGAATGAGGCAGTTTTGCTAAAAATCAGTCAGTGGTGTGAAAATTCTTTAACCTTTGTTATTTTTCCACCACTGAAGTTTGCAAACCTCTTCAGTGAAAGGGTGAGTACATTGGATGTTCGATGCACTGTGAAGCGCTTGGTGGCCGGCACTTTCTTTTTGCACCTGAAGAAGACGAAAAATAAAAATTATGACAACACTCTTTAATCTTTTGTAATTTTATGACCTCCCCCAAATTTTAAGATTTACACTCACCACTGACTTTGTTAGATACACTTGTTCAACTGCTTAATGTAAACATCTAGTCAGCCATTCACATGGTAACGACTAAATGCATTTAGGTACGTACACATGGTCACAACGACCAGCTGAGGTTGAAACTGTGCATCAGAATGGAGAAGAAAGGGGATTTAAATTACTTTGAACATGGTTTGGTTGTTGACGGCAGACAGGCCAGTCTGACTATTTCGGAAACTACTGAGCTACTGCGGTTATGCTGAACTGCATCATGGATGTGCTACCAACTATTCTGCAGCTGTGTGATGCCATCATGTCAATATGACCCAAGAAGCACCTTGCTGAATACGTGCCACAAAGAATTAAAGCAGCTCTTAAGCCAAAATGGGGTCCAACCCAGTACTAACAAGGTGTACCTAATAAAGTGTCTGGTGAAAGTATTTTGAATGGTTTCTGACTACATGAGAGGAACTTACTTGGCACACATGTAGGCATTCTCTCCACTTAAAACATCTGGTTTAACAAACAGTTCCAAGGCTCGCACTATGTTTGCTGCTTGCTAAAACAACAACAGAAATTACATTACCCAACTTTCCAAAAACAGAGACATGGACATTTCCATGAAAATAAATGTCATACAATAAGGAGATATTGTGCAACATACCCGAATCTCAACGGCGATATCCAGGTAAGGATCGTACGTATCTGAGACACTTTTACAAATAGAGCATTTTACTGAAAGGCAAAAAAAAAAAAACAAGTCTCACTCTTCTGACAGTACTTGTAAGTAAAATCTGTTGAAGCTGCAGCAACCTCAGTTCAATTTCCTGTAAACATGAAACTGTCAGGCACCTCAAACATCCTCATCTGACTATTAGAGCAAACTTTAAGCGGAAATTCCTTTTACATTTTAACTCATTTCTATTTTTCCATTATAGAACAAGCGAAACTCTTGAACCCACACAAAAGAGAGCCCTAAAATTACACGAGCTGCTCCTTAATCTCTCACTTTCAATATGAAAGTTCATCATCATGAATGTCTCTTTTAATAAGATTACATTCAATTTAAATTGGAATATTTGAGCAGTGGGTTCTTAAGTAAAACAGAGATTGTCAAAATTTAACTATTCAATATAGTCTTTTTTCTAAAAAATAAATAAATAAAATAATTACACAGGATACCTGCATATTAAGCCAAGGTAAGATACACATATGACACCTCTCTTCTTTCCATGCATGACTAAAAAGATTATATTAGCCTGATTTAGTATATTGAGTATTAACCTGCATCAAACCACTAAGACCTAATCTGAGTTGCATGTTTATTCATCAGTCAATACCTCTTGACCTGAGGTAACCTCCAAAGATCTGGTGAACCAGTGTCGTGGCCTGGGTCTGCCTGTCAAGCCTAAAAACACAAAGACAAAAGTTATTCATGTAATGACTAATAACTAAACAAATATCATAAGCAGCATAATCCTTACTTCGGATAGCCATTGAGACAGGCTTTCTGCATGGCATCGATGGTGTACCGCAAAAATTCATGGGCGTCCTCTTGACTACCAAAGCGAAAATGTCTTGCAATTTCTGTGGAAGACAAAGAGCCAGTCAGATTTCATGCTTTACTAGAGTTACATCTTTTCTTTAGCCTCACACTTACTGAGACAGGGAGGCTCAGGGAAAGGTGTCTCTCACCTTCCAACTTGTCAATAATGTTCTTTGCATTTCTATAAAATGTTGATCAACTACATTGACCCACAGGCTCATTAAAGAAATATATCAACCACTGACTACCCTGATTATCTGACTGAGGTCACAGACATTTGTTACATATCGTGATTTCTACAATAAGTGAGAGCAAAGCAAGAAACAGTAGAGGTTCATTAAAATAAAAATGTAAAAAAACCCAACAAAAAATTAATTTCTTATTTATAACATAACAGCTTATCACTTATGGCCTGATAGACACCAAAGTAAACGATTAAAGGTCACAAAGCAAGTAATATTTTTATTGTTAAATAACAGAAAAGTTATTGTTTTCCATAATTTTCTACAGAAATGCTTTTATTTATACACAAACACACACACAAAATGTAAAAACTGATATTTTCTATTATTTTTTTTTAATTTTTGTTGCTGTTTTAATTACATGCCAAAGATCAGGAAGGAGTTACAAGTGCTTTTGATGTTTACACCTTTATTTCTTATAGAGAAAGTCTAACAGCACTGCTTTTTACTTTGATTTACTACAGCAGTATTTCTTTACAATGCAGAAACATGGAGACTTAAGGAGAACACATCAGGTTTTTTTAAAAGGTCATCAGGTGATTGACCGATTTGTCTGACCCACTGAGATTTAACTGAACTGGCCCACAACGTAAAATTAGTTTGACATCCCCACTCTATAGTCTTAATAACAAGAATAACTGATTATAGTCATTTAACTATTAAAATATGACACGGCACATGTGCACACTTATAAAGTAAACAGATAGTACAGATGGTAGATATGTACAACAAGAAGGTTCTGGGTTTGAATCAGTCGGCCGATTCAGGCCTTTCTGTGTGGAGTTTGCATGTTCTCCTGGTGCATTGGCTCTCTCTCGGCACTCAAAGGAAATACATGCATGTCAAGGTAATGTGTGATTCTAAAATGAGCCTTAGTATGGATGTGAGGCTGTTTGTTCATCTCTCTGTGCTAGCCATATGATGGATTGGCAGTAAGTAATTTTTTTTTAAAAATGCATGGACTTGAATTTGTTGCACATTTCATATAGACATAGCTGTGCAGCATCACTGATTTTGAAGAGAGCTGTGGACTGGCAAGGATTACTGGCTGAAAGACAAGAAGATGTCCATGCTTCTAGCCTTTTCCACAGTGTGTCACAGGTTGTGTTGAAAGGATAATAAAACCATAATTTCATTGTACACGTACAATGACAAAGGGCTATTCTATTCTATAGAACCTCTTAGGTTTTGCTTTGCTATATTCAGTCTAATATAGTTGGATGTTTAACTAGACTTTACTAGCCAGCCTGAAGGACCCATTAAGAAACAGTGTATTGGCATTTCTGATGCGTTCAAGGTTAAACTCAGTATCTGTACCATCACATTGCTGGTCTTGAATCTGATATCCATCAGAAAACGGAATTCAGTTAAATAATGATAAATACCACTCCTCTTATAGGCTGGCACTGTACTCTTCCTACACTGGCAGACTGGACAGTAAAAAACTAGCAGTCCTTTGTTTCTTCCTTTAGGAACTAGCACCTCCTGTCCTTTTTGTGTCCAGTCTCTTTAGCTACACTCCAGCCATCCAAGTTGTCATTTTCCCCAGATAGGTTAACAGTTACGCTTTTTTGTAACTATTGTAGAAACAGGTTAGGTCAGCACATTCATTTCAAACAGTGGGCAGACTGTTTCACTGTAACTACATAAAGGTCCTTTATCAGGAAATACAGTACACCCTGCAGCCAATCAAACTAGAGCATTCACCCAGACCATGGCATAATGACCCAATAAACATGTTATGGTTACAGAGTGGCGTCTAATCTACAGTAAGAGTCTCATATTAGAGATAATGTACCCTACTGTTATTTCCTAATGGAAAACTGGATGAGCTAATAGAATGTGGTCATCAACATATTCCGAGCATGGCACCCCTGCACATTCACAACAATGAGTCACCCGAGAGTGGGGAAAAGGAATATAATACATCAAGCGCTAATGATCTATTCCAGGCACTTCCAGGAGAGGAGAGAGGCAACATCTTGAGGACATTAAATCTGTGGGCATTAAGACTGGTGTGTCGTGTTTTTATTTTGTTTGAAACCTCAGCTGTGAGATCTGGAGGCAGTTCAGGAATCGGCAGCAGTAAGCTCTTTTGTTTTTGTGCAGTGATATGGCACTGTATTAACAGGCTTTAGAGTTGGACTAGAAATACCGAGGTTGATATTTCAATGTGTGCATTAAAACTGTTCCAGCATTAGCGGCACACTTTAAGCTACAGAGGAGTCCACTAGCTAAATCAATGTATAAAGAACCTGAACACACATACAGCGCATCTCTGAGCTCTGATGGGGGGGGAGAAAGCAGGTGGCCTGTACATTTTTGTGCTAAAGCCCGCAGTCACAAGGAGACAGAAAGGGCATTGGGAAAGGAGGGAGGCAGAGAAAATGAGGCACAGGAGGTGGAGACATGATTGCAGCAGAACATAAGGAGGAAGCAGCCAGGTAGGAGGGGACTAGGGTGCAATGAAACTACAGCACAGTAACTCACCGTGTCAAGGCACTACTCACACCTCATCTCTACTGTCTATGTGGGATTCATTCACTAACTGCAGTCTCACTGCTCCACTTCTATACTGCAGTTACTGCCCACTGTTGTCACACGGGACACTGTTGCAACACAGTACCCTTGAGAGTAGCCAACCAATAAATGTGACGTCTGGTGATAAACCTAGAAGGCATAAACTGCTCAGGCACTGAGGAGGGCGATCTTACTTTTTAGGTCTCTGATGAAGGAGACGGGCTTAATGGCGTTGCCTGTGTTGGCGAAGGCTTGGATGATATGGTTCTGCATTACACAGATCATACAGAAGCCTGACTGGTGACCTGGACAACAAAGAGGAAGAGGAGTTACACATAACATAAAAGTATAAGCAGCTGTTAGCATTAAATACAAAAACAATACCAATTAAATCAAATTTAAGGGTTTAAAAGGCATTCCACAAACCAGCTGCTGATATTACAATATGTTCATCTTTTATATAGATTCTGTTTGAATGAGATGATCAAAATGAGTAAGAAACGCTCCAAATAACGAATGTCGTGATGCATGCACAATCATCCAGGTGAGGAAATCCCTGGATGATTGGGAGCTCCAAAATAAACTAACTAGGTGAACCAAATGAAGCTACACTTCTTGTTTTTCCTTCTTCAGGCACACGCAGGAATATAGGCCAGGTAAAAGTAATTCCCCAAACTGTGTGAGAAATTGTTAGTGTTTAAAAAAAAGAGAAAGTAAATAGGATAGTAAATCTACTCACAGACACGGCTGTGCTCCTTTGAGAGTAAGTAGTTGGCAAGTGGCGGCGTGTAGGTGAGACACTGCACTGTGGAATTGAGGAAGCAGGTGTTTCCAAGGTTGTGGAGGCCGGCTCCCACCCTGTATACACGCTCCCACTTAAGGGTGATCTTGTTCCCTGGAAAGAGCATCTTCTGCGGTGCAGGGATCCCATCGCTCTGGCTCCCGACCACATTCTCTAAGACTGAAGAAGGGGTACAGGCAATTTTGTGACATTAGCCGAGGACAGAACGCCAGAACTGAGCTTTCAGGGTAAGCATCAAAGAACAAAAGGTCAAACATGGAAAATGTCAGGCCATCAAATTCTGCTCAATTTTCAGTTCATTTTGAGAGCTTACCTTGCCTCTTAATTTGAGCAGGCTCTGCGGCTTTCTGCGCTGTGGCACCCTCAGTCCTAGGATTGAGGATCACATACTTGTTCTTTAGGCTGTCGAGCTGATAGGAGAACCCCTTGGTGGCAGGCTCAAACTCTATTTTCTGCAAAAGGACCTTCTTGGCAGAAGAGGCCAATAGCTTGTTGAGGTCACCCTCATCGCCTGTGTCCTTTCGGCCAGGTTTTAAAGCCTCCTTCAGTTTATCCACTATCGGCATTGTTGGAACATCACTGTGGGGACAAACAGATTGAGTGTCAGCATCACTTCACAAGGCTACACAAAAAAATAAATAAATAAAAATTTGCCATTTCAAAGATATTATTGACATGCCATCCTTTTTTTTAATATCTGCAAAAAATGCTCACACAAAAGTACTTTGTTTCAGAGTTAAACATGAGCAACATTAAACCTGCAAATACAAGTTACATTGCTCTCATAGCTAATAAATTAAGCCCCTGTTTGTTTGCCCTCCAGTGGGTACCTCCCTAGGCACATTTTCTGACATCACCTTACAAGAGAGATAAGGACTGAGTGCTTCCAGCTGGGTCTTGGCAGCTGTCCCTGCAGTTATGCAAGGCATCAGATGTAACATAGGGTGGGGGAGTGTATGGGATACGAGAGGGAGAGCATTTATGCTTACACATAAGGTGTGAGCAGCTGTTGTTAACTGCCAGATTACATTTATACAACCAATACAAGTCACATTTTGACCTAATCAAAATTTTTGTCATCCTCTCGACTCCAGTGAGTGCATAATCAGTAAAACTGTAGCTCCTTGAATTTTGTCACAACAGAGAGAGATCTACGGTAACAAGTAATAACAGTAAACCTAAAAGTAGTTTCCATGTACTGTTTCTACACATAAAGAGCAGCTTAATGTACACAAAGGACAATTTTAGTGTTGAGAACTGCTGCTCTACACCAGGCAGCTAAGTAAAGGAGCTCTGATTCAGGCTGCCCAGTAATCGTCAACTAAACAGCTGATGAAGGGTGTTAGTCGATCAAGTTGACTGGCCGGCTGACGGCAGCGGGAAGAAATGAGGAGATCGAAGTCCAAAGGAAAGAGTGACACATTGTTTACACAGCTGATCACTGCAGTTAACAGAGAGTAACTCCAAACTATGGAAGCATTAGAGGGTAGGAGAGTAGGTGACCTGTAATCCCTCGAGTAAAACATTCAACTATCAATCGCTGAACCCATGACTTACTCGTAAGTTTAAAAAGTAACCTATTATTACACAGCATAGCTTTGATGGCGAGTGTGTAAAACATTCAATCTCCTCTCAGATTACCCATACAAATGAGACCCTCCCCCCAGATAAAGACAACAAAACATCTAAGGAAAAAAAAACAAACAGAAGCGAAGGTTACATCATAGAGACAATACAGCACTACGACTTACTCATCAGAGTAGGCAGTGACGTCATGAAGAGGGAAGGAGGGCCCGAACATGCATTGTATGCACAAGGGCATGCTGACCTTCACATGCTGCTGATACTGATACAACTAAGAAGCACGGAGCCCACAGGGAGAGGGAGCTAACTGCAGTGATGCAATCGTCCAAACAGGCAGCTCTGCTGATGCACTGACCAAAACACGGATGTTTAATCCGATTGTGTCACATTACTGATAACACACAGAAACTTTGTTTGGGATATGCTGGTTGCTTAACTAACAAATGATGCTATTTAAGAGACGGGTCATTTTAAGGTGAGTGAAAGTTTTCACAAACGGTGATAATCTGGGAACAATTACTTACATCAATGCTTAATTTGAAAAAAATCGATTAAATCAAAAATCAAAACAAATACAATTTCTCATCTTGTCAACTCAAGCTTACATCAAGCATAAAATTAGACTGGTAAAGCTTTTTCATGTTAATAGTACTTTAGATATTTTAAAGCTAACTTTAATAAGTTTCCACTTTGTGTCATGATTTATGTTAGCATGGCTTTGTTTTCTGTTCCGTTTTCCATCAATGCCCTTTCCCTTTATCAATGTACATGTACCATGACAATAAAGGGCTATTCCTTTCAATAAAGGAAGGGATGTACACAGGCAGACAGTCTTGTTAAGCCATTTTGCCTATGTAATCAATATGTAGTGTAATGTTAAAATAAACACTAAGACTTAAAGACTTTAAAAAATTATAATCTGGTTGTCTCCTATTTTAAAAGGTAATCCTCACACTGACATGAAAATATTTCATTCAATTTGTAGGGACACAACTGATATTGAACTTACATTTAGATGTTTAGAAAACTGACCCGCAAAGGATAGATTGACTCCATATTGCACAGTGAAAGTTTGGAGAACCTCAGTTTGATCCTGAGAGAAGACAAAGTTCCCTCTGGGAACATCACGAAGGGCATCCTGTGTAAACATGCGGCGCGATCCTTTCAGAGTAAGTGAGCAACCAAAACTAGCTTTTACTTTTGTAGGTAGGATAGATTACATCTGAATTAGTTTATTAAGTTCTTTTATGGACAGTCAATAGCAGATTATGTTAGCTACTAATATTTAAACAAAGAACTAAAAAAAAAATTGTCGAGACAGTGGGATTACTTTCAAGTACCCTCCAGTGAATACTTGCATTACCCAATACTGACTCTTTATTTGCATTTCGTATACTATGTATACATAGATCGTGCACATATCCTGCCTAAACTACAGGCTGCTGGATGCAGGGGACTTCAAGGGCTACCAAAAATGTTGAATTATGAAACAAAACAAACTATGTGAACATTTAAAAAAATGATACTTTTTGAATATATAGAGGCAATATATCATAAAAACAGCCATTTATTTACATGGGGTCACCACAGCTGGTAGCTTTACGCGTTTTATTTATTTATTGTTAATGCCAAATGCCCCTAGAGAGCTTTGTGTCTCCTCCCGGGACTGAACAGGGGAACTTTCTCTTGTTGAGCCACAGAAGCTTTGGATAATTAATATTACTTACTCAGCATAATTTATCCCTGAAATAATTAATTCTCAACTACTACTCAAACGACAGGGGGGGAAAAAATCCATAAACTATTAAAAGAAAACACCAGAATATGAAAACATGCATTCAGCCCTCACCTTCTCCCATATCTGTTCTAAGTCACCCACCACCACTAGAGGAGCATTGGGTCAAACCCACTGCAACACCACATGGCGCTTCCCACAGGCAAGAATAGCTCTAAAAAAATATGCCATCCGATATGCTTTTAAAACTGAGGGTTCCGATCACTCTTAGAGAACTTGAAGTACCACATGCTGCAAAGTTCTGTCTAATGACACCAAAAAAACAAAACTGGACTACTCCAGGTTTAATATACAGATCTACAAAAAGCTACTCATCCACTCGCTTCAACAGACTCCCACAAGCACACACTCAAAGAGTATAGATTTCACTTCTTAAATCCCACAGCTTATTGTTTTGACTTGCTTATAAATCTACCTGGATGCATAATTTAAGCTATTTTGAGGTCTCGTATTTTCTAAATGCCGTTAAGAGCTCCATGAAGTAGCCGGAGTAGCTGCTCAACTACTGGTCCCACCACTATGGGCCAATCACCAAAGCTTGAATGCTAGTTTGCTTATCTACAGCCGCAGCTAATTTCGACCTGAACGGCTTAAAATTTAAACAGGAAGCGTCGCTAAATATCGCAACTGCTCGATATTTAATCGTTTATCTGTCCCTGCTGTCGACTGCTTCGTGTTCTGCTATTTAGTCGTTTAACAGTGGAGCAACGCGGTTAGCAGGCGAGCTAACTTAACGTGGCGAAAGCCAGTCTCCCTCAGTGCTGCAATGTGGTTAGCATCCCAGCGTCCAGGTAGCTAACAAACCTCCCTACCCGCCACATCTCGCCTCTTAGCCTAACGACAGCACCACGTAAACACGCACCGAACAGATATTACACGAATACGCCTTTCCGTTCACTTACCTTTCACTCAACGGGACAAAATAATTTAAATTAGAAGCCTCTGCTTCCTCAGATGAAGCTCTTCAATCTGGTATTTTCGCCCATGCTGCATTATGAGAGGGCGATAGAAAAAAATGACTGACAGGAATCACGGACCAATCAGAGCACAGGTCACGCTGTAGCCGAAAGGTTCAGCCAATCGACGCTTAACGTGACGTCGATCTGTCGAGGGAGAACTACACGTGACTTCCAGCCAGCGCTGTTTACCATTGATGCGCGATACCTGATTATGTTTTTTATATAACAACAAAAAAGCGCGGAAACATGGCAGGGCCTGAATCACACCGCTACTCATGCTGATGAAAATTCCCAGAGGATGGTAAAAAAAACTAAAAACAAACCCCACCCCCCCACACATTTCACGTTTTTTAATGATGATTTTTCATTTGCTTTTCTTTCTAAGATTGCATTTCATTCGATTGTCATTGCAAAGGCCAGCAGTGTTAGCATAAGACCAGCACATTTTAATGTGAGAATAGTAACACATTGCATGCTGTGAAATGCTGAATGGGCTCATGTTTGCTTGATCTGGGCACATGGATTGGCTCGTGAATGTCACGTTGCTGTTGTCTCCAGTAGGCGGCAGCAGATTGTCTCAAACGAGTCTCTGAAATACAGATTTAGGAAGCTAAAATGATACACGATGATCTACATTAAATGCACATTTCTAGGCATTTAGATTTAGCAGCACAGTGTGCTTGCTGCATGTACTGGTGTGAAAATACTGAGCATACCGAAAGAGGTTTATGCATTTAATTGTAAGGGTCAAATGTACAGTAATGTTTCAGATGGCTAAGCATACAAAAATCATCTTCCAAAAAAAGTCCCATGTGAAACCAGCACATCACACTTGACTACAGTTTCAAATGAAGAATCTTTTTACACTCTCATATTAATTATTCAGTCACATTTGCGCCACACTGACAGCAATCTTAGTACCGTCAGTGCAAGAAAAAGGATTGAATACAATCTGTTATTCCCAACAAAAATGTATTTTACTAATGTTATGAAAATATCTGTTGTTCTTTATATAAATATACTGCAACAAAAATTAAGGGAACAATTCAACGATCTTGTTGTTTTCCACTGACCAAGCCGAAGGGCCATTTAATTTTTTTCCTGCAGTATATACACACACATACATTTACATATTTTATTCATATAAAAATGAGAATTTAGGTGTTTTCCCAATAATTATTATATGTAGTACCTTAAATAAAATATGTGCTCACACGTACTAAAGTATTACAGTGCCTAGAGCTGTGATCTATATATGCAGAAACAAAACAAACAAAACAAAAAACCATGGAGGATTCGATCCTCTTTTAATTCCAACATGTTTTTTTTTCATTACAGACAATATGAATGTTGCGATATAATTATGTTCAAAGTGCATTCTTGTCTATTCAGGATTATAGTATAAGAAAAGCAGCGACTGTAGTTAAAGAGTCGTGCTTTAACACAAATCAGAGTTGCCACACATTTAAAAAGCATGTTCCTGTTCCCTGTGATAGCTCTGCCAGGATGATGATTGTTTCCTGGTGTTATTTATCAAAGCAGATTCACAGAACTTTGATCAGTAGGTACATGTTACTTTAATTATAGAACCCTTTAAAACTTGAAAAAAGAATTACAGATTAATAGCTCAGGAAGAAATTGTATCATTGAATTATGGTGTTTTTCCCCCCTTTGTTCCAGCTGGAGGAGAAGTGGTTTATGAGGATGTGCTTCAGATTCAGGGGCCGGTGTGGCAAAAAGCGCTGAGCTCATAGGAACGCTAAGTGAAAACATGAGATCTGCAATTAAAAACTTTTTTTTCTTTTTTAAAAATCCACTCTACAGCTTTTTTGATAATTAAAAAAGGGGGAATTTGATGAGTGTTTTATTTCTGTTTTTGATATTTCTATGGTGGCATATTTAAACTGCAGACATGTGCACAGTGGTAAAGTTAAGGGTCTTCGATGTCCATGAAATCCTTTTTGGGCGCTGCAGAGCCTCTGTACCAGGCACAAGAGTTATCACTCCTCTTGATGCATGCGTAGTGTTTAGCTTGACCTCCATTTTCAGTCTTCTCCATCAACCAGTCCAACCAAAGGCACTCGGATGGGCTGTTGATCATGCAGGGGATGGAGCTGCAGGAAGTGATCTGAGGATCAAAAAAAGCACAGAGATCGTTACAACATCATGCATCTAGCGGTGATTTGTTTTACTGGGAAGCGATCATCTTAACATGGTAAATGTAAACTTTAACTACTCCTTAGACTTTTAATCATAAATTTCCCATACCCTGCATTCGCAGCCCGTTTGATAGCGCTCAGTCAGACCCATCTTCTGAGTGACACTCAGGCCGTCCCAGGGTTTAATTAAGCCACACAGAGTGACGTGCATCGTCCCATCAGCCTCCAGCATGCCTACAGTGGAAGGAGAGCATAGTGTAAATCTAGAGGTCATATAAGAATCTATATGAAGCCACATTAAGGAACATGCTTTGTTATATTACACAACATGTGTCTTGCACTGCACTGAAAGTCATACCTGTGATTAGATACTCTTTCCTGCCGTCAGTCTCCAGAGACACTCCACACATCGCAGAAGAGTGAGCTGTGTAGAAGGCATCTATAGCGTTGCTGGGACCTTTGAACATCTGAGAATTCAAGCAAAAACATTTAGATTCTACTGAAGTTTTTACACATGGAAGAAAAATGATAAATAAAATAGCTTTGTCCTAAATACCTTGATCTGTTTAATGTCGTACTTAAGCCGTTTGATGGAATCCCCATAGAGGTCATTGCCAACATCCACCTCTTGCTTTCCGACTACCTTTGCCCTGATAACTAGATAAAGACAAGAAAAAAAGAGAAAAACCAACTTGCATTAACATTCAATCTGTGTGAATGCCAGCTTTGTAACTGGAACGCTGCTTTGTTATGTTAAAACTGAAATGAATCCGCATCTATCTGTATCTGATCTAAGCCCTGCCCAGGTTTGGCATGCTGGACTTGGCTGCAGCACATTGCTGTGGCTTGAATCTGAGAAGTTTGCATGTGCAAGGTCCTGGGAAGACAGAGGCACATGAGTGTTTCATCAGCTGCAATCAGAGGGAGGAATGCATGCTGCCTGTTCCCAGGTTCCTGGGCCGACACAGGAGGAAGCCAGTCAGCAGTCTTTGAAAAAGCTGAACTAGAGTGCCCCACAACCCCAGCCCCCCCGCCCCCAGGCCTCTCAGCCAGCCTGCCTCTCTGTCTGGAGAGAGGTGCTGACATGCAAATCAACCTCCTCCTTTCACATGTAGCCTCCTCCTTTTCTCTCTTGCACTCTGAAGCTGGAAGAAAAGAGCTCATGTGGAAAAAAAACAGGCTTTAATGGAAAATTACTATTAGAGCCATACAGATGAGCCGTTGAGCTAAAATCCTTAGTAGCCAAAAAAAAAAAAGTACAACTTGTGTTTTTCACAGTTCCTGCTCTTTCCATGTGTGTTCAAAATGTGGAAGTGCAGTACAGTATGATCACATGTCAGTTGCAACCAGACACCCAGCGGTTACTGTATATTCACAGGACTGCAAGGAAGCAAGCGACAGAGCTTAACACTAACCAGATGTTCTCTCTCAAGTTCCACTTCAGTCCTTGCTTTCCCAAGGTGGCAGCTACTGACTGTCTCTGATCGCTCCTTGCCAAATAATATCAAGCCCTTTCATTTGCCTTTTTTTATATGAAGCTATGAAGATGTGAGCCATATGTGCCCTCATTCATGAGGCTTAGAGAACATCTCCTTTTAAGGGTCTAAAGCATCAATCCCTGACAAAGGGAAGCACGAGAAAAAAGGAGAATGTGCGCACACATGGAGTGATGGAGTGACGGGAATGGGTCCTGAAGCAAGCACGGGAAGGACGTCACATTGCCGAGGTATTCTTAGCGTAACAATTTGCTGTGTATAAAAGGAGAAGACGGCCCTTTAAAGTCAAGTGGGATACAAAAGAAAAGCTGTGTTAGGGATAATCTACACCAGTCACCGGATTTCTCTTTTTCTTTTTTGTTGTTTACATATCACAAACTCCCTCCCTCCCTCCCTCCCTCGCTTTGATGCAGAGTGAGGTAGCGGTGCCGAGAAACTCTCCAACTTCTCAGCAGAGTGTATTAGCGGTAATCCCCTTTTGCTCCAATGTGTCGAATCAAACAGAGACCTCCTACACCTACGCCTAAAAGCAGGAATTAGAACAGGTGGAAATAAGCACAGGATGTTAAAGAGGCATAAAGTGAAAAATACTGAAAGTAGGGTCTTATGCGCATATTGATATATAATCTTTGCATGTTTTAGAATTAGGTGTAGCTCTTAAGTTACACGTACATGAGAAAATAAGGCAAGTTATCTGAAAAAAAAGGATCTTTAAGCTAATTAATGTGATATTCCTTTGACTATTCGTGATAGCCACATGCCACCTATTTGATTTGATGTATTTTTCCTCCACAAACTGCTAGAGCGGTTTAGAAGTACAACTTTATTCTCTGTGCTGGTATACAGTGTGTACGCAAGTTCTTGCCAGGGCCTTGATGTTTACTGGAACAGGCTGACAAAGCCCTTTAAAAATCATAAGTTTCACAGAACTGGAAACCGGAGGAACCATCTAATTTTCTAGTTACCCAAACAATAAACACAATATTTTGCATGCAGTATTGTGGTCATGGGAGGGTTTTAAAAACAAAGAACAAAAAAGCAAATGCATGTCATGTAATTGAAGAGCATGTGCCCTCGTCTTCCTCTCCGAGGAGCCGCAAAGCGGTCAGAGTGCGAAAAAGTCAAGTACAAATTCAAACTGACTGCCCTACTGAGCCTGTCCAAAGAGATACAGACTAATCTGCCGTAATCCTTTGTTTTCCTTTTAAAATGGACAATTGTAGGGTTTAAATACTCATCACCTCATCGGTGTGCGTGCGGTAAGCAAAAGGTCCCCGGTACGATTCCAGCCAGCGATACAAATCCCCTTTAGGGAAGAGCATCCGATGTAAAACGCAAACACATGAAGCTACGGCCGAAGATAACTTTAAAATCTCATCATCTATATTAGCTGTTAGTTTTATTATGCCTTGCGCAACAAATGTAGCTTTTTTTGTGTTTCTTCCTGTTTTTTGTTCTGTTTTTTTACAGTCTGCGTGTGACTGAGGCCATGGACACAACGTTCACATGCAGTTTCCTAAAGGGGAGTTGCAAGTGTCGCACCCCACGGATCAATCCAGTGCGCTATTGCAAGTGGTGCTGGAGTTTAAGGCAGCTGCTGTGGTTATTTGCACAAATTTTGTCCAGCTCAAAGGACGGAAATCTGGTTTTAATATCAGCTGTGTTTGCACAGCTTGCAATTTATGGGCTGCTTTTGTCCCAGAAGTCGTACCCACTAATGTTAACTTTCTGTTCAGAAGCCAATATGACTCATTTTCTTTCTTCACAAAAAGCAGCACAGATAGTTTTTAAATTTAAAAGAAAAAAAAAAAGTAAAGAATAATGAGTGCGGTTTATGAATACCCAACATTCCTCTGCCTCTGCCAAGGAACCAGAAGATAGATTTCCATTTATGAGGAAAGATTGCTCTGACTGTTTTGACAGTGAAACTGTTTACAACAAAACTTGATCCTAGGCGTGCACTACAAACCAGGCGCTACAAAGCCAGACTTACTTTGCTGGGTGGATAAAACCATATCCACCAATCAGTGGCAGTTACTTTTTTCTCCCAATCACATTTTCTCTATCAGGCTCTGTGTTGGCTCCCATTTAAGGGGGGCTCTGACAAGACATTTGACTCTTCTTCTACACAAAGTAGACTAACAGCTGACTTCAGTAAATAGGAACATGATGGCAGATGGCTGCCCCTCCCTGGTTGTGGTTTTGCCCGAGGTTTCCTCCTGTTTAATGGGAGTTTTTTCTCCCCACTGTCGCCAAGTGCTTATTCATTTGATTGTTGGGGTTCTCACAAAATGATTTTCAGGTCTTTACCTTACAATATAACACACCTTGAGACAACTGTTGTGATTTGGTGCTATAGACATAAAATTGAATTGAATTGAAAATCATTGTTGTTCCAGATACAAGGATAAAAGAAGTCTCTGTTTTTTGTGTGTGTGTGTGCTTTTTTTGTTCCCAGGAGTTGCAATAGATACTAAAAGGTGCTACTTATCCTTAACTATCACTGCTCACTGACATCAAACCAACCCATCTCCATGTTTATCCAAATCTCTAAAAATAAGATGGTTAAGTCTGCAGCATAAGTTACCATGGCGATCAACTGAGGTTAAAAAAAGAGAGCCACTTTTATGAGATTAAAAACTCTGGCTCAAGGCTTAAGCCTCCATTAATCTTAGTATCAAACTTGCATCTGGAATTTTCATTTTATATTGACTTTCAGATTATACGAAGGCCCACCTTTAAAAATGACATCACAAGTGGTGTAATGATCTTCCTGCACTGTGGAAATGAACTACTCTTCAGTAAGTATCTGTAATCTCCTGAAAACCAAAACCAGCACTAGCTATGTGAAACTTTAGCAATATTTCCAAGTCAGTTAGCTTTCTGGCACTTATTAAGATAGGATCTTGACTTATTTTATTCTACATCATTTATTATAACACAAGTGGCTCATGGTTCAAAGAAAAACATGATTCACCTTCATTTTAAGCCCAAGAAGAATCAGAATTTTGAATGAGCTTGCTTAATGCAAAATTTCATCAACCCACTGAGGTAGCAGTCTGTTCATTAACTGTATAGGGGCTGGTGATGTGGAAACCAACGATTACGCAAATTCACGAAACTTCTCTCTGACGTTTAAATAAGTTGTGCAAATGTGCAACAGTTGACTGCCCTCTCTGTGGCCCAGCAACTTGGTGAACTTTTGCTGGCACTTTTCTTCTCCAACTAGCTTGAGCCCACTCTTTCACTTTGCCTATACCCCTGAAGACACGAACTCAAGCATATTTGGCCAAGAAACAGATTCCTCGAGACTCTATGGTGGTTTATGTTTATGTGAGGGTCTATCCATGGTGCTGAAGCAAGAGCGGAGGGTCAAGGTCATGTTAGAAACTGACTTAAGAGATGGAAATAAGGTGAATCAGCTGTGAGGCTCAGATGACTGCCAGCATCTTAGTTTATCTAGAGTTCTGCAAAATCTGCCTAATCAAAAAAGGGAACTTATTTTAATAGGTTCACTTTTTAAAGCCTAAAGCACCAAAATAGGGTAAAAAGAAAGATAAATTGTCTTCCCTTTTAGTGCAGTATCTGACTTTCCATTTGTGTACACTCTCAGGTAGCATAATAAAGTTTATTCATCTTCTTGAGCAACGGAATCCAATGAATAGAAATCTTTGAATAAGTCACCTTCTGTCCACATGCCACACACCCAGCCATCTCAGAAGCAAGAAAAAAGACCCTGAGCTGGACAGGCTGGTCACTGTTAACAGTCCTGTTAGCTTAAGGTCTGTGTTGAAGGCAGCAACAAGTACTTTTTTGTAACAGGCAAAATTAAAGGGAAATTATCCTCAGGAGTGTTTGAGTGGGATTAAATGATTTTGCCTTTCAGTAAACTATATGATCACTGAGGTGATACTGGTGAAAGAAAATTAAGTTATGTTCATGTTGTCAAAAACAAGCACAAACACAAATGATTTTGTTTAAAGTCACCTTAGCGACAACAAGGAATAATGTGGTTTACTGTGGATAAAAAAGCCTAAAATTGTATTGAAGAAGACAAAACTCCAAACAGTATATTGATGTGTCTATGAAAGAGCCTTGAAACTATCAACAGATGATTAGAGAAAAAGAGGAGGGCAGTGGAAAGAAAGACTGGGGGACAGAAAATTCCATCCTCCTCCCACTGCAACTGTAAACACGGGAGCTGGGCAGTCTCCCTCTCAGAATAAGATGGTTTCCTTGTGGAAAAAACCCCCCAAACCAATTTATCCTAGACATTGCTAACTAATACATTAATGGCAAAAACACAACTTGATATGTTGATTGTTAGTCTAAAAATCAACTTACCGACGTCTGAGTTGCAAAACACCTGCTGGGGATGCCTCGGAGAGCAGCTGCAGGCTTCTGCCAGTTGTTGCACTCGCCAAACACACAGGATGGCCAGAGTAACAAAACATCTCTTCATCGTCCTGGTCATCTCTGAAAACTACGCTTTCTAACTGAAACTGGAAAAGTGAGTGAGGGTATAGAGGTAACGTCTGCCTGTCGGGTTTAAAGGAAACGAGTCGCTGTACTCGGCTAGAAGTTGACGCACGACAGTGCTGTGCATAAAATGATGCACAGGGCACGAGAGAAAGTGTAATCCTGCTAAAGACTGCACACCAAGTCTGTTTCCACTACCCTCAGCAGCAGCGTTTTATTAGCAGGCAGCAGCAAACTCCTCCCTCCGGTGGCCAGAGAGCCCAAGAGCGCGACAGAGGTCAGGAGCTGCCGACGTTACACACGCACCCCTTAAACTACGTAAATTTCGGGCTGTTGCATGAGGAGGCGGATAATTGTTTTTACGAAACGACGGTGATAACAAACAGCATCACCCTCTGACACACGTACTTTGGGACTTCTGGCTTCTTTTTTTTTTAAGTTTTACGCAAAGTGTTTCCTCACTCTTGCACGCCCTTTCTTAAAAGTAAAAGCCTCGCAGTGAGAGTATGTAGGTATTACCATGGAAATAATGCGCATCTAAAAATATTTTTTAACATGTTTTAATTGTTTAATTTTTGTACTTTTTTAAGGCCCCTTATTTCATTTAAGTAATTATATGACTCATACCTTGTGTGGTTTCACGCGTGTAAACTCTCGCGTTGTTTTAATTATAGCAACATTTTATATTTTATCATTTTTATCACAAGGTTTTAAGAAATAGTAAATAAAAAAGTGCAATATTTCCCTCTGAAATACGGTAGAGCAGTAAAAACTAAAGTTTGGCATAAACAACTATCTGTTCTTCAGTTTGTGGTTCCTGCCACAGAGGTAACATTTGTTTCTCTAATCATAATAAACAATTTCTCAGTGGATTATATTTAAATACCTACCAAAGGTATCAAAGAGCTTGGAACCTGAACATCTGGATTCAGCTCCAGATGTAAAAAAGCGTCAGACTAAATCTTACTGACATTTACAACTATGCTACTAACTTAAAATACAACTTTGGAATGAAAAGCCTTTCTAGACGGACGTGTGTATGTGTGTGTGTGTGTGTCCGTGTCTGTGTGTTACTCACTTAAATTGTTAGATAAGGACAGGAGCTTTGTTTGTTTTAATGATAATAAATATGACGTATTACAATGTAATACTATTGTTAATACATGATATTCTTTGTATTCTCTTTACTGGACACCATTTCCCATGAGGCAATGGCTCAGCACATCAGAATAGTCTTGTGACTACATTTCTCCACTAACAGGAGAACAAAAGGAGCAAATACAGTGGAAGTTTTTTTAAAAAAAAAAAAGTCTTTATAGTCTCATCAAATGAAGTGGTTCAATTATCACATCCTGAGAGATTATATGAGCCATTTGTTGCCGTACCTTTTAAAAACACATTCAGCAATCATGGAGCAACACTGATATTTAGGTTCTTTTAGCCCAGTTTTTTGCATTAACAAACTCCTGGAGGAAATCTCTGTCTTGGCATAAATAATTCTTCTATCATGCCAAAAAATTATCCTATAAAATCAATGAGACTCCTGTGAGGGCAAAACCATTTGGCAAAGCTGTGGCCTGGACAGACAAACAATTTACTAAAATTTGCTATAAATCTCACTTAAGCTGTCGGTAGCGGGAAATTCAGGCCACAATCCCCTGCAGGTTCATCCCTCAACTCCTTTCCCGTTGCCAGGTCTTGTCACGACAACATTTGATTCACTGTCACAAAAATATTGATTTTAGATGCTTTAAACATTTGCACACATGATAATTCACCTATGAGTAAATCCTAACGTGGGTCAGGCTGAGTAATCCGTAGCCCACGCTGCGCAGTTATCTGAGGTTGGAATTTAGCGAGAGTGTTTATGTATGTTATAGTCACTTTCAGGAACTCCTAAAACACTGTCTGACAGAAGGAGGTGTGGCACGTTGGAGAGAAGTGACATCATGCCCTTAAAGTTAATGGGCTCAGTCTGGCAGCAATTCAGCAGCTCCCACCCCCAGCCTGCCGTGAAAGAAACATTATGCTATAGTCGAATTCCTGAGTTGTTCCTCATCCCGTATTCATGTACAGAAATAGATGGAAAGTTTACCGCTGCCTCTGGAAACTGAGGATCTTAAGAGTTTTAGGGTTGCGGCCTCTTGTGTTGATTCTGGCACAGGAGGGCGAGATCACAGCGAGGGCATGATGTACAGTATTCAGCGATCAGAGCTGATGATGAATGAAGAAGAATGCCAGAGAGGGGACTGTATCTGCTGTGGCTGCCTCGCTCCCTGACATCATATTTGGCCACTGACTGTGAGTCCTCTGGCCACTCCGGCAAATATTTCCACTGTTTTTCATGGCTGAGCAATTTTTGCCTGTTTTTCTTTTCCACAGGTCTTTTACTTGATGTCTGTGTAAAAGAAAAAAAAGAAGAAAAAAACACAGGCAGGAGAGGAAGAAAGCAAAATGGCACAACCAAATCAGTGTCATCTGCATAATTCATTTTCTTTGCCGATTGTTAAATTCAGACATTTTTTTACCCTTGTATTTACATGTACCTTTGGAGTGAGATCACCACCGATTAGATAAGGAAAATTCCCAAACTGTTCGAACTCTGGTAAGTCATTATGACTCGTAAACAGAGTGCAGTTTACCAGAAACAATGGACCTTAGAGGGACAGAACCACAGAAGATGGGTGTGAGAAAAATCAAGACAAACATACAAAAGGAAGTGACACATCCGAGGCAGAGTTGCCAGAAATATGCTTCTGTTTAATACAACAGTTTACTATTGGGGGAACACCAGATGCCTTCTTTAAGGCAAGGCCTGCTGCCTCCTGTCCAAACAGTCTGCTTCCTTTACACTCAGATGCTGACTGATGTGGTGGGCTCTGCTCACATCGCAGCCTTGTCCTGAGCTCCTGGGTATATTTCAAATTACCTCAGAGCAAGACCATTCTGAGCGATTTCCCGCACTGTGACTCTCTCTTTAGAACAGATTTTTATCCACCAGTCGAGATCTGGATGATTGTATCAACATTTGGTTTTAATTTGTTGAAAGAGGGCGGATTTGTCAAAGAAGTGCAATGTAAGCAGCCCCCTCTGTGTACATTACCAGCTACAAATGCCAAAAGGGGCTTAAAAATGGCCTGAACCTCCATTCCCTAAATTACAGACTTGCAAGGCCAGGAATACTCTCAAAAGGAAGTGCCCAGTAAGGCATAAAAAAGAGGTTCTCATTGTGGGTACTGGTGGGTGCTGTGGCACTGACCCACATCCTCTGACTCCAAAACAGACCCCCTCGCCTGTTATCTGCACACATTGCACATGACCTGACCGCCACGCAGATTTCCAACTGTCCATCCCCTCTTTGCACCCCCAGCCACAACCCACGGGGTATTTCCAATAACTTTCCATCCATCATTGCAGCTATTCGCATTTCACCGGTGACAATGGAAGACAGTGAATCAGCATTAGGAAACTGCTTCAGGGACACCGATGTGGAAGAAAACATCTGTTTGAAGCTCCACGCACTCTGAGGTCAGATGGTCTCAACTCTCCACATCCACAGATGTTAGCAACTGAGATGTTAGTCACCGTGAGTCTGCTGATAATGTCCAGAAAGCTTTCTCAGTCTCTTCTAGTGCATTTTATTAAATGGTGCCTCTCTGAGTGACTAAGGTGAGTGTGTTTACAGGGACTTTCACTTTAACTTGACAGGCACAGACTTGTAAAATATCTTGTGACAAAACGTACAGTCATTTCCCCTGCAGACAATAGCACTACCATTTCGTGACTTTGGTACTGTGGGCAGCTCCTTAAATGATGAGCAACTTAAAGAGGGGAATAGATGTTGTGCAATTGTTTAACCTGCTAATTCCCACAGAAATCCATGTCCACTAGAAAGCTGTTTCCTCTTACACATGGGAAATGGGACATGGGACTGGTTTGTATATAGTGACTACACATTTCTATCTAACATTCAAACACATTCATAATGTGAGGAACACATCAGAGACTGGAGCAGCCAAGTATCAAACTACCAACCTTCTCATTAGTAAATTAGCTACTCCGTCTTCTGAGCTACACCCAACAGAAATGTCAGAAATGTGTTTTCAGTATTCCAGTAGTTGTTAGCATAGTTCTTTTTTTTCTTAAAAAGTCACATGAAACATCTAAAATGCTAAGAACACCTTCACTGCTACCCTTTATTCCATAGAAATTAAAAGGGTCAGTAGCAGTCAGGTGCTGCTAATAAAATATACTTGATTAAGTGATCATCAGCTAAGTGTTAGCACTCCTTGAAAAGCAGAAGATTTTGAACTTTGTTGGTCTGGGGCATTTAGCTATGTGTTAATATAATGTCGCAATCTTCCGGGAAATTCACCCTAAGGTCAGACTATCCTCGGACAAATTGTGTAAAACCCGAGAGCTACACCTTAGGCTCTACAGGCCTCGGTTAGCATGTTAAATTTTAACGTTCATGACAGAACAATTAGAAAAAGACTGAAGAAATGTTGGTTGTGAGGGTTGCCAGGAGAAAGTGTCTTCTCTCACACAGTTTGTAAAGTTGCATCTGAACAAACCACGTTTGGCCGTAATGCACTGCACCACATTTGGTTAAATCAAACAGCATATTAGCACAAATACCTCAAACCAGTTGTCAAGCATGGTGGTGGAGGGCTGATGATTTTGGCTTGTGTTGCAGCTATTGGATGTAGGTGGCCCCATTAAGTCAACCTTGAGCTCCTCTGTATACCTCTGTGCCTCCATGTGCCACCTCTGTGCCTTTGTCCTATCATCCCTCTTAGCTCCGTCACCTTGACCTTTATGTTTGCCACTTCCCTGCTCCCGTTCTGTAACGTTTTGAACTTCCTGTATTTCTGTTAGCATTAACGCTGTTTTGGGGTCAATTCCTATCTCCTAAGTCCTGCATTTGGATGCGCAATCTATCTTCTACACAGCTGAACCTTCACATTTGCAAAGAAAAGTGGGACAAAAATCCTCCGCGATGCTGTGAGACTGAGACCCTTTGCTGCGAAACATTTCAGCATTAATGTGAATGCTTAATTCTCGGCATGTTTGCAACTTGGATTGTTATGTTGTTGTGCTCTTTTGCTATAATGACACACTTAGTCGCATCGGACATTGGCGGAAATTGGGAAATTCTGGAGCATGTTCAGACGATGAAGATTACATAGTAAGGAGAACATTGTTCATAAAAGCCATGTGGAATTTCAAAATTCTGGGGCTGACCAAACAAACAGAATATGTCATGACATGTGGGGTTAATTTTTTGGTGGGTTAAGTGACACAAGAATGAAAAAGCTGCCAGATATTACTCACAAAGAAAGTCTGCCCTTATGATGAAATAGGCAAACTTTTCCTTCTTGTAAATATATATTAGAGTACATTAAATGATCACCTTAGGATGGGATTACTTTTTGAATTGATCTCTTTTCTATCTAGCAAAACTGTTGTTCTGAGTTTATATTTGACTAAAGATTAAGTATTTGGTAATCTTTAAATCTAAAGTCCACACAGATTGCGTAGTTTGATCGACTGGTTCGGTAGAGCTGTTGTTGTTGTTTCGCCCACCTGCCCGGGCATGTAGGGGCGCTGCTGTCATGAATGACTCTCAGTTATGTGAAGATGAAATGCAGGAAGACTTAAAGACAGTCTGGAGTGTGGTAAAAAACAATCACCTGGGAAGATTCCATGATTCATGACGTGAGACTGCAATAACCTTTAATCAAAGCCCTGTAAACAGTTTTGTATTCAGTGTCCTACCGGGAGATAAATCTGACAGGCTTAACAGCTGTTGTTTTTATTCATTTTAACTTTTAAGACCTTTAAGTGTGACCTTTGACCTTTTTCACACAGCGGGTGCTTGTATGATCTTGCTTGCCATTATCTGTGCAGGTACATTGGCTCAAGCACACCCCCTGTTGTAAATAATGTGAAGAGCAGTTAAAAATATTGTCAGTTTTTGAGAAATGTGCCAAAAGTCTGTTGTGGAGTGCAGAACTGCATTCATATGTCATCCATATGAACAAATACATCTTGAGATATTTGTAAAAAATCATGACAAAGTCATTCCTGAGCGTTTTCAAACTGGCTTCTAGTATAAATCACTCATATACTTATATAAGAGTATACATCATATACTTTACAGCTTGATAATTTACAACCAGCTTGCAGGGAGGCAAGGCTTCTGTGAGACAAATGACACAAAATTGCTGATTGGAGTATTAGTTTTGGAAAGAACAACTGGAGTATCTGCAGTATCTACCGTAAAGACATTTTATTACCCATATCAGTGTCATACTTCCTTCTCCTTCTGGACAGTAACAAACTGTCTGACAGCAGATGCCGTTTATGCAGGGTTCATGTCTGGATCTGTAATGTATTTGCTAGAATTTGGCTAAAACAACTTATAATATTAATAAATCAGAATGCATTATGTCTGGTGGAATGAATGTTTGAATCAATTTGGTTATTAATGTAACATTTATACTTGTCTTGTGTTTTATATCAGGCTAAACTGTCTATTACATTCCATATTATGATTTATTTGTTCTCGTAAGGAACAAATCTTTCAAAATAAGATGAATGCACACAAAAATGATGCAGAAATCACTGTTTATTTGCCAGCAAAATATTTTTCAGTAATGAAAGAAAAAGATAATTCACATGGATTGTAATGACAGCATCTTATTGCAACACACTAAATAATAAGGAAACAAAGTCACCAGGAATTCTTTTTTATGAGGAACAAATCATTCAAAAGAAGATGACACATAAAAATTTCACAGAAACCCCTTTTTACTTTTTTAATAAGTGATGCTATGATCCTTATATGTGAAGAAGATATGTTTCATATATTTGTCAGAAATATCAGTAATCAAAACAATTAGGACTCGCATGGATAATAATGAAGACAATTGATTTCACTCCATGAAATAATAAGGAAACAAAGATAATGGACCTGACGCTGCATCACACGTACTCTGGTGTCACTACAAACTGGTAGGTGAACTGGTCATCAGGACAGGGATAAGGAAGGACCTGAGTAGCATTCGCAGAGACGGAAGCCATATTGTTTTTGAAGTCCTGGATCTGACAAACATACTGGCCCTGGCAGACCAGCAAGACCCGGTTACGAAAGAGGATGTTGCTTTTGGAAATGTAGCTTTGGGGTGTCAGCCTTGCCACAGGAAAAGTCTCACAACTCAGACCATAGTTTGAACATTCATACCTGTTTATGAATATATTTGCTTGCCAACTCATCACGTTGTCCTTGAAGATGAGGCTGTTGTGGACAGGTGTGCTAAATGACTTGGATCTGGTTTGACTGTATGGATTATAGCCATAGCCATAGTTGTTGCTGTACTGTCTGGACTGGATTTCAGAGGATGAAAGCTCTAAAATGATGCTCCAGGACTCAGCAGTGTAAATCCTGGGCCGGTAATTAATATTTTCTTTGCCGAACTTTTGCTTTGTCAGATTACTGAAGAGGAGCACATTAAACTGAAAAGCTTTCAACATATTATCACGATACATGGTCTTGTGAGTGCTGTAGAGCGGAGAGCTGGACTCGATCACATACAGCTTCTCAGCAGGAATCATAGGAAAACGAATGCGTCCCAACAGATCAGCCTGCGTTTCCAAATCGATGGAGTCGCCTTTCTCACTGATCCATCTCTCTACAGACTGCAGCACAAAATATTCATCTGGCGCCACCAAATCTGAGCGAGTAAGAAGAGCTCTAAGAAGCCCCACTGAGAGGCCGGACCAAGCAGGAGACCTGGTCAGGTTTTGGTAGTTCCAGGCCATGTACTGGACACAGTTCTCCTCAAGGACTAAGTCCTTGGTCTCCACTGCATACTTGTAAAAAGACACCTGGTTGTGAAAGGTGGAGTCTTCTGGGAGGATTTTAGAAAACAGTCGGCCAATGTCCTCCATCAGCTGCTTTAACCCAAAATTAGAAGCCATTTGGTGGAGACACAGTGCAGAGGAGAGGGTCACATCCATCTTACGGGTGTAAATGTACCTAATGTAGATCAGATTATCGAATATAAGAATGTTTCATGTTTGAATTTGTACACATTTGTAGATGATTACAAAACATTTAGATGTTTTAAAGAATAAGTAATCTACTGATAATGCAGCAAAACATTACGTTCGTTATACCTGATGAAGGAGGTGAAATGTGTCTGGCAGGTCAAGCTGAGGTTGACTGTGATGGTAGAAATCCCCACTGAAGCATTAAAGAATGGGATTTGTGACAGGATCATTTTGTGAGCACATATGGTTTTCTGACGTATCTCTGGGGTCCCATCCTGCTGTTTGTTCCCAGTAGGACTCTGCACTACGATCAGGAAGTCACAGTCATTTCCATCATCAAAGATTTGGCCGAGAAAGTCAGACAGGCCGATGCTGTGGTCCAGTGAGTGAGTAGAATCATCGATGTCCACATTAATGCCTGAAAAAGAATAATTAATGTAATGAACAAGGGGGAATGAGCGGTGATCAAGCCATATTCAGCATCAATGCTTCTATGGGCTCTACAAAAAGTTTGTTTTGTAAGACTTTTGATACCTACTTCCTGTTTCACAAACTACTCCAACGTCCTCTTTGTGTGTGCAGTCAGTTTCTCCCCAGCCTTTGAATTCACAGGTGAAGAGATGTGTTTCTGTGCCTTTACAGTTTATATCATCGAGCCAAATAGGTCCAGGCGCTACAATGGAAATGGATACAACACTCAAAAAAACTGAATCATCTTGCCATGAAATATTAGACAGCACTCATACACTCACCTACCCTTTTGTTAGGTACACCTTGCTGGTACTGGGTTGTACCTCTGGGTTGTTTACACCAAATTCTATCATTACCATCCACATTGTGTAGCAGAAATCAGGACTCAACACACCAGGAAACAGTTTTTCTAATATCCTATTGTCCAATTTGGGCAAGCCCATGCAAACTGTAGACAGGCTGACTCAGTTTGTGCAATTTGAGCCTGCAAATTGCAGACAGGGTGAAACAGGGTGACACACACTAAGTGACACTCTCTGTGTCACTCTATGTCACTGGCCATTCACCTCTGACCTCTGGCATCAACAAGGTATTCTTGCCCAGACATCTGATACTCACCGGATACTTTTTCTTTTTCAGACTGTTCTAGAGGTGCTTGTGCAGTGAAATCCAAATAGATCAGAAGTTTGTGAAAACTCACACTGGCCATCTAGCACCAACATCCATGCCACATTCAAAGTCACTGAAATCACCTTTCTTCCTTATTCTGGTGCTCAGTTTGAACTTCAGTGACTCCAACCATCTCTAACTTCCTAAATACACTGAATTGTGATTGGTTGCTTAGATATCTGCGTAAATAGGTGTACCTAAAAGTGGCTGGTGAGTGTACACACACGTAGAGTTGCTTTGTTTAAACTGAAATCACAAACTACAATTTCAATCATTTCACTGCCCTCTGGTGGTGGATCGGTGGAAATAAAAGCCACCTTGTCCGTAGTCCTTCCCAGTCACAATAGATCTGGCTCCAGGGAAGTTGAGCTGGCGACACAACACCCGGGCGTCAGCCATGTCCCAGTTGTCGTCACACACTGTTCCTCATTTCCCATCACGGTAGATTTCCACACGGCCCTCTGACACGTTCTTAGAGCCAAACAGCCTCACATCACCTTTGCGTGGCTCATGATTTCTGTCTATTCAAAATAATAATATATTTTTTTTTTTAAAAAGCCACAGTTAATACATATTTTTTTTATTTCATATTGAAAAATATTAATACTGTTGACTCATTTTTGCATCCTGTAAAAGATCAATTAAAGCAAAATAAAACAAAAAAACTATTTTTTTATGACACTTTATACCAACCCTGAATTTTCTATTTTGCTTTTTGGCTTTTGCTGCTCTCTGAACCTTTGAATTAATTAAATTCACTTTTATTCATATAGTGCCAAGAAAGTCCAACAATCAGATGACCCCCTATGAGTAAGCAGCTGGTGACAGTGGGGATGAATAACTCCCTTTTCACAGGAAGAAATCTCCGGCAGAACCAGGGAGGGGCAGCCATCTGCCACAACAGCCAAACGATAATAATAACTAACAATAACTAATGATTAAATACATTGTGTATAAACAGAGTGAAAAGACTATGTCGGTTGTATCTTGGTTGAGAGAAAAAAAAGTTTACAGGCCTTAACATCTAAAATTTAGTTAATAAATGACTAAATCAACCTTTTTAGGAGACACAACCTCATCAGCTGTTTGTCCTGAAAACACTCAGAGAAAGCAATCAATCGTTGCTGTATCCCACAAATAACCTCAATCTGTATATATATATATATATATATATTTATATATATATATATATATATATATATATATATATATATATATATATATATATATATATATATATATATATATATATATATATATATATATATATATATATATATATATATATATATATATAAAAAAGTTGCCTGATATGAGGTAGATAACTTAAAATTCCAAACCAGCCATTTATCAAAGATAGTCAAACAAGACTGCATGTAAAGAGAGCAGAGTGAGAGTTTCAGGTCTCCAAAGCTCAAGAGCTATTATGTAACTAACTAAACGATCATAGTCACTACATAACTTTGATACTAATGTACATTAGTTACACTCTTTTTAAAATTATGTGTAGTTCTAAAAAAAACAAAAGAATATACTTAAAAGTATTTGTGGTTTGGATTACTTACTCAAAATGTCAAATTTCCATGCCCTTCCAGAGACATACAGAAGTAGGAGAAGACAAAGAGTTCGCATATTTCGAGGAGGGAGCATTTCCAACTGCTAGTGTACGACTCTAACACAAAAACAACAAAAAAAGTAGGAAGCAACAAATGACACACGCTCCATCTGCTTTACTTTACGTCCTAAGATTACTTTACGTCCTAAGATTATATTACTATAACATTTTCCATGAGATAGAGAGGAAGATCTATTCAAACAGACTGTGCCAAAAATTAAAAGGTGAAACTATAAATACAAACTTACCTAAATCCTTATGTGCAATAAAAATGCGTTACCTTCTTTCCCGTGGTTACGAAGCTGCGTTGGCCTCAAATTTGAGGTCTGTGAGCACATACCTGATTGCACAACTGCTCTTGGTTCAACGAGAACTTGTTTGAGGACAATGTCTAACTTTGGCAGATTGTGTTTTGAACATGTAAAAAGATAAGACAGGACTCAGAAAATAGGAATTAAGATTTTACTCAGTCAACCCCCTTAACACACACACACACACACACACACACACACACACACACACACACACACACACACACACACACACACACACACGTGCGGGTTTGCTATCCTCGTGGGGACATCCCAGTGACATAATGCTTTCCCTAGCCGCTTACCCTAACCCTAACCATCAAAAATGAATGCCTAACCCTGACCCTTGCCCTAAACCTAACCATAACCTAATTGTAACCCTGACACTAAAACCACATTTTGAGTGTGAAAATTGCTTTCAACCCTCCAGGTCCCCACGGTGCAGAAAGTCCCCACCAATATAGTAAATGTCAGGTTGCGGTCCCCACCAGGACAGTAGAAACCCGTACACACAAACACACACGCGCGCACAAACCCCCCCCAAAAAAACCAACTACATAGGGTAAAATCACCAAAACATTCTTCAAACAATATACAGGATTAAAAACAAGGCCTTTGCTATCCCACTGACAATAATCACGTTGACAGAGTGATACTATGGAAAACGGAGCAAAGGGGAGAAAAACCTTAGACCTTCTGAGTGTGTATAGTGTGTGCATAACAATGAATTTTTCAGGAAAAAAACCCAAAGCAAATCACAGTCTGATAAATTAGCTTTTGTACATTCATTATAAGAAAGGCTACAGTACTGTTTAAACCCACATTTGGCCTAGGAAGAACGCGGTCAACACGACCAGATCCGCACTTTCTAGAAACGTTACTCTTTCAGCCGTTAGTTCTTTTATTTGTATTGACGATGTCGCTTCAATGGTTGGAGTTATGTGTTTTAGACTCAATGAGGAAGCAGCGAGTGCAAAAAGTTCAACAGTGACTGTAAACAAACTAGAACCACAGTGAAGTGGCCTCAAGTGTGAGTGTCTCTGTGTCTATATAAACTCCAAGCCCTCGTATTTTACATCCCCGATCTTAGTTTCAGGCAAAAGGATGCGCCCATCAAGTGTGAAGGCCATAATGTACGTGGCAATCTTCCCGGCGTCCTCCTCAGACTTGAGCGCCAGGATGATCTGGTCATCAGTGTTGGGGACAAACTTGAAGGAGGAGAAACCGTGGGTAGGATTAAGTACACCCACTCGGCTGACTTTGATGTCATTGAAATCTGGTGAGCAGCTAAGGACCAGGTTCGTGCCGCGTCTCTCGTCCGCCGTCTCTTCATAGCGCTCGCTGCTCGCACGGCGAGGAAGGAAAAACCAGCGCTGTAGGGTGTCGCTCCATGCTGCAGACTCGTGAATCAAATATCCTGAGGAGATTCAGGGAAATGCGGTAATGAGTAAAGCACGGAGATGGAAACGGAGGCGGCTGTTAGCGAGATCAGATCTGTGTCTTTACCTGGTTGCTCTATCCCTGCGGCGGACTTCAGGGATGTGTACTTGGGAACCCAGTTCTCGTGCCGTACGTCGCCTCTGAAGCCCACGACTTTCACCCATTCTGGATTGTTGTTGACAAACTCGCCTTCAGTGGTGGTCCACTCTTTCCCGAGACCGCCAACATACAGGTGCTCGTCCTTCACTGCCAGCCACTCTGCTTTGAATCCTATCAGATGAAGGCACCATGTAAATGCAAAGTGGAAACAAATCATCTAAAAGTACACAAGATCGAACTGTTTATAACAGAGATATCAGTGCAACACCAACCTTTTGCAACGCTGCCATCGCCATCGGGTAAGATGACCCAGGGTACAGCCTTTTCTCCATCTATATGGTAGACTACACCCGTTCTGTCATCGACACTGTAAAGCTTCCCATTGAACACCACCAGCTCAGACAGCTCCATGCCCCTGCCTTTCTCCGACAGGTGGCTTTCCAGCACCACCCTGTCGGCATCCCATTCAACGGCCACCTTGTCGCCGCTCTCTGACACCAGCAGGTACCCCCGCCGCATGTAGCTGAACCACGTCATCTTCTTGTCGCTGAGAGAGCTGGTGTCCAGGTCAGCGATGACGCCGATGCGATAGCGGGTGCCCTGCGGCGTGCGCTCGGGTGAACTGAGGGGATAGGTGTCATTGTACTGCAAATCCGACTGGTGGCTGTCGCTCGGGTTGACTCTCCAGCTGCGTGAGCCATAGGAGCGGTACCGTAAGCCCGAGCTGAAGTGCATGAAAAGCAGCAGGATTAAGGCCACAGATCCAGCTACTGCCACGATGGGCCTCCACTTAAGGCGGAACCGGGGGTCAGTGGCATTGGCCATGGAAGCCAACATGGGGAGGCCTCCTACGGAGATACGCAGCGGGTTCATAGGCTCATTATGCTCCAGTCGAGTATAGCCTGGAGAAGCAGGCATGGGGGAACCAGGTTTGGAGTGACCTACAGAAAAATTGAGAGAATGTGAGTTCACTGTCAGAGAGGCCACTGGAAAATACTTCAGTCTGGTTCTCTGGTGTCAACATGGAGGTTATCGGAGATCCTTTTTTCAGCACCAAGCCACAGTGAGGTCATCTATTCACATAAAGTTGCTCTAGCTCAGGGGTGTCGAACTCCAGGCCTCGAGGGCTGGTGTCCTTGATCCAACACAGCTGATTCAAATGGCGAAATTGCCCCCTCAACATGTCTTGTAGTTCTCCAGAGGGCTGGTAATGAACTAATCATTTGATTCAGGTGTGTTGACCCAAGGTGATATCTAAAGCCTTCAGGACACCGGCCCTCGAGGCCTGGAGCTTGACACCCTGCTCTAGCCCTTACGAAATGAACACTTATCATACCTGTGAGCAAACACTAAAACTAATACAATGGGCTTGGTTGATCCTAAACCCCGAGCAAAGGTCGCAACCTCGGCTCGTAGTTAAAGCATGACTTTCCAAAATGACAAGGCAAAAGTATTAACAAAAAGTCGAAAAACGACAATTAGTTTTTTAACCAAAAGGCTCATTTTAGCCATTTCTCTTAATCCACAAATGATAGAATGAACGCAATTAAAATAATTAACTTCAACTTACACACTTCCCATAAGCGATGGCAGGCAGATGACTCATTTCAGGCTATAGTTTAATTCTTTTTTTCGGTTTAATTATTCTACTAAGTGTTAGAGTCAGAGTGGACAAAAGCGAGTCCACTGGTTAAATATTGATTGCTTAAAAGGAGGAAGAAACCAGTCTAGGTGAATATCAAGCGTCCAACAATGAGTCTTGTCGACGTGGTGGGTGGGAGGAGCCTGCTCTGAGGTAATAAGAGGGTGGCTGAACAAGTTATTCAGGAAATACACAATCACTGAGCAACTGTCACACTGATGAGCTGTCACATGCACTGTAATGATTGTTAAACACGAGTGTTGAAATGTACAGTGACCAGTAATTCAAACAATCCATTGATTTACTGCAGAAAGTCCAGCCGCTTTAAAGATATATTCAGGTATCTTCTGTGATATCTGAATATATCTGATTTTTGTGTGCGTGAGCCGTTGTTCAAATAAATAAAGATGGCTGAAGAAGGACAGAGAGTACAAATTATTGTCATTCAATAAGCTGTCAGAAAACGGAAAAATCCTGCCCTACCAGCTGTCCAAAAGCCCATCGTATTAATTAAAAATATATAAAATAAAGATTGTTACAATCGGATTAATCTGTCAGAACCTTCTATCCCTTCTTCCCTGTTTTTATTTCAGGTAAATCATCCAAACTTGTGATGTTTTGACCCCTTTTTGAATTGGAGCGTCCTAAATATTTTGTTTTCGGATAAAACACGTGATAATGAGATAACAGACAAATAGGGGGATTAATTAGGAATAATTTAAACAACGCATTTTTATTTCACTTTACAAGCTCACGTAGAGCTGAATGGCCTGTAACTTGGGAAAACTACATTCCTGTTATTTGCTTATACACCCAATAAACTAGTGTGTGTGACCTTTCAGCTGAATCAACACAGCCCAAACACAGCAGTGGAACTGTCTGCTGTTAGAGGGTCTCCTGAAAAGCTCTGCAACCCTAAAGCTCCTCTGAGCCCAGCTGCCGCAGGATCGTACCCCGAGACCTGAACGTGTTTCTCAGGAGAGCAGGAGCTGAAAGGCTCTTTCATACGAGGGCCCTGAGCCAAACAGCCGTCCGTTGTGGCAGCAGCATCGGGTCTCCCTCTCTGAGGCCTGCCACTGTATCTACACTCAGCGAGAGGCTGAGAATAGAAACAGTGTGGCTGATTAATTGTTGTTGTATACATTGCTTATGCCCCACAACACAATAAGATGACGCGCCTTACCCCTTCGTCTCCTCCTGCCCGCACGCTGATCCTGTGTCATTAAGTTTACCCCACGAGTCCTTCCACAAGTAGTCCTGAGCTCGAAAGCTGTCTTTCTCCCCACTGATCATTTGCACTGCAACCATGACTATGTTGTTACAATGCTAGTGAACTTTACCTACACTTGGAGGATTATCACCAAGTCCAAAGGGGCAAAGCCTTTTGAGAGACAACGCAGTTCATTCAGTTTGTTATTAATCACAGCCTATGAATGAACAGGTACTGAGGGTTATGAAAACCTTTATTAAGTGCTCAGCGACTATCGGCATAAAGGTGAAAAGCCACAGCCCTGGACATATGAATAGAAGTTAGCTGCAAACCTACAATCAGAGGCGTTCCTGTGATGTAATCATTACACTGAGGACTGCGAGCAGCATAGTCACACAGGAAACCTCACTGACTCTGAGATGCAGTAATGTCTGTTAATAAGTGATTAACACCTTCTGGGCTTTAGGTGGAAACATGTTAAGAGCACAGACAGCTACTTAAAAAGCAACCTTTCAGCTTCTCAGCTCGATACTTTCATGTTTCAGATAGTTTCTAGCTAGTATCCCACACAGTGAAGACGACCTAAAAGACAAGACTGCAGGGCTGGGTGAGAAGAAGACACTTAAAAGTTTGGGATGAATTTGAAATAGCTTAGAATTGGCATCCTAGCTGATGGTGATGATGGTGAAAGGCTGCTCATTGGAATGATCACGTTCCACTTATGTTAACAAAGCTGACGGCATTTCTCCTAAAATGAACCAATAGATTTGGCTAGTTGTGTCTCTGCAGCTTCACCACACCTCAAAACATCCGTTTAACAACATCAAACAAACAAAATAAAAAACGTAAGAGTTCAACCTGAGCATCAGAATGGGGAAGAAAGGTCACTTTCAACCTGGCATGGTTGTTGGTGCCAAACTGAGGATTTTCCCACACAACCATCTCTAGGGTTGTGATCCCTAGAGAATGGTCCACAAGAGAGAAACTATCCAGTGAGTGGCAGTGGGTGAAAATGCCTTGTGCCTCTCAGAGGAGATTAGCCTGGGCTGCTTCAAGTCGTTAAATGAGCACTTATTAGAAGCAAGGTATGCATGTCTGAATGCACAACACATTGCCCCTTGAAGCAGATGGGCTACAGCAGCAGGAGGAGTGAGATGAAGACTCCAGGAACACTTGTGGCCTTCATCGGGCTCATTCAGGCCACAAGCCGAAATGTGTTGGCCTGCTAATAAAGTTGTTCCCTAGTGTTGCTGGAGTCTTCACCTCACCAGATCTTTGTCCCTCTCCACGCACCTTGGAAGTAGGTGAAGTTGTGGCAGAAGCTTTTGGATCTCTACAGCAGCAGAAGACCACACCAGGTGTCTCTTCTGTCAGCCAAGGACAGGAAACTGAAGCTACGGTTTACACGGGCTCACTAAAACTGGATAATAGGTCAGAAAAATTACAATCAGACACATTATAGTCAAGCATCTTAATCTCTATTAGCAGTTCTCTAAGTTACTTGAATAATTTAAAGTTCTTTAAACCCACCCCTGCCTGCTAGCAGCTGTTTATAATGTTGAGTAAGTGTCCTTTCAAACGCCTCCCTGACCATAAACTTGCCTCTGTGCTCCCATAAACGATGACATCTGGTAGGGCTGACCTTCAAAGTGTGTGTGAGGCCAATAAACACTTTTACTGAGTACTTTAACTCGGGTTTTAAATGCCCTGCGTGTCAAGGAGCCACAAACAAATGTGCATCACACACTGTGGACCTGATGTTACGTGGTTGCACTGTCTGCAGATTCCCAGAAGATAACAGAAGCTGCGGGTGAACCAGGACAATACCCAAGTTTTTATTTCCAGGCCTTTAAGCGCTGAGACAGTAAACCTGTGAGGAAGTTAAATGTGTCCGGACCATCAGAGTTGATTTTCTGGGTGAAGAAGGCGAAGCTTTTGGACTGACACACGCGATCATCTCATTTGCAAGCGTGGTTTTAGCTGCTGTGGCTCTCTCCTGCCAGGAGCTCAGAGGTTAAAACGCAGATGCCGTCAGTAACGGCCACCTGAAACGTTTCCGATCAAACCCCTCCTCCCGCTTCGATACTCACCGCAGATGTGGGATCTTCAGCTCTCAGTCCGCCGGTGGTCGGAGCTTGGATGTCATTATTGTGTCGCTTCCTTCCTCGGCCCCTTTTCCTCTTTTTGCGTTGTCCGCACAGCCGATCATTACTTCCTATGTCAGCTTGATGACGAAAGCACCATGTCGTGCTTACGCGTAGTCGATGCACGGGGGAGGGGGGAGAACGCTGCCTTCAGGGGCTGTCGGAAATATGACAACTTAAAGTTTCAGCGTACCTGTCAGAATTATTATACTTTTATTATGTTTTATGGATTTCTTTAGAATTTAATTTAGTTTTACTTACATTAAATAATTCAAAGAAAGACCAAAATTCAAACATGTCTCTCTATTGGTGAAAAAAAAACACAATAAGGAATGCAAAAGAGACTTTTAGATGTTTCATTTATTTATTTAAATATTGTGTATTGTGGATGTTATTTTTTACGATGTATTTTAGAATCGTTTTCGGTTGTATGGCTGCTACCTTGGCCACGAGATCACATCTATCTTTGTTTCTTTTACAGGTTGTGTTTATCACATTTAAGAAGTTCAGAACATGTGTCACATACACACTTTGCTCAAAGGTATAAAGGCTTTATACCTTTATGCCTGTAATCCTTTATGATAAAGGCTTACAGTACTGTAAGAGATAAGCTACTATTCCATGTTTATTATGATTCATATTATTGGATGGAGAAGATAGGTGTTAGAATATGAGCATTCACTCTAGATTTTGTGTAGATTTCTCAAATAAAAGTATAAACCAGTGTCTCTTTAAGTTTGTTACAATGAAAATTCTGCCCTAATTAAGACAAAAACCTAACTTTGTATATATTTCATTGCTTTATTGCAGTTCATTTTTAATTGATATTTTTATTTTATCCATTTTTAAGCCTTACTTTTTAAAAATCCCCTTCAGGGTTGCATCAGGAAGGACTACTGCCGTAAAACCCTGCCAAATCAAACGTGGAGTTTCCCGTTGTGGTCTCCTCTTATGACAAGGGAGCAGCTCTCACTTCTGCTACTTACTTTTATTTTAACTTATAATGCATTACTCAAATCTAAGTACCTCAGTCGTTGTCTGGATCCTGCTGTCTCCACAGCTCAAGTGTTCCTCCACATCTGCTATTCAAATATTTGACAAAGGTGCAGAGACAGGAACTGCACACAGTCTTGCCTTTTCTTTTAAAGAAGTCTGACTCAGAGTTTTAAAACCTGTTTTTATTTGGCACACTCCGTCTGATACAGGATCACTGTGCAAGGCACTTTAATGAGGAACATTTGCAAAGCGGTGACAATGCAAAAGTGCAAAGGAGAGGAAAAAGCAAGAGGGAAAAAGTAATGTGGAAAATGATTCGATTTGATTGTCATGTGCCTGGATTTAACAGTATTAAGAAAGAAAATAAATACCAAATTTGCCACAACGTCAAAGAATTGCTAAACCTATGGCTGAGACATTTATGGCATTGAATACTTTAAAAATCCTAAGCAAAGAATTCAACAGAAGAATCCAATGCAAATCAATCAACACACCTGTAAAAGCCAAACTCTAAAAAGAAGCGAATGTGACAAATTAAAATGTCAAACAGAAACAAACTGAGTTTTTCAGTGCATGAAAGCCTATTTAGTGGTTGATTACTTAATAAAAAGACACAAACACGTGGCATTACAGTAGTTATAGACTTCCGATATTTCTGATCTACCAACTAATTGAATAATATGGGTTTGCAATGTGGTGAAAGAGCAGTATACTCAGCTGTATCTTTGAATTACAGTTATTGAAGTAAACACTGAACAGTTACATATTCAGTAAAAATTTTCAATGCAAACCAGATTTCCTAAAGAATTACACTAAGTCTAACCTTTCTGATAATTAGTGCTTTGATATGAACAGCAGCAAACTGCACTCGCAATAGTAACTAAAGGAGGCACTGAAAAATCTGCAGCAGTTTTGGTACAAAGGCAACTCAGGCGTGGCCATGTTCTCTCTCATTTTTTTTTTTTTTTTTTAACCAAGACAATCACCCTCTGGCAAATAAAAGGACATCTGTAGACTTTACCCGCTGTGAACAACACAGCAAAACGCTCACCAAACAACTTGCAGGAAACTAAAAAGATATCAGTGCACCCAGAAAACCAAACGCGTTCAGCAGGAACAGAAGGGGAGTGCACAGAACGGTCCGGCGCTGTAAAAGAAACAACTGGCACACATATTTAAAAAGAAACCTTCCTCATTTGATTCCTGCTTTTGAATCTTAGTCTTTCAATAAGATGGAGGCTGATACGCTCCTGGAGTCTCCTGGGTGTTGGAGAAAGGTGACTGCTGATAGCCCGAGGGCCCGCTGGTGCTGGAGTACGGGCTGCTCTGGTAAGGAGCATTGTGGTCGTTGGCTGGGTCTCTGTAGTCCTGCTCGAATTCATTCACTCCTTGGCGATACCTTGCAAGTGCAAAGTAGGTCAAAAGGCTCTGTAGAGAGAACTTTCAATTAGTGCTCGGATCTTTTAGCACAGCAAATTCAAAGCCAAGCGCGAACTCTGCGTCAGGCTCACCCAGGTGATGATCGAGAAGAAGGAGAAGGCAATGACACCTCGGGCAGCATCGGCCACGACAATATTGGAATCCGTCTTGGTCCACAGGTTCGTCAGGACGCAGAAGCAGATGAACCACAGAAACGTCCACGCCGCTGTCAGGTGTTCACAGGAGAGAAACATTTTTCACATGTTAGCTTTAAGTCTCACTTCCTGACTTATGGCACAGTTCCTTCATTAAACTATGTGGTGAAAAAATGAAAACCAACTCTTACCAGAGAAAGCCAGATCGCTTAGAACAATGTATTTTCGCTCTTTGGCATTGCTGATGTTTGGGAAGTAGGCATCTAGCATGAGGAACAAAACACAAGCCAAGAAGGCCAAGACTCCGACTCCCACCCCGTAACTGCAAGCACTGTCAGCTTTGTGGAACATGCATTGGTTTTGATCTTTTCCCTGCGTGTTGGTGTAGCCTTCGGCTGTGATGGTTGCAAAAACCACGATGGAGAATATCTGCAAAGACAGGACACAAAAAGGTCAAGGCCAAATTTAAGCCATGCGGCTATGGAGTTTGCGTAATTACCATGACTCACATTACAAGAAAGTTTCTTTAATCAAAAAATAATATTTGTCAAGCCAATCCAGACAAGTACAACACCACCTTTTCAGCTATTCGTGACCCACATCCCCTTTTTCATAACACAGCTAACGTGAAAAACATTACACAATTACGTGACACAAAATGAAAATACTACTTTTAGATGGCAACCGAATCACCGAGTCACTGTTCACTGGAGCACATCTCTTCCGTTCTAGCTTCTTCATTTATGAAGACTTGATGTATTTTGTATGATTCTGAACAGATTTTAAGCATTCTCTAAATACTCTACATGAAGACATCTGAAGAGAATATGAACTTATGGACAACCATTTGCCTGCAAAACCCTGTTGGTTTTATTTATAGCATTTGAACACAAACTTTCCTACAGAAGTTATTATAGTTTTGTATTCTTTTGAATTTTATTACATATTGACTTTTCTTTTTTCTTTCGGTTTAGTTTCAGTTAGTTTCCAGACTTATTGTAGTTTACTTTATATTGTTTGAAAAGGTTTTAGTTTAATATTTATAAATTTCAGTGCTAGTTTTAGCCTTTGTTTTAATTATTATTGTATGGAGGGCGTATGTCAGAAGCAATATTTAGGAAAATTAGTACAGGAACCTTTTGAACACAGTTGATTAATAGTTTTAGTTAAATAAAATATCCTTGTTTTGTTTTCTGTCTTGTTCACAGATGTAGGTTTTCACTTAATAGGCCCACTGAACTTAAATGCACTTACCGGAAAGCAAATACTGTAGCACAACTTTTACCTGTCTGTTTTCTGTTAGTATTGCTTTTTTTCTTGTAGTGGTGTAGTATTTGATTTAGTAACACTGCATACTTAAGCTTCCACTGCAGTGCCTACACGTTGTGCATTTCCAATCACCTGACAACTGGAGCTGACTTGACAACAGATGACGACGGAAGCTTCAATTTCTGACAATTATCTAAACTATAAAAACTGCAAGAAAAAAAGCAAACAACTCCTGTTGTTTTAACCTGTCGCCAGTCTCGTTTTTAAATCACGGGAACACAAACTTTAAATTAAAAGTCTGCAGATCGCTTATCATCATGTGGCAGTTAGTGTGGTGACACAGCACTGGTCAGTGGCTAGTTATTATTAGCTACCATCAACAGGAGCCACAGAAACACCTTGTTTACACTTTACTGAAAGCTCATTAAATGTTTAAACGTGACACTCAGATAATGTCCCGTGTTGACCGCACAAAAAGCTAAAAAAAACAAATTTTTCACTAATTTGTGTGGGCGCTGGCAGCGCACATCTGTTAAGCTAAACTCGGTGCAGTGACAGCTGGCTAACTGTGATGCTAACGTTTCCGTGAAGTCACTCACCCAGCTCAGGAAGCGCAAAATAGTTTGAGGCTGTTTTAGAAAGTTCGCTAAATCAAAGGCCCCACCGGCCAAAGAGGCCCCGTAAGCACTGTTCTGCATTTTTCCCGTGAAGAAAACCCCGACAGTCAGACAGTTTAAGGACAAACTGACAAGTCTTCCTATCACAACTGCAGCAGTTTCGATTTGTCAAAAAAACTTCCTCAAAACTTTTCTAGCACCGCCCCTGCGGCGATGCGTTCACGGGACTCCCGGAAGTTTAATTTTTCAACGCTGTGGGCCTTACGGAGGCCGTGTTATTATGTAAACCTTGCTTTTACCGTGTTTGGTGTTCAAGGCCCCTTTTCCCACCCAGAACTGCTTTAATTCTTCATGGTACAGATTCAACAAGGTGCTGAAAAGATTTTAGTGCATAGTGACATGATAGCATCACACAGTTGCTCCAGATTTGCAAGCTGCACATCCATGATGTGAATCATGGATGAACCAATCATGTGAACCATTCGAACACATCCCAAAGGTGCTCATTGAGCTAAGATCTAATGACTGTCGAGCACTGAATGTGAGGTAACGAAACCAGTTTAAGATGTTTGTGACATTTACCTGTCAGAAGATGGTAGTCATAAAGGGATGGACATGGTCAGCAAGGTTATGGCATTTAAATGATGCTCAGTTGCTGCTAAGGGGCCCTAAATCTGCCCCCCAAAATAAATAAATAATAATATCCCCATACCATTACACCACCGGCAGTAGCCTATACCACTGATACAAGACAGGCTGGGTAGACGCTTTCATGTTCAGAAATCAAGAATCATCAGTCCAGGCAACAGCTGTCTCGTTTTCTTGAGCATGTGTAAATTGTATCCTCAGCCTCACGTTGTTAGCTGAGCTGACAGGATGCCAGTGGGATCTTCTTCTGCTACTGTTGCCCATCTATGCCAAGGTTCAAAGTGTTGTGTGCTCTTCTATATACATTAGTTGTAACAAATGGTTATTTGAATAACTTTTGCCACAGATGAGCACAGACACTACCGGAGTAGTGTCTGTGCTCATGAAAAAAAAAAAAAAATCATCAAAAAAATCAAATAAATTTTTACACAGCTGCATATCTGTTACATTTTTACGTGCTGATTTTTTTTTCATTTCGCACAAACACTCGTAATCAACAGATTTCTGCTAAATTATCACTTCACACTGAGATGAAAAAAAGAAACTGTTTTGCAGAGAGGGCAGGATCAAGTGACCCTGAACCCTCCCTTAGTTCTGCTGCAATAGTGCTAGGGTGCTCGGGGCTTTCCATACTGCAATTAGTTTTCCGTTTTCAGTCACCCCTTTTCACTCCTTACGCGTTTATGGACCCCTTTGCATTTAATCATTAGTTATTTTGATTGTTATATAAAAATAGACAGAAGACACCTGATTGTTGTGGGATCCTCTCTATTATTGTAGGTCTTTACCTTACAAAATAAAGGCAATTGTCATGATTTGGTGCTATATAAATAAAACTGAATTGAACTTAAGAGAACAAAAGGGCAAGTATTTGAGCACCACCTGGAGTCTATCTGCCTATCAGCTCCAAGCAGCCTGGATATTCTTCTTTGGCATCAACAAACAGCGCTGGGGTCTTTACTCAAAAAGTAATGCATTACAAATTACTTGTTATTCTTTTTAAAAGTGATGCAGTTTGATACTTAGATCCTCATCAGAGCATGTGACTACTCCTTTCAATACTTTCTCGTTATTCTGTAACATGACCTCATAATCATCACATAATTACCAGTTAACAATATAAACTTATAGGCTACAGTCCCACAAACAGACACAAATCTCCATCCTAATGAGGACACAGATGTGAACTTTTCCTTTGACTGACTCCTCATCACTGCCTTTGCCTCTTTTGACGCTCTGGCTTCTGGGGTGGGGTCAACATGTGCAGATGTTTGCAAAAAAAGGAACATGTCTGTGAAGGTTATCAGTCATCCAGGGCGTCATGGTCTAAGGAGCTTGGAAAAAGAAAAGCGTCTGGACTTCTTTAAGTTGCTTGAAGACGTTTCACCTCTCATCCGATAAGCTTCTTCAGTTCTAGGGTCAAATGGTGGAGAGTCCCAGATTTAAGCACTGCGGGAGTGTTCCCCCCAAGAGGGACAATGGACCCCCTAATGATCCTCTACCTAATCACACGAGGTGTCTGTGAAGGTTCTCAGTCAATCACACGAGTCACAGTGTGAAAATAGGTGTGGGTCACAATCAGCCCAGGTTTCGAGTGAGCTCATTGTGAAACCTCGCCAACCCTATCAAAAAAAAGAAAAAGAAAAAAGGAACAGCTAACAGTATAATGAATCTTTTTTTCCACGTTGTCATCATACTCCTGCGCTTTTGTGCCATCAGTTGACTGCAGTGCAAGTGCACAAGGAGAATAAGGCATGTTTGATTTTTATGTTTTATTCCTTTGCGCCTTTGTAACGGAAGTAATGACATCACTTTAAAGTGGTTACTGAATTTAGTACAGGGATGCATTACATTATTACATCAGTGCTGTGTATTTATTGTCCTTCTGCATTCAGCTCCTGAGGGGCTCATCTGATCTCTTCCTTTCTATAATTAGCTTATTTTTGCAAAGTTTGATTTACTTGTGTCATATATTAAAGGACTGAAAGTGTTGTGCTAGTCCCTTAAATTCACTACACCAGAGTGAGAACGGTCATTTCTAAAACAAGCACGGGGCTGGAAATAGCCATTTAACCATGAAGTAAGCAATCATAATACTATTCACTCACCCACTCATAGGTGAGCAAAAGGTCACGCACATTGAAAAAAATGACAAAGCACAAACTATTTGCCAACAATGGTACAAAATAATTATACAAGAAACAATGACATATCCTCTGAAATGCACGTTACAACAATACATTGGTTTTGCCTTTATTTCAAAAGCCAGTATATTTTTTCCTGCAACTCATTTAGCTTCCTAAGATAATGTTGTAGTTTGTTACTATGACCACTGGAGGGTCGACCGTAACTCAAAATGCTCATCTTATTCCTCCAGCTGTCTTGAATGCAAATACAAATGTTTCTAGTGGAAAAAATGAATTAGTCATATTTTCTATTATTGCTGTTGTTATTGTGTTACAGTTATTCATTTACTTTGTCCCCATACAAAGTAAATGGTCATGAAATGTTGTAGCAAACAACTGACAGGAAACATTTATGTCTTTAAAGAGTCAAGAAAGTCTTACTTAACCTCCTCCTCTTTGCTCTTTATTCATATTCAAATGATTAAAGAAAAAAAAGAGACTTTAAATGAGGAAGTTGTTAATACCCCAGCAGCTATGATAAAGGTTGTGGGCAGGATGTCACAAGTAGCAAAGCAACACTGTGAGGTTATCAGAGAAGTGGCTAGACACTGTGACAAAATAAAGCACCATACTCATTTGCAGATAGTTTATTTTCAGAAGTGCAACACAGCACTGCTCCACTACGCAGCAGACTTGGACGTCGTGTTTGAGATAAATGGTGATCATCAAAAACCATGGATTACAATGTTGACATTTGTGAAACAGATATCGACTACGAGTAAGTCGCTTTTTAAAAAAAAAGAAATACAGTTTTTAAAAATATTTTTTCTGTGAAGTAAGTAAGTAATAAAGTTGTATTTCTATAAAATTATAAGGTGCTTCACTTCAAATAAAAATAGCAAAAATGGGGAATAGACAATGAGACAAAATAAAATGCTACCTAAACGCTAGTTTGCAGTTTATTAATTTGGTTTGTCAGAGAAAAGACATAATGAAGCTGTTACCACAAATCAACATTTATTAGATTAGGGTATTTCCTGTAAACATGTTATTTATACATTAGTTTGCCTATAAAAACACATAATTCACATGTTCAAGGCCTGGAATAATAGGTGATGCGTTTAATGCCAGAGGAGTGCCGAGTGTCTGTTTTAACCATGGCTAACGAGGAACACACATTTTCTGTAGTACAATTTATAAATGTCTCGTTACATGTACACAGCTGACACAAACGACGCATACGAGCCTGAGGAGCAGAGCTCCAATCTGTTTGGCTGCTGAAAGTCAGTCTCAAAGTTAATATTTGCAGCAGTGACTGCATTATAGCTGCCTCGAATAAAAATCTCGCCTGTGTGGGTTTTGAACAATCAAAGTCTATGCTGTACAGAGGGCACGGTGGGAGAGAGAACATCTATTGAGAATTTCCATTTCCATTGATTCTGGAAAATAAAGCAGTCAGCCACTCACAGGTGTTCAGGTTTACGTTATACCTTCCATATGCAACGTACGCCAAAACAGCCTGTTGAGAGAAATCTGAATTAGTACATTAATTGTTTGCACAACAGATTCCAAACCAGCTGCGTGTTGTGCGTCAGACTGACCCAGGTGATGATTGAGAAGAAGGAGAAAGCAATGGCAGCTCGGGCAGCATCGGCCATGACATACTCGGAGTTAGTTCTGCTCCACTGGTTGAGCAAGACACAGAAGCAGATGAACCACAGGAAGGTCATAGCCGCTGTCAGGTGATTCAAAGCAGAGAAACAAATTCAGTGGAAAAGATTCAGACAGCTTCAAGATATAAAGAGCTGCACTTCCTTTTTTGCACTCTTTTGTTCCTTTAATGAACTATATGACATAGCAGTTAAAGCTGACTTACTGGAGAAGGCCAGATCTCCTTTGACAATGCGACTTTTCGCTGTGGCATCAGAGATCTTTGAAATGATGATGTCCAGGATGGGGAACACAACACAAGCCACAAAGGCCAGGACTCCAACTCCCACCGCATAGCTGCATGCGCATTCATTGTTGTTAAACATGCAGGTGCCATTTGCTTTACTCATGGGGCTATAGTAGCCTTGGTCTGAGATGGTTCCAAAAACCACAATGGCGAATACCTGCAAAGTGGAGACACTCAGGGTTCAGTCCCGGGTGAGGTGGTGAACATTGCGAGATCATGACATTGCAAGAAAGCAGTCTCAAAAAAGAAAACAAAATAGATAAGCCTTTCTGAAGAAGTAGAGCTCTATCAACATCAACTTGCTTGCCTACGCACAATGTCAAACATAAAATAAACATGTTTGACATGTTTCCGGAAAAAAGATATTCATATAGTCCTGTAGGTGGGGCACTGCTCTGGACTACAGATTGATTTCTGTCTGCAGTCACCAAACTATTAACCTTCCACCTGTTCGACCTCTTCCTGCTGCAGCCACGGCAAATACTAAATAAATATATGAATATAAATGCTTTAAAGCATTGACTTCCTTGTTTGTGATAGTGTTGATTTGCATCTTTTTCTAAGTTATTTTTATTTAGTCATTTAGTTACGCTTACTATTGTATGATTAAGAGAAGGCGCTGCTTAAAATTCTGTGCTATAAAAAAAGGAAGCACGCCTTCTCTGAGTTGTAAATGTAAATTTCAACCACAGGAGCAAATAAACTTTAAAGCCTTTAAGACACGTCGCGCATCATCAGGTGGCAGTGTGGTGACACAGTGATCAGGGTTATTTGCTACTATCAGTCATTTAATTTACAGTTAATTAAAATGTTTAAACCTGTCTACACTGGGTGTTCATGCCTCGTGTAGACAGGTTTAAGCACCTAAATCTAAAAACCCGCATTAGTCACTACTTTGTAGTGAGTAATGTGGCTGGCTAACTCTGATACTAATATAATTTCACTCACCCCGCACAGGGCGCGCAAAACAGTCTGTTTTATAAATCTCCTCCAATCAAAAGAATCATTATCCAAAGAGGGTAGATTGCCAATGTTTTCCATTTTACTCCACAAAAATTACCTATAAGACAGTTTTAAGTTAAAAAGAAAAGCCTTCCTATTACAGTTGGGTACTTTCGCTTTGTTGGAAAATCTTCCTGAAAACCACCTCGTAGTGCGTTGTGCCGTGGAAACTGGCCTTACAACATGTTATGCATTAGTGTGGAAGAAAGAACAGGTTAATCTCGTTTGCAATGCATCTGCCAAGTGGATGAGAAGTTGTGAAAAGGATGAACACGACATGCACACGCATGGAGAGATGCCAGGCTATGATTGACAGTGTTTCCACTGTGTTTTTATCCACATCTGCTTTTACTGCATTGTTGTGCTTAAAAATGAAGCCATTGCCAATCAGAGGTTTTCCAGATTGCAGTGTTGGATGGTGAATCAAAACCCGACGACACTTTTCTGGGTTCGTAATTCCATCAATTCTGGCAAAATGGCCAACACATAAAATGTAACCTATGGTCGAGCCGCCACTGTGTTTTAGAACTATAAGCACTCATATCTGCACCTCTGTCGTTATGTCTTCCGTACATGTTAACCATGATTTGAACCAAAAACTTTCCAATCTGGGTTCATCGCTCCATCAGACCTGCTGCCACTGATTTTCACTCCACTTCTCGTGTAACTTGGCAAATCTCAGACAGACACTGAAAACATTTCTGATAAGGTTTCAGTGAATAGTAGATGGATTAAATAAAGTTTCGAATGCATCTTTTAGGTCCTGTTTTTGGTCTTACATGGAAATTTTTTCTATTTTTAAGGATTTTCAGATCCTGTCCATTTGCTGTATATATTATTTCCTTTTCCTTTCTTCTTCTTTTGTGGCCCACTTATTCAGTTTCCTCACATTTTGTAAGGACTCACTGACCAACATGCAAAGATATGCCAAGTTTTCAGCTAATAGCTGTTTGAGCTAAAATATACAAGAGCCTAAAGATACAATTTAAAATTGGTTGTTTTCTGAGTTGTCTTTTATGTATAGACATAACGCTGTTTCCTCACTTGAGTTAGGGACCATTTTTATGCATAAATGATGCAAAGTTAAGAGTTAGGTGGCTTAACAAATGAAAAAAGCACTCCCCTGAAAATAAGTGAAAAAGCAGCCAATGTCCAAAGAAAAACTCCAAAAGCTATTCATATAAAACAACATAAGCTATAAGTCCTCTTCATGTTGGTCGAAGGTTTTTGGGAATTTTGGTCATTATTCTCTTTACTCCCTTGTAGGAATCTGGCAGATGGAGAACCAGCTCAGGATTTCTCCTTCAATCCCATCAATGAGCCAGAAACCAGCACCCAAAATTGCCCTGAAATACTGGAGATGGAAGTCTTTAAAGAATGCACAGGTACAATGACTCAGTGTTTGCTGTTTACACCCCAGCGAAATGTTTGAATCCAATTTCTATCTGTAGTTTTATTTTTGATGTCTACAGATGATAAAACCTATAAAACCTATCATTTCGTAGATGTACAGTCAAACAGAAGCAGTTCCACGAGTGACGAATCACTCGACAGAGAAGAGATCAGCCATCTGCAGAGACACGGCTGGTCGGCTGCAACGGTAAAGGTGCTCGCCTCGATGCCTAGTCGCACTGCAGGTGAGGGGAAAATCTCTCCGTGCTGTCTAAATGTTTGCCAGGATTTATTCACACATTTGTTTAAAATGAAATTCCTCATCCACACAGAATTAAATAAATCCCGGCGAGTGCGATATCAGGCCTCATCCCATGAATCTCCTCACTGCCCCAGACCAGCCCAGGGTGCCTCTGTTCTGGCAGACGTGGAGGAAATCAACACCGAAGGTGCCATTTGCTAATTTTTTTAACAGGTGTTAACAAGTGTTTTTGTTCTACTTTTAACCCTTTCACTACAGTGAGATCTGACCTCTCTTATTCCACAGCTTCCAACTTTTGTGCCGCTGAAAATAATATGGACCAGCTGGTGTCCAGCCTCCAAGGCCTCTCAGTGCATGAAGGCACTCGCAAGCTGCGAGCAATGCCACTTAGCTTGGCAGATAAGATCGAAATCAGGTATGTGTGTCACAAACCACTGGCGTGACCAGGGGAGTTGTGCAATGGAAATCACGATCAGTACCAATACTTCACGTCATCTTCAAGAATCTTAAAATCTACTTGGATGGACTCTCACCATTTTTGACAATTATTCCATCTCCCTATCTTTTTCTAGAAAAGTTGCTTTCAGTTTAAAAACTGAAAGTTCATTCATCGGCAGAAATATACCCTGCTACACTCATCTAAGCATGTACATTTCAACGGTAAGTGCAAACAGCGTACACAGTGGTAAGATGTATCGGCGACACGCTCATGTTCCTTTCCCCGCAGACTTGGCGCCACTGCCTCTTTAGCTGCCTGCCCGTCTTCAGTTCGTTCAAATTGTGGCATTCAGCCTTGAAGACACTGAGCGGACGTTACGGAACCGGGGTGCTGTCCTACTTCCTATTTCTGAGAACACTCCTGTTCCTTAACCTTCTCCTCTTTGTCATCACTGGCTTGTTCCTAATCTTCCCACAAGCCATCTACCCTCCTCGTAGTTCTAAAGCAAACTTCAGTGGTATTGAGCTTCTCACGGGCACGGTGAGATGGCTGTACATCATATCCCAGCTGTATTTACAAGCTTATTTCAGCGACAAAGAAACCAGAGCTATCTTTAATGTTTTCTTTCACAGGGCTACTTTTCTGACAGCTTGATGTTTTACGGCTATTACTCCAATGGAACGTTACATGGAGACCAATACCGAATGCCAGCAGCCTATTTCTTTACCATTGGCTTCACCCTCTTCATTATCTGCATCATCCTTGTGTACAGGTTGAACTCTAACTCAATTACTTATGCTTTAATTCTATTTTTGTTGTGTCTTTTTTAGTTATACTGTTTTTTTTGTTTTTTTTTTGACAGGTTGTCCAAATCTTTTGGAAAAAACTTTCAAGTCCTCAAATCTAACGAGAATCTGGCTGTGAAAGTTTTTTCTTGCTGGGACTTTAAAGTGAGCAAGAAGATATCTGTCAGACTCCAGTCTGAGAAAATCAGCACTCAGCTCAAAGTATGACCTTATATGAATTCTCACTGAAGCGTGAAACTTTTCTTTTTGTTCTTGTTTTGTTGAAATTATTTTTAAAATAGACCAAACAAACCAAGCTATTTAAAGAGGGTTTCTTTACACTGAATGTTTTCTTGATGATTCTTAGCAACAAGTATTTCAGTTTTTGCAGCAGTCTTTGTCAGTTTGACATCACACATAGTAGTGTTTGTGGTTGTCGTTTGCTCACAGGAACATGAGCACATGAGTGTTATGTCACCCTCGGGGCCATGTTCTTAGTTTAAAAAAGATGTTAAATGTCTGTTTTAGAAGCACCCTATTTGAAAGGCTTAGTTTACAAAAGGGTGCTTTTCCAACAGGAGCTGCTGTCTGAGATGATCAAGGGAGAAGACAAAAAGACCTGCATGCAACAACTCCGCCGCCTTATTGTTCATCTGTTGGCGTGGATCGCATGCTTAATAAGCATTTTCTTGGGCACCATAGGAGTGCACTACCTGTCAGAAAATAAATTCAACTTCAACTTCAAGGTACCCATTTTTGGGAAAAGGAAACGGTAGTATTCATGCACAGTCAAGCACCACTTTAAATATGTAAATTTTCATTCCCCTCCCACTGTGGTTAGCTACTTCTTCTTTTCTTTCCTGCTAGACCTTTTGATATCTTTGTTTGGCTACTTTGTGTGATAATAAGGTCGCCCCACCCCCTTCCCACCCCAACACACACACACACACACACACACACACAAACCGAAATAACAGGAATAATATAGAATATAGAATAGAAGTAATAAACTTGGTCCTGAACACCTGCATATGCAGTGCGGTCAAAAAGTATTTGCCCTCTTCCTTATTTCGTAGATTTTTGCATATTGGACACGTTTCAGATCTTCAAAGTAAATGCAACATGCAGTTTTTACATTATTTCATTTATTAGGGGAAAAAAGCTGCCAAAACCTACCTGACAATGTGTGAAAAAGTAATTGCCCCTAAACCTAACAGCTGATCGTATCACCCTTGGCTCAGCTTTCTAAAACATTCGGTTCATCACAGTTAATTCATGATTTAACAAGAGAGGGCAACTACTTTTTCACAGCACCGTACATACTCAAAGCTGTGTCGTCAGTTTCACTCTTCTCTTTCTGAATAAGTCTAAAGACAATTTTTTAGTAATAAATCAGAATCAGTCAACGTTAGAGAATTGCAGATTGACTTCCAATGCTACCTGGATACATTGCCCATGATGAGAGGATTACTGATACAATATCAATACTTCATTTTTAAATATCATGGTTGTCAAGACGATCCTACTTCAGTTGCATATAATGCTTAAGCGGAACTTCATTTCCTGTTTTGATTATAACTTGTCGGTCTGTGTTTTTCACTGTGATTTAGGCCATGTTACAGGCCCACAATCTGCCCAAAGACACTGAGTTGCTGGTCTTGTCAGCAGTGGTGTCGGGCATTAACCTGTTACTCCCTGGATTCTTCAACTTATGTGTTTGGGCAGAGAAATATGAATCACCTGGCACACGTGTCTATGTCTCTGTCTTCAGGTAAGGAAAAAAAGGAAAACACGCAAAAAGAAGTTTTCAAATGAATAACATAGTGCTCATTTAACCATAGTTCAACATGATGTAAAATTATTATTTACTGATAAAAGCACAAATAGTGAGAAGATTTACAATGTAAATTGTAAATTACAATGTAATTTGATTTTTATAAAGTTTAAATATTTAGAATAATGTATTCGATCATTTATTTTTCAGGAACCTGCTGTTGAAGGTCAGTGTTATTGGAGTTCTATGTTATCGCTGGCTGGAGAGGATTCCAGACAATTCAAGTCTGGAGGTTAGTAACATCCTCTCACTCTTACATGATCCAGCACTCAGCTATTGTATGTTTTTATTCCTTAAAGAAAGCTTTTTGGACACAGATGTTTAACATATGCGATATTATAGCTACAGTTTTGGAATCTGAAAGCATTTAACATCCACATTTTTATATTTATTTCAGTGTTGGGAGAGTTTTGTTGGCCAAGAACTGTACCGGCTCCTTGTGATGGACTTCATCGTTACGGTGGTTTACACTTTTTTGGGAGAGTTCCTATGGAGGCAAGTTGGTTTACCAGTTAGAGCCAGATCAGGTGATTAGTTTTACTTCTGTTGTTTATAGTGTGTCAGTTCACATTTAAGCCAAAACCTAATTCTTCCCCTCTAGGGTCTTTTCCCAGACAATCCTGCAAAAGAAAAGGAAGCCAGTGTTCGACATTGCTCGTAACGTGTTGGAGCTCATATATGGGCAAACTCTTACATGGTGATTATTCAGTAAAAACACAGCTTTAATATCAGCATTAAAAAGGAAAATCAGTGGTCATGTGTTGCATTTGTTCTTCTAGGATCGGAGTGCTGTTTGCACCACTTCTTCCTGCAGTCCAACTCATAAAACTGATTGTGTTGTTTTACATGAAGAAGGTTGGTAGAGTGTGTATGCAGTGGGGCTGTAGTACCGTATGCCAAGACTGCATTGCAAACATGATTCTTACTCTTTGTTTTCCAGAGAAGCCTCATTCTCAACTGTCAGGCCTCGAGAAAGCCCTGGAGGGCCACTCAAATGACAACGCTGTTCATTTGCATACTGTGGTTCCCCTCATTTCTTGGCACTGTCGTGACTATCATTTATACAGTATGGACGTAAGTATAACAATCTTCTTGGAATGCACGTAAGCGTTTTCATGCTTACAGCGTGAAAATGCTTGTGAGCGTTTCAAAACCACAAACACACAGCTCGCTAAAAACAAACCTTAAGTAAAACAACAATCTCTTAAGTACAAACTAAAACTACAACTGGAATATTTTTACCTTGAAGGTAAATGGCCTGGAAATTACATTTTCTCAAGAAAGACCAAAACCAATAGTTTAAACTTAGCGATTACAATCTATGCACTCCAATCTTTCTATATTCACTTGCTACTGTATTAGGTACACTTTGAAGTAACAGGCTGGACTCTCTTTTGCCTTCAGAACTGCTGTAATGAATCAACATTGAGCCACAATCACACAGGAAGAAAACAAAAACAGGAAATAAGAGTAGGACAAGAGACATCTGGTAGATAAGCAGGCTGAAAGTTCCCACGTGATTCATTATGAGTTCACTTGGAGTTTTCTCTGTGTGAATTCAAAACTACAGGAAAAGACAATGAGTTTACAAACTCATCAACTGATTGAGATCAGAGTAAACAAAAAAAAATTACGAGACATGAAAGGAAATAGCTTAAAGCCTGAAGAAGTGATGAGTTGTTACATTATAAAATATATATATCTGTACTGTATCCCCTTAAATGCATCTGCCTGTCATGCACAGAATCAAACCCTCGGAAAACTGCGGCCCTTTCAGGAATCTCAAAACAATGTTTGAGGGAGGGCAGATGTCGACCAAGCATCTGGAGGATGCTCATCCAATCCTGAAGTGGCTCAGCTGGGTCTACGACTGTTTGGTAGAGAATCCAGTGTTTCTATTCCTCGCCAGTGGAGTCTTTCTGTGAGTGGTAATGATTACGCTCCTGTTTCTGCTATGTATTTCATTTCATTAATTAGCAAGTCAGTGTTGTTTATCGGTAGCAATTCGTAGCAGCATGCACCTCCTCCATTGAAACATTTAACGTTTATGACTTACAGAAATGGTTTTACGCTCTTAACATTTTTAAAATGATCCGTTGCTATCTTTTGCTTTTGTTTTTGCAGAATGGTGATATACTTTCAGGCTCAAGTTGTTGATGGCCAGAGGAAAATCGTCAGCCGGTTAGAAAAGCAGATTGAAAATGTATGTATAAGTTGGTCTATGTTAGCGGCATTTGTGAGTTTAAGATAGTCCAAGGCTCAGACCATGTTAACGTTGACACTGATGGCGTATTTTTAAAATGTATGAGTAGCATTTACATGGCTGTGGAGAAAAAAAAAGGCATCACTAAAGATGTGAAAATTCCTTCTGAGTGGAGAGACAGAAATGACAAAAACAAATTCAGCAGTTTTAACTGCATAAGTCAGCATCCTAGTTTGAATTCATCATCTGAGTATATATGATTTTGTTAAAATTCTTCTTTCGTCTCCTCCCTCCTGGTTTTCACATCTACCTCCTGTCTTTTTGTCGGTGACATCATCTCTAAACCTTACAGCCTACAGTCTCTTCTTCACCTCTCTTTTATACTGTCCTTTGCTTTGGATGGTTGACCCAGGTATTTAAACTCATCCATCTTCAGTACCTCTACTCCCCTCATCTTCACCTTTCCACCTGCTTCCGTCTCATTCATACACATATACTCTGTCTTACTTGTACTGGCTTTCCTTTCTCTTCTCTCCAGTGCATGCCTCCACATTTCCATTCTCTCTTCCTCCTGCTTTACTGACATCCAATAATTTGGACATTTAATACACACTTGAATTTTTTTCCTGTCTCTGTTATTGTAACTGACTTTTCATGTGCTTTTCATAATGCTGCTTCATGGTGATCTGAACAGACAAAAGAGCTTCCAGTGCTACTGAAACGGCTTGCTACAAGTGCTCAAAGATCTGTCCAAAACATTAGTTTTATCGGATCGTGCAGAAGTTATTATTTAAATAGTTTTAAAAGACCCCTGCACTGAATAACCAAAAACAACTTCAGCTGGGCTAAGACCCAGGGATCCTTGTTTAGCTTATCAGTGGAACTCTTTCATCCCAGTCATTACCAGTAGCCAAACAGCACTACTGCAGGATAGATCTAATAGTCTGGTGCCACCTTTCCACAGCTCCCTAGGACTCAGGATGATAGGCACTAGAGACCACATGTTTAACTACTAAACTATGATAGAAAATTTATGCCTTTGTCTGTCTGAACTACTTTGGACTTGGGGAGGCCAAAGATGGTAAAAAAGCCTTTATGATTAGAGGAGCTGACTCACTCAAGGGCAACACATCAGTGACTATCAGTGACCGAGACCCACCAGTATCCCTCAGGATTTTTATAGTTTGCTCAACCTCTGGTTTGCTTGTTAAAGACAAAGATCCCTGAAAGATGATTTGTTCAAAACATGGATCAGGCTCTGGGTTTGAATTGTTTTAATTAATCCCACCCCAGCTCCAACTTCCAAAGTTCAAACTCTGTTTGATGGTCTTGGGTTTTATCCCGAGACTCCAACTGTAATCCTTCTAAACATTCCTTGAGAAATGCTTCTTCCATTATTCCAGGAAGTGAAAAGGACTAATTGAACTAGGTCAAGTGGTTATTTTTGCAATTTTGGGTGTGTCTCGATAGCAGCCAACTCCCCATTATCCTCTGGCAGAGCAAATTTGACTTGTGTAGATCTATTAGGTGAAACTGAAGGACAAGATGAACCGAGCCCACAAGTTTGTTTGAGACACATTTCTCAGATCTCTCGTAAGCATTTGCTTGCTCACATTTAATTCAAAGTGTTATGCTACGGACGACAAATCATCTTTTCTACACAAATATAATTCCGTCCATGAAGGTTCCTTCAGAACCTTAAGTCAGAAGCAACAGCTGCCGTACTCAGCCCTGTTAACAGTCACCAAAAACATAAGCGTCATAACTTTCACTATCTAGTGTTTGGTTGAGAACAGGACAAATCAGTCAGAGTTAACAACCAACATCAAGCTAGCCACAAACATAAACCTATCAAAAAGGCCCGACATGGGCAGGCTCCTGCCTACACAGCAGAGCTTATAACAGCAGTCAGCTTCTCTGATCACCGGTTTATAGTTCCACACTATTTATAACTAGAGGTGACCACGCTTTTCAGGTAGTAGCTCTGAAACTTTGAAACAGCCTTCCTCAGCTCATCTGGTCGGCTCACTCAGTATTTTATTACAGTTTTAATCAATTTATTTTTTAATAACTGCTGAAATCAAATTTTTGTCATTATTAATGTCAATGCATTGTGTTTTGTTTTAATGCTGTTCACAGGAGGGTAAGGACAAAAAGTTCCTCATTGCCAAATTACAGGATTTATGCAAATAATCATCCCACTTCCCCTCAAAGGTGAGTATTCTCAATACTGCATAGCTTTTGTTTTGTTTTGGTTTTTTTGCTCTGCACTGGTGTTTCAAGTCAAAAGATGAACTTTCTTTTCTTCCCCAGACTCTGTCTGAACACACTGTGAACAAAGTACACTCTCTCACTACACATCTCTCACTACGCGGCAGCTTGGCTCACTGAGAAGTATTTCGGCTTTGATATTATCTCAAAGCTGAGTTGATTGTCCAGATAAACAGGAACGTCGAAAACATGCTACAAACATGAACAAAATAAAAGTAAAATCAGTAACCGTGAAGTTTGCTATTTTTAAATATATTTCATGTTAATCTTGGTCATCTCTGAAAACTGAATCACTGACTGTTGGCACCTCAGCAGGGTTATTAATATTTATTTATAGGCTTTTATTGTAACAGTGTACAATGATCTTCAATGTATTTTATGAAAAGACAAAATAAAATTTCCTCTTTGTTTTTGTCCCTGTTGTTTCTTTTATCTGATCGGTTCAAACATGGCAAGGATTCTTTAAAATCAGTCATTAAGATCGTGGTGCTATGAATACCTTCACAATGGATTTCTTAAGAACGCATTCCACGTGACATCATTTAACCGGTAAAATATGCAGAAGTGCGAAAGAAAAAGTAAAGTGGGGTCCTGTTGGATATGTTGTCAGTGAATAATGACTTTTGCTTGACTGTAAAACCTTTTGAGAACACATAAAGGATATGTGAAAAACTTACCTGAGCTGACTTGAAGTATTTGTTGTTCTTCTTTTCCAGTACAAACAAACTGAGTGATATTCATGTTTGGACAGCGTGTTTTGTGAGGTCACCTTGACCTATGCCTGATCTTTGACCACCAAGTTCTAGTCAGGCATCCTTGAGTTCAAGTGAACAATTGAAGAACATTTGCCAAATCTGAAGAAATATCTCTCCTCAAAAGAAATAAAAATATTATAATTATTTTATTTACATTTTTTTTTTTACTGTTTCAATGAGAAAAGTCCAGATGGATGAACCAAAAATATGAAAACTTGCTCCTGCGTACCACCATGTATTATCATGTCCAAATACAGTAAGTTAACTAGCACATTGCCACATTAACAAGTTTTCAGTAATGCCAGCCGTCCCTTGCCACCATACAGTTTCCCCCTAGCTGCTAAACAAGTTAGGTAACTCTCAACAGTTATTCAGAAATTCTTCCTAACTTTCCTTCATGAAAACACAAGAATGAAAGTGGGAGGAGATTTCCTACCTTACATATTAACCCACTCTGCAGCAGGTTATTTTATTCCTTACCTTGGTCTAATCTGAAGTGTAGGTTTGTGTCACATCCGACTCTCAACAATGACTTCTGGTAAGTAAGGGCTTTCTTGACTTCATGTCACATCTTTAAAGAAAATGAAATCACAAATTGTCGTGCGACTGCTTTAGATGCATCACCCTTCTACGTTATAATTTTCTTGCTCATCTTTCCCCCAGACGGCAAGAAGACAGCGCCTAACAAAAGGCCATACATCTGTATTCCGAAAAAACTCATAAATCTTTTGGCCGAGCAATATGAACTTGTAAACAACTTTTCTCATTCCCATATCTTCTTGAGCAAAGCTATCATTTTATTTCCTTTTATCTTTTTATGTTTAAATGTTTCATGAAGCTCTTGAATTTCTGCTATTTAACAGGAACATGGACTGCTTGTAGAAGATCTGAATCCCTACTTAAATGAAGGATATATACAAGCTTACTTCCGTGAATGGGGAACCGTCAAATCATGCAAAGTAAAGACTGAAGAAAAAAGCTATTGCTTTGCTTTTTTTTTTCCCCTACAAGAGACCTGTGATAATTACTTTCTGTTTTATACTGGATCTTAGATTAGGAAGAATCCCAACTCTGGGAAACATAAATCAGTGGCCTTTGTGAAGTTTTCTAGCGAGGAAGAAGCAGACTTGGCAGACTGGGTCGGTCCTCACTATATTGGTGGAGCAGAAGTTAAAGTGAGGCGCTTTGTTACTTTCAAGGTGAGCAAATGACAACTATTTTATGTTAGGGACGGTTCCAATCACAGCCTATCATAATTATATAATATTTTTTTTAAATGTCTTGCAGGGCGAGGAGGATTCAGAGCAAGAGGTTGATGGAGCCACAGTTAAACCTCGACCACGGCCTTCAATGGGTCTTGGCTACATACTCGAAGATGCTCAGTGGTTAGAAGAAAATGAATGAATAAACAAAGCTTTAATCCAAAGTTGACCAGCTTGAGGGTATTGGTTGTTTTGTCAGTACCATTCAAAAGAACATACAGCCTAATGCACATGTATTTATGTATGTATTTTTCTTAGTTTTACTAGTAAGTAAGTTTTACTTACTTACTCTTAACTGTGAATTTCTGGCTAAACAATACTTTATTGTTTATTGTATATATTGTAAATGTGTTGTGTTTATGACATTTTAGTTTTTCCTAAATGTTTGTAAAGGACCTACAGATGTCACACTATAAGGGAAGTTAGTCATGTAGTCCTTTGTCCAGCCACTGTTGGTGAATGTGACATGATTGTTGATTTTATAGTAACTTGACAAAATTGTGAATTTGTAAGAAAATATTACTTATTGTTGGTTTTCTTTGCTCAGGAATAAATACAAAGAAGTCAAAGGATTTGTAGTCTTCTGTGTCGCTGTTTTTCTGTTTTTCCTCCTATGGTAAATGTTTTATTTGAAATACTATTTGCGAAAACCAAAATGTTTTTGTTCGTTTATATATTAGCATATATTGTTTTGTTGTGTATTATATATAGCAAGAAAAATATTCATAAATACATCTAGGATAGATATATAGATTCAAATCTTTCTGTGTACTGTAATGAGTTTTGCGTCACGGGTCAACAGCCAATCGCTACGTAGAGCGCCAAGTTTCTTCTACAGCGTAAAAACAACATGGCGGAAAAGGACGTAGAAATTTCCTTTAAAAAGGTAGGAGCAGTCAGCCGTTTGTTTTTAAGTGTTTATGCCTGCTTGGTCCACCTCGTGTTTTAATAAAAAAGCGAACTTCTTTGTCGCCGACTTGTCTGTTTCCACCCCCACCAATATAAACACAGCATGTATTGTCAGACGACAGCTAACACTTTACATCTTGTTAAGATATTCGGATATTCCGGGGAATAACAATGTAACTACCACGCCGAATAAAAGACTGGGTCCTAGGGATTGCTTTAAGACCACATTTTCCTGGACAGCTTCCGTTTTTTGCGCGGACAGCGGAGAGCCCTTTAAATCGCCAAGTTCACCAAAGACGTTTCGTTGGCGAAAACTCGAGAAGCCAAATACTTGAAAGCCAAATACGGGTTTTGTCAAATGTAGATGCGCAGGCAGGTTTTGTTGTGTCTGTGTTACGTTCATTTGTTATTGTCACTAAATCGTGTCTGTTTTGCTTTATTGGTTTACAAAAATGTCATTCCGAAGTTTTACTACTACTTTCTTTGGCCAGCTACTCAGTGGAAAACCTTATGACTAATACACTCTCCCACTTTATGTGCTCTGTTCTTGCACACAGGATACAGTAAGCCAACTTTTGTCTAGTTTCTTCAAAGAAGACAAAACAAAACGTGAGTGGGATAACTATGCTGTTATCAGTGACTTCTTGTTCTCTTTGTGACCATGCTGATGAAATGCCACTGTATTGCAGTAAGCGGAGATGCCACACGGCTCATGGTAGAGATGCTTAAAGTGTTTGTGCAAGGTAAGGAGCTTTGACACAGTTGCACAACATTTGAGACACAATAACAGACTGGCTAATGATAACACTCTGAAGCTGTTATCTCCTTTTTCAGAGGCTGCTGTGAGATCACAGAAACAAGCCGAATCTGAGGACTGTGACCAAGTAGACATTGAACATTTTGAAAAGATCCTGCCTCAGCTGGTATGTGGCTCAACAGGCTCAAGAAATGTTTTTGTCTTACTTATTTACGCTTGTTTGCATAGTCTTATCTTTAGCCCAGATTACAGGTAATACTAAAAATAATGGGATTACTGGGCAAGTTTTTATTTTTCTTTGCAGTATAATATATTTGTTGCATTAGCTTTTGCACTTTGTGTATGGTTCAGGAACAGCTTCTACAAATCAAAATCATCATGGGCCTTCTGAACTATCTCAGATTTTCCTAAATAATTTATGGTTGATAATTTGGACATATATAATGATTGCTGGGTAATTTTGTCTTCATATATCAAATACTTTTCAAGATATATATATTTTTAAATGGTCCATCTACTCACTTCCTTCATCTTTTTTGTTTCACACTTTGAAATCTAAGGCAGTAGACACTGCAATAGTGACTATGTCTGAATGGTATTTAGGCATATTTCACAGTGATGCAAAATTAAGTATGTGAGAAAACTTTTTAACATAAAATTTTTAGTTGCAAAAATGCTGTTTTCATTCAACTTTCATGTTGGAATGATCCAATATGGCAATATTGTACAACAAAAACAAGAATATCAGTAAATGGCCTGATCCGAATACAAGAAAATTCTGTAATTTCCGGATGGTAATCTAATTATAACTGAGAAAATAACTTTGAAAGCATGCACTTTGCGCTGGAGTTTAAAATACACTAAGTTATGAAAAGCTCAACAAGTAGTAATGTAATATCATTTGTAAGTAAATACAGTAAAACAATTAAGATTGATTAAAAAGGGATTAGTAGCTCATGTCACATGGGTAGTCTTGTACAGTTACTGTGTCCTCATACAAGAACATTACTCCCAACGCTAACCCTAATGCCACCACAATTAAACTGAATTATAAAACTCTTCCAGGGCAGCAAGTCTCGAAATAGTAGCTAGAGTGGGCCTTGAAAATGAAAGATATGCACATATCTGACAAAATAATTTTCTTAGGTCAAATCTCTGTACCATCTGTAAATTACAAAACTGTCTGCTGATGTTTTTAACTTATTTTGCTCAATCCAACATGAGCTTTCAATAGAAATTGCTTTTTTATCAAATGCCATTTTTGAGACGTAGAATGTTATAAAGTGTTTTATTTTTGCATTATTGATAAAAACATCTATATACCAATCAGAAATTGTCACTAATCTTTTGCGATGTGGATTTCTTATTAGTGTGCGGTCAAATATGGGACTTTACAGGAGAGCTTGATTTTTTGTTGATGTTTTAACAACCAAATACTCTGAGATTTTTTTACGTATCAGTCCCAAATTACAGATCCTCCTTTGTTTTGATGGTTAGAGGGGGCGGTGAAAAATTCTGGCTTTTTGAGGTCTTTATGCTCAATGACTGCCTCTGATTTTAATCCATTAAAAAGGCCTGAAAGTAGGTGGAATGGCCTTTTAGAAAAGAAAAAAAATATCTATAAAACTATTTGATATATGAAGCTGAAATGTTGCAGCAGTCATTATATATGTTCACACTTTTAGGCAAATTGGAGATGGCTGAGTAGAAAATGTTGTAAAAATGTGATGATTTGAAATGGAGTGGTAATACAAATCTTATCTGGGGATACGTATACGAAAACCTTAAATGTGTAGATGCTATGAGAGCTATCGTTAATCTCAAATGTATTTAACCTTTCTATAAAAGACTTTTATGTCTGCTGTCTGACAATCTTGTATTTCTCAATTTTCTCCAACACAGCTTCTGGACTTCTAGCACAGTGATACCACAAGATGGAGCCAGAGTGCTGCTGAGATGTCTCTCGATCGACAGATCCCTTCCACAGTTCCACCAGCTAAAAGTTCTTTTTTCAGTATTATTGCAGTTTCATAAATCCCCAAATCTGAGATAACATTGAGATTATGTTTTTATTAGAGCTGCATGATTTTAGCAGGAAGCACCATTGCAATCCGCACGCTACCACGCCACCACCAATAAGGGCCACCTGTGCTCCTGTGTGCAACAACAGGTGCTTCCAGCATGCTCCATGGCGCCCTTCATCAAAGCCTCCGGGAGCAGTTGGAAGCAATTAGAGTAATAAGGGGAGCAGCCAGTCCCTTAGATGATGACAAGTGCCAGGAAAAAAGGAGTACCCCCTCCGGCCACTTTGAAGTTCCCTTTTGCTGTCCTGCGATGTTTAGTTAGAGGAGGGGGGGAGGGCAAAGGGGACCTCTGGCACAGGGGGAAAGTTGAATGGGAGTGTGTGTGCACGTACGTGTGCGTGTGTTAGCCAAACACGGCCAGAGACCACACGCGTAGATGTTCTATTTGAAGGGAAACATAACAAAACACATTGGAACATGGTCCAAGAAGAGCAGGGTGTAATTCTGAAGGTAAATAAACAAAAGAGGCGAGTAGTGGAGGTGCTCTCTCTACTTTCATCACAGCACAGGGAGGGGGTGGGTGGGGGGTGAAGCTCGGCCTACAAGGAAGAGGGTAATGTGGGGTTTTCTAACCTGAGCGGCTCTGATGGTTTTCCACCAGCGGTGTGTTTGACCAACGTGTCCTCGCTGTGAGTCAGCATCGCTGTGCAACACCTCACAGTATTTATTTGTGGGGCTCTTGGGTGACTTACGAATGCTACTCACTTTTACAGCTGGAACCAACTTAGGCTAAAACCAAGAATCCAGCCCTGAATAGGTGTTCAAGGACACGACACCTGGAATTTGACCCAGCATCTTTTTAGTAAGGCTCACGCTGGATTTGTGTTTCCCAGGGGTAACTTCCAGACCACACTTTCTTGTAAAAAAAGAAAAGAAAAAAAACCTGAGCACAGCTTAAGTTGTCACCAGAGAAGAAAAAAAATTGTAAAGGGTTTCTTTTTGTGCGTAGCCTTTGTGGAGATTTACTCAAATTGAAATGGATCTTTCCCAACAGTTGATTCTTGCGCACGAAATAAAAAAGATTACTATCTTGGATCTGTCACTGACTTTTTTTTTCCCTCCCCTCCTTATGCATGTTAGTGGAACAAATTCATCTGAAGTCGGTATTATTAAACATACGAAAGCAGTTAGGACAAGAATGGGGAGGGGCGTTGTAGAGAGTAATGAGTTAAAGCTTTTCTTGATCATACATTAAAGGCAGGGAGTGTCGACAGCCAGTCCAGACGCTTTGGAGAAGCTCCGCAGTGAGAAGCTTTTCCCAGGAGACGGAGACTGATCTGTCTCCAGCTCCTGCCTGGTCTTTGGACAGCGCTGCGCGTGGGATCGGGCACTCGGCATGGCTTAAATACATCCACAGTCAATGTCAGTAGAAGCACCTGTGACTGCCATGATGGATCTTCATCTTTTTTGTTAAATTTGACAAATTAATTAATAATCAGTGGGACTGTCAATGACAAAACTGACCCATTATGATTAAATATAACTGAGGTTATTCCCTTTGTAAATTTCTAGGAATGTCTGATCTATGTGGCTGTCTACTTTAAAGAGAGCTGGATGTTCACATAGCTCTGATAAGTTTGTGGTTCATGGTAATGTTTGTCTGGGGTGGAGTTGTCTGCATTTGTCTAAAGTGTCCCTGCGACAGTATGTCAGGATTATGTCAGATTTTTCTCCTTAATTCTCCATTTACAACTCGGTGGTGGTTTTCTTCTGTTAGAGTGACACAGCGTCTCCATCTCTCCAAATTTCTGACATCTCAAAGCTCCTTTCTTCTGAGGCCCAAAGCAAGAGGCTGTGACATGTCATCATAATACGCCCTTTTCTCCCTGATTGCTGGCTTTTTTGCGATGGCAACATTCAACCAGTCAAAGGGTATGAGCTTACATCAAAGTCAAGGACTTACATGGCCCATAAAATATTCAGTTTTACCATGATTATGTGTTTAAAACCATTTAAAGTGCCAAGTAGAACATTGCCATTACTAATGCTGTAAGTCTTAACCCTTTTTAGGCAGCAGACCTTCAGCTTCTTTAAACATTTAGTTCTGAAAAAAGCCAATCTGAAAGTCGAGAATCATAATCCAAATGTGGCGACAGGTGTTATCTGCCTGTTGCCATTTTATTTAATCTATGCATGTTGGGAGGCGCTTGCATAAATAAACATGTGATGCATTGTATCTGTTCCTAGATGTCTGTGTGTTCGTTTACTGTATGTGCTTGCATGGATGTAGCGCATCATCTGAGGCTGTGATAAATTAGGAGACAAGAGGCCCTTGTGGCCCCCTCGTGGGCATGAAACTGCCTAACCATGGAGGAATGCTTCAGAGGACACAGAGCGAGAGCATTCCTTTCAGATACCCCATGGGTAACTCTCACACTCATGAAAAGTTACCAGTGTTTATGGTGCTGTCTGAAAAAGACAAAATATGGTAGCAGGCGATTACTGCGTGTGCGTTTTACAGGAAACTCGCGTGTGTTTTGAGGCAGCAGCTCTGCTGACTGTACGTACTGCTGTGACATGTGGGTTTCTGGGAGGCCCCGGGCCCCGCTAAGCGGCCACGGGCCCGTGCTGGGGATGATAAGAACATACCTGGCGGGTTGAGCCACTTGGGCGCTCTGCTGGGATCACTCCTAAATGGTTGTGGCGCTTGGCTGTTAGTCTGAGGCAGAAGATGGTTTGCTGCTGTGCTCCGTGTATCGGCTGGAGCTTTGGTAGCCACAGGGGCCCTAGGGGACGGAAAGGATTCTTCCGGAACCAGTGAGGTGGATGATAAGGTCAAAGACCTTGGCACGCAGCTGGACAGGGAATAGGGAGCAAGAGAGATGTACAATTAGGCCGGCAGCAGGGTTATTTCTGGAGCCCTGCGCTACTACCTTAACTACATTACCCTCCTCTTCCACCCTAAGTCCTTTACTGTCTGTGTCCACCTCCCTCCTCTGTGTGGTGGCCTATTTGGTCTCTGGATATGAAATAACAACAAAGTAATCCCCTTACATAACACTGCACAAACTCAGCGAAACAAGACCATTTAATTAATTTTGGGAGCATCTAAAAATAAAGAAGCAGTTCGTTTGAGGTGACGTGCAGGAGGTGGACTCATACCCCAAATGAGCTGCTGAGGAGCAGAGGTCAGCAGAGAACTCTATTTTTAGGTCCCATCAAAAGCGGTGATATAAAAATACTCCAGAACTGAGCCTCACAATATGTGTCAGTCATGCTTAGAGAAGCAGTAAACCTGAAGGTCACGCACTTGGAATGATGAAAGGGCCGATGTTTGATGATATTTAAAAAGAAGCCAAGTAATGACCAAAATCTCTTTAGCTGGTGGCAGGTGGCACAGTGTGAGGTTGGCCTTTGTTAGACTTGTTAAAAGACTTCATCAGCTGACATGTGAAGCCCTCGGCAAAGGGCTAATATTCGCTACAATAACACCAAAAATGTGGGCAAAACTGGTGAACCGCTGCCCGACTCTGACGTCCAAATTAAAACAAAGACAAATAACCAACCATCGTCCTGATGTTGTTAGCATCGCGCTTCTTCACATGTGACTGGCTCTCAATAAAGCTCAAAATTGAGAGAGGCCAGCGTAACGAAAAGTTAAGCTTACGTTAGCTTTTTTGTGTGTGAGTTTGTGTTGGGTCAAAATAGCCCGTCTAAAGTTTCCTCCAGAGCCCAGCGTGTCGACTGTCTGTCCTCACAGTGGTCGGGGGCACCGGAACTCTAAATTAGCCCTGGTGAGTCTACAGGACAGCTTTCATGTAGACAAGGGATCATGTCAGATTGCAGGAGAGGTCAGGATCTAAGGGTTAGAGGTCAGGATGCAGTGTTGGTCCCTGTCTTTAACAGCTTCCTGTCTGCCATGTTGTGCAAACCTGGGCAGTAATCCCTTAATACAGGTTCAAAGTAGGGAGACTGCCTCAGTCTTGGTATTACACTGATGCCCAGGTAGTTTTTCCTGCATTAACAGTGGAGTGAGTCTTAGTAAGTGACTAACTTATAGATAGAGTGGCATAAAATTTCATACATTTTCATTTTATATTCATTGTATAAGGGCCTTACCAGGTGTGTGTGGCACTTTTATTTTAAATGTGTTGTTTATTGTAGACGGTTCTATTTTTATTCTTTATCAGGCTGCTGTAACACAGCATGCCGGCAACAACAGTTTAATTTTAGTCACATGATTTAAAAGAGCACCCCAATAAGAAGAATCATACAATAGTAAAACTCTGTGATTAAAGGCTTAAAGGGTGTTAGAGTGGAACTGGGCATCAACAATCTGACACGATCAGTTGAGGAGTGCTAGTGTTGCTTCATTTTGCAGACTGCAAATGTTAAAGTACAAGTGCTCACAAAAATGGGGGTCCTAAAGGTGAAAAAACATGAAATCCCAACTCAGGACAGTTACTGCTGGCAGCTGTCGGTTGGGCAAAGCACATGTCATACTGTTTATAGGAACAGTTAAATCACGATACACTCCTAAACTAAAATAGGAAGTGAAGTTACACATGATTAAATACATATTTTAGTCTTTATTGTTGTCATATATTAAAAAAACAAAAGCAGGGTGCAGGTTTAGCTCAGCTGGATGAGCAGACAATCATATGCCGTGTGGCTGAGAGCGGCCGGCCTGGGTTTGAAACCGACCCACGGCCCTTTGCCGCATGTCTCCCCCTCTCTGTTTTCCTGTCAGTCTTCACTGTATTTGTCCAATAAAGCCAAAAAATATATAAAAAAGACAACTTAAAATGGTTACATATGCTGCTACATATCCTTCATGTTGTATATGTGGTGTATATATAGCAGCATTTCACTTCAAGCAAATCCAAAACTGCAAGGTTTGCTTTTAAAAATGTGTTTCTTTGACATGTCTCCATCTGACACCTGTTTCTGAACGTGTTCTGTAAAAGTGCAGAGAAGCTCAAACTGTCGGGTCAGTAGCCAACACAACAAATTAGTGTGCAGTGATGTTTGCTGCTGTAGGGCTCTGCAATGCCGGCAAATCGCCCGTTTTTTTTCTTTTTCTTTTCTTGGCTCAGTGGCAATTTCTAATAAGGTACTAACTTAAGTGGCCTCATCTGTGAAGGCAAGTATGTTCTCTTTATCCGACAGACAGGGTAATGCTTTTATTTCCCCAGACAGAAAATATAAGCCCTCTCCAAAAACACCAAAAGAGCAGATCCACTCACAATGAGCTGTATTTAAAAAAAAAGAAAGAAAAAAAGGCTCTCCTGGAAAAACAACAATAAATTTGAAAGGGCTTCAAAGAGCTGGTGCTCTAACTTTTCTGTACATAAAACAAAAGCACCGGCAAGTCCAAAAACCACTCAAATGCTCAGCCCATCGTGAAACAAATATCTTGCGAAACACTGAGAGAGACAGAGAGAGGTGGAAGGAGACGAGAGATTTCTTTGAATTTGACTTTCTGTGTAAAGGTTTTTATGGTGTCTGACTAGAGGACTCCTTTCTCTTTTATATTCTCTGACTTTGTTTGCAGTCATTCTTAATATGGTGATTTTTGGTACAAAGGACAGAAGTGACCAAGAAAGCTTCCTATTTCTCCGCATACTTAAAATCTGTAGGTTCCCCCATTTGTTCTAACAGCTAAGATTCTGTCATATAAAAGCATAGACTACTGCAACCAGATATCCTGGAGGAGCAGTTGGATACACTACACAGGCGGAAGAGTTTCAGGACGCACATCAATGGGAGGGCAATATCCTGCATTCTGATTCTGTCAAGAGGCACAGCCATGACATGTGTGAGTGCCCAAAGAGAAAAGGCCAGGTGTCCCCGGGTCCTCTTCCATTTCGTCCAATCTAAAGCTGATCTTGCTAACTAACAGCACCAGGGATCTACCACCCCTGGCACAGGAACCTGAATCACTGAGCTGTGGAGCTGCGTGGAAATGAGGAATTAGATTACTTTCAATTGCTCCCTGGCAAAAGACAAAAAAAAAAAAAAGGCTGAAAGAAGAAAACAGGCGCTTTAATGTGGCATTTCAGTGTTACAGCAGGATGTTAGATGTTCCAGATTCCCAACACTCCGGCTCTAACCATGTAACTATACAGTGCACACTACTGCCTGTCTCCCATTTGACATTTAAATGTGTAAATAAGCTGAACTGCAATGCGTAGCAACAATTCATCAGGAATGTGCTTTGAGTTGGGTTAGCTGATATATATTTATATATATATATATATATATATATATATATATATATATATATATATATATATATATATATATATATATATATATATATATATATATATATATATATATATATATATTCCAATTTTCTGGTTTGGGTAAAGACCTTTCACAAAGAAAAAAGTGTCACACAGGGACGTTGATGATATAATATGACATTTATTAACTACAAAAGAAACCAGAGAGAAAAAAAAAGTAAATCGAAAAAAGCCATTACAATATTAATAGGATCCAAGTTGACTTAAAACACTAGGTCTGAAAATTGGTATTGACTGATTCATTATTTCTTTGTTATTATCAATAACTAATTGAATTATTAGCCGATGAAATTGCAGAGGTGCACAAAGACTGACTCAATCTAAAATCTGAAAAATCAAATCTTGAGGAAGGTGCTGACTTAATTTATTTGAAGAAATATAGGCTTGATCCTCTTTGAAACATGGAATTAAAGCACAGCAGAAAAAATATATTTATAGTAACTTATATTTTATATTAAAAGATTTACATAAAAATGAACAAACGCAGCTCAGACTTGCAAAAAAGGTAAATATACCACTATTGTTATCACACGCGCAAGTCTATAAAGAATCACAGGCTCCAGATTTGATGCCAAACATTACAATCGCTGCAGAGAGGGATGCTGTCTTTAAAAGTTTTCTTTTTTTTAAGCCTTTGTTATGTGTTTTTGGGGGATAGGGCCAAAGCCAAAGAGCTCTCTAAGGCCTTCAGTAAGATTGAGAATGGATTTAAAAAGATCCCGAAATTATTTGAAATAAATCGAGTGCCATCAATTTTAAACTGTCAGTTTGTCGAACACGGGCCACTTTAGTAAAGCCAGGTTCTGCAGGTGACTTTTGAAATGGATGCAGTAACAGTAAGAGGTTGCAAAGGCCGGGAAAATATCATTTGGTGATCAGGACAGGCTAAAGTTCTTTGAGAAGAAATTCACACCAAGCATGGTGGTGTAAATCGTAGGGTTTGGGGGCGATCGTCGCGCGATCATTGTATAACACATCTTGCAGAGACAATATACAATATTAGGGCATCTGTCTGAAAGTTGAACTTGAACAGGATAATGAACAGCAAAATGAAGCAGAAAGTTAATTTTGCATGCAATCAAACAGTCAAAGAGTTGTTACTGCCATAAGCTTCTGATGCTAGATGCTACTGAATGTTAGACTTATATGATATTTTATTGAATAAATGATTAATAAATCATTACAAAAGTGCAAAACTATCTTTATAACCAAGTACAAGAGGATCAAGTGAAATGTCTGTTCAAATGTGTAAAGAAAGCCGACAATTTGTTGTTTTATTTAATGAACCACAGTGATTAAAAAAACTGAAGATAAATGCCGTTTTTGCACTTTAAATGAGTGGACTACAGATTACAAAAAAACTGCAATTGTATGACTTAATATTAAAATAAAGCAGAGTGTACAAAACTGTTGCCTGTGAAAAATGATAAAACTACTACTAGATTTTGATAAATAAACTAGTCTTGTGATATATATATGTATATAAATTAGCATCAATCAGAAGGCTTGTAGCCCTCATAGGATACATTTTCACTCCGCTGAGGTCATGAGTAACATGTTTACAGAAATTGGAGTCTTACGGTGCGGTGCTGCTGACCCAGCTAGTCAAAACACAGAGAGGGCTGGACGTGCCGTTCACTGTGCTTCTGAGGTTATGAAACCTTGTATTTGCTGACGGCACCCCTATCTCCTTCCTTCATCTTTCTTAGCTGAAGAAATATTGTCACAATATGAAAAGGAAGGCTAAATGCTTAGCAGCAATGTAAAACCACAGCCACTACTGATGCTGAGAAGGGAAGCAGACCTTGTTCATCCACAGCTAAATAAACTACTTAAGTCTATCTTATATGACTACAGACGTGATTTCTTTAATGGAAAAACCTCAAAACATGGTAATGATAGGGATATATAAACATAGACACGGTTGATTGCCAGACTTCCTTTTGTGATTTCACAGTGTGTTCGAAGTCTGGGGAGAGTTAGTGAAATCGTACATTGCCGCACTTTCTGGGAATCAAAAACCAGTGATAAAAATCTGCTGCATGAGATTCACAGATACATCTACAGGCAGCCAGGCCTCTAAAATCTCTTACTGTCCTCTCAAACCAGCTGTGTTAAAGCTGACAGCAATAAGGTAACCTCTGGGTCTTGTTTCCTGTGCTGCCGATAAATATGGCCTAATTACTCTCCAGTGGAACTGTTGGGACAGATGTTACGGTTGCATCCCTGCTCCTCGCCGAGGTACATATTGATGGTTCACAGACTGTTTACACGCTTCTCATTCATCTGTGCTATGACCATTCCCAGTTGTAGCTGTTTGCCAACAAAGTTTAGTGGTTTACATTGCTGAGCCCCTCCAGCATGTGGAGCCCATGCTCTTTACCCTCTGCTTGTTTCGTGACTGCACGCAAGCAAATAAATACAAAGTGAAGATGTATGTTCAAAAGTAATCCATAGAGGAGAGGGCCTCGCGGGCATGGGATCTAAACAGACTCTGAAGACTGTATATGTGGAATGAGTTAAACAAGTGACACAGAACATTATACTTTGATCTGCTAATTATAGCAGAAAACAACCTGGAAACAAAGCCGCCGTGATCTGATTGACCGCATTACCTGCATTTTCCACATTGCACACATTGAAAATATCCAAGACATAAATGTTGAGGTCCAGCAGGTTATGCTCTTTGTTCTATTTGATTTTTCTATTACAGCGGTTACAGATTCACAAACAAACTGTAATGATTCTTGAAAACATCCCTTAACAGTTTCAAGACTGCGGATTTTTCTTTGCCACTCGAGGGCAGCAAACAAGCTGTGAGTGCAACACTGGCATGTAATGAATGTGCTGGCTTAATTACACATCCAGCAGTTACGGATAAGTGTTGCTGGCCACATGAGGACTGTACGGAGAAATCAATGAGTTTTAGCTCTGTTCTTAGCCTTAACTATCTTGTGATAGAAGCTTCTGGCTCTTTAGCTGTTATTGACTCAGCTGTGGGCGCCAGCTATCACTGATTGTGTTTGTCTGGATGTTTTTTATTTCCTGTCAGCTTTACTGATATCACTTCAAATAACAAGTTTAAAAGTTAGGAATGAGCTGAGACACCCTTTAAAGTCTGCATAGACTGTATATAAAAGATGTAAAAGATAAACGTTCTAGACTCTCGTTTTTGAAGTGTCAATGTTAACATTTTTGTGGGACCGAAAAGTAGCCACATGTATGCAAGAGGGAGGATTGTTTATCAAAGTTCATCCATAAACTGCAGGGCTGCTATGCACAGACACAGAGAGCTGCAACTTAGTGCTAAGGAGGAGACTGATAAAGTACTAGAATTTCAAATGTGTGTGTGTGTATATTATATGTAGGGTGTAAATTCTGAATAATGATTAAACAGGGTCAATATTTTATACTCGTGAATTTTTCTTCCAGTGGCAAAAGAAAACATTTGATCATTGTTGAGCTGTCATTTTTATCTTCCAAAGATTGTACACTCCTCAAAGGCATTAATACCTGCACCTTGGTGATGCCTTTAATTGCCATTTAGCATTAAGCTGGCTGAACAATAAAACCCAGGCTGCGGGGATGTTGTCAGGTTTAATGAGACCCTTGGTGAATGAGGTCTGCTGTGTCGGCACCACCAAAGGCTGCTGCCTGAATTCGCCTCCAGTGGACCAGAGTGGTCCTGTGGGGATTTGATGGGCTCAGGGAGCACAGACTGTCCCCCCTTTCATTGTGGGGGTGTCAGCGGCCGCAGTGGCATCAGCAGCCCTTGCTGTGCGTGGATATGCGGACAGAGAGTGCAGCAAAAGAGAGTGATGTGGCATTAAGACGATCAGCGCATGGAGAGAAGAAACTTTTATGAGGTCCAGGAGCAGCCGGTGGTCGTGCACAACACCTGATTCCAAAGAGTAAAATATGGGCCATTTTGTCCCATTGGCTGAATTAAAGAATGAGAACATACAGTGCCAGGCACAAACAGGCACAAACAGACTTATGGAGACACTGACATGCTACACAAAAGAGAACAGAGCCAAAAAGAAAGAAAGAGAGAAAGAAAAAGCAATAACAAGTGTGAACTCTGGGCCCAAATTTAAGAGGGCTACATGGTTCACAGTTTCACATGGAGTCCTCCGCCTTCAGACCCCATTCCAGTTACTTTGATTCTTTATTCACCAATCCCCTCTTTTAACCCCCACCTCCCCATCCTTAAGTCCAGCTGATGGAGGCTCTTTTGTCAAGCAGCACCCAGGCAACAACATCAAAGAGCTGCTGGCTGACTGAAAAACAAAACTAAACTAAAAACTAAAGAAATCCCAGAGGGAATGGAGATATTCAGCACCCCGGAAAGGGAAGCGAAAACTACATATACAGCAGGAGAGAAAGAAAGAAAGCAAAAAGAAAGAAAGCTGTCGGATATCCGTCATCATTAAGTGAATACACAAAGGTGTGGGTTGGGTCATTCTCAGTTTGATGACAACAATAAACAAATGAAAAAAAGACATTATACTTTGCATAAGACCTTAATGACACTTTCTTTGTGTTGGATCATCAAAGCCCATTAGGGGACAGAGAGAGGGCCTCTACTGCCGTTCGTGACCACTTCCTCATTCAGTGACAGCTGAATTGGAGGATAGTTGGATTGTTGTGCGAAACAATGTCATGCTTTTGGACTGAATGCTTTGCTTTGATCTCGCGGGATGCCCTTGAAGCTTCATCACGGGATGATATGTTAACAACCTGTCTGGTTACTCCAGTTTGATTCTTCACCTACTTCCCTGCCAGTCGGAGCTCCAAGGGAAAGGGGACAGTGGGAGGGGCAAGGGGAGATAAAAGTCTTTCATCTCTGCCCCCATGTGGGAGCCCTGTAGAGTCTCGCTCGGCGTGGCATCAAGCCTTGTCTCGTACCCACAAAGTGCCCGCCAGTGACACACTGACTCCAGAGCTTGGCACCAGGTCTTCAGTCAGCGCTGAGCAAACCCTCTATTCAGCAAGATGGAGGAAACACAACTACATCGGGCCCGCAGCTTATAATTAAAAGTCCTTAGCCTCAAAGAGCACAGCATCTCCATCTTAATGGTAGGCTTCAATCCGAGGCATTGGTTTAATACTTACTCTGCGTCCCATCAGATAGGGATGAGGACATAGTAGGAAGGGAGACATTAGGACTACAAAGAACATGTGTCCCATCAAGGATTAGAGGTTCACTCTTCCCTCAGTAGCCTAATTGCTGGATTGGCCGGATCAAAATCACTTCATCGAGATCAAGGCCACTGTCTTCTTCTTGTCTCGCTACTCTCTTGCACAATAACTCAACAAAAGCAGCGGAAAACCAGGGGAGGGAGCGAGGGTGGTGGTGGTGGTGGGGGGGAAACCAGAAGTCGTGGAGCAAAGATGAATGTAGTTCATGTTTAGAGAGCATGTTGTGTGATTAAGGGAAGCCCACATCAAACATTGTGGCTTAAGAAAACCACCAGTTGAAAAACAAGTTGCTTCTTCAGTGCAGAGCAGCGCAGACTGGAGATGCTGTTCAGAAGGCAGCCCAGCCCAAAACTAACCCGCCTGTCTGTCTTTTGAGACAAACAGGGAAATAAGAGGCATAGGTTTGCAGAGCACCAGGAATTTGTTCTCAATGAGAGAGCAGGACGAAGCACAGGCTTTAAGCAAAGTGAAACTTAAGGATGTAAACATACATGAATTTAAATCAGGACATGCCATAACTTGTGAACTTTCTATCAAAATACCCAGTTGATAGAATTTTAGATGTAGACATATCAATATCATTTCAAAAAGCAGCTTCACCTTTTGCCCGTCACTCAGTGCTGATGCATTTCATATAAAAATGTTGATGTTGCAAAAAAAGGGCTTCATGTACATAGTTTTGCATAACAGGAGACGGAATTCTTCTCTTCCTTGTGTTTGGCTTAATATTTCTATATATTTGGACAAAACCTCAATGCCCTCGCGGGTTCTCTCGTACATCCGTGAGAAACGCGACATGAAAAGGATGGATAACACGCCCTTTTCCCACAGAGGGAACTTGAGTGGACAGAAGAACGGCAATGTTGTGGCCACATGTGTGATCTTGTTTACTTACGCTTGCCTTTTAACCGCAGGAATCTCGTGATCTAAACAGCGGCATGAAAAATTATTGGCATGTGAGGCGCTCTGCGTTTGATTGGAATGAGAGAAAGTGCGTATGCGTCGGCCCGCATCAGGTAGAACGCCTACAGGAAGACGGACATAAGCCATGTGTCTCCTGCTTCTGCACACACACAGGAACACGCAAACTTCAACAGCCTCTTAAGCAAAGATATGTTTATTTTATAAACCGCAATCATGGAAATCTCCCCTTTAAACAATAAACTTCCAACTACTTCATCTCATCCTTGCCAGGACCACATCAAACAAATCCTAAGGTCAACAAGGGTCAGCAAAAGGATTTGGATAATGATGAGGCTCGGAGAAAAAGACCGAGGGTGGTGAAAGAGAGATGGTAAAAGAAGGGGAGGGGAGTTGATGGGAACCAAAGGAAGAATGAAACCGGTGGAGAGAGGAAAGGTGCAAAGGCTAGGTCGTGTAACGACAGACCCCTTGATTACATTGTTGCACAAATAAACAGGCCCTCTGCAGGCTCCCTGGAGCCCAGCTGTGGTGCAGGAGAGGAAAGCTTTCATTTCAAGGGGCTGAGGTCGAGCCACGCAAGTGATAGGATGGGGCCTGACCATCTACCCACACCATCTCCATCAGCAAGTCAATGAACAGAGCAACAGGGAAACATCTCGTTTAAGGAGCCCATTGCTTATGTGCCATTTCCTGCCCTTACAGATTGCCTAGAAACGCCGTCAGGGTGCAGATTAATAACTGTCAATCTCTGAGAGCTACAGAGAGGCGCTCTTTAGGTTGAAAAGAGGAGAGAAAGAACGTTGCATAGCTGTGCCTTTTGATGATGATGAGGGACCATCTGTAAGGGGTCAGATAAGTTTTGGAGGCAAGAAGCTGAGAGAGACAAGGTTCAGATGCCCTTGAGCCACATCTGCAATCGTCTTTCATTCACCTCCGACCATTACAGAGTCCTGGTCCTCTCTTCTCTCTGTGTCCTGCAGCTATCAAAGCCCACATCAAGGCATGCCCCTGCCAAATGTGTGCCCCCCTATTAAGGGGCCATCATCAGATAAACAAGATAAACAAGTCTAATTCCTGGCAGGACTGATCAAAAGACTCAATGTTAACCCCATGGCCAATTTCAAGTAGGCAAAAATCAAACACAGATGAGGTCATATGGAAATGGGCACAAAAAGGGACAGTGAAGAGGGCGGAGAAAAGAATGGAAATGGGTTTGGAAGCAAGTATCCCCCATGAATTGTACCCTTATCCTCACAGGAAAAACAACATTCCAGCCTTTCGCGCAGCCGTGCGCACCTGTTCATCGCCACACATCAACAGCAACAGACAGCGAATCCCTCCAATCCCTCCAAATTGTAAAAATCATCTTGGCTGCTCGTAGTTGGAGCAACAACTTGGCTGCACACTCCTGCAAAAAATGATACATATGCAACCCTCCATTCTTTTTTTTTTGGATTTCCCTGAAAAGATGATTGCGTCACACAGCCCAAACATTTGCGTATATGGTGGTTTTTTATTAATCTTTTTAAACTTTTTTTCCAAAGCTCTTATGTCATTTCTTCTATAAATCACCCTAACCCTTCGCAGACTCTTCCCAGACCCACACATCAAACAGTCAAACAGCTGACTGGGCTTGCCAAGTATGAATACAGTTATTCATTGCCATCTACATATTATTTTAAAAGCATTGTTACATAAATACAAGACAAAACAGTTTTTATTTTATTTTTATCTTTTCGATGGGGTGTCCACAGATGTTGAGAAAGCAGTGCCAAGCAAGTGCTGAGAAGATGTCTGCTTTTGCTTGTGTAATTAGTTCATTCAAGCTCTCTCAAGAGGACCATACTGAATTGTAATCAAAAGATTAACCCAGAATAATCAACCCCCCTTACCCACCCAATAGGACCACCCACGGAGTCTAGAGAGGAACGTGAGACTGGTCGCACGTTCTGCTGCATGTTCTGCTTCTCAGTGAAACTCAATGGAAGAGCAAATACAGAAACAAGAGAGAAGGACACTCACTGTCAAAATCTGTCCCTGACTTGACTGACATTGTGTTGCTTTGTTTGGCGTTAAGTGATGAAAGCATCTGCACCACAAGTACAAGTTCTTAGTTCTTTTTATAGATCGAAGATCCCAATTTAACTGCCACATCACAGATAATTCACCCGATGTAATACTTAGGTCACGCTACCACAATCTACTCCATGTCATTGTTTGTGTTGCAGGCTTATCACATATTTGGAAAAAGTAGCTCCGAGCAAAACAGCAGCTTTTCTCTCAAATGATCCTGATAACGACAGGTCTGGTCTATATTTAGCGCTTGTCTCTCTGAAAGACCTCTGACTGTCGTAGCTGGAAGGGAGAGACGTAAACAAAGCTGGCAGAACTCAGACAAGCATGTGATGGCTGAACTGTGCTGCCTGAGACACAAACCACGAAGGCCGGAATCAGAGACGGGCGGTGGTGAGGGTGGGGGGGGGATACGTGAGCTGCTGGTTGAGGTTTGCGGTTCATCTTAGAGCTCTGACAGACAGAAAAGCCCCACGACAGACCAGCAGCCTTTGCTGTTGAGGATTGCCGGTGATGTTATTTTTGATCACAGGCCAACTCTGACTGAGGAGATCTTTTTAAGGATCAATGTGTCAAGTGATGACTTCACATTTTACGGGGTTAAATAATAGGAAAATGATTGCATATTAGGAGTAATGCTCATTTTCCTCTAAGTCTGGGTGTTGGGTGGAGGTGCTTGCGGTAGGTGCTGGGTAGAGGATAGACAGACCCAACCCAGTTTCCTTAGTCCCGACTAATTAAAGGACCACAACTCATCCAATTTTTGATGGGTTCAAAGAAACCTGAGTGTCCTCTGCTGTAATTTCAAATTACTGATTTCTGTTATTAATTATACATCTTAAGTGCCTTTGAAGAATGCTGCAGACTATCCTTCACGAGGAAGACATAATGTCTGGTGCATGTATAAAAGACTTAGAAAAGCAACGAAGCTTCCATTCATCGGCTCCAGGGAATCTCGGCTTCCAGGAAAATCAGCAGGCCCCGTCTTTTTGTATCATTATTATTTTTCTTCCTTGGTTTTTCAAGCAAAACACCCGTGTCTGACGTTAGTGTATCATTGTCATTTCAAGAGTAGTCTGGAAGCAGAGCAGGGGTTGTGATTGAACTCTGAGATCTGCCCCGGAGCTGTACTTTGAGGAAGAAACCACGGAACCACAGATAATGCTTTACAGTCCGCTAGTCTCAACTACTGTCATCAGATTTTCACTTTGTAAGAGACTTGAAAAAGATTGTCATTCTCGGTTCCTCCAAAGCAAAGGACACTGCACTACTGTTAAAGTGAAGACATACATCCCAGAGCATGAGATTTATGCAAAAAGTCAAAGACAATGAATTATATGTATAAATGCTTGGAAACTGGGCAATATAGCAACATGTAAGACACTTTATTTAACTTGCAACATGAAAATCGAGCTCTCCATGATATAATATGATCAAACTATATGGACATGAGAGCGAAGAGAAGATATTAAGACCTCTCGACAGTGCTGGGATCATCTAGGGCGATCTGGCCAGTATTACGGACAGAAAACAAAAGCATCATCGTGTCAAGACCACAATAAAAATGAAACCACCTCTGTTGACTTGTTGAAGACTAGGACAGCACGAGACACAAGTTCAAACACCACAGAGTCTCTTCCTCGTCTACTTTCCACTGGTGTAAAGAGTTTTCAGGAGACAGGGAACGGCATCTCCCTTTCATCCTTCACCACAGACAAACATAGACACATAAAAACATCCATGTTGAAAAGTGGCAATAGTCCTTTTAATTCCAGACAAACCCAGTGTGTAGAACTTAATTACAGAACGGGGGCAACCCAGCCCTTTTGAAAATTACACTTACAGTAAGACCTTTGAAGCAACTACATCCTTTATCCTATTTTCCTTTTGTTCGATGTTTTGTCTCTTGTAAAGCATGCCATTGACTACTGTGGTTTCTAGTGGGTCTCTGTCTTTTCTCGTCTGTCTCCATCTTTGTCAGGCATTCACTCATCAAAGGCACATCTTTTGGACACAAAGCAGAGGGCACGAATATAACAAATTACTATGTGGCTTTTGGGCATATTTTTATGTAATCAATTATTAACACCAGACTTGGAAATAAGCTAAATTTTAGCAATCAATGAAAAAACAAAAAAACGAACTGCTTTTGTGGCAAACAATCATATGAATTTGTTGGGGTACACTTTTAGTAGCCTTGGTATTGACTGAGTGACGAAGTATTGGGAAAAAAATCTGAATTGAATGTAATAGATCATCTTTATCCTACAGTTGGCCTTAATGCAGCCCTTCAGTGTGTCCTGCATGTACAACAAATCATTTTAGCTCTTCAGTCTCTCTTTAAGATAGCTTCTGATTTGCAGGCCCATCGCAAACAGAAGTTATAAACATTCTGTTTAAACCTGATTTGACCACCAAGAGCATATACTGACCTCACTGTACGAGATTTTGGCCACGTTTAATATGAACATTTTTAATAGTATAGAGTACAGTACACCCTCTTTCAATTCTAAGGTCTTATATATCAAAACATAATAAAAATCATCTGGTACTTAGCAGGTCGTAAAATTATTTCAATTTAACCTTAAATGAAAAATAACATATTTCCCTGTGTCATATTTACTTAGCAAACACTGAACTAAAATTCCAAAGCAGCGTGTGAAAATCTAAGTACTCCCTCACTGCTTCTACGGGAATTGAGCCACGTGCTAAGAATCATCTGAATCACTGATGCAAGTGTGACCACCTTTTTGCAGTTTGCTGGTCTGGAGAATTCAAATTTCTGTTAACACCATGCCAAGAAGGAAACACACAGGAAATGAGCTTAAAGTGAATCAGTTTGGGATGGGATATAAGGCCATTTCCATACAATTTGAAGGCCATCATTCAACAGTGTAAGACAGCTGCCAATCCTCTCAGGAGTGGACGTCCCAGAAAATTCCCCCCAAGGTCAGAGCTGCAAGAGCTGCATCTCTATAGAGCTACAGGGCTCAGTTAGCATGTTAGCAATTATTTAAAGATATTACTGCTAAAAGTGATTCTACAACCTACTGAAACTCTTAATTTAATGATTTTAAGACCTAGTAAGAACCAGGTGATTTTTGTATAATGCCCTCATATGTAAAACCTCCTGCTTCATTTTAGCATGACAGTACATTACTGAAAATACCCGAAAGCATGGCGAGTCCCCTTTAACTTTTCGCTGGCTTACTTACAAAGCTATGGTGTTTTCAAAAATTACCCAGGTGCTTCTTTACAAACTGCTCTAAGTTGCTGGCTGCCAATGCAAGTATTGCAATCATCCATCAACTATTTACTCTGCACAAACATGTGGGAAGTCATAAAACCGCGCTTAAATAAAACAACTTCAAAGGTGAAGTGTAATACCATGATGTAATAACCCAAAAATGAAAAACAGACCTTTCCATTTTGTTTGACAAGAAAACTGTTGTATGTGAATGTCTCATATAAGTTAAAGATTTTCTCTTCATTAGCTCACTAGTTTCTAGCATTAAAGATAAAGCAGAAGGCCCTGTGGTTGGATAGGAACAGCAGATCTGGCACTAAACCTCCACTTAAAGCCATTGTAGTAAACTGCCAGAACGTGAAAGAGACACGCCGGGGGCTGTGTGTGTTTCACTCTCATCTTTCTCTCAGGCAGCTGTAGGTGATGCTCTGCCAGGTATAAGCTGAGGTGTTGGGTTCACCAGTAAATCAGCATGGTCTACGGTGATCAAACGCTTGTTGTATTTCCCACACTTTCATGTAATCTCATAAAAGGCCGAGAGCTCTGATGGACACAACCTGCCTGCCAAGCCAGCTGGGCCTCCCATACTCCAAAGTGGGTATAGTTCAGATGGTTTGGTACTCATGTTAGACTCATGTTAAGGAGGAGGTGCCCTAAGTAAAATCAGATAGACCATTGTCCATGATTTTCCATTACTACAAAAAGTTTACTGTTACTGTTTGGTTTAACCTCCACTAATCGAAGTCACTGTACTTCAGCACCATTTTTAATGGAATTAACTCACAAATAATATGGCCTTCCTTGTGGTACAGCCCATCCATAAAGTTTGTGCTACTGTTCTACTTAGTAGAGTTGTAGCACTAACTAGCAGGTAAGTGTGCCTGGGCATGGTATCTATATAATTTGTAGATGCTATCCAGGCTAAGCTACCTTAGCACCCCACCCTAATGATTAATCTAGGGCACTGCGATCGTGGCAAATGTGCTACACGGAGTCTTCCAAAATCCAGTGTGATCACTGTAGCTTTTACTGTTTGGCGAATGCTGATTGGTTAACAGGTTGGCTGAAACAGGAAATTAACCAACAGTGGTATTGGGAGAGATGCAAAAAACATTAGATAAAAAGATACAGTATGAGAAGTACAGATAGTATTTAACGATCAGTTTCACTCTGTAGTCTTTAACTTTGCCGTTCGTGGCTAGCTGATGGAGCAACAACAACTGCTAACACACTACCATCGTGTAACCATAATTTTTCCATAATATGGTAAGTTATGGCTCCGAAAAACATGGCAGTGGCTAAAACGCTAACACTGAAGCTTCAAAATGTGAAGTCCAGAAACCAACGGGTGACATCAGGGTGGCCGCGTGCAGCAATATACGGGTAAAGGTTAGGGGAGACCGCGAGCATTCGCGCCAGTAAAACATGAGATGAAAAATAGGTGGCAGAGAGAAGATGTGCAGCGTCTTTGTGAAAGACTAATAAAAAGTCTGAAACTACTGCAACTCACAACGAAAGACACGAACATCAAAGTCAAATGACTGGCTGTTTGATCTCAAGTTTTTCCTCTCTTTTTAACTTCACTCTGGCCTGTTTACACTCTGGTCTTCATTATCCTCGTTTGCCCTTAAAAATCATTTAAAATCTATCTGGGTCTGACATATGGTGTTATAGGTAATCGCAGCTTTTCAGATATAGATACAGAGTACAAAGCATTTAGCAGCCATCTCCCACCAAACTGGATATCTAATCTAAGGTACGGTGTCACTTTTAATAGAGCAGTTAGGTAGCTTCTCTGTTCTGTTCTCAGCCTCCAGGGACGTTTATGGCTTGCTTTTTGACAAATGGTCAGGAGGGAGATAAAATGCTTACAGACAGACTCCATCCTCAAATAAAATAAATCAATAACCATAAAAAGGCAGCTATTAAAGTGTTGGACAGCATCGCATTGGGAATAAAACTAAGATGTTGGCTGCTGTGTAAAGTCAGAAACGGTGCGGGCCGCACACATCACCAATAAATGAATGTTGGGTGCTATTGTGGTCAGAATGTATCAAACATGCTGGTAGGCCAATAAAAAGTAAATATACAGCACTGGCAGCTGCGAGACAACTCAATCATAGCTTTCTGAGATTTGGCCAGGTTGGCTTCCTCTTGTGAAACATTTTCCCTGCATTCAGTATTACTGAAATTTTATCTGGATATCTGCCTGACTTCAGGGCTAGACCGGTTTCATGTTTGTTTATCTGTGCCGTTGTGCGTTTTTAGGCTGTAGGTACTTGTCAGATGTGCGTGTATATGAAGCCTCAAAGAGACAAGGCCACTTGTGCCCATGGCGTGCGGTAGAGCTCGTGACTGTGCCTGTTTAACTCCACTAACAGAGCACCATTCCACAAAGCCCATCACGCAACCCACAGATGTCCCACAGAACAGACAGGACTGTGCCGCAACCAACAAGAAGCAGTAATAACACCCCCCCGCCTCCAATCGGAGCACACATACACACACACACGCATGCATACAAGCAAACAAACACATACTCTGAAACACGGGGGTCTACTGGGCTGCATTCAATCTTCTCTAAGATGAAATGCAGTTTTAAATTTGGTAAAAAACAAAACAAAAGCAAATAAATAAAAACATTTCTTTATAAAACTGTTGTGGTATTTATCTATAAGTACAGTAAAAGTCACTTTAATACAATAAAGGTGACTGAAACTTGAGCAGCAGATAACACACCCCCATTACATCATGTAATCTGCAGAACAGGTTTTCACAGGGACTACCTCGTCTGCAGAAAGCCAGTAAAACTAACAGTCAAATATCAAGGGTGTGAATATCAACAGAAATGGGTAATAGGAAATTAAGGAATTATTTATTTATTCAATAATAAATAAATATAACTAAATAAATGTTAAAGAGATCATTAAACAGCAATGTTGAAATTTGAAATAAAGGAGAACGTCTCAAAGTTAAGCTAAAAACTGTACAAAAGTCTTGAACCACCCTTCATTTCTTTACCAACCCAGAAACCTTGGAAGAAGTTTGCTTCCAAGAATGCAGACTTTCTGTTTTTAAAGTGGATTTGACCAATAGTTCTCCAGACCTGAAGGTCTTTCAAAGTTTCTAGCTGGAAACTGACTAATTTTCCCCTCACCTAACTCAAGGGATGTGTTGAAGAATAAAGGTGCTAATAGGAACTTTTTTAGAATTGTACGAACTATATTTTTGCCTTTTTGACTCTACATAGGATCTATTTAAATCCATTATATTTTGCTTTTTCTGTATACTTTAAATAACAATCAGTTGTAATAAACCTACAAACTTAAAACTGCTACATATAATACATAAAAACTTTAGTGACTTGCTCAGGAGATTGGCTAATTTATAGATATAGAGTTCTCCCACCTTATGTTCTTTGGATTAAACACACATGTACCCATTATAAAAGCCAGATATGTGAGCTGTAAAATAAAGTCAGGTCTTTATTTTACTAAGTAAGAGTAAATCACTTTAGAGATAGAGTTTTCGCAAGGGTGGTTTTGGAGAGAACGTTTGTCAGTGATGTATCTCTACAGAGTTCGCCTTTTTATTTGATCCTTATGGGACATTTAGAGCAACACCTCTAAAATCTATAATCTATAGAACTTGATACTCTGAGGAAAGAAATACATGAATATAAAAATGTTTTTGTTTGTGAAGTCCACCGAGTCAGAGGTTGAAATCAAGCTATTTTTTGTTGTCTTTGCATGCATGCATAGGCTTCTTTTCCGAGTTGCCCAGGGCTGACATGCAACTTGGGCCGTGACTTCAAAGCCTCCAAAGAAAATATATAAATACAAAACCATTAGCCGGCTTGTTTTCTTTACTTAACATTTCAAACACACTGCGGAGTGGATCATGTTTTCAGTCCCCCTCCCTGTAACTTGAATGTTGATGTTGTTTTTGTGATGGTCCTAGGGCAAACTGCGGTGCCACAGCTGGAAAGTCCTCAGCATCCTTGAAAAATGGCTGCACAAACACCCGAGCTTCCCTGCCAGCTGCCCTCTAGGATACAATTTGCATTTGGCCCTCGGCACAGTAGAGCCACAAGCATAGGGTTCAGTATCAGTAACAGGTCAAATGCACATGCACGCGATCCCATCGCCGAGGTACCATCAGAGAGGAGAGAGAGCAGTCGATGCAGCTGAAACACATCGCATTGTTCGACACACAATTCCTAAACATGGGCATAGTAGAAGCTGTTTTTATTAGAGATACAAAGGAGATTATAAACCCAGCCACTTGACACAGTGAACTTCACATTTGAGGGTGAACCTCTGTGTAGACAGATTACCACTTCATTAAACAAACGAAGACCTCAAAGAGTAACAAGCCCCTTGGACACGCATACCACAGAGAGAGAGCGAGAGAGCGAAAGAGAGCGCAACCCGGATCCTGTAGCCACATGAGACAGCAGCAGGCTGTCTGTCCCAGAAGTTATTACAATTCCGAACATTTATTGGAAGGAAATCAAAAAATGTGTGTCTTTTTTGTCTTCCCTTCTTACTTCTGCCCACAAAATTACAATTGAGCAATAAAAATGTTTATGTGTTAGGTACATAAATGCTTGGGAATAGGGCTTTGGTATATTTTTAAACCAGCTTGGAGCTGAAATAACATCATAAAAAAGACACATGAATCAGTAAAAATAATGCTCAGAAGGAGAATAAAAACCTTCCTCCTTTTCAAGTAGCTATTATAAAGGCGCAGACAGCTGTCAGGAGAACAATTTGAAATGTGCGACCACAGTGCAAGTTTGACCGGAATAGGCCATAAAAACATAATGAAGCACTGGCTAGAGCAGCATGAAGGCATGCATGACAAAAATCAGTAAAAAAGTGAAGAAAGATACAACGATTATGGTCTGGTCAGTGACTTTGAAGAGGGGGCAGTTTTGTTAGTGCGAGGCTTCAGACGTCTTAGGCATGATTTAGCTGTACTCTCAGTTAAAAGAAAGAAAGGAAGAGAAAGTATATATGATGTCTCCTTCTTCAAGTCTTTGGAAATGTAAGACCAATAGGTGAATTTATTATATCAATTCAATTCAACTTTATTTATAGTGTCAAATCACAACAACAGTCGCCTCAAGGCGCTTTATATTGTAAGGTAGACCCTACATTAATACATACAGAGAAAACCCACCAATCATATGACCCCCTATGAGCAAGCACTTGGGAAGCAGTGGGAAGGAAAAACTCCCTTTTAATAGGAAGAAACCTGAACCAGAACCAGGCTCAGGGAGGGGCGTGACTGGTTAGGGTGAGAGAAGGAAGACAGGATAAAAGACATGCTGTGGAAGAGAGCCAGAGATTAATAATAGGTATGATTCAATGCAGAGAGGTCTATTAACACATAGTGAGTGAGAAAGGTGACTGAAGAAGAAATACTCAATGCATCATGGGAATCCAACATCCAACAATCCAATTATCTAACTTGAAGTGCACATCATAGTCTCATAATATAAAGACTTGGTTGCAGACACAGACATGGGCATTGTAAGGCCTGTCGGTCACATCTGGCCCTTTGGTTTTCCCTGACCAGTGCAGCTGGGGTCAGTGACAAATTAGGATTCAAATGGATCATGCAGTTCATCCCACTTCAGCCACCAAACACTATTTCATAATAGCTTACTGTTTGCCATTTGGGGAAAATCATAATACAGTTTCTGTGTTTAAGGATTACAGTTTCTATCACCATTAACTAAACACACAAAGAAAAACAGTACTCGACTGGTGCCAAGCAGCAACAGACATCTGAACCGTTAAAGTCAATCTCTGATGGGGAGTTTAACAATGAGTATTTGATGGACTCTGCTGTATTATTATGCCCTGAGAAAAAAAAGTATTTTGTGCTCCTCTTCAGGTGAACAGTAACAAGATGTATTGAGTGCATTTTGGGAAATTTGGACCTTCAGTATAAAAACAAAGGGGATCATTTTGAATTTTTCTCCTTGGCTCTGGGTGACAGCTGCGATGTCTTTGACACAGCCCAGTTACTCATCTGTGTAAGTAACAAAAGAGTTTGAAATTACGCAGGACATAGCAGTAATACGCTCAATGAAAGGGCCTATGACAGAGAGCGATTTGTTCATGGAGGTAAGTGCATGCTTTGATAGACTGGGGCTGAAATGGAACAGGCTTGAATTGTTGATTAAATGGTGATAAAATGTTAGTGCTTCTACAGTGTCTGTTTCACTGTTTCAGTTCAGTTCAGTTTATTTTTGTAACCTTCCACAACAGTCCCAGTTTCTCATATGGCCCCCCTGGGAAAATGAATTGCCTACCCCTGCTCTAAAACCATTTTCACCATACACAGTCATTGAATCTGAAGTAGGGTTGTCAAAAAAAGGATACTCAGATACAAATCGGTGCTAAGAATTCATGTTGGATTAGATAACCATCTTCAAAAGTGTTGTCTTCACTTCCTCCAGCTGAGATACAACTTCACACAGCACAGCTGCACACAGGCAGCCCTCCCCTTAGTAGCAGCTGACTTTCACAACACTGAAAAGAAGTTGGTAATAAATGGATGGACAGATTATTTATATAGCGCCGAATCACAACAACTGTCATCTCAATGTGCTTTATATTGTAAGGTAAAGACGCTATAATAATAGAGAGAAAAAACAACAATCAAGTGACCTGCTTTGAACAAGCACTTGGCAACAGTGGGAAGGAAAAACCCCCTTTTAACAGGAATAAACCTCCGTCAGAACCAGGCTCAGTGAGGGGGCAGCCATCTGCTGTGACTGGTTGGGGCTGAGGGAAGGAAGACAGAACAAAGACGACAGTAAAACTCTTTATTTATTTATTTATCACTTATTAACTCTTTCATCAACGATGGCACGCCCATTACTGTTAGCCGTTTAACTATTAGCAAGTACCCGAAAGCCACATTAGCCGTTAAATTAGTGGCTAGCAGCTGTCGGTAAAGGCCATTACACACTGAGTGTATTTCTGGGTTTGATCCAGGAGTTGATGCTGTATTACAAATGCTTTCGTGCATGCATTTCAGCATGTCATGTGGGGCAGTTTGAGTTCTCGTTAGCAGAGATGGGACCACATTTGAGAAGTCTGAGAAATAATTTCACAGAGCCGACTGACCCAGGGCAGCCTCTAGCTGTGTGTCTGAGGTAAAACAGTGTTAGTTTACTATTTCTATATGCAGTAAAGGTGTGCATTATGAGCAACGGCGTATTTGTTGCCAAATCCCGTGGTCTGATTGGTCAGATCTGTTCATTTGCATCCGAAAAATCTGAAAAATTCCAACTAGGTTCCAAAAAAATAAATGCTGCAAATTCATCCAACGAACTGGATGAATTAAGTATTTTCTGAGTTTTAAATTCTAGTCTGGAGCAGCTTAACAGTCCTTTTAGATTATGTCATTAGGCAACAGGAGGTTAGCCAGTTAAAATAAAATATCTGCACATGCTAAATTAGAAAACAGCTCTAACATGAATATTCTATGCCAAAAAACAGGCAAGGCTTTAAAGTCAACACATTTTTCACATATACAAGACAACTAGTGTTCAAAGCGTTGCAAGCATTCAGAACAGAGACACTGTTACGTGAATGCATCTGTATGCACATAGATTTATTCATTAACTATTCCTTTAAAGGTCCTCTAAGGATAAAATATACTTTACAGTAAGTGTCAAACATATCTCTTGTAATCTTCTTCTTGTCATCTGGGATAAGTCAACAGATTTGTTCAAACACCTGTTAGACAGAACTGCATTTTCAAGTGTAATTCTCCTGCTCTGCTGTAGAGAAACCTGACCAGACATTTGGACACTGAAAGGGGATTCCATTTGATCCAATAACAGACAAGAAACAGGCAGGCAGTGACACCACTGCAGAGGAAAAACAGACCCATTCTCACTTCAAAGAGCTGGGGGGGGGTGCTTTTAAAAATCACACCGGCAATAAATTACAACAGAAGTTCATCGCTTGTCCACAACATGAAAGGAGTGTTCAAAGTTATGTCTCCTCGAGCAGTCCCCTCTCTCTGACCCGATTCTACCCCTAAACTAAGTCCATATCAGCAAAGAGCTGGTGGCGCTGATGCTGTTAGCGTGGAGATGTTACCATGGAAGCGGTCAAATTATTTACATTTCAAAGGCATAGGATAACATCATATTCTTTTAAAGGCAGTGCTTATAAATCACTAATCTTATTTCTTTGTATGAAGGGTGTTCACACCCTTTACCTTAGATTCAAATGGCTACTTGATTGAATACTTGCAACAGTGACATGGGAGTAAATTATAATCTCAGAGACAGCAGCTGAAACCCCTCCCTCCTCACATGACTAATTGAAGTAATTACAGAAAGGAGATGAAAGAGCTGCCCTGCCCTGCCAAATAAACAAGCGCATTACATCAACTCTTCATTTACTCTGACAGGATAAATATAATAACGAACACAATACGAGAGAGGGGTGAGATTGCACGCAATGTGCACAGAACCCATATGAGAATGAAAATCAATGAAATAAAAAGAAGGTACTCTGGCATCATAATTTTATTAACTTGAGGAAGTCACCATCCAAACCATCATCTGACTGTCAGCAGAGGAAATAGTGAACAGATGAGAAAACAGCACACTCACTGTCATGTCATCTTTAGTGAGTGCAGTAGTAGCCACATGACTCATTTACGTCTTTCTCATGTGTCATGAAGGGATAGGGTGCAGAAGCATGTAGTGGAGGTGAGGTGACAAAGTCTGCAGTTGGTGGTTGTGACTGCAGATTAGCAGAATCATGAGCAGTTGCAGCTCCCTCCTGAGGTAGATGCTTGAAACAGCAGAAGCTTCTGGGGACACCTCAAATTGCTGAGGCTCATATCTAGTGTTGAAATCGTATGAAAGATTGGGAAATTAGCACAAACTTTAAAAAAAGGGGCAGGGCTTGCAGAAGTGTTTATTAAGGCGTTATTTTGTGTATTTTAGGATGTGGAGAATTCCCAGGCTTTGTTCCACATGCCTGATTTGCATCTACCCGACACAAATTATTTCTTGAAGCAGACAATAAAAGAGTCTGTTTCAGTGATTTTTAAGATTAGTTTACTTTTTAGAGAAAAAGCAGGCCATAATAGTTTATATATATATATAGATATATATATATGTATTGCATGGATTTTATGGTGGTATGATTCCACCTAAGCATTATTAGGTACTTTTACTCTACATCTTTATTTTCTTTTAAAACTATTCTGATTTCCTTTTTCTACATCTTGTACTGCTCGGCTTATTTTGTCCTCTGTGAGAATGTTATTTCAAGATAATGTGAACTGAATATGATTTGGGTGTGAAATGACATATATAGTAACAACTGCTGTCCATTTTTTTTGTTCCTTTTTATCCCGACACATTCCACAGCTTCTTTTGATTCCCCGCGTCTCATATGTGGCATTCATTCTGCGCTGAAAAAAAAAAATAGAGGTAAAGATGACAAAAGCATTCTGCAAATTACAAGGTTTTGTCTTTACTATTTTCAGTTTGAACATGACATTTAGTCCAACAGCATGCTAGTCTTTCAGCTTTTTTCTTCTCTTCTGAACAACAAAAAAAAAAAAGAGTAGAAAAAAATACCACAGCCGACTAGAAGCACTAAGTGAAAAAAAAAGAAAGGCTATAATCATAGCTGAAGATGAAGAGCGAGTTAGTCCCCATCAGGAGCTCTCATCTGCTCATCTTCTATTGTCCCTCACATGAGAGTGCGGTTAACTCTGGTCTTGTTTAGCGGAACATGTCAACAGTCGTTCCAGTAATGACTATATATGCCTTTGTAAGAGTGTTGGGCTCAAAATGGCATTCTCTGAAGAGTTAAACTCCCTCACTCAGGTTGATTTAAACAATACCCCATTATAACAGCTTTGCAACACTATTCTGAAACACTGGGTGGGTTTGGCTGTTGCGGCACAGCATGTGAGAACGGATATTATCCGTGCATTTTTTTTTCTTTTTTTTTGTGGTTGTAATTTTTAGTCTGCCATCTGGACACAGATGAAAATGGACTGTCAAATTGACTAAATACTCATCTCAAACATAAAAGAACATCCTAGAAAAAAAGGAGCGTCTGCAGGAGGGGGAAAAAACTGCAGAATACCAAGAAATTCTTTGTGCTCTAACAATTACTGATATATGTGCTGAGTGATGGTGGTTAAATTCTTCATTTGTATTCTTTCATGCATCACATGCTTTGTCAAATATTTCTGTATATGTGGTTCCTGCTAGAAAAGTAGTTAATAGCAGGAGCCGCCATCAGATAATAGGAGGATTAACTGACATCAGGATCAAAAATGAGTAGAAGAAGACAAAACTCATTAATTCAGTCGCAACAAAACATTTCTGATGGCAGATCTGAATATTGAAACCTTTCTCATGTCTATGCTAAAAAATAGAACCCATCATTTCTCCATATTTTGGTGGGGAAATTGGAAATTGGTGCAGCAATTTATTAAAATGTGCATGCATAAATGAAAATACAGTATAAAAGGCAAAAACTGAGTTTATACAGTCCTATTGAGCTTGAAAGTCAATATTTGATATGATCAGCTTTATTATTCAACATAGCCTAAACTCTCTTAAGCAAGCTTTCTTCTAATTTCATTAAGTAGTTTTCAGGAATAGTTCTAGAGGCTTCTTGAAGGACATTCAAAAAGGATGACTGGATTGGATGATTCACGGGTCAGTGCTAAGTAGGTCAACAAAAAAACAACAACAAAACATTCCTGTGAAAATAGTCAGGTATGAAGATTGGACTGGAAATTTCCGAAGATTTTTTTTTTTTAATCAGAAGAAAGTCTGCATCCTTGGAAGCAAACTTTGGGCTCATAACTTATGCACATTATATTGCGTATTCTTAAATTATCACCTATGATTGGCACCATTGGAAGGCTTGGGTGCTACATTTTTGTCCCAGCTCTTCACAAAGCTTCTCTGATTCAGATTCAAAGAGCTTCAAATATCGTTGTGGTACAGCTTTGATCAGGACGTCATCCCCATGTTTTCTTGGCCTCTGCCATATGGTGCCTTGTCTGTCTATCTTTGTGAGCATGTGCACACACACATGCTAAGATGCCAGAGCATCATTGTGTTTCCCTTCAGGCTCAACCTCCTGTTCTCAAGTAGATATCAAAGGAGTGCATTTACAGTTATCTCTGCTTGGCTGCGCCACGGAAGTAATCACTGCAGGTCAGGGGTCAGTGCTCTGGCCCAAGACAGAAACGCAACTTACTGACGCTGACTTCAAAGGAAAGTGATCCTCTGACAGACTGTTGTTTTAGCCGGGGACTCAGGATATCATAATCACAAGGGTGGAAAAGGACAGTAAGGAGAGAGAGAGAGAGCAGAAGAGTGTGTGGAGGGATGAGTGAGGGGGGACTCGCGTCTCTGAAGAGAAGTCGAAGAGAGAAAGGCTCCTTTTGAATACTCAGACCCAACAACATCAAAGTGCAGGTTCAAGTTTGGCCTGCTTAACCTTTGTAAAGCAGAAATGGAGCACAACAAAAAAGCGGAATTTTATTCTGTCCTGTTGTTATTCCTCTGGTTGGCGAAACCCAAAACCATGTTAAACATAATGGAAAATATTTGAGGTCTTCTTTTATTAACCAAGAACGGCTTTGATGTTTGACGTCTTTATTTGTTTTACAAGAAGAAAGGGAAGGGGCAATATGGCATGCAAGCGATCTTCTTTTGGAGGAACACACGAAAAGGAGGAAGAATGAATAATATGGGAGCAAACCAAGCTAGTTCATTCTACATAATCAATTAAACATCATTATCGGCCCTTTCAAGAGTACTGACATCAAAGACCAGTAGGAAATGATCAAAGTGACAGCATTTTGTTTGAGCACTAACCCCTTCCTGCTGATGCTGCTTTGCTACAGTATTGATGATATGACAAAAGTCTGGTTTGCTGAAAGTGTGTGTTTAACATCTCATACCAGTGCTGCAAAGAAGATAAGCTTATAGATGGTGCTCAACTCCCTGCACATAATCAGCATTGTGTTATTTCTTAAAAAACAATCAGGTTACAGGGGGTGCATAACAGAGCTAGGTTGTTGAGCTAGGTTGTTTGTCTCTTGTGTGTGTGTGAGTTCCTCAGCTCACTGCTGAGTATAGCACATTCCAAAGTAATGCATTACTGCAATCGCATTACAGTAATGTGATTTCACGTTACTCTACTGAATTTAGTAATTACATTATAATTACAGTTAGGTTATTACTTTTGCAGTAATCTGCATGACAGGAAGACAGAATGAAAAATAAAACATGAAACATGCTGTTTTCTTCCAGAGCACTTCCTGCCGTACAATCAGCTGATTTCAGTTTGTGTGCAGGGAGGAGAAAATAGAAAAGCAGTCTACAGCTTTTGAGGAGTGTGGATATGGACGTTACCGTGTCCACTGCTAACTTGACATCAGCACTTTGCAAGCATCTGCACAGACAACACGTTAGCACAAAGCTAGTAAACGGCGATGGGATCATAGAGAACCGGTTCCCAATGGTTCAGTTTCTTGCAATTGTTAGTACGCTTGCCTATCGAGGTGGCTTTTTGCACTTGTGCTGCAGTCAACTGGTTTTCAACTTTGCGTTATGTTGTTGGCTTTGTGATTTTGCTAAAATACTAAGATAAAGATGGTATGTGTGTCCTCATTAGGATAGGGATTTCCAATCCATAAGACAGCAGCAAGGGCAGCTCTCTCACACTACAGCACCATGCACCATATATATACACACTTCTATACACACACACACACTCATGGACTTGCTTTCAGTAACGATGGCAATAATGAAAACAAAATACAAAAAACAAAATAGCATGATTACAAATTACGTATGCTCTTCATGCCCACTGCAACACAAGTCACTGCAGAACATGTCTTTTGCACACACATTGCACAAGTTGTTCCTTTCTCTCCTTCTCTACTGCAGGTACAGTATGTCTGAATGAAGTCAACATACCCTCTGTCTGAATGACAAAATGCCATCACTTTAACACACTGATGAATGTTTTGTTAATGTGTGTCATGTGTGGAAAAAAGCTTGGGAACAGGAATTATCATGATGAAAATTGTCTCTGACAGTTCTGACAACAAATGGTTATTTACAGTTATTTTAGAAAAATTAACAGTCAAAGGAAAAGATAAACAACCATATAAAGCCACTCTTATGTCTACTTGTCTGCAAAGCTGGAAAATAAATTGGCTTACGGTTGTTGCCTTTTCACCCGTAACTGTGTAAGTATGTCCAAAACAGCATTCCAGTTATCAAAGGCGCAAACCACAGACCATCTTAAGTGTACGTTTTAAGCAAATCAACACTTGAAAAGCATAGCAGTGGCATGAAAAGCAGCCAGAAAACAGGTAGCAGAGGCAGGAGGGAGTCTTTCCTATGCAGAGGGAAGGGAAAGGGTGGAGCAGCATCGGAGTGACCTTAAGAAAACCCAGCAATTCAGGGTGGTCAGCCAAAGAGGTCAGGGAAACAGTGTTGGAACTATTCTACAAAACCCACATCGTCCATGTCTTATCACTGCATTCTTGGTGGCTTCAGTCTTCAAACCAATTTTCCTAACAATTTTCATGACCAGTGTAAACCACTGACATTTAGAGTGTCATACGTCCTCCCCCTCTCCTGCAGATTGGAGGTGAAACAAGAACCCAACAACAACATCATTTGGCTTTTTTGTTCAACCAACAAACTACTATTGATCTGAATCACTTTCTTTGGTCTTCATCAAAAGATCTTAAGAACAAAGGATGGATAATATCCTTTTAGAGGAACAAAAAGGATCGATCACAATCATAGCATGAAGGTGTTTGTAGAAATAATGTTGCCTAAAAAAATATAATCTCTGAAGTATTCTATACAGCAGAACTGAGTGATGCTTTATGGGAGCTGATAATATGGCAGCAAGTCAGACCAGATCGTCCGCTGCATAAACCTGTCCAAATAACTTTGGTTGGACATGACGTTTCGCGGCCCCTGTGTAAAAGATCTTACACACTGCATTACCGGACCACAGAGGAGACATTCGATCTAAAGCCCAAGTGGGGCAGTGTTTTGTTTGAAGCAATTCGCACACATTCACATTCACTGACACGCATGCACATACTGCTGAATCATGCCAAAAAGGCCATTTGATCAGCGTCGAACCCGTGAGCGGTGACGTCCACTCCGACAGTATTCACACGCTCCCCTCTCTTCAGCACAAAAGGGCAGAACAACAATATTGTGGTGTCCACCGAGCGCCCACCCCCCAGTAAAAACAGTTCCGTGAGAGGAGGCTTGACCTACCTCTTCTCTCGCACATAAACACAAAGCCGAGTGTATTCTGACAGCTGCTGCCCGGGTGCCCTGTGGAGAACAGAAGGAGAGCTTTGAAGATCTTGACCTTCTGAAACAATAAAACGGCATCATCAAACACTCTCCTGAGACAGGCTGCTGACCCACGGATCCAAATGTCTGCTTGAGGTAATTCATATTAAACTGTAGGGATCACTTTGTGTTTGATTCTTGCAGGGGCACAGACATTGTTGATTTGAAGTGGTCCAATGCCCCTGACTGACAACATGTGGAGTTTACCACTGCTATTTGAATTATAATGCCTCCAATACTTTTATACTATGCTAACACGCTCTCAGACATGAATGGGTTACAGTGTATCCATCTGGACAAGAAGTTAGCTGGTCCTAAGTTGGAATTTCTCAATTTTGAATAATTAAAAACAATCAGTAACAATAAAAAAATGTAATTTCATTTAAATAAAGGTCAGTTAAATAGCATCAGAAAACTTTTAAAAAGTCATATTAATCTACCTTAATTAAACATCATATTTATCAGCTGGTTATCCCCATCCTGTCTACAGGGAGCACACCAGTGGGCCCCTACAGTTTGAAACCCACTGGGTTTTACCATCTCGACTCTTAGGACCACCTCCAAAGGGGAGAGCACCCCACTATGGGTTAAATACTCTCTGCCATTTGTTTTAGAACTTAAGCCTCTTGGATGAGAGGCAAAAGTCTTCTCAAACAAGAAGGAATCCAGTTGTCTTCTTTCTTAGAGTGTTCAAGACCATCTCCAACATAATGTGGACTTTGTATGTAATCCCTTTAGCAACAGAAAAGACATTTTGAAAGACATTTATTCAAACCAGATACTTCCGCACACCGACAGGTGTATCTGCAGAGTATCTGGAGGATCAACAACCAATTTTCTAGCCAGTTCCAGCCATCTGATCAGTTCCACCAGCACTGACTGTGACGCCAATGCTGCATAACTAGACAGCTAACAGCAACTATAAACAGATATATCAAGAATCTGTAAAAAAGAAATGAAACTTTGTACTGGTGGTTTTAATCTCTTTGTAGCTTGAGTTCAAGTGACTAATCGTGAATAATCATCGATTACGAAACCATGTGAGCAGGAGTTGGCTGCATACAGTCCTTGTTGAGAACAAAAGAGCGACTGTGTTTGCTTTGACATTTTACCTTTGACTGGCTTTTTAAAATTCATCTACATTTTTATTAAATGACTGGCACACAAAAATAGGAAGTCTTGAGTTGGACAACTGAATAAAGCTTTAAAAAGTATAACATTGCATCCACGGGGTAAGTGAGTAAGCTAGCCAATGGGTTCCCAGACTGCACAAGTTATTATATTATTTGGTGTTTATGCATATTAACCTGCAGTTTTAATGTAGAATAATTTAGTAATTTAGTAAGTTATAGCCTAAATGTTTGCAAAATGTGGCAGCCTCCAGTGACGATCACTGGCAATACTGTAACTCTGCTGAACTGCACAGTTGTAAACCAACTTGCTACACTTTAAAGTGCAAAATCAAAAGTGTGATCCATGGAAGTGTCATAATGGTTGTATGCAATATGAAAAGCAATGACTATGAACTTAAATGTCAAATAATCCTTTTTGCACTGGAAACTAATTGGACAAACGCAATTAATAATGTGTTAATTAGTAAGGTGCTGATGAGGGGTATTTGGTTATGCGTGGACAAGAGTAATCAAACTGTTCCCCTTTGGTTCCAGTTTTATTTGAGCTTGTTTAATACTTTGCATTCAAATATATGAACTGTCAATCTTCTTATTTGACTATTAGCAATAAAATGAATAAAAGATATCTCCCATAATCTAACATGTCCTGTAAAGTTCATTAAATGAAGCAGAATTTTTTACAGATTAATATTTTGGTAACAGATTACTAAAAAAAATATGTTTTTATGATGATACTTGTGGTATCTGTAATGGTAGACATCAGATACCATAAAGGGAAACATGACTTATCTTCAAGGTCAAGAGAAGACTTTTATTTCTCTATGATGGCATCAGAGGAAGCAAAGCTAATTACCACCTCAAGAGACAAGTCAGGTGGTGTTTTTGCAGCACAGCATGAGTCACAAGCTGAAATCATTGAAACACATCAGAAAGAAAAATCTGTTTGTGATGAAAAACATCAAGAAATGCATTACTGATCCCAGCTCAAATGTTCCACACACTAATGTTGTAGTTTAATTCTTAAGTCTTACCAAAAAAAGAAACCTGAACCAAAACAAGCCTTTGATCTTCTAACCCTACATTAGCATAACTGGCAAAAGGTGTTGCAGGGCAAAGATGCCAGCTGGGTCCCCTTGCTCATCGTGCGAAGGTCCGAAGGCCTTCTGTCTTTGACCACATGTTAATCTTTACAGGGCACTCAAGGAAGTGGTGTTGACAGGCTAGATTTGAGGTCAAGAGGGGGCCAAGGGTCAAGCACTTCCTGCTGACATGAAAGCACATCCAAGCACACCTTGCTCTCGGTATCTGTCGTCTGCCCCCTCACCATCTGTACCGACATAATCTGGGGCTCATCGTCCAAAACAAAAGCCATGTGTTAATTACCTTTGAAGGTGTAATGACTTCGGGGCCACAGCCGATCTTCATCTGGTTTCAAAGTGAGAGCCGGAGAACAGGTTACGCTTCAGACATGTTGCAGTTGTCCTTTGCCTACCTGCCCTGCCGTGCTTTCATTTGCTATGGTTTCCCATATCAAATCCAGAGGTGCATAACTGCTTCACTCTCACTTTGGTGCTCTTTTAAATAAGTAAATTAAGGAGAAATTTCTGAAACACGAGAAACAGGACTACACCTGTCCTCCAGATGTGACGGCATTCGCTTTGATGGAATTTCTCCTTGTTTTCCCGATGTTCGCACGGCGCACTTGAGGATTATTACTACTTTTTATGTACTTCCATTATTTTCCAGGTCTGAAGACCTACAGTGAAGAAAAAGGCAACACTTTTAGAGGAATCACTGAAAGTCTTCACATTTACTGGCTTCCCAAATGTTTTTTTCAGAGAGAGTCCATCTCCTAATTCCAGGAATTTGAATTATGAAAAGATCAAAAATGGACAGAGGCAGTGAATGTTGCTGGTAGCAATCTTCTCGTTAGTCATCACGTGATGACTGCGTGGGTAGAGCTTGAGTAACACTTTCTTCTTCCCACAAATGACCAACTTGTTTCTGAGAGGGAAGTGGGTGTTGTCTATTCCTGAACAGATACATCACCACGTTCTATAAAGGAAGGTGATGTTTTTCTACTATCCAACCCCAGGTGACCTCGAGACCAGAGATGAAATCATTTGTGGGATGACGCACACATTGCTTTTACAGGAAGTGGTTCTTGACCTCATTCAAATCGTACAGTGATACTTACACCTACCAGAGTTTGTAAGAGGATACATGCTCCTGCATCTGAATACATCAAAGGGTAATGGGGACTTGGCAGCCTCATTAGTTATGTTCTGTCTGTGCCACTTCAGCCGCTTGAAGATATGCAGCCATTTTCTCTCTGCTGAGAATAAACAAACTCTCTCTCTTTCTAATCCTTTGAAATGCTTTTTTTCCTTTCCTTTTGAAAATCCTAAACTCTAGTTTCCAGTCTCAGGATGGTCAGAGGAGCTCACACACCTTGATCTTCATGACATCTACAGGAGAGTTCCTGTGATGTGGGGAGTAGAGCCAGTCTGCTCCACAGACCTACAGGTGAACACAGACAGTGGTCCTGTGAAGCTGACGCTGGGCAGAGAGGCAATGCTGCTGGTTTGGAGAAAGAGGCTATAAATATCCACCTCACGCAGCAGTTTCCTCGGTTTCCTCCAAAAGCAAACACTTCAGATTCTACCTTGTAATTTATCACTGCTCTCTCTCGCTCTCTCTGCCACCGAGGGAAAATCTCGGTCGGGAAAACTTGAATGATTGCGTTGTGAAGCGTTGTTTTTGTTTTTCACGTTTCATTTTGTCTCTTTGCGCCGCCTGCGTGTATAAACTGCACTGGTTTTGCGAGAATCACAAAGTAGTAGTGCTACTTCACATCTTTTTTTGTTCTGCCAGGTTGGGAAAAATCTTAAGGGAAGTGCCTCACAGTACAAACAGCGTACTGTTAGCTTGGATTATAAATACTCGATGTATGCCACACGCAGTAATGTGTGCCTCAGATGTGTGTTTCTTTCATTCTAAAAGTAAGGGTGTAAAGGCGGGGATGATGATTTCAGATTCCTGGGAGAACATTCCCAGGCCTGGAAGAGTCCATGGAAAGTAATCAAGTAGCAGAGTGATGTCATTCTGATGAAAGGCAGCTTGTCAGACAGTTGGCGACTAGGGGTGCTCTTTGGCATCGGCCGCAACCCGCTTTACACCGAAATATGACATCAAAGCAGGTACCAGTCCAGGCCAAGAGGCTGGCACTGATCATTGTCTTCTTTGATTACAGTAGCCTCATCTTCGTGGCGAGAGGATAAAAGAAAACGGCTGCTTGGTGTTAAAAGAGTGTCAGAAATAATGAGCCATGTATCATGTGCTAATGGTGTCCCAGTGGTTCAGTGGACTGTTTAGTCAGAAGATGGGCTGATTGTCTCAGACATGAAAATCTGGTCCAAAATTACCCTTAAGACTTTTTTTTTTTTTTAATCAATGCCCTCCAAACTGGCATTACCGGTTTTTCACAAATCAGATTTATGTTGCATGTCAACAGCTCTTTCTCTTTGATATTTTTAATCCGTCATAAAACCCAGATTAAACAAATAATTATGGGGATTCTCAAGTCTTCCTGCCCGGCTGCTTTAAAGTCTGCATCTTAAAAAAAAAACAGCTACAAATGCAGCTCTCACATAACTGAATAACGACCATGTTTTACAACAGGGTGTGGACTTCAAAAGAATTTCCCCATAGAGAATACCAGGTTAAGGGACGGAAAGTGAATAATGTGTTGTGGCTCTACTGTCATGACCTGTAATAAGGGCTTTTCCATGTCCTTTGGCACAACTGTGGCATAAATAAACATTTCCGAGACTAAAGGGCCTGATTCTCCTTCTGTCTCGCTCGAGAGGAGAATAGGCGCAGGGGCAGGAGGGCTGCCGCCTCTCTGATGATAATAATAGCAGGTCTCGAATGGTAATTGGTCTGCGTTCCCTCCTCCGTCACTACCAGGTAGAGGGCATTGAAAAGGGTGATTCAGGCACGAGGCATGAGTGGAAAACTCCTGGAGGAAGGCCGCACGCTCGAGCACCGGTACCTCCGACACAACCTGGTCCACCTCAGTCATCCTCCAGCACACATTCCTACACACATGCAGACGCCGAGACGCGAAACACGCATGTGCACCCGCCCTGACAAACGCAAACATCCGTCTTGCTTAGTATGAATGACGTGACAGAAATGTATAGAGGCAACAGCAGCTACTTTGTGACCGTCACTCAGATGAAAGATGAATAACAAGCAGCTGACCTGTCAGTTGAACTATTTGATTACCCCTCGGTGCCAGAGAGACCCCAAACACAAGCTGTCCTATCTTGAAAGAGTTCATTTTTATCAAACAGGGCATCATCTGTAACCAATAGACCGCCTCCTCTTACAAAATGAGAGCCTGCTCGACAGATGTCTCCTGCCTCTCTTACTCTCTTACTCCCCATTTACATTCACATCTTAGATGGCACCTCTTGACTTAAGTCGAGATCAAGGTTGTTTACCGATTGTCTGGGTAATATCAGGAACATGTGGTGAGGGTACATGAAAGGAACTCCACAGTGTGTTAACACCCAAAAAACCTCTGTACATGTTTGTTTTGGGTTTTAAACAATAGCTTCAACATGAAATTAAGGGGGCCTGCTTCCGGAGGTTTGCCTCAAGGTGACACAGAACAGAAGCCGAGGCTGAAAGCGTTTTTGCAGGGGCGCGATGTCAAAGCCCTCTAGCATTACAGTCATATCAACTTATAAGTGAAGCTGTCGTGAAATCTACATATTTGCATAAAAAAAACATTCAATATTAGTCTTCTTTTTAAGTACATGTCTCCTCAATGATAAGCACCTAAAGGAAATTTCCATATCTGGTGTCATATTACTGGCAGGATGAAAAATTAAGAGTCATTACTACAATATATACAGATCTGCTGAAGGGTCTGTCAGCTTTTCAGCTAATTCGTAACACATGAACAAATTTCTAGTTCTCCTTCTGTCATCTTTTATTAGCAGATTTCTGCACATAAACACTTTGTGGCTTAATAGCACTAAGTCATAAGCTTTGCTATTGTGACCTTGGTGGAATTTAGTACTTTGGTTCAGTCCCACAATGCCCGACCTGCCATCATGTGTTTTATACTGGTGCTGTGTAGTTTGTGTGTGGGAATTTAAAGAAACTCTTCTATGAAATATAAAAGTTTTATAGATGGCGATCTCTCCTTTGTTCTCCTGATGAGGACCTCCACCTGTTTCTGATGATGTGAGCCAGAGCATGTCCCTTTCAAAAGGCTGATCCCTCCTGATCTCTTTGATGTAACCTGACCTAACAGTTCCAACTAGCAGGATTTGATGATCGCGGATGGATCCTCGACAACAGCATGTGCGAATCAAAACTACCCAGCGAGGCGAGATGGACGACGGGAATGTGTGAGCAGAACTGGCAGGCTGTGTAGACAGACGGGGCTATGATGTGTATAAACACTAGGCAGGCAATGGTCACATGATCAATGCTGCCAGCCCAGACTTAAGCAGTAAAACCTGTGGATCTGTGAGGGCACATGCAACTGATCGGAGATGAAAGACAGGCTTTGACTTTCACAGGAGGCCTGGGGTTGGGGTGGGGGCTACGGGGGCACTTCTGAGGGACTGCCATCAGAACTGCTGGGTCATTTTCAAATGACCTAATTCTAGGATTAATCCATTCAAAATTTGTGTCTATGCTACACAAAGAGAATGGGAGGCAAGGAAAAAGGGAGAGAGAGAATTACAAGTGAAAGCCAGAAGAGCTTAATACTCGGAGTTCAAACAAGGTACTTAGCAGAGAACAAGCCACCGTGCACCAACAGTAGCAGGACTGCCCGATGTTTCAAAGTTTGTCTCCGGCACTCGAGTTGTTTTGTTCAAATTAAATGAGAAAGCCTTTACGTTCGCTCTTTGAAGCTACAGATTTCTACCCTCAAAGTGAGAGCATCTGCAGCTCTCACTTCTTCAGTCAGACGATGCTTCACCACCAGGGCATCTCCTCACGTTAGAGAGTGTGTCAGGGGCCGACGTCCATCTGCGAGTGATTTAAGGGTTACATTTTTGAGAATGACGTGTGATAAAACAGGGCGGTATGGGTCAAAGTGACTGGGCTCAGTCTGTGACAGAGCCTCTTCTCCTGGGCCCTACCACATGTTTTAATCTATACAAGCCTCTGTTTGAAGTTCCCAATTAATACCATCCGTCCTGGTGGTGACTTCATATCAATCTTACCTGGCTCAAAACAGTTTGACATTCTTTCGGCACGCTGATTAACCATGGGGCTACAGTGAGCGGGAGGCTCTCTCTGAGAGGATGTCAAGCTGTTTCAGACTGATGGTGTTCTGTGTTTTACGTCTACCTGATCCATCTAACTTGTCCACTTTATTTCAACTTTATTTCAGCAGGTTTTTTTTTTATTTTTTATTTTTCAGAGAGTACTTTCTTAAAAGTTACACAAATGAAACTATCTATTGCAAAGTCTATAATGTGAAAAAAGAACTATTTGGCAACACGGAGGTTCCAGTGTGGTCACAATTTGACCAGCCAGTTTCCAGGCAGTTACAGCCCTCTCTCGGCAATGCGTCGTAATAAGTCTTGGAGTTCTCTTTTCTACTTCAGAGCTCTTGCCTTCGTGGATTGTTATGAAAATTGTGATGAGTTGATATGAGGAGATTCTATTAAAAACACAGGCTTATCCTAATCCTGCTCCCACAAAGCTGATATGGCACTAATCAATAAGCTATCTAAGGCTAGAGTTCACATCAGAACTCTTGTGGGCATGACAAAAAGTGGTGTAGCGTCACAAAAATACCATTGGTGAAAATAAATATAAAAGTGTTGTTAAAAATTTTCGCTGGACTTTAGAAATCCCTGCAATGTCCTGCCCTGTAAAACTAAACTGAATTTCCAATGAGCTCAAGTCAAAAAGACAAACGTCACCAAAACACCATCATGAAGTCTCACTTTGATGAATGATCCCTTTTGCCCTGTGGGCTACACTTTAACTTAAATGTGTCCTTAAAATGAGAGGTTGTTCAAGGGAAGCCTACCTCAACTGTAACGAGGCATTCCTGTGTTAAAAAGCTGGCTTCCCATCAGGATGCTCTGCTCGACTTAAAATATACAGTAGAGCAGGAAAGTTTGGAAGAGACTGAAGTGGGAGGGAGGAGGTGAAAAGAGGGGGAGAAAGAGTGATGGTTGCTTTGATCTTTTGGAGGCCCCATCTGGATAAAAAGGGGGTTGGGCGGGGGGAGAAGTGTCTAAGTCCCTTTTTCTAAACCTAAAGCAAAACGTGAGCAACTCAACTAGTCAGAACTGGAATTGATTTTTTTTTAAATTTTTTAAGAGGTCTGCAGTTTTCTTTCCCAGGTGGGGTGGGGAGTAGCGATAACAGACGGTGCTCTGTGAAAAATGATCAACTTTTGCTTTTAAGTTACATTTAAAAGTGTTGAAAAATAATAATAATAAAAAAATTATAATAGGTAAACTCTTAAAAATAACCTGGCTAAATACTGATGCGACTCTGCCAGTTTATGTTTTGTTTTTTTCAAGCAAGTGTGCAACAAGATGCATATTCTCACTTCATAAATTTGTGGTGGAATGGGAAATGGGCATTTCAAGGCCAATAAAAGCCACCACATCAAATAAAACATTGCAGATCAAAAGAACCAACGCATGGATATTTTTTTTCCCTCTATAAATTAAGGGGGGTAGTCTGCCAGGCTTGATCATGCCCTGAGTCCTGCCCCGCTCCTGTGATTGGCTGGACGGTCACACAAGGGGGGAAAGTTTGAATAAAAAACAAGCGCATGGCACCAGTGTTGTCGTTCAAGCTTGTGTGCTTGGTCCAGAAGGGCTTAAGTTGTACCAGACAGACGAGGAAAGAGTTGTAGGCGCACTCGTGAAAGAAAACAAAAATTAAGCCTGAAAGTATTTCCAGATATTTCAGCGGGTGACTACAAGTGGTCTCAGAGGACTTTTGATTTTACCTGACATTTAAGTTGTCTCTTTTGGAAGCTGACAAGTGTTGTTTTTTTGTTTTTGTTTTTTTTAACTGAGAATTTGGAGAAAGGACGTCAAAAAGATGACACTGATCAGAGTGGTTTCATCAGTGCTGCTGCTGGTACTGATGCAGTCCGGAGCTCTTTGCGCACGGAGGTTTCGGGGTGGCCGCAACCCACAACCGCGACGCTCACCGCCTCCTCCCACATACCGGGCAGACCGGGGTGATACCACCGAGAGCTTCCCTCTGGATTTCACCGCGGTGGAAGAGAACATGGATAACTTCATGACACAAGTGAAGAACCTTGCGCAGTCCCTTTACCCCTGTTCGGCGCAAAAGCTTGACTACGACATGAGGCTGAACTTTTTGGAGAACACATCAGTCACCTGCAACGACGGCAGTCCTGCGGGGTACGTAACAACTGACCGTAAACATGTATGAGGTTACTGTCAAGTCAAAAAGAGGCCAGCTGGGCTAGTAGGAGCTGTTATTTTGCCTCAAGAGTGCTTCAGCAGGACTCATCCGTCCTGCTGGTCATTAAAGTAACCCACATGTATCTGGCCTGAGGAGAAAGTCCATCTCCGTTGATTTTCTCAGTATTTGGAGTGCTGAATCGCGCATTTTATTTTCATTTTCGATCAAGAACCATATAAATGTTTTTTAAACATATTAAAAATATATACAAATAAAAAAAGAATAAATGGCAAAAACATGTCCTGATGCCTCAGTCAGAGTAAAAGATAGACAGCTGCTTTGCGTCAGTGAAGCGTGAAATATGCGGAGAGCCACATGGCCTATGCTTCATTTCCTTTGCTCCAAATTAGAATGCAGGTTTTGCGCTGCAGAGTTTCGATTTAACTTTTTAGACCCCCGCCCATCTCTGTCCGTCTTTCTCTGATGAGTACTCGGATGGTTGACCTGTTCGACTTTCAGGGTGGATGCTGTAAAATATCCATAAAAATACAGTAGATTTTTAACTACATTTTTATAGAAGGTTAGATTAGATTTTTTTTCAATGGTTTCTATTGTTAATAATATTGTGAAGCAAAAAATTCATTGTGAAAAAAACAACAACAACTCTACTAAAGAGGAATAAATCGTGCTGCTAAAACAGTAAACGCCAAATTTAGTCCCTCCTACTCTGAAATACAAAAGGCATACAGACTCTGTTTTCAATGTAGTTACAAGAAGACAAATTGTGGGTTAAAGGTCAGCGGCACAGATCGGTGTATAGCTGTAGAAGGTGTAATGTCTCATGTCTGTCCGCACATTATGCTGCATCACAAGAGAATGCTGAAACGTTATACACAACTACACGCATACTCATTATTCACTGCTGTAAAGCATGTTGTGTAGTCGTGAATAATTTGGTTGTCGTTCTGGTTTGTTTGCCGCAGTGCATGGGAACTGATCAGAGAGGACGTTGGTGACTGAAACGTGTTTGTGATATATGTGACTGAGCAGAGGGAGCTGTGCGTTACACCGCGGCTCCTGGCTCTGTAAAGCTTGGGGAGGAGCGCACGCAGGGAACAGTTACAGGCACAATGCCTTTCATTCACTGTGGCTGTTATCAGCTGGGATGCTAATCCATCTATTGTTACAGTTACACGGATATTCATAAGTATGTAACGTAAAAGGGAAAAAAAAAGTTACTAGAGCAAGTTACTAGGAGGTGAGAGGGTTTTTCAGCTCTTGGAAACTTGTTTAAATAGGTGGATTGACACAACAGCTCTCATTTGTTTGTTCAGCTTGTCAATTCTGGCTTTAGTATGTTTGATGGAAATAAGAGTGAGCTGCCTACATCACTGAATAATAATAGTTAAAACATTAAGCGCAGCCAAAGTGTGATTCAGTGTCTGAGTTATAGGCTCAGAGCTTCAGCCAAGTCTGTTTGCCTTAAAGTCACTGAATTGTGTTTGGCAATCTTTTGAGTTGAGTCACTGGTAAAATAAAGCAGATATTCAGTGAAATGGGGGGAAAAAAGGCATCAACATCACAGAAGCACATTCAGAAGCCTCTTGTTTCTGCAGCAAATGCTACTTTACACACCCAAAATATTTAATTTTCCTTATGTTTCTGTGTTTTTTGTTGAATAAAAGATGAGGATGTTTTGGTTAGGACTGCACCCTAAAGCATGGGTGCATTGCCCTCTTCTGGACTGACAGCAGATATCTCCGATATTCCAAGATAGGTTTCTTACAATCTTAGAGCAGCTATAGCTCAGAGTCAGTGTCTAAGTGCATTCTAAGGGAGTTAAATTGGACTTATGCGGGTTTGTTGGCACCTACTGCACCTGAGCAAAAGAGTTTTACTTCCTATCATGCCATTACTTTGGATGGCAGCCTTGGTTTTATCCACGTTTTATGACATTGTGCTCAGATTGAAGAGATGATGGTACGTTGCTTATTATGGAAAAATACCATCTACTGGAATCTACAGTGGAACCAGGATATGGGAGAGGATGATGTTTATCTCCTTTTCGATCACTGTATCAGTGTTTGAAGTACAGCGTGTACACACAGCATCATTGCTTTCATCCGTGGCACCTTTTTGAGATTAGCATCAAGTTCGGGGCATCCTTGTTTGTATTACTGATGATGCGATGTGTGTATTTTACGCTTGGGTGCAAGCACTGATGTAGAAACAATGGCCACATTATCTTTCAGTGTCTATTTCTTTCTCCATAAGAAAGTCTCAAACCTGTGGGCCAAGACGTTCATGCAGGCAGCGTAAAACAAAACTTGAGGAATTTAGAATCATATACACACATTGTTTAAACTCAGCCATGCCTATTATCGTGTGCTCAGTTTGTTTTTTTTACTTCATTCTTTGGTTCTTGTAGGTACTACCTAAAAGAATCTCGAGGCAGCAGACGGTGGTTGATATTTTTAGAAGGTTGGTATTTTGGACTAAACTGATTCACCTCAACACACTTCTCATTTCACGTCCAATTATACCAAAAAAATCACATGTGAAATGATCGTTCCTCTGTTTTTTTATTGGTATATATGCATGCAGGTGGCTGGTACTGCTTCAACAAGGAAAACTGTGATAGCCGATATGAGACCATGAGAAGGTTAATGAGCTCCTCCAAGTGGCCCCAGACTAAAACAGGTGAGCCTTTCCATCAGCCCCACTGTTACTCCACCCGTGGCTCCTGACCACAAGGTGAAAAGCATACCTGCTTTTAATGCCTCAGCAATTAAAAGGATGGGATGCATCTGTGCTCATTTACAGTGTTATTGAAACTGACACCCGGTCATAATGTTGCTACGGTGTAGGGCTACCTGGCGCCCACCACTAAAGGAAGAGAGACGCCTCTCTCTCCCTTGTTGCACTGTAATAACTGTAATCCATGTGGTAATGATGATGAGTAAGAAGAGGATGTGTCTCAGGGAGCCAGAATGGCTAATGATACACGTCGGTCTGTCTCTGCAGGCACAGGGATCCTGTCTCCACTCCCTGAGGAAAACCCTCACTGGTGGAACGCCAACATGGTGTAAGTTGCCCTTTGCGCTCATTGATGCCCAATTTTTAATCACAAGTGGCATTTTAAATGTTACGTTTGTTGTGTAGGTTTGTGCCCTACTGCTCCAGTGATGTTTGGAGTGGTGCTACAGCCAAAACAGATCAAAGTAAGAGACACCACTAAAGTCTCAAAATCTTGACATGTTTTTGCCCTGAAAGAAGAGTTGTTTAGTTTCCTTGTCTCTCTGTTGTACACAGGTGGTTATGCCTTCATGGGCTCACTCATTATTCAGGAGGTTGTGAAGGACCTGCTGAAAAAAGGTCTGGAAAATGCCAAAGTCCTCCTCTTAGCAGGAAGCAGGTGTGTTCACGTGTAAACCTTTTGCCCGGGGTTTTATATTGAAAAGCTTCTGCACCTCATTCTTACTGATGTATGTGTACTGATGAAAATATATAATGTTTTTGTGTGTAGTGCGGGCGGTACCGGCGTTCTTCTGAATGTTGACCGCGTGGCAGAGCTGCTGGAGGGACTGGGCCACACTGCGATACAAGTGCGAGGCCTTTCTGATTCTGGCTGGTTCCTGGACAATAAGCAGTACCACTGCACTGACTGTGTGGACACTACCAGCTGTGCCCCCACTGAGACCATCAAGAGAGGCATCAAGTATGGGATTTCTTTCAGTTTAGTTTTATTTATTTCATACCAATATTTATCTCAAGATACAGATTCCTATGAAATTATAGATAGAAGTCCCAACAATAAGACAATAATAGCAAGCACTGCTGGCTGTGGCTGGCTGCTGTGGCTGGCTGGGGGGAACAAACAAAAAATGCGACAAAGCACAATCTCTAGGAGAGAGACGATGACATGGATAAGTCGCATATAAAGGCACCGGGAGTGAAAAAGCACATCATGCACGAGCCCAAGCAGTCTGAGCCTCAAGCAGCCGAACTAAGGAATATTTCAGTGTCACCTCGTGCGTTTAACTACAAGCATTATTAAAAAGAAAAGCATTAAGTCTAGACATTAAACTGAGATCACCAGGTTGCTACTTTACCCATCATATCCTATCTGTGTATGTTTCTGTTAGGTACTGGGGAGGGATGGTACCAGAGCGGTGCAAACAAGCCCATGAAGGAGAAGAGTGGAACTGCTTTTTTGGATACAGAGTCTTCCCGTCTATAAAAAGTGGGTTTATGATCTATGTGGATACAACTAAATGTGCATTGTGATGTGATCTACACATAATCAAATTGTCTGGCTGATTTTTTCATTTTCCCTGAGCAGGCCCTGTCTTTGTGGTCCAGTGGCTGTTTGATGAGGCTCAGTTGACAGTGGACAACATTCAGCTGACAGGTCAGCCTGTGCAGGAGGGCCAGTGGCGCTACATCCAAAACTTGGGCACTGAGCTGAGGAACACACTCAAAGATGTCCCGTAAGGCCATGCATCTGGATTTCAGGTGGAAAATTTACAAAGAATTATTGCAAAGACTTTTACTGATTACTGTTTTTTTCTGTTGTTTTTTCTTTAGGGCTATGTTTGCTCCAGCATGTTTATCGCATGAAGTTATCACCAGAAAGTGGGTATTATTCATTTTCAAAAGGCCTCTTCCTCGCTGTACGATTTTCTACCTGTGTGCTGACAGCGCCCTCTTGTGTTGTGTTCTAGCTATTGGATTGATGTGCAGGTTAAAGGCACTTCCTTGCCCAGAGCGCTGCACTGCTGGGACCGCAGCCTCCATGACAACAGGAACAACAAGGCTCCGCCTAAAGGCTGTCCTGTGCATTTGATTGACAGCTGCCCGTGGCCACACTGCAACCCCACCTGCCCCACCATCCGAGATCAGTTCACAGGGCAGGAGATGAATGTCATTCAGTTCCTCATGCATATGGGCTTTGATGTGCAGAAGATGGCCCAGCAGCAGGGAATGGACCCCAGCAAGCTACTGGGCATGCTCAGCAGCGGCAGCTAAAGGGACACAAACAAACAGGCATTATCTCAACGCTAAACTAAGCAGAGTTGGCTGGCTGGTCTCTCTGGCCAGTCTTCCAAGCCTGATACCTCCAACTACCCCTCCATCTTCACAACCCATTCTACCTATAATGAATTTCCTCTGACCTCCTGTTTACTTTACTCCAAACCTCAGTCAGTGCAGGGACTTTGACCTTGTCCCACAATCCCTTTTCTCCCATCTGGTGACAAGTACTGTGGCAACATACCACAATGACAAGGCACAACTCTTTGCGACTCACCATTTAAATTATATTTTGCTTTGTAAAAGAAAATATCATGAATGTAATCCAGTTTTAAGGATGCTCACTGATGTTTTGTTTTTATGTTTGTCCTTCCATATAGTTTAAATTTAGTCATTGCCACAGTGACATAGGGATGCTGTTTTTGTTAAGTAGCCATTATGAGACTGTTATCAGTGCAATTGGGCCCTAGCATTTTTCTGTAATTGGAACTCTCATCGCAAAAATAACTGACACCAAGGCAGATACAGGAAAATATGATAAGTGCGCTAAGTGCTGAATCAGAAAGGAGATATTTTTTTAATTTACCTCTAAAAAAATAAAAGCATAAACAATAGCGGGAGAAAGACAACTGACACTGATGCTCTAATAAACTCATAGCAAAAGACTGTCAGTTAGAATTACCCTGTTTGAACTAAACAGGCACAAACCATGTGTTATTCCTGCTAATGAAAGTAATGCAATAAGACATAATGTTCCTATAGCTGTAACTCTCGCCCTTGATAGCGTCTACACCAAACTGGTATATTTTAAGATGTCAGAATGTCCCCTTTAGTCGTTTTACAACCCTAACTGTGGTGCTAAAGTGGATCTGGAATCAGTTTAATGTCTATACATAGTTATACAAAAACCACAGTGCCATCACATCTAAGCTATACCTCTTATGCACAGGCCGCATCATCATGACAAGACTGTTCAAACACTCATGTTAGGTCACCTCAGTAGATCAGCAATCCTCAAATCAATGCAATGAACATTTAAAGGGAGACAAATATTGTGTATTGTATTTTTTGAGTATATGTATAGGCTCTTTCAAGTGTTCGCTATTGTAACTCCCTTCTTATTATTTTCTCATAGAGATCACTTTATAATATAATGACAATGTTGTATGTAATGATGTCTTTATAAATGATGTTTTTAAAGGGCCTCTATTTCGCATCACACCAGAAAAGGAAAAGTATTACTAATTGTAATTTTATTCTGTAACATATTTTTTAACAGGAAAAAAAACTCAAGCTACATTGGTAATTTACATATTTATTTTGTTATGTAAATCATATTTATAAGTGCTATTTTCACAGAGAAGTGATTCTTTGTAAATTGTAAATACATTGCTGTTTTTCTCTTTGTGTTGACTGCATGTCTTTGTATCAGACCAGAAGAAAAGACACATAACATAATATACTACAAGATAAATATTTTCTGCAGTCTTGTGATTATTACTTCTATAAGGCCTACTAAAACGGTATTATTAATGTGTAGAAGATGTGGCATTACTATACTAAACTATTCCTAAAGTCAGCGACTGATCACCTTCAAGAAATGTGGTTATCACCTAAAATAAGAGAAATGTTTTAGAGTAAGTGAAGTGATCTGGTGGATAAAAAAGAAAATAACCCTTTCATTATAAGTTCTGCAGACCAAAAGGTTCTACAAGCTAACCAAGTCTCTTTTAAGATACCTGAATAAAAGTTGTGCAAATGATGCAAAAGTATATCATCATAAACTCTGCACCATGTGGCTCTTATCCTGCTGTGTATTTGAGCCTAGTGCAGTGTGTTTATGCTACCTGCGCTGCACACATCACAATTTAGCTTTTGTTCACACATACACTCACAGTGTGATGGTATCTACCACGCAAGGGCCTGACCTAAACATCAGGAGTAGACTGGTGCCTTACTTACAGTTCAGCAGTTCATGGGCAGGACAACCTGGGCATCAAACCACTAATTCACTTTTGCTCCTGAGCCACAGCTATCTTTACACATGCTTATCAGCATCTAAATGTTCTCTCCAAATTATTTAAGCATAAAAACCTTCCTCAGAATAACCCCAACTTGTCCTCCCATGGCACGTCCATCACAGACCAAAAACTTATTTTGAGAAAAATAAATTCACACCCTACTGGAAGTAATTAAAGTTAGCAATCTTAGAAAGGCATACCGCTTTGATCTTTCAGAATGAAGACCAACAGAAAACTCTGTATAACTCACATCCTAAAAATTTGACAATTAAATAACACGTTAAATAATATATTCACAAACACAGTAACACATGTAGGTTTTAAAGTAGATATGTAAAAATGAACATTATTGTACAGGAGTTAATATGCACTATTGCAAAAAATAATACTGTACTTTAGAAAGTTTATTGATAAAAAAAAAAGCATAATAATGATGCTTTTGGGGATAGCTTGTGGGGATAGGTTAATTGGATAATCCAAATTGTCACTAGGTGTGAATGTGCGAGTGAATGTGAGAGTCAATGGTTGTCTGTCCCTGTGTGTTGGCCCTGCGACAGACTGGTGACCTCTCCTGGGTGTACCCCGCCTCTCGCCCTATGACAGCTGGGATAGGCTCCAGCGCCCCCCGCGACCCTGAAAAGGATAAGCGGAAGCGAATGGATGGATGGATGATGCTTTTTGTTTTACTGTTTTACATTACTGCTAAAAATTTAGTAGCTTTACTGTATTAATACAGAAATACATAGTAGCTGCTGCCAGTAAAGAACTTTAATTTGAAATTTGTGCTGATAACCCAGAGATGGGTTTGTTTGGTTGGTTTTTTAAGTATTATTGTTCTTAGCCCTGTGAGAAAAATAAATGCTGCTTTGAACTTGAAACTGAAAATAACTCATTTTATAAGTAGTTTGCAGTTATGTATGCAGTAAGCAGTTATGAGTATTTAAGTTTGCAATATTCTAATTAAAGAAATGCATATACATGCATATACATTTCTAAAATTGTTTTTTTTAATAGTGATTTTATGTAAGAATATCCTTGCAATGTTTAAATTTTAAAAAACGAGGATACTTATATAAGAAGGTTAAAATATTTTAAGTAATTGCCACTTCATTTCTACCTCCCTTTCATATGCATAGGTCAAATCTGCCATCGCTTGTGTATAATCATCCCTCTGAACCTGTGTGTAATTTATGCCTCTAATGGGAGTCTTAGCCCTCCTCCCTGTCATTACACAGTGTGTAAATGCCAGTTTCTGACTGTGGGAGCTCTGACTCAGCCACTCTGGGTGCTCCCTAGAAATAAGACTCCCAAACTGCCTGCCACATGCAGCCTCCCACCCCTCTGTGGAATATAGACCCCCTATTTATAGCGCTGGCGAGGCCTGTAACTCTGGGCTCGGCACAAACTTTCATTTAAACAACCACCGCTAGCAATCCACCGAGTGCACAGTGACAGAGACAGGAGGAGCAGGGTGTGCTTGCGTGAATAAGAAAGAGTGGGAGATCAAGTCTGAGAGGCAAGAGAAGACAGAAAGCAGCAAGACAAAGAGCAAGAGACATAGCCGACAGTTTGAGTGATTCTGGTGGACAGTTTAGGGAAGAAAAAGAGAAAAGAGAAGAATTTATAAGGACTGAGTCCATGAGGAGTTGAAGTTGACTGACAGGACAACAAATTTGTCCACCTGTTTGGCACTGAGGGATTTTGCTGGAAGATTGATCTTTGGATATCAATTTTCAAAGACGGCTGACTGAAGAAGACATTACTTCACTTTGATCTTTTGATAAACTGGAAAAAGTAGTGAGGGAAGAAGCCAGCAAGCAGGCAACCAAGAGAAAACCAAGATTTCAAAGGACATACACTGCAGCTTTTGAGTAAGACTACGATCATATTATTATTACATGAAACACACTTTGAAAACATTAGAAATCAACTGTTATTATTATGCACAGAAATTAGACTCTTTTTATAAACTTGTGCAACCAAGAAGAAACAAACCTATCAAAAAGATAGCTTTTTATCAAAGTTGACTGAAAGTCTTTTCTTATTTTAAGCTATTGAACAAACTTCTACATAACAATGTGCACATGTAACCTGAGCTTAAGCACACTGGTGTAATTACAAAGCAAGGTCAGGAAAGAAATTATAGACATTTGTAATTAAGGACCATCTATAACAGGAAACCAAAAAAAGGGTGAGGTCTGCGCGAGAAAGACAGAGGAGGCCGCAAGGACACCAACACGGGCAACGGGACATTAAGAATCTCACCAGCAAGAACAGCTGCTTTAGAGGGACAACAGGCACCATGGATTCTCAAGGAGGACATTACCTCAACAAAGAAGCTGTGCTGTCCCCTTTAGGAATAGCCCGAATGTTCCAGCTACTGTTTGGCTGCACCATAATGGCCCTTGTGTCCCACAGCGCAGGCTACAGTGCCAATTACGGAATCTTCTGTATGTTTGTGTGGTGCTTCTGCTTTGCTGTCACACTGGTTGTTTTCACCTTGGACATTACACGGCTTCACACTTGTATGCCGATTTCCTGGGATAACTTCACTGTGGCCTTTGCCATGCTGGCAACACTCATGTACATCACTGCCTCTGTGGTCTACCCCGTTTACTTCCTTCAGACAGAGGTTCCCGATGAGGAGTGGGAAGTCCAAATATACCGCATTGCTGTTACAGTCTGCTCCGCAGTCTGCTGCTTCCCCTACGCAACTGAGGTGTTCTTAACACGAGCCAAACCAGGGGCTGTGGTTGGATACATGGCCACTGTGTCTGGTCTGCTTAAGGTGGTCCAAGGTTTTGTGGCCTGCATCATTTTTGGGGCCCTGGCTAATGACAGTGAGTACAACAAATATATTGCCAGCCAGTACTGCGTGGTGGTGTACAGCCTGTGCTTCTCTGTCACTGTGATAGTCGTCGTACTGACGGTTTCTGGTAGGACCTCTACCCTGCGGTTCCCATTTGATCGGTTTGTGGTCATCTACACCTTCTTTGCTGTGATCCTCTATCTCAGTACTTCACTGATCTGGCCCATCTTCAGCTTCGACAGGAAGTATGGCAACACTACTCGTCCCGAGGACTGCCCACGAGGAGAATGTCCATGGGATAGCAAGCTGGTTGTTGCCGTCTTCACTAACGTCAACTTAGTGTTATATTTTGTAGATCTTGTTTACTCCCAGAGGATTCGCTTTATCTCTAGTTCTGCTGTCTGAAACCACCACCAACACCCACCAACAAGTTCAAGGCCATATCCAGTTTGTTCTCCATACCCAGGTCTATGTGAAAGACTCAATGCCTACATCCATCATTTCATGGTGTTTTGTAGCCAGTGTATAACACTTTTTTTTTTTTTTAAATTAGCAGTATTATCTAGTTTTTATGTTACAGTATTCATCTAGTCCTGAACTTCTTCCTACCGTAGAGAACATGCACCATGGAGAAAATCTCAGCAACTCTGTCCACAGACGACTCTGGGAAATACATCCATCTCTCTAATACAGGCATCAATCTTATCTGGGTTGGACCTAAAGAAGTGTCAGACCAATGTTATGTTATTCAACCTTTCAGAGGTTAGCAATTTATTTAATAGTATTTATGTAACAATAAACAGGGTGGAAATATATTTCCTAGATATGTTTAGTATCTGTTAGGTCAACAGTTTGCACTGAACATAGAATATAGTTTTGGCTTTCTAGCCACTTTGCTGTATTTTTTTTTCCAGTTTAGATTATATTCCCCACATATGTTGAAGTTTATAAGGCTTTTTTAAAAATTTACTGAATGTCAATTTTTTTGAAGGCAAATGTTTGACAGCAGTATTCGATTTGTTATTTTGTTGATACATTACATGTTGACCACAAGCACGAGTGTTAACATTCTTTTTCCCATGTTTGTACTCAGCTCTGTGTTTAATAAAATGTGTATGTTTTCGTTTGGCCTTCCTTCACTTCTTTGCATAAAGTAGGACTTAAATACACAGTGTTTTTCATGTTCTAGGGTAATTTGCTGCTACCAGTGAAACTATTTGTACAATTTCATGTTTTTTCTTTATACTTGGTAATTTAACATAGACTGGGATTCGCCAATATGTAACATTTTTTCTCTTTTTAAAAAATAAAGGTTTTCCAATGTGTTGATTGTTCATAAAATGCAGAAAGATCCACCCACCCCTCTGTAAAAATAAACAAGGTAAAAATGAACATTATTTTATTGTATGTTAATATACCACGTGGCAAAATAACTCTATTTAAAAACAAAACACGACAAAACCCCTCTATGTTATCGGCACAAATTCCGAGTCATACCGTTATTGTCGAATTAAAGTTAATGTTCTCAAATATGCTGTACCCTGTTAAACTGTATGCTTAAAATAAGGTAGTTTACTGTTATTTCACCATGTTAATACAGAAAACACTTGCTAATGGCTGCCAGTAAGTCACTTTTATTCGACAATAAATATATGACCTGTCTGTATGACACAACTTTAATCATTAAAACCACAATGAGCACAGTAACTACCTGCTAGTGTTGAATAGCTAACAGATATAAACAGGTTTATCGACAGGATAATGAAGAAACTTAAGAGAAAAAACTGAAACGCCTAACTCGGAGTTACTACTTACATCAGTCTGTTAACTATGCTGCACTATATCTGCTCATAATATGTATGTTATGTCTGAGCGCCTCCATCTCGACATGTCTTTCAAAGCTTTTCGCCGGTGTTGACGCCAGTAAAGCGCCTGCGTCTCCTAACCAGCTTTTCCTCTCAGCAGCACAGCCTGATGCAACTTAAACCCCGCCTCAAATTTAACGCTGCTGCCACTGCGATTGGTTGAAAATGTTACGCGTAAGCTAAGGGTGAAAGCTCACTGGCTCGCAAGCCTCGTCAATCAAATTCGTTTCTGGTCGCTGTTGCAGAAGCTACAGCGCTAAACACCTGGGCCACGTTGACAGAGTCGTAATTTAAGGTATTTATGATGAGCTGGTATTGGTCTGTCTGTCTGTCAGCTTAGAGATTCTTCCGTTTGTTCATAAATGTAATGAATGTTAGCGTTATGGCTGCTGCCATCATGTGTCCAGGATTCGCCTTGCCCTCCCTCAGTGAATAATACGGAAGTAAGATTATGTTTGCGGTGCGTGTCGGAGCTGTAAAAATGGCACACAGCTAATCCTTTCTCGGTTCGTCTGTCACTTGTAAGACAAAACGTTAAATTTAATGTTTTAAACTTTGTGTACCTACAGGCAGAATGAGCGTGGGTTTCATCGGAGCGGGCCAGCTGGCCCACGCTCTGGTGAGAGGCTTCACGGCAGCAGGTGAATTTCGAAACATACCTTTAACCATATGTGCATTAATTTCATTTCATTTATATTCTTGATGTATGTAGATTGCAATCAGGCACCGAAATGATTTCTGGATATTTTTTCCCCTCTTCAAGGCGTGATTGCCACGCACAAAATCACAGCCAGTTCTCCAGACACAGATCTCCCCACAGTGCAGCAACTACGGGTGCGTAGTCTGTTATATTAGTGCTGCATTCCATTAGTGACTCTGTGTAATTATGAATATGTATTTTACCTGTCTGAAGAACTACTAAAAGAAGTCCATTTGTACAGAAATTGGGTGTAAATTTCACTACCAGCAACAAGGAGACAGTGAGCAGGACTGATGTTCTCTTCCTGGCTGTGAAGCCCCACATCATTCCTTTTGTCCTCGATGAGATTGGACCAGATATCGAAGACCGTCACCTTATTGTGTCCTGTGCTGCAGGTGTCACGATCAGTTCCATAGAGAAGGCAAGTCATAGCCCGTCGTCTTTACATGTTGTGTGTTTTATGGGAAACTTGAAAACTGAACACATTTAAGCCCCCCCTTCCTATTCAAGCTGCTTGTTACACTAGTTTGAATAAGCCAATTGGTGTAAATACAGTAATTATCTACTAGTATTTGTAGTGACATGGTATGGTACATCGTAGAGGAGTTGGTGTGTACCCTGCTTGTATAAACACTAGATCACTTAATTATAGTACTACTTTTAAAACATTACGGTAATGCAAATCATAATCCAGATGATTATGAGTTTAACACACTTAAGATATACTATGAGAGGGTTTAGACGCATAACTTGAAGTCTTATAAACTCTATTCATTCTTATTTTTCAGTGCTCACATCGCCTATATATACATCTGATCTGTTTTTGCTTGCTGTATCCATCCATTATAAGAAACTTTAAACTGGTACTTTCATTCATGATCCCTTCAATTTAAGTCCCTGAATTAGCGCATTGCTCCTTTTTGTAGAAGCTGCAGCAGTATCGCACTTCTCCAAAGGTCATACGTTGCATGACCAACACTCCAGTGGTAGTCCGTGAAGGGGCCACTGTCTATGCTACAGGAAGCTATGCAGATGTGGAGGATGGAAAGCTCCTGGAGCAGCTGATGGCCAGTGTCGGCTACTGCACCGAGGTGGAAGAGGACCTGATTGATGCAGTGACTGGCCTAAGCGGCAGCGGCCCTGCTTATGTGAGTCAGTTCTACCTATCAGTGTGTTTTGCAAATCTGCCATTGCTGCAGCATTTGTGAAAAATGTGCCCTCCGGCTTGTTGCCCTCTTTCCATCATAGTAACGTTGATGATTGTGACCTTGCAGGCTTTCACAGCTGTAGATGCGCTTGCTGATGGTGGTGTGAAAATGGGCCTGAACAGGAGATTGGCTGTACGCCTCGGAGCCCAAGCACTGCTGGTATGTCCCTTATAGATGGAGTATATACTTTTTTTAGGTTTTGATCCTGGTTTGATGTTGCTGTGTTTCTATATACCCCTAGTGCCTATGAGTTGAGTTTAAAAGAATACTGTTCAATTATGTGTGACCTGCAGCTTGTCCTGTCCCATTGTGCTTTTGACACAGTCTGAATGTTCATGGTGTATTTTATGCGATCATTCAGTGGCTCTTCCTTTGTGTTTCTTCAAAGGGGGCTGCTCGGATGCTGTTAGACTCGGAGCAGCACCCTGGGCAGCTCAAGGACAATGTGTGTTCACCAGGGGGCGCCACGATCCACGCCCTACATGTTATGGAGAGCGGTGGCTTCCGCAGCCTGCTCATCAATGCCGTGGAGGCTTCTTGTGTTAGGACGAGGTAGGTTGGCGAGAGAGGTGTTCAACAAACAGACAAACATTTGTGTCGTTCCTGTCATAAGACACAAAAGAAAAACAATTCACTCAATTGCTCATAGGGTGACTTTTTATTTTAAAGTTTATTATTCAGACAGCAGATGGAGCTATGTATGTACAAATCATTTTAAATTGTGGCTTCTCTGGTTACACATCACCTAGTGTTGAAGTTATTACTACACTGATTTATTATGCTGTGATTAATATGTATTATCCATTCTAACTTGTATATTTATCTTCTTTCATTTCTATTTTTTTATATTTCAAAAAAGGGAACTTCAGTATTTGGCTGACCAGGAGAAGATTTCCCCTGCTGCCATAAAGAAGACAACTCTGGACAAAGTGCTGCAGCAACCGGGAGTCACTCCAGACGCTGTTGGAGTCACATCTCGTGGGATCAGTATGTTCAACAGCAGCACCAGCTCCAGGACCAAAAAGAAATAAAATAACCTGCCAGGTGGAGAAACTGCAAACTTGAATGCAACTTGTCATATCACTGATGATCCGGCTATATGCTACAACCACTACTGCCGGGTAGTTGTTGACCTAAGTAAGTAAATCACCTAAAATATGAGGTGAGACTTTACAAGAAAAAGATTTCAAGCCATAATAACTTCCTTTTCTAAGAAAATCTCCATTTCCGTTACCATGAAATGCTTTTTTTCTTCTTCTTTTTTATATCCCTGTTCCTGGTATTTTAGTTGACTCATGGAATAAAAATGCTCCTATCGGTTTCTTCTCTGGCTTTCTAAACCTTGTTTCTGATGATCGTGTTTCCTGCCAAAGAGGTTCACTTCACAACTTTTTTTTTTTTTTTTTTTCCCTCGAGGTGGTATCCCATTGCAGCTTGTATTGTACTGTGTACCAAAATCATGTCTTGCAATACTACAGATATTGATAAAATGCTATATTATGTACTCCAAATGAGTGTATTTTCAAAATAGTTTATTATTAAATGTGGATATTTAACTAATTCTGTGGTTGTGATTTATTTGTGCCAGTGCTCACAGTGCCAGCAGTGCTGATTCTAAGTCACAACAGGAAGTATAAGAAACAATGTAACAAAGGACGCTGTATTCTTAGTTATCTTTTTTTCCCCCTTGCGAGCAAAGAAAATCTTTCATGAATGGAGGCACGTGACCAAACACGATGACGTCTGGCTTCGGTACAAGAGAAAGGAATCAACAAGGAGAGCACGAGCAGGCGTTTGGAAGCGCCGTCGCTTCTGTCAGTAGAGCCGAAATTCAGCTGTGCCTCGGATGTTAGGTTTCAGAAGAGCACTTTAACAGCTACAACTTCGGAGGGGCGTCGTTTTGAAGTCAGGTGGGCCCGTAAAGCAAACAGAGCTGCTGCTGCTGCTGCTGTTGTTATGCTGAGTGTGCATGCCTTCGCCTCGCCGCTGTCAAGCTGGCCGAGGCTAGCTTAGTGGGTTAGCATAGCTAGCCTCCTGGTAAAGTTAGCCTTTTTCACACCAGAAACATTTCAGACTAAAGTGCCCTGATTATCCAAGTGGTCAGAACACGTTTTGTCACAGCTCGGGGGTTTATTTTGAAAGTTTCCATATGAAATGCTCGGTTGTAACCGAGAACATTAGTGCTCCTACTACGGTGAGATGGCAGCTAATCTTTTACACACGCGCGCGCGAGCTGTGAATTAAACGTGTCAATCTGATTTTCATGTAGCAGAGAGCGGAGGGGGGGCTGCCAGCCAGCCATTTCGCGCTTGAGGGGTAACTCCCCCTCCCTGAGCTGTGGATTCGCTCTCGCTGCTGTATTGCTACAAATAGTAGAAAGACTGAGCACACGGGGATTTCCTCGCTTGCTTGTTTTGTAGGCGGGGAGTTGTTTGCCACTTTTTTTTTTTTTTTTTTTCTTCACGAGCAGGCGCTGAGAGGCTGGAGACGAGAAGAGTCGTGGAATGTCAAAAACCGTGCGACCCTGTGTTAGGTCGCTTCTTTTTCCTTTCTTTTGCGTTTAAATAAATAGTTTGCGAGGGACGCGTTGGTGTTCGCTGTGCCGCTACGCTTTCTTTTGGTGGTTTGTCAACTCATGCGCTTCTTGCTGCTCAAACCTGCTGCTTCATCACCTCGTTGTGGAGGAAAAAAAGGAGCAAGCGCGAGCCGAGCCAGCGGTTTAGCGAGACCAGGTTGGTTGTGTTATTCTCTCCTGACATTTCTGTCATAGACGCGGTTGTGATTGTCAGATCTGAGAAATGTGTTGTTTTTATTCTGCGCGGATCTTTGTTTTTTTTTCTTTTCTTTTAAATGAATGCATTGATTTTTAATCTTCCAGGAAATGCTCTCAGACCAATCGTTTCGAATTGAATTGCTTCACCTGAAGTGACAATTCATTTAACCACTAGTTAAATTGTAACAATGGCAGAGCCAAATCAAACCAGCCGCCCTTGGCTTTAATGCCACAGCCAAGCAGTTAACAACACAGCATTGTTTTATTGTCAGAGCCTGCAAACAAGTAGCGGTATTTTATATCATGCTGAATCATCACAATGATGTATTTAGACGTTCTCAGAATCCACCCCGAAATATGGCACCACCGGACAAAGGTCTGCTCGCTTGATAAGGGTCGATGTTTATCACCAAGCCACCGTTATTAGGGAGATGGATCGAAATGGTGCTGATCTTTCCAGCAAGTCAGTCAAGCCATGAGCATCAAGTGATGACCATCATGCATTTATCAATAGCCTCATCTACATTCAGCTGAGAATGTGCATTTTTATGGCAGCACTGTCATGATGTACATCAACAAACAGGCTGCGAGTATATTTAGACTAAGTGCTTAGGTGTCAACTGCGATGTCAGATCCATTTAAAAAAAAATGCACGATAAGCAGATATTATGCGTGTGTTGCTATTATATAGCCCCGCAATGAGTGGATGCTTAAACTAGGTCAGGTGTAATTATATGATGTATAGGAAGTTAAAAAAAACACCACCCAAATCAGGGTAGTATTTGAAACATCTCTATAAAATGGTAAATGTGGCATTCTGTAAATGCCCTTTCGTCTTTGTTGCTGAGCAGTGATTAAATGCTATAGAGAACCAGCTTTTTTCTGTTATCATTTAATGCAGCGTAACACGTCATTTCTCTAATTTTGGGTTGGCAGATGCCTTTGTTTCCTTATGTGTGACATGATGAAATTTGCTGCCTATTAGAGTGCACACTTATGGAGGGCGCAGGTAATGAATTATCCATGGAGAGTGTGTGCAATTTGAAAAGTCACCTTGGAAACTGTTGAGCCCATATAGGCAGGGCTAAATAGATAGAAGTTGCCCATTCTTGCTCAGATACCCAACTTATTTCATCATCTCTGTTCATGCGAGCAGGGCATTGAAGTGTGTTTAGCAGACAGGCCAGCCCCACATCAGAAGCCCGGCTTTGCAATAAAGCGTAATGCTCATCTCTGCCTTTCTCTGCAGGTAACAAGAACAGATGATGGTCCATATAAGACCCCAGTGGGGCTGGCAGTGGCGTGTGGATGGAGGCAGGGAGTGGTGTAGATCAGTGCTTAGATTTATCTTTTCTTTCACTGAGGTAGCAAAGATAAAGCAAGGCTGGATACCATAGAGGTGAACTGAGTGCACAACTTATACCCAGTGGTGTTGCTCAGAATGGGCAGGCAGTGGAGGGTGGAAAAGGATATGTGAGGTTGACGAAACATGAGGCAAGACTTTACACTGCATAGAGTACAGTCTGGCCACCAACACCTCTGTATAGCCAACACAGCTGTGCCTTGGGAGTAGTTACGCCTATTCAGGACAATTTATAGCCTCCAGAAAGGAACACAAATGTGGGATTTGTCCACAAAAGTGCTGCTTAAGCTGCACAGGGCAATGGGAATGCCCGGAAGGAAGGGAGAAAAAGATCAATATATTCTCCCCCCCTTTTTGCAATAGGGAGGGAATGTTGGTGATGAAACCTCTTGCAAGTGTAGTGCGGATTATGATTGCTTAGCATTGCGATATGCCCGCTCCACTTCTCAAAGTAGTACTTTCATCCAGTCAGAGTGTGTTTGATGAATTTCTGTTTGGAACTTGACTTACACTTGGCATGTTCATTACTGCTCTCTGTTTGTTCATAATTTAGAATAGTCAATATTAGACAGAACATGGTGAGCATGCACACAGAGCTGTGCGCTGGCCGCTGTTTTTCATGTAACCTACTTTTATCTTGGCTAATTTGTGTGTGGGACACATCAGTTTTAAACTGACATTAAGAACAAGCGAATTTTAGCCGTACCCGTGTAAGAAGCTAAGTCAAATTAAACTGGTGAGTCACTCTGCATCACTTTTACTGGATTTTCAAGAGTTTTAGGATGTTCCAGTTGGATAAATATATATATGTATATTTTAAGTTTAAAGCTTGTGGACCTTTGTTTGAAGGTAAATGCTGTGTAGGCACATAATTAAACTTTCATTAGTGCGCCCTACATCTGTATTTGAGGAACTTAACATTCTTTGCAAATTACTAATAGGTTCCTAAAAACGTGTACCTCATAAAATAATCAAAAAACATGCTCTACATACAGCAGAATTTAAAATTAACAGTCTGACAGTCTTTACCTGTGTTAAGCTGACAAAATGTTACTAATCTTACTTACAAATTGGAGGTCTTTATTTCTCCAGTCACTCTGTGATTGTGAATACAGTTACAAATGAAAAGTGACAAAAATAAAATCAATGCAGGCTGTCCTTGGGCGGCCTCTTTTGCTAAATACAGCAGTCATTTATTTACTTCATGTCTTTTCAGATATTTATTAATTTTTATTTAGCTCAAGCTCCCGTCCTACGCAGAGAAATCATGTTTCACCATTTGTGGACAAACACGCTGGGTGCTTAGAGGATCAATTTAGCGACCTTTGCGGTATATAATAATCTTTTCAGCCATAAGATAATTTAGAAATCTTCTTCCTCCCCTTTCTCTATTATTAAAATAGATAATTTCTTTAAGTATTACAAGCTTTAGTTTATGTGAGGAATGTCTAAGGAGGATTACAGTAAGGAACACTACTAGTTGTATGCGTGTTTACACTTTTAAGTTTTCATGTCTCGAAATATGTTAATTTTTTTAATGGTGAAATTATGTTTTGTTTTTGTTTTTTTGTGGGAGAATCATTAGCTGTGAGACTCCATCAAATATCCTGTAGACAGGGCTCATCAATCACTTACCAAAATTTGAAAAGAGCGGAGGCAGTCTTATTAATAGAAATTAGCATCTTTGATATTTCCAGGTAATAACTCTGCTCTCTCACTGCATTTGAATCAAAGCTCTCCACAGGAGAAAATGCACTGATCCGTGTTTGTTTTCTTTCCTTCTTTTTTTGATGACGCTGCTGAGATCTGTTTACTTTGATGTTTGCTTTTTTTGTTTTGTTTTTTTTTATAGGAGAAGACTGTTTTAAATCATATCAGTGCATCAGTAGTAAGTAAAATAGCTCACATATTTGATATTCTTTTACTTGAAATGCATTGAAACGTATTGACCCGCTCTATCAATTCTGTGAGCAGAACAAAACTGTTGTGGTTGTGTTAGGTCAATGCAATATGCATTTAATATAAATTCAACCAGTGTAGTGAACCTCCTAGATATTTTGCCAGTGTGTGGGTTGCCTGCAACCCTTACTTCCTCTGCCAGTGCAAGGCTGAAGTATCAAGAGCTATTCTCTTCCTGTTTAATCAAGTCCTCCAGGCAGATACTGTGAAAGGCCAGTGAAGTCTCCTCTTCTGTCCTACTGGTTATACCAACAGAGCGGCTTCAGTAGATAGCAGCTGCTGAACATGGAAATAGATTTTTTTATGTATCAAAACATTGGTTAGTACAAACAAGTCCCTTTAAATAAACCTCCCATTATCAGTGACTTAAGAAAATATACAATCCCTTAAGGGCAGTGATTCATGTTTTCACTTTAAGAGACATGAACTGGATGCAAAAATCTGACATAAATGTGCCACATGCTATTCTGCATAGTATAGCCTACTAGCTTCTACATGTGACTTTTTTCTCTTTTTTTTTCCCAAGGGAACTAGGTTACATAAAATCAGTGTATTTGTATTCATCAAACTCTGCTTTCTTTGCCTAGAGTCTGCCTGGTTATCAGAAATGAGAAACGATAAGTGCCTTTGACTTTAATATCAGACAGGAAAAAATTTATTGGCAAATGTCTTTACTTTGTTGGCACGAATTTTACAAACATAGGAGAAGGAAATTCCACATATTTGACTATGGAAATGCAGTATTACCTTGAAGCCATTGTGCTGTATTAACATGATTTTTTTTCTTTTTTCTTACATAAAATTTGGTCCTGCTAAGAATCTAATTGGAGGGAACATAACAGATTTTCCCTTCTTTAGATATACAGCAGGTACCAATTCTTTCTTACGTCTTTTTTTTCTCACGTCTTTAATAACAGTATGTGTGAAAACTAAACCTCCAAAGCAGAGTCACTTAATCCTTATCCAATGATTTAGTGACTTAATGATTTAGTCATTTATATCATTGTGGATTTATTTTTTGTGTGGTTTGATGTTTTTTGGTTATCAGTGCTTCATTTTTAAATAAAGGTCAAATTCAGGATGCTTCTGTTTATCTAATATGACAGTATTTGCCAACCAGAGCGGTGTGAGGATGATGTACAGACATGGTCACGAGTTAACATCCCCCCCCATGCACCAAATGTAGGTGGATTTTCTATTTTGGTGAGTAAATCTTAGTAGACAGTCCCCCACGGTGGCATTTTTCATTCTTTTTTTTTTTCGTTTGTTTTTTTTCTCCAAACCAAAATTAAAGCAATGCTTAGGGTCTCTACTGTGTTTTGGGATCACTCATATGCTTCTGTCTTCCTCCTTCTCTGTCAAAGTTTGACACTTACACACACACAGAGCTTTTTTTCCCCCACCAGTATTCCACAAAGACCTGACCCTGACATTTTTGTATAACCCTAACTATCTAACCAATCGTCTAATCATAACCCAGACTAAAGCTGGGCTTTGCAGTCTTTTTTGAACAGGAGGCCTAAATTCTTAGATTCATGCCAAAGACAAAGCATTAGAAAGCGATGACATTGTTGAGGAGATTGATGTGAAAAGTTAAGAATTTTTTTACTATTCATGCTTGACTTGATTAGCCCCTGATAAATATATTAGAATAACTGTCTTTTTCTACATGTTTGTCACTTGACGCTGCATGTCAACAAAATATTTAGAAACATGTATAGAATATATGAACGAAGGTCGATTTATTATTTTAGCAGATTAAAAGCACGCTTGGCCAGTGAGTTAAAGTAAATTTCAGACACTGTTAACAGACTATTGCAGGAGCAGTTTAACCCTACGCTCTAGGGGTCAGTTATTACGGGAAGCTGGCAATTTTGGTTAGTTGCTATTTCAGCATTGCCCAGAACCTCTGCTGGTCAAAAGCACTGGCTTAGTATTTCCCCTCTACTACAAGCATATCACATTTCCCTCTGAAAGCTGCTGAATGATTTCCCCTCTCCCTCTTTTTGTCACTCTTATTTCACGCTCTGAATACTTAGTAGTTAATAGCTTCCCTCCCCTCTTCCCGTCGTACCTTTCTCAGACGCACTCGCACAATGTTTTCTGCACACACAAGTTCATACCACTCTTCCAGTATCTCTTCCAGAGCTATCAGAGGAGTCTGATTTTTAATTTGCAGTTAAATGGCGCCCGACACATGCAGCTTGCTTGATAATTGACTTAGCTCAGCTGACGGGAGGAATGATTAGATCTGAATATCTAGGCGATCTTTTCAACTCTCTTAGAAGTGAGGGAGTAAGAGCAGAGGCTCTGATTAGGCATAAAGTCTTGAGATTGGCTGTACAGCGTGAAAATGTTGGCTCACTGCATTAAATATGTCAACCTGGAAAGAGTAAGTGGAAAATAATAAAGCCCAATCATAAGAAAGGACTGACATTTCTTTTATTTTTCAGGCACTTACCATGTGCTTTTCATTTCTTTGTCATTGCCATCATTCTGTTTCCTGGAAGGTCTGTGACAATGGACTGAGAGGCTATAGGTCTTATACATTATTGATCAGGGAAACTGAATAGGTGATCGTACTGACTTTACAGCCAACACTCTCCTTTTGTTGTTTAGCTAATCATCGAAGATTTGCAGAATTTGCAAAGACAATGAATTGAAAATGGTGCTAAACATTCTATCACCATTCTGTCGGGCCTAATTTACATCTGGGCCACAGCTCTAGTTATTCAGTCTTGTACAAACTGTGCAAATTTTCTTTACAAGTCCACACTGGTTTCAGAAAGGAAAAGAAATTAAATTGGGCATATGATCAAAATGAGCCACATCGTGGTCTCTTGGAGTGAAAATTGTTGAAATGTATTGTTTGGTGTGAGATGAAATTCAGCTGTTAGTTTCACAGAGCTCTGTTGCCATTGTTGGATGCTGCTTGTGTTTTTTTTTTTGTTTTTTTTTTCCCCCCCCCTGAACACAGTCTTTCATCAGCATGCACCTCCACCGTCTACTTTTATTCACTTCATTAGCAAGCTGCCAGTGCCCAGTGCTCGGACGCTTCTTTTCAAGAATTGATCATGACAAGTTAAATTTGTATGTGCTTGTGTGGTTTTGGTGATCTGTCACTGTGCGGATGCATGTGCATGTGATTAGTTGCGTGATGTGTCATCCACTGTCCTGTCTCAGCAAACCCTGTACCCTGTTAGTCCTTCCCCAGCCGTGTTTAGTATTCAGAGAGCAGGCGCTGTCGTAATCTGGATTCCGAGGCAGGTTGCTGGGGTTTTTTGTTTGCTCTTATGGCCCTGATAATCTTGTTACACTGCTGTCAAGTGGAGCTGGCCCTCCCTGCAGCCCTGAACCACCATGTGTGCCACCTCCGGTACCAGAAATACACCCCCGCCCCCTCCCCATCCCCAACAGCCCACCGCCATTTTGAGACAGCCGTTGATGGAAGAGCCTTGGATGTATCCTTGAAGAATCACCTCCTGAGCATCTTTATTCAGCCTCCCACCCCCGCCCCGTCTCCCACCCCCACCTTAGGCGGCGAACGACAGTAATAAATATTCATCAGGGGGATGCAGTGTGTCGAAGCTGTAGCCTCGACTCCCCCTCAACAAAGAGTCCCCTGGCTAATGGTGTCCATCCTTGGCATCTCCCCTGGAGAGATCCTGCAGAGGGGACGAGATCATTAAAGGATGCCACAGGCTGAGGGCTGGACCTATCATGTCACATCAGCATTTATCGCACTAGAGTTGTTGGGTTTTTTTTGTTTGTTTTTGTTTTTCTTGTAAACCCCCTTTCCCCTCTTTAGAGTCAACCTAAGCCGACCCTACCTCTGCAAGCTGCACTGCATAGCTTCAGATGAACAAAGACCGCATTTGAAGGTTGGATGGGTTGCTCTCGTTGTGTTAGTTCAACTTCACAACTTCGTAATTGGCACCTTGGTTTTGGTCCTTGCTGAGATCAGGATTTTTTTTTTCTCTCAACCTGTTCTTCTCAAGCTCCTCTAAATGTGTCGACCGTGCATTTTACATAAGGCTTCTCTCTGTTTTTCTGTCTCTCTTTTTCCTTCTCTCTCTCTTTGTGTCTCTCTCTCGCTCTGTCTTTCTCTCTGTCTCTTTCTTTTTCTCTCTCACACATTCTCTTTCTCTCTGTGACCACACTCAGCGTTTTCTATTTCCTGTGGGTGTGATGTCTCTCCTCCACAAGCAATCAGCTCTGATTTGTCAGCGTTCTTCCAGGCGATTCATAAAAATTCAGCAAGCATCTACAAAAGACGTCTATGTCCCTGCACTTGCTCCCTACCTCCAATGCCCCCGCACTCCGAGCTGCAGCTTTCGCCTCCCGCTCCTTCGGCTAGAAACACAAAAGACATGAAATCATTAATAGGAGCTAATATATTAGTGCAAGGAAGACATCAGTATCTTTTGTTTTTAAATTGTGACTATCTCTCCATATAATTTTGTCAAATGCAAGGGCATTCTCCAACAGATCAGTGCACCAAGTCTGAAATTTCCCTGTCATTCTTTATGGGAAATTATAGGTGTGTTTTCCTTTCTTTGCCTGTGTTTCTGTGTTTGTGTGAGCATGCCTCTTTGTCTCTGTGAGGTATGACAAGCCTGGTAGTGGAAGGGAGCAGCTGTGCATTGGACCTTGTCTGTGTTGTTCTGCCATGCCCTGTCATTGGTAGCCGTCTGTTGGCAGCAGCCTGTGCTGGAGGCTTGCAGCCTGGGTGAAGTCTTTCCACAGTGTCATATGGTGAGCTTTCAATGTGCCAAACCATGCCTACTATGTTACCCTACACAGATGTGTGACAGAATACGCCCCCTCAACTTGGACAGTGTGCCATCTCTCTGCATTTTCAAGATTCCAACTGGTTTTTGAACAATGTTGGGTCTAGGCTACTGAGGGGAAAATGATAGGCTTAATATGAAATTTGGAAGATGCAACCTTTTTTTTTTTTCCTAGTCTCATCCCAGTAGCTATTAGTGTAGTACTTTCCTGTCTATTTGTCCATTATCTGTGCATCATCAGGCAGACCATTATCCCATTATGTTTTGCATCTGTGGTCCAAATGCTTACTGGAAATGAGTCACCACAAAGGCCAGTGAAAGGTACGTGTTACTATCAGACAGCTATTCATAGCCAGCCCATCAGGGATGAAAGTATCACATTTGAAAAGTCCTGTGCAGAGCGTGAAAAGCTTTTTATATGGGCATCTGCAGCGCAGAGAAACATTTCTGTTTTTATAAGAAGCCAGAGGACTCTTTTTTTTTTTTTTGAAGTGAAAGCATCAAGAATTCAAGTCACAGTCTGACCTCATGTTATGTCTCCAGCCTGTGTGATAGTGTCGTATTCAGGTCATTTTTAACAAGCGGCTGTCTCTCCCTGTTTGGCTCAGGTGACCGGTCCACCTGTAGCACCCTTTTGTTGCCATGGAAATATCCTGGCCATCTTAGTGCACTTTGGAGCTACGACTCATCTGTTTTTCTTTTCTTCCCTCACTGAGCTTCTGTGCAGACGACATGAATTTCCCTGATGACTAGCTTAATGTGCACGCATGCTGCAAACTTCTGCACACGCTGACAGTAATTCTTTTTTACATTCTTTTGTTCAGATGCTTTCTTTCCTGTTTTGATGTGTTAAAAAAAAAGTTCTAAGAGCTAGCATTTGTTTATGTGCTCAGTATAAACACACAGTGCTGGGCTGTGTAAATCAGCTTACCGAGGCAATGTGCTGGCTGGGCTGGGCTGGGCTGACTGTGGTGGGTGTCTGTGTTGCTGACACAGCATTTACTGTGTGTGGTGTAAAGCACTCAGGGCTACAGCTGTGTGTGTGTGTGTGTGTATGTGAGGACATACTTATCCTGTGACAGAGCTCACACGATGGAATTCACCTGACCTTCTGTTTGTCTTAATACCAGTAGGCTGGACTTCTCACCGACACAGCTTCTCTTGGTGGTTCCCTCAGTGCAGACATGACAGAATAAACTGCAGTGCAGCCCTGTTGTTCTGGAGGGCTCTGCAGTAGTTACAGTGGGTTCCTTTTTCATTGATTTATAGGATTATTGTTGGACACAGGCCAAATCTAGACAGGTGTGACTGTCTAGACTGGATAGCTTAAAATCTGCCCCATGTACTTTTGTGAATATGTTGTGGTTGAGGATGGATGCGCTGTAGAAAGGCCCAGATCTGTTTTGTTTTGAAACGTGGTGATGGTACTTCAAGTTTACTTGCACTTGTTTTGTTTTGGGTTTTGCTTTCCAAGAAATAATTTTGAATTGCTGCCAACCAATTAAATATCATCTGGAAATGCATACCGCAAAGTTATTTGTTCTTGTCATAGGTGCACGAACAGCCCAGGTACCAGTTTTTCCAATTACTTAGAAGGAAGTCTGAAGTCCTTGACCCACTTTGTATTTTATGCACTTAGTTATGCGGTTTCTTTTTTTGTTTTTGCTGTTGTTGTTATCAGAAAATACTTCAATGTGTATTTTGCAGAAAAAAAATTACGTTTCTTTTTTAGTACTCTTGTTTCATATATTGTCTTTTCTTTTCACAGATCAACCGGTAGTACAGGTGGACGCTGCTCTCGTGGCATGACTACCACAAACAAGGGAAACAAGGCCTTAAAGGTAAAGCCTGTGTGGCCAAATGTCTATGTGTATGTATAATATTTTATTTTTTAATAAAAGGATCAGCACTAACAAATTTCCATGCACAGGTGAAGCGGGAGCCGGGGGAAAATGGCACCAGCCTAACAGATGACGAGCTGGTGACCATGTCGGTGCGGGAGCTGAACCAGCATTTACGGGGGATGTCAAAGGAAGAAATCCTGCAGCTGAAACAGCGGCGACGTACCCTGAAGAACCGGGGCTATGCCGCAAGCTGCCGAGTGAAGCGTGTCACCCAGAAGGAGGAGCTCGAAAAACAAAAGGCTCAGCTGCAGCAGGAAGTGGACAAGCTGGCTACAGAGAATGCCAGCATGAAGGTGGAGCTGGATGCTCTGCGTTCAAAGTACGAGGCCCTCCAGAGCTTTGCCAGGACTGTGGCCCGCAACCCTGTCACCTCAGCAAGGGGACCTATGGCTTCTGTCATAGGTCCTCTCATCCCCGGTAAAGTAGCTGCCACCAGCGTCATCACCATCGTCAAATCCAAAACGGAGGCTAGGTCGTAGTAGCAGAAAGGGCAGAAGAAAGATGTTTAAGGCTAAACTAGTCAGTGCATTGTAACATGGCACAGGACTGCCTGTGTGAGTTCTCATTTTTAACCGTGGCGCTAACACTAAAAATATGCTTTCCAAATTCACTCTTACAGAATGACACACCAGTCTGTGCTTTTTTTTTTTTTTTCTTTTTTTTTTTAACAGGGTGATAAAAATGAAACTCTAGAATTTAGGACGATACAGTTGTCCCATAAACAAAGGAGAAATATTGCATTATTGAAACATTTAGAAAGTGGAAAATTGAAGAAGACTGCATCAAGTTTGCTTGTTTTGATTTAGATTTTTATGTCGGTTTTCCTAAAATCGGGCTCTTAAGTCTCTTCCGTCCTAAGAACTAGCATTGGTACAGTTTCACAGGTGGTCAAAACCAGAAAATAAATTGGATCCATTATTCCTCAGAAGATCCACAGTACAGAGTAGGAGGAGGAAAAGCCAGCACATATCTCGCTAAGAAGCCCTTTGCTTGTTATTATGCACTGACTTAAATTAGGATAACTGACAACTGGTCACAGACTCTTGGTCTTAATGCTACAGATGTCTTTGAAACAACCTGACAAACCCAAAACTCATAAATTAGTCCAATTTGTGATTCTGTTGGTCGTCTGTTGAGAATATAAGCATGAAATGATGCTCCCAAATATAGCATTCATTTCTGTTTGTGGATCTGCGACAGGCTTCCGTGAACTTGTCATTATCAAAATGACTGGTAGATGCAATAATAATATATATGTATGCACTGAAAATACAAAGAGGTCTTGCATATTTAGGTGGAAACGTTAAAAAAGATCAGCAGCACTTAATGATGTTGTTCCAGAGCTGAGTGCCATTCCAATATGACAAGATTCTTCTACAATATCTGAAAACCTGAATGTTATTACAGTAATATCCTCATGTTTTGTGGGGACAGTGAAATCCACAAACATTTTGAAACATAATTTTTGCTCATAGAGGTAATATGTTGATTTTGTTTAAAAGATATATATTGCGTTTTTTTGTAATTGTTGACAGGGCCGTCAGATATTTCCAAAAGAAAATCTTTACACGAGCTTTACTGTTTGAATTGTTAAGGTGTAGAAAACTTTGTCTAAAGTTGACTTCTTGGTTTTTATTACTAGGTAGATTACCTTCCATTGTTTATAGAAATACAGAAAAAGAAAACGTAAAAAAAAAAAAAATAATCCTGTGACATCTTTTTTGCAATTGTACCGAAAGTGGCTTACTATTAAAGTCTGATAGCTTTTTCTAGTGACTAGGCGCGTACTGTGGGGTAGCGCGTGATGTGATGTGTAAGTGACAAGTTGGCAGTGTCGTTCACTGTATAGATGTCAATGCTGTGCTATTTAAAACAAATCTGTAGAGCTAAACTAGATGGTGTAAACAAGGTCAATTGTCTTTGTGCGTATTGGCATCTGTGATATCCTCCGCTTCCTTGGTGTTAGTTACAAATCATATTGTCATTACGAGTTTACCACATTGAGCCACGAATGACAGAATTTGATGAAATGGCATTAGTGAACATGAAGTCAAAAGACTTTTTGAAGCATAAAGTGATAACTGAATAATGGTTGCATCTAGTGCTGGATGCCCTCTAAAAACATCCTCTGTAACCGGGAAGTAAAGGATTTTATTATTATTATTATTCCAGCAACATCATTGGTGTAAATTACATTGCAGGGATAGAGTGCCCTTAAAAGCTATCTTTTAGAATTTACCTGTGGGCGTGCGGTTATCCTGCAAATGTTGTTGACAAACCTTGCACCTTGTCGCGCTAGTAAAAATAAGATTTTGCTGCAAGGTTAACCTCAAAGAGGTATAGCATCACTCTTCTAAATCTACCCACTGGTCTTCAGATTGTCTGATTAAAAGCAGAAGGGTTTGGCTGAAGGTTTGTATGCACTAAGCTCCTGCTTGTTTTGCTCAGGACAAAACAGGTCACTTAAAATGAAGAAACAATTCTAGATGAGAGGCAAGAAGGCGGGGATGGCAGCTCTGTTCTTTTTCTTTCTTTTTTTCTCCTTTTTTTCTAATAAGCGTGTCATAAAGGGCTTCAATCCACACTCAGAAAGCGGCACAGTGCGACTATGTAGAATTACAATCAACAGCTGCCAGCGAGAGCTCCTTCTGTGCCAAGTGTTGCATCACTCTGCTGGTCCTCTAAAAGGAATTTAACACTGAAGCAGGTCTACACCTCAAGGTGAAAGTAGGTGTTTAATGACATTAACAGAATGCACTTCATCCAGATCTCCCTCTCCTGCTGGTCAGAACGTCTTAAAGTGTCGGCTGAGGTGTTAATCTGCAGCCGCTCTCAGACGATACGCCTCAGTGAAACTCCATGCCAGAGGTCTGAGTGCTGGTAATACTGTCCGTATCCTAGCCTCACTTTGTCAACATGCTTAGCTATCTGCATTGACTGGTTAACTGTGGGATAAAATATATATTACCTGACTCTCGACATAGCCCAGTATCAATGTTGGCGTCCTTATTGCTGTGGCAGTCTTGTGGAGTGAATCTTTTTTCGTGTCAAGTGTCTTTAAGGTGTTCGAGTGGCACTGTTGACCAATCTCTCGATCTCCTCTGGGGATGATTCTCTTTCTCTCACATACAGCTGTATAGTATGTAGCTACAGTAGGTATTAATGACCATTGTGAAAAAGTGACCCTTAATATGCAACTCAGTGGAAAGGTGTGAAAGAGTAGATGTAAGAGTAATCAATATTGTCAGAGTTTAGGTCTGTTCTTTAATCATTCTTGATGTTTTGTATATTTTTGTTTATTTATGTTTTTTTGCATCCCTCTGTGGGAGAGCAACTGGCCCTTGGTTAAAGCCGCTAACAAAGCTGTCAATGTTTTTAAAGGAATCGTGACAGCTGCACTCAAGCCTTACTCAGTTACTCTGGTCTTCAATCACCTGAATTACAAATCCATTAATTAAACTTGGATCTTAACTGAAATGAACTGCTATTATTTAGATATTTATGCACTAAATAATGTGGATGCTACGATGGATTCTGCCACAAGGGCCACTTGCAATATTTTTTTTTCCTCTGTGTGTGTGTGTGTGTGTGTGTGGGCGTGTGCGTGCGTGTGTGTTTGTACGGTTGAAGTTCCTCTGCTGCTACACCAGTCGTTAATGCTCATTGTTTTGCTGTAGCATCATCCACAACATTTCTGTTCTCATTATGTGTCGTGTGTGTGAATTTGAAATTGATCTTAACACTGTAATTTGTTCTGCAGATTTACTTTTTAATTAGTTTTGACTTTTTCTTGTTTTGTTTTTTGTTTGTTTGTTTTTTTTTGTATTGTTTGAGCAACATGTTAGAGGATAAATAGCAGCACTTGTGTGGCAGTTGATTTTTAATAGCTCTCAAGACATTGGCTTTTTTCATGAAGTTATGCTTTGTAAATGGTTGACTGTGCAGGTTTTTTTTTCCTCTTCTCTATGGAGTGGGTCTGTGTTTCAAAGGTATACAAATCTGACTAAAGCGAGTAATACAAAGTTAATAATCTGTTTTGTTATTTTTCTGTATGGGTTGTAATAAAATATTGCAGTACTTTGTATGAAAACAGACAATAGTTAATTGTAACTATTTATAAATTAAATTATTGTACTTTTTGCAATCTGTAGATAAGTACTATGTATTCATATATACAGTAACAACTGTGGATTTAAATGTGATTCTCTGAGGTGTCTAAGTTATTGATGTATATATTGTATGTTTGTTGATACAGCTTACTTTATTTTCTATAAGACCAATAAAATGTTTTGGAAAAGGGTTTTCAGCACTACTACTCTGTCATTTAAGGCGTTTAAAAAGTGTCGAAATTAGGTTTTGTCATATTCTGTGGCGTCATTGACCCAGTTTGATACTTTTAAAAATAAACTGGCGGGGAAGGCTTTTTGCCATCCAGGGTGGGTTTTAGAAGACAGCGATCATTTAGATGGCACAATTTCTTTTTCTGTGATCCAAAAAAAGCCGTTGGGCGACCCACTTTGGCTAACCTCAGTGGACATATTTTTGGCCCGACACGAGTAAAACATTAGAGTCATGAAGGATGTCTAGGTGTGCTTGTCCTAGATTAGGAGGAGTAGTGAGTTAGTCATCTCAGCTCCCTATGGACCTTCTAAATCCCCCCCACCCCCACCCCTCGTCTCAGTGCACCTCATCAAACATCAGCCTCCTCAGCAGCGCTTCAACCCCAGCACAGTCAAAATGCATCTCATGAGAGAACATGCAAAGACAAAGAGACAGATGGCTGAAGACAAACTACATCTTGCCGTACCATCCTGCAGGGCATGTGTAAACCCCAGTGCCTGCATTGTTCTTTAGTTCTTTTAAATGGAGGAGGCTTCTACAGGTCTGCGTGACCTGTGCATTAAAACAGGCTCCTCTCCCCTCCTTGGATGCCTGCCCCAGACAAGCATACGGCCTCTGAAGAGTTGATTAATTTGGCAGGATGGGCTAAGGTGAGCTGGTGGGCAATCTAGGACAGCATTCTTCATCTTTACCCACTTCTGCAGCAGGTGCCTGCCCCAGTTCTTAGACCGCAACCTGCTGTACAATTAATGTTGCCAATGCCATCAGTGAGGCCATTGATGTAACACATATGCACTGCCAAAGCTGAGCAAGGGGCTCTTCTCTACAAAGACCACCATGACACAATACATGTATATGTCCCCCCCCCCCTTGTTCTAATCAGTGTTATTCAAATGAAGATTGTTATGGTGGTGCATGTGAGTTAACTGCAAAAATCTCCATACGCATTAAGACTTATCAAAGTTGGTGCAATCCCAGCTATAAGACAAACACTTAACACCCTTTCTTACCCTGACTGAAACATTCAAAGCAGCTAAAGATGGAAGCCAGAGTATTGAATATAATGAGTAAAACGGTCTTTCAGGAGCATGCACCTGTTCAGAAATAAAAATGGGCTTGGGTTTCCCTCTGCTGGCATATCAGCGTAAAGCCTTTATATATTTAACTGGGTTTTCCCCATAAGATGACAGCACTTCTAAACAGAAGGATTTCCCCCACAGCGGAGTGTTTACCAGGCATATAAAGTGAAGTCGTCTAATTATGCAATGTGTACAAAACAAATTTAACTGAGAAAACTGGAGTATGCTATAGACTTTGAGCACTTTGTCTTGTAGCCTCGTTACTACTGTGGTGCGGGGTAGGTGGTTAGTTTCTATTATAAACAACCTCTATGTATATTAGGAGCACCTACAATCTAATGCATCGCTTCTGTAGTAAATCTTTAGCCATCCACCCAGGCATATATCTGTAGGTACTGTTGTGAAAATCTGCTGACAGTGCTGAGCCCTTTATTGATATACTGCCCCTGTTAAATGAGCTTGGACAAGTCATTAGACACAGTACAACCCACAGCTAAAATCATCAAAGTGGAATGAACAGATGACACCATGATAAATATAACAGCTGTAAAGTGCAATATTTAGCGAGCTTGGATGCATAAGGATAATAAGGAAAATGAATTAGTTTAAATTTGAGTAAACTACAGATTTATGAAATCAGATGGTCTTTTTTTTTCCAATACAATTTGCTACTATACCTTATTTTAAAAAAAATAAATTTCGAATTTTAATGGGGAAAAAATAAAATATTAGAGTGTCTACAAAAATCTTTTAATCCTTATCTTTATTATGGTTATTTATGCAGAGATCATTGTGAGCAAAACAAAGTTTACTGGGGATTTAGAGCAAAGCTTATCACGATCTCTCCGCTCATCAAAGACGCACAGGCTGCTATTTTATATTGGAATCCAGATCTCGTCACCTGACGGTGGAAAACGCCGCTATTATGTAACAATATGTCGGACGCGGCACCGTCGTACGATGCGACCTCTGTCAAGTGAGCCTTAATAAACGTGGAGCTGTGAGCCAGATTTTTCAAAATAAAACCAACGCACAACGATGTGACACACCGAGTTTTATTAATGGTGTTCCTGTCCTCTCTGGTTCATCCGCGTTTTTGACCAACTTGACGCAAAGGTCGTCGTGCGTCTCTGCGTCGCCGGTAGAGGAGGCATTGGCGCAACGCACTCCTGCTGCTGCCTCGCCGCTGCTGATACAGACACCGGCTGTCCTGCTGAAACGGGACACGCACGAACCGACACGGTCCGGTAACCGCCTCATTTGACGAGAGTCCGTCTCCCGCTCCGGGCTGCAAATTCAGCACAGTCAGCACCTCCACAATGATCAAGAACGGGCATCACCACAACCACCACCAAGTGAACACAGCAGCCGGGAAAGACGCAGGCACGACCCCCGGCGCTGCAGCTTGCAGTCCGGAGAAGAGAAGGCGAAGAATCCGGGTGTGGTGCGATGGCTGGTGAGTTCTTAAATGCGTGATGAAGATACCACAGCATTATGATTATGCTCACTATTTGCATCGAGCACGTTTCATTGGATGTGGCAGCATTATACCTGCTGCTGGGACAGGCCTGCTGCAGGTTACAGGACGCTCAAAGCGCTGCTGCTTCATTCTTCACTGGTATCAGCATGCACACAACTTCTTGAGTGGGGATGCTTATTAAAGTGTATATCCTGCTATCGGTCAATCACCTCATCATACCCAGTTTTAGTGCTCTTCCCAGTAAGGACATTATTAGAACATCAGCACAGATGTGATCTTTGCAGCTGCCTTTGCTCATAACCATTTAACCGTGACTAGAGTTTGTAGTGTAGTTAACTTTATGCTGGATTTTAAATAGGTCATGTGAGAACCAAGACGACAAACCAAATTAGTTAATTGATTACTATTTTATCTACTTGCAGTTTACTGCAACTTCCTATCAGTATTAGGTGTATTTACTGGTCTTGTAGCAGTGACCAGTTGGTACTGATCTTACTTTCATTTTAAAGATTATTTTTTTCTATAGAGTAGAAAAAGAAATTGTGTGTGTAAAGTATTAAATGACAAAAAGAGGCAAGTGAAGAGTTTCTCTGAGAAACCTGAAGAGTATTATGCTTATTACAATCACATGTGCCTTAGTTTGGGTAAGAGGCAATTAAAAGAGAAACATCCCAGGACACTTATCCTTATCTTGACTCGGAATAGCTGTAACGCCTCCTTAATGACAGCCGTAAAAAAGGATGTCTGCTTTGGTGTGATGTAATGGAATAACAAATAATCATATCTGATTTATGATATCATTATTTGTGCATTCTTTAATGTAATACAGGTAATGGATTCATATGATCACAGATATGAATCGTAGCTCTTGTCTTGCAGAACAGCAAACATGTACACGGCAGCACAGTTAGATTTTTGCTTGCTCTGCTTCTTTAGCTCTAATGTCACACTTTTAAATTTGATATATACAACACGCCGCTGCTCGCAAACACACAAACAACAGTCAGACTGAGAAGTAAAACCGTAACTCCGGTTTTAAATCATTTAATTAAGCTGGTGGTGTTAAAATATCCAAGTAAATCACTCAGCCCTCCAGTAAGAGCAGCTGAGCTCTGATAATCACCGTTAATTGTCGTTACCAGTCATGCAACGAGCACAGTGGTGTTCGGTGTGAATCTGAGGTATGAAAATGTTATTTTAGAAGCACTCATGCTTGTTGGTCAAGCTTTTAGTATTTCAGACATGTCACCTTGGCACTTTTGGGTGAGCCCACAGTGAAGCTAAGCTCCCCTTCAGAGCATGTGATGGGAATAACTGTTTGCTATCGCCAGCTCAACAGAACATAAAAAGCCAAAACAGTTGCATATTGATTGCTGAAGGTTTCTTTAGTAAAAGACACATTTCTAGCAAAATGTTCCCCATTAATCCATACTCGTATATAACTATGGGTGTATTAGAGGGGTTATAGACTTATCCAAGTCCATCCCAGAAACAATGGATGCAGATGGAATTTTGTTTGTGGTTCTCATGGAATTTGAAAAACTCGACAACAGCCCAGCCTTTTCCGCTCCATTGACCTCCGTGTGAAAAAAAAAATGGCTGTTCGCACCAAGGTCCATAGCTTAAGAGTAAACAGGGAGCATATTGAAATCTGTATTGAACTCAGATTTCTTAGTAAATTAGATGAAATGTTTAAAAAGAGCTGAAAACATTAGCTGATGAAGTAAGAAATTTCTCATGTTAGCTGTTGTCACCTCCGCAAATGTATGAAAATATAATGAAAAAAAAAGCCATATGATGAAGGTGTTTGTTTGTAGTTATAATGGGCATTTTTCACTACACAAATAGCACAATTAACCGAGGAAAAAAAGGCTTGCTGTCAAATATCTCCACTGGTAGAAAGACCGAACTTTGATGGTGTCATGCTGCGGCGGCAAAATAGATGTTTTGAGTTTCTGTGTATGAAGGCGAGGATTATGGTGGCTTTCTCTTGTAGAAATCCTGCCATTTTTGTGTAGCTGTTTGATGGCATGTTGCAGAATATTTGGGATGCCGGAATATTAACCGGTGGGGTGAGCATGCACAGAGAGCCAATGCCAACAGAGCTCTTGTCATTAACCCCCTTAACCCCTCCAGCCCACACCTGCTCAGGCCATCCACAGCTTGTGCGGCCGTGCCTCTCACTGAGCACATTGTTCCCCGAAGGCTGACTGTACAGTACATCGCCATGTTCCTACTGATATCCTGCTGTGTCAGCAGCTTGTGAGGAAAAAGTCCAAGGAAAGTGCACATTCAGTTCAACTGCTGAGATATTTCTGACCCTGCACCGTCTTCTTCTCCCTTTTGTTTCTCTCTGTTCTTATTTGTCACTGTGAAAGAAGGTGACAGGGGCTAAAGATCAATTGTCAAACAGGCGTCATCAAGGAAGAGTGTAAAGTCTATTTCCACTATCTGCTGAGGTACAAGGAAGACTATAAAGTGGTTATTCAAAGCCTTTGTTAAGTAGTGGTGTGTTCATTCATCCCAGGATTATCTGAGACTGTTGGTCCTGAGAGATAACCACTGAATTTTTAATCAGTCAGCCTCATAAATTGTAATCAGAAATTTACATACACTCATCATGGGCATGGATGTCAATTTTGTTAATTTGGGGCTTTTATTGATTTCTTTGAACTTTTCTTTTTCCAGCATGTAATGATTGTACACCATACATCTTTAATTATATTTTGGGTGCACAAGATTAAATTTATTTCACACTTTCTATGCATGTATGAACACATACAGGCTCAAATATATACATAAAGCCCCACAATATTTGGTTAAATGTCCCTTAGCAAGTTGCACGTTAACCACATGCTTCTGGTAGCCATCAACAAGTTTCCTCCATAATTGCGGCTGGATAGATGAGTACTCTCCTTGACAGAATTTGTAGAGTTCATTTAAATTGATTGGTTTCTTGGCACAGATCTGCCTTTTAAGTCTAGTCCACAAATTTTCAGTAGAGTTGAAGCCTGGGCATTGGTGAGGCCATTTCAGAAGCTCAATGATAGCCTACTTTATTCTAAAACAAGTTTTTATGTGTTTAGAATCATTATCCCGCTGGAACACTAAATCGTCCAAGTTTCAACCATCTAGCTGCTGAGTTGAGATAAAGTTAAAGAATTTGGAGGTAGTTTTTTTTTTCATTATTTTATTCAATTTGTGCAATGTACCAGTACCACTGCCTGCAAAACACCCCATGAGCATGATGCCACCACCTCCATGCATGAAATTTGGTACAGTGGTACTCATCTTTACTCGTCCAAACTTACCTCGTCATTGTGGCCAAATAGTTCAATTTTTGTCTTCTCTGATCATAAACCTTTTCTCCAGAAGACATTTGGAGAAGTGAATTAGTCATCATTGCAGCTGCTCACATAGAAACATGCCTACGTGAGCAGTTTAGTTGAATTTGAATTTTTTCAAAAGAAACTGCCAGTTCTAGTCAAACATCATCACTAACGAGATGTTAATAGGTCTTGACTTGTCAAGTTAGAAGACATTATAGAACCTTCAGCCCCACTTATTAAGTTATTTAACTGTATTTATACTTTTGACCCTGTGTGGACCCAACTCTTGTTTTTTCTGAAGTCATTAAAAATGTATGCTGTGTTTTTCTACCCTGGAAAAAAGAACTGTTCAAAGAAATCATTAACAGCCCAAAATTAACATTCGTGTCCATATGAGTGAGTGTATGTAACACTGTTTATTCAGGTATTATACTTCTAATATCTCCTCTCATACTCTGAGGCATTACAGTCAATTCAAACCAAATGAAGATGATGAGCTTCACAGATCCACTATTATTTATACTTGTGTATTTATACTTGTGTGCAGAGATGTTTGTTATTCATACCGAGAAGCTTAGGTGCAGTTTGGGTGTCTCCTAACAGAGTACACTAATTAATATTTCATCATCCTCCAGTGATACGCTTGACGATCCACCCCTCCTAAAAAATACAAGAGGAATATGGTCACATGTTGGCCATCTAGATAGTGTAGCACCTGTAAAAGCATTATACCTGTCACTGTGCGGGTCTCAGTTTCATCTCATATCATTCACCTCCAAACGCTCCCGTGTCACTTTCTCACAGCCAGTTCTGTTCCTTCAGCACCTGCACGCATTGATCCTGTTTCAAACATGACACAAACACAAAATTAATTCCTGATGAGTTTTTTTTAGTGTGTTTGGTTTTAGTGAGCAGTGATCGCGATCAAAATTCTGGTTACTTTTTAAAATTTCTTGTCCATGCTTAGTGCAGTGCAGGCTATTTGTAGCCTAGCTGTGTAGACTGACATCACAGAACAACACAGGATCTGTTTCTGTTGCTGCCCTGGTGGAGCTGTTTTCTTATTGATTTTTTTAGGATGCTATTCATAGTGCTGTTCTGGGACTTACTCATGAGAATGCAAATGTGTAATACAAGTGTAAAAAGTTAATATAAAATACAATAATGTTATTTTTGTTCTTTTGTCCGTCAAGATGATCCCACACTGCTTCAATAATGTTGCAATCTGGTAATGGGAATGCCAATCTATAACTGATAGTCTTTTATTGTGGAGTTTACGTGGGGGATCACCGTCATGCAGAAACATTTAAAAGTTGCCAAACTAATTATTGCTAACTATTCCTTAAGACCCCTTTGGCTCAGTAGAAGCTAAACATAAAGAAGTGAGGAGCGACTCATTTAACGTACTTTAATCTTAATCCACCTCAGTTCATTTTCAGTGTTACCTGCAGTTTCCTTCATCAGAGTACACACTTACTCTGTTGTTCATATCAGCGCCAAAATATCGCATTCAGAGTAGATCAGAAAGAAAAACAGGATGTCAACTGTTGGCAGTAGTGATAGCAATGGAGGGCTAATGCCCATCTGTCCTCGATCACTATGCTAGATTACTGTGTTACAATCTCAGTGTCCAATATGTGTTAATCTAATTATGTACAGATGGCATCCTACAAGGGGAGGAGAGAAGAGGAAGCGAAACCACACACCCGCTGACATTTTGTTTGGAATTTTTGAGACTTTGATTAAATATGTTTGTGGTTGATACCAACTGATTTATATTAAAAGAAGCTTGTAAATGTATAAATACATACTAGTATTTTTTTAAATGTTATAATCCATGAATTAAAACCCCGTTTTTTTTATTCACTCCCTTGCATACAAGGGAGTGAATGCTCTTTATTTCACTTTAATCCGGACGGCATAAAGACGATCTGACATCCAAGTTTACAAAAGAGCCAAAAAAAGATTCAAAAGATTGTCAAAATTGTTGTTTTCAAAATTAAAACATATCACCCAGCTTTTATCTGGTTCAGCAAAAAGTTGTTATGACGAGGAATAATAAAAGAAATACGGTATTTTGAAGAGGAGTTATGCAACGAACAGCTGCCAGATCTTCTTGCTCTAATTCAAGCTTGATGCTTTACTTCATCCCTCTAGACACTGTACCTGACTACAAGGGTGCAGCTTTTGTGAGTAATCATACTCTTCCTTCATGTGTTTTTCCTTTACAGCTATGACATGGTACATTACGGCCACTCCAACCAGCTGCGGCAGGCCAAGGGCATGGGAGATTACCTCATTGTTGGAGTACACACAGACAGTAAGGCTCAAAATAATGTACACATGTATGTGTCCCTCACACATGTACATGTGTAACAGAAACCCTCTGTCTGCACTTGTTATGCATAGTCTAGCTTATACTGTACATTCTGCTACTTCTCCTTACCATAGCACCTGCAGGGCTTGTATATCTTCTTCGGTCCTGTCATTACCAGTCAGGCACCAGCTGCATCCACTGCACTTGGAAAGAGTTGTTGTGACAGTAGCAGGGCGCCTTAGCTGTGCCCCACCCTCCTGTGGTGCACTGGGGCACTCTGACATTGTGATAACACAGAATGCCTTGATGGTCAGGGCCGGCACAGATAGCAGCAACCTTTCTTTCGGCTTAAGAAGACATGCATCCATTACAAGTGTCTCAATCACTCTACTCTTTTTTTGTTTGCAAGGTGAGATTTCAAAGCACAAGGGTCCACCAGTCTTCACTCAGGAAGAAAGATATAAGATGGTGCGGGCCATAAAATGGGTGGACGAGGTCGTGGAAGGAGCTCCTTATGTCACCACCCTCGAGACCCTCGACAAGTACAACTGTGACTTCTGTGTGCACGGAGGTATGGAATATTTAGACACGCAGCTGGAGTCGTAGGCAGCTGTATTTCTCTAAAGTTTGGAGAAGAACTCATGTATGCTGTTGTTTCAGACGATATAACATTAACTGTGGATGGAAAAGATACATATGAAGAGGTGAAGAAGTCAGGACGGTACAGGTGAGTTTTCCTTTCCAAATAAGCATAAGCCAGGGTGGGATGTGTCTTTTTTTTTTTTAAAGTTTCATTCTGCGCTGTGATGTTACAGGGAGTGCAAGCGAACCCAGGGAGTTTCAACAACAGACTTAGTTGGCAGGATGCTGCTGATGACCAAAGCCCACCACAGCAACATTGTGAGTATCACCAGATTCTCTCTGTATGAGCTCAGATCAGAACACAAAGCTAAACTTCTCCTATCCTCTGTTTTAGGACAGTTCAGACTATCAGGAGCACACAGACAACTTTGGAAAAGTAAGTCAATTTTCTACTTCCTGCTTCATTTGATGGTTTGATTATGAGCCAGTTCATATCAAAACCTCAGCTCAAAGTCAAGCCTTTCAGCTGGGTGTGTTTGACCAAAGATTGCTGGCTCTTTGACTTCCTCTTACTTAGCTGTTTTGTTATTTAAGTAGCAAACTTTGGTGTTTGGACCAGATGTCAGACATAATTAAATAAAGGTCTTTGATTTAGGACCCACTTTGTAATCAAGTGGAAGGCCTTTCCAGTCAATACTGAATGCCACTTCTGTTCTTTGGATGGGGAAAGTAACTCAGAGCCAGCATGCTGTGGCTCTAAACAGCTTAAAAGAAGTAGAGGGTCTCTCCACATTTAAGAGTGGAAGAGTAATGCTGTGAATTTGGCGAGGAATGAATAAATGCATTCTGGATTTGTAGTCCTGCTATTGACCAAAGGTGACATTGACCACTTACACCACTGGGTGGCAGTGATGCAGCACAAGTTTCATTCTGGGCTCATATGTAGGGGCAATACTCAGTTTAGTTCAATTCAATTTTATTTATATAGCAGTTGCCTCAAGATACTTTATGCTGTAAGGTAAAGACCCTACCATGTTATAGAAAAAAAATTCCCCAAATCTGACTTGTCCTGTCAGCAAGGTAATGGCGAGAATGAAGAAGCCCCTTTTAACAGGATGCGATCTGTTCTGAGGAAATGCTCAGGGCGTCACAGGAAGTCCCACAGCAGGCTCAGCATAAAGCAACATCTACCTGTAAGCGTTATCAAAAGAGCAAGTTTTAAGCCTAATTGTAAAAGTAGACACAGTGTCTGTCTTCCAAATCCAAACTGGGAGCTGATGCCTGTTAGCTGAAGGCACAGCCTCCAGTCTAAATTCTATGAGCTACAAGTAAGCCTGCAGTCTGGGACCAGATTTCTGCATTGAGATAATAAGATTCTATGATGTCTTTAAGGTGTGTAGGTTCCTTATCATTCAGGATTTTGTATGTGAAAATTTCAATGGAGTTGTAATGGAAGCACTGAAGAAAGGGTAGTATCAGAGAAATACGATCTCTCCTTCAAGTCCCTGTTAATACTACTAACTATACTGAAGTAAATCTGTTGTATTCCTACTTGTCACATTACACTTCTTTTGCTTTTTTCTTGATTGACCAGAAGGGCCATAGTCCCTGGACAGGGGTGTCTCAATTCCTTCAGACATCTCAGAAAATCATCCAGTTTGCCTCAGGCCAGGAGCCTCAACCTGGAGACACTATCATCTATGTGGCTGGAGCCTTTGATCTCTTCCGTATCCTTTGTTAACCTCTCAATAATTGCTAGATTTTATTATACACCAACCTTTTTTTCCCTTTAAATCATAAAACAGTTGCTACACAATCCTGACTAGTCTCCTACCAGACATTGGCCATGTGGACTTTCTGGAAGCCGTGCATAAGCTTGCAGAAAAGCCATACATTATAGTGGGGCTACACTTTGATCAGGTGAGTATTTTTATATCTTTGTGAGACATTTACTGCTTCCTTCTTTTGAGATTTCTCAATTCGTGCGTCCATATCATCCAGGAGGTGAATCGCTACAAAGGGAAAAACTACCCCATCATGAATGTCCACGAGAGGACTCTCAGCGTCCTGGCTTGTCGAGTAAGTTCTGTTTAAACTTTATCAATCAGCACAGAACAATGAAAGTTCATTGATTATAAATCCATGATTGATATTAATTTTTTTGTTTCTACAGTATGTGTCAGAAGTGGTGATCGGTGCACCGTTTGCTGTCACAAAAGATTTGCTGGATCATTTCAAGGTACGTGCACACGCTATAATTAACTTTTATCACTGCATAGGTAACAGGAAGAAGTAATACAGTGAAACGCGTGACTTAATTTCCACAGGTGGATCTCGTTTGCCATGGAAAGACAGAAATATATCCCGACAAAGATGGATCTGACCCTTATGCTGTAAGACTCCCACAAATATGCTGCGATTTTTTATGAAAACGCATTTATAAGTGTTTTCTTACAGTTTTTCCTTAATCCTCAGGAGCCCAGAAGAAAAGGAATCCTGCGCACTGTTGACAGTGGGAACAGCCTCACTACGGACGCCATCGTGCAAAGGATAATCAAAAACAGGTAAAACAGTCAAATTTAGTAAATTTATCGTACATCTTGAAGCAATCATGGTATCTTTTAACCTGGAGTTAGTTAACATTTACAGTTACATTAGGTACATTAACGAGCAGTCGAACAGGTATACCTAATAAAGTGGCCAGTGAGTGTGTATTTGTTTGAAACTAGGCTTACTATATATTACTTACACTTTCCTTTGACTCAGGTTGCTATTTGAGGCGAGGAACCAGAAGAAAGAGGCCAAAGAGATTGCAATGATCCAAGCCATGAAGCGACAAGAGGAGGAAAAGACTAAAGAAAGAGCACAGGCTGTGCTGTAGGCACCTCCAGCTAACAGTGACATATTCAACTAATATAAACTCATGTACATTATAATCAACCCTTTTGTAAGTGCTATGACACCCTCCACACGTGATCCTGGCTAATATCAGTAGTCTTTACAGCAGCCCCTTCTTTAACGAGGGTGGCGTAACCTGCTGTGGGATCATCAGGTATTAATATAGTGTGTTACGAGGGTTTGTTAACATGTTCTGCATATGCAATTATATGTTTGTGTCAGTCAACAATCGCACATGCAAATGATAAGATATATTCAAAGTTTGGAGGAAGATGTCACTATATATTCAAATGTCTATTTTATGTCATTTTTAATTCTCGAAATACTTTTTTCCTATTAAAAAAAAGGCATTTTATCTTATTTCTTGGGCATATGCAGTGTGAGATCTCGCGCTGTCGGTCAGACACATGATTATATAACAAGATGTGATTTGATTTGTCGTTTCAGTGGGGCTGATGCTGCTGTTTTGCCCAGCAATGGGCTAGCGCCACAACTAATCTATTACACTGTGTGTGTCTGTGTGTATTATAAAGTGACCGCAGGCTCATGGAGGACGCTGAAAAACACTGGAGAATCAGGAGATTAATCTCCCTGCTTCTCTTTTCTGTACATACCAGACGACACCGACTACTCCAGAATTTAGAGAAACATTTTTAATTTTGCTTTTTGTTCCTTTTCTTTTTTAAAACTTAAAAAATGCACATAATTGAGATCTGAACTGAACATCTGGACTTTTGAGTGCAGTAGCTCTTTTTTTAACCAACACTCCACACATTTATTCTAATATACTGTTTAAACCTTTAGCTTTCACAGTCTAACTAGAAGACTACGGCAGATGCTCAGAGTTGTTGAGTTGATCGTGCAGTCTCAATTTATCGTCTGTCTCTATATCAAACAGGATTAAATTATATATTTTTTTGTAGATGTATATTTTACTCACCTCCTCTCCATTAATTACTGTATAGATGTTTTCGCATCGTTTCAGAAACATAATGATATGTCTGTATGTGAGTTTGGAATGTATTAAGTATAGGCTATAATCTGTATGTTACATATGCTGCAGGAACCGATTAGGCTGCAGTATATTATTGCTGATAATAAGAATTTATTCTGAAAAGCTGTTTGCTGTCTTCTTTGTCTTTCATGCACACTGTGTGGTTTGTCTTCGCCTCTAATTTGATTCCTTAGTTAAAGAGGCGGATGATGAAGCCGCACATTAGTCACATTATAAAAAGGGTAGAGTCATGTTTTGGACACAGAAATGACCTTTGATTAGAGAGACATAAGGAGATAATCTGATCTTAATTTTGCCACATCTGAGTCACACAGAGTCCGCTAAATGTCAGACCATTAATTTGAGATTATTAATAGCAGCTGATTAGCGCCCAGCAATGTGCTGTAAGCTTTCAAAAAAAAAACATGTTGTGAAGGAAAGTTTGATAAAGTATGAACACATTTTTAAACTGGAGGCATGGAGCTGAATTAACATATTCTAGTTTTGATCATTACTAATTGCGATGTTTTGTTTGTGGACAATTCACTTTTTCAAAGGGCCACATGAGAAACTGGGACTGCTGTGGAGGTTCACAACAATAAGTCAAATCTGCTTAATTTCATCTTTGTATAAGCTTATAAGCTAAACACTCACTTCTCACGTGGCCCCTGGGAAAATGAACAGCCCACCTCAGGCTTAATAGAATACACCGCATACAGGTGAGTACCTAGAGGGTCACGAGCTACATGAACGCGGCGTGCATTCTGAAAGACAGACGCACGCACGTGGCCCTAATTAAAGCCAATTAGACATTGCGTTTGTTTTTATCACCCCAACGAAAAATAACTTCGGTTTAACACCATCCCAGAGTGACCAGCAACAACGCAGAGATGTTTTCGTGTCTAAATGTACTGCCAGCCCCACTGCAGGTGAGTCATCGTTTCATTTAAACAACTCCAAACCTCTTAAAAATGGAATATACAGTCGTTGAGTTGACCCATTTAGACATTTGGCGGCGGTGAAATTACTTTTTTCTGCTCCTCTTCTGTTAGCTGAACTGCGATTACTTATCCTAAAGTGACCCAAAACACACACACAAAAAGAAAAAATTAGAGGGAAAAACGAGACATTCTTTAATTGCAGGGCATTTTCCTGTCCTAGTTTTGGATTTACAATAACCCTTGCACTAAACACTACTATTGTTATTGACAATATTGTCCTAACTTGATAACTAAAATGCATATAAAATATAACGATTACAGTATAGAAACTTTTGTTTTGAATTTTTGAAATGTTTCTTAAAACTGTTAAAAACGTGTTGCCCAATATCACCAAAAAAGTCTGCCTATCTGTCTGTGACAACCCTGTTGATATAAATATAAAACAAACATTACAAAAACATCTTTATGAAACATAAAAGATTATTAAACAATATTTCTGTGGCCCAAAGTTCTTATCACATTTTTTTATAATAAATATATATAATCATTCCACCTCTGTAATATTCTTTGTCAACATTCTTGATATTAATCAGGGGTGCACATAAGTGGTTCGCTGTCAAAATAAAAGACGCGCACCAGATAAGAAGTTGCAACGCGCGTTTGCGTACATATAAAAGGGACTGTTTTTGTCCGCTAGAGTGGGATTTTCACGGCATATTCTGCACCACATCTCTGTGCGTTCATCATTTGTTTGAAGCCAGCTCACCTCCTGCAACCACTTTTCCGAGAATACGCGCTTCTTTTGCGGTTCGGACTCCTTCTGACATTTCTTTGGAGGTGGAGGAACACCAAAGTAATTGCTTAAAGGAGCTTGCTTCTTCATCTTTAAGAGTTCTAAACAAATGTCTGTCCTCCTCCAGAAAATCTTATGTACGTAAACGCGCGTTTCAACGTCTTATCTGGTGCACGTCTTTTATTTTGACAGCGAATGCGCACCTGCAGACCACTTATGTGCACCCCTGTTTATAATTGAGCAATTTGTATATATTAGTGCTATTTGTTAAATTTGTAGATTCTGTAACTTTGTAACTTGTTATTTAATTAGTTTAGTCTGTTACTGTCTTGGAGCAACTGTAACCCACATAATTTCCTGAGGGATTGATTAAGTATTCTGATTCTGAAATAAATATAAGTGATATATATTATTATTATTATTATTATGATTATTATTATGATTATTAATAATAATCATCATCATCATAATCATCATCATCATCATCATCATCATCATCATCATCATAATATTTTTTTAGTTTATTATTCACTATATCAGTTTGCATAATTTGAAATAAAATAATACCCGTTTTCGTATTTCACAAAGGTTTGAATAGTGTATTTGAGTAAAGAAAATGAAAGAAATAAAAAGAAAAGTGACTGTTGAAAAGTTGGGCAGTATAAGTTTTCTTATCTAAAATTGAATTAATGAAGACATGAAGTATGAACAGTATGTAAGTGTTAAAGTGAAAGGTGTATCTTATACATTATAATTTGTATATTGTTTTTTTTTTTTCCTCTCTCTCTCATTAGCTGTGCCTGGGAATGTGCCTTCACAAGGATGTTGCAGAGGAGCATAAAAGGGCAAAACTCCAAAGCTCTAAAATAGAACGGGACCTTCACAAACATGCCAGCATGGATAATAATGTGGTCAAAATCCTTATGCTCGGTATTTATTCATATATGTATCAGTTATATATTTTTAGTTAAGTTTTGGCAAATTAAAATTAAATTAATCCTTCAATTTGTACATGTCAGGTGCTCCAGAGACTGGAAAGAGTACAATTGTCAAGCAGATAAAGATAATCCATAATCATGGATTCTCCAAACAAGAGCTTATAAATTTCAAGGTATGGGCAAAATGAGTCATCTGTCCTGCCCTAAGGGCCCAAACAACTTTGTAAGTGGCAGATAAATGACAAAATGTCTTTGATATGTTTCACTCAGCCTGCAGTACTGGACAATCTTCTGACCTCTATGAAGACTGTTCTGCAAGGCATGGGGACACTGAGGATAAACCTTGCTAACAAACAGAATAAGGTGAGATTAAGAGGTCTTGGTAGTCCATTTTAATTGCAACTCCTCTTCATTGCACTAGATGACAGTCTCTGTCCATACACAGCATCACTACAGATGACTCATCATTATAACCCAATCTTTAACATAGAATGAAATAATGCAAATAACTTAATGTATAGTATCAAAGCACATAAAACAGTCTGAGTTCATGATGCAATTAGATGAGCCCAAACTGTGAGCACAATCAAGATGGCAAGAATGGATTTCAACGCCATCTATACATATGTGTTCCAAGATACCGTCATATAAAATATCCTGCCACGGTTCGTGTATAAATAAGCCTATTTAGTATTAAATAGATCGAACAAGAACAAGGTAGAAGACTCTGGAGTCCAGTAGTTACAGATCGGAGGCAAAAGATTGTATTTACTCTAATTCCAAAAGAAATCTAGTGTCTGGGTTTTTTTTTTTTTTTTTTAAACAATATTGTCCCTATCAGGATCATGCTCGCTCCATCCTGTCCTGCAGCCAGTGTTTAGGGGACGATCAGGAGCTCCTTCCTTTTATGGCTCATGCTTTCTGTGCACTCTGGTCCGACCAAGGAGTCCGAGCAGCTGCAGCCCGAGGTTACGAGTTTGAGCTGAACGACTCTGCTCTCTAGTAAGTAGATTGACATTAAGTGACTTTATGTTGCACAACACGACCAATTATGATTGATGGTGCAAATGTCATGGGAAATTGCCCAGTAAGAAGCATAGCGTCACATCTTGCCAATACAGAGCTACGGTAAAGAGAGCGCTGAGAATAACTTGAGCTCAGGAAATGATTTCTGTGACATTTGTGTAATAGGCTTAATTGGACCACATTTAAAAAACTGTTTGCAGATATCCAGGGAGATGAAAATTAGAGTGGCGCAGATAAAACAAACACAATTAATGACTGAGTTTTCTTGTTTGAGAATCCAAAGATGTGTATAAAGTTGTAGTTTCACTATCTTGGAGTATGATTCAGTGGTGACATAACTTTTCTGGATTTGATAAACTGTGTGCGTTATTTAGATATTAGATTACAGCCAGTATGTTTTCAAAAATATTTTTGTATTTTTATAATTATTATTGAAGTGGTCAGAGCGTGTTTTTTCCCTATTGTTGTCTTCAGGTTGTGCAAATGTAGATGCTCAGTTCAAAAAAAAAAAAAAAAAAAAAAAAAAAAGTGAGCTGTGGCAGCTGCACTGCAGCCTGTAAAATGTCATGAATCCTACATGACTACTCACCATAGATGATTTGTGTTGTGTCATCAGGTGAAGTGGGAATTGTTAATGTGAGTGTGGAATATGTTTTAATAAATGGCATTATTGTTTTTCCCTGTAAGTGCAGTTATGAGACCCCCCTCTCACATGTGTGATATTTTATTTAGTAAATATCTGATATTCCCCCGGGCAGCTTGCTAAATTCTGATTATTATATAAAGGCAGTTTGTTTTGCAGTCATTGTTGAAATCGTTCTTATTGCATCACTGTGACCCAATAAACAAATCAAATTGTAATTCATGTTTGATTTGAAGGTTCATGACATACATTTTTGCATTATTATTGACTACTAGTATTAAAACATGTCTCTTTCAATTATGGCTCAAAGTTCATCTAGACATGTACTGTTACTACTATAGTTCAATCATTTCTCTTACAGAAAACGCTACGTTCAGATAAACTGGGATTTCCTTACTTGGATAGTTGAGCATAGATCAAGATACCTTTTAATGACCTCTCCTTCAGATGGTTGGTCATTCATTAGGATGTCTCTTGAATTTTGTGACTTATTGGATGCTTAAATTGCAGGTTACTCCTATTTAAAGACCATAAGACTGTGTACTGTGGTCAGTGTTGGTTACATGGTCTTTTAAATTGAAATTTCTTTAGTAATTTTTATCTTTGAATGTAGAACAAATGGACTGAATAGAAGCTGTTATCTCAGAGGGAAAGGCGAGCAGATCTGTCGAGATAAAGTTTCTTTCATGTGGCCAGTCTCAGAGATTTGTGACGGCTTCATTATCAGAACTCGGACTTGAGAGCTGGAGGATAACGTGAAACCCGACTGCCTCTTTGTCCATGTTTTCACACTGCTGGACCCTGCATTGATTTCTCCCTCCGGAAATGTTGGATTGGACTATTGTGATACACTTGACTCCCCCAAGGACCTGAATGTGTAAAATGACTTCTGACATCAGCTTTGGCGTCAACTGAACTGTTCATGTTGCTAAATTGAAATTTGTTGTTACTACAAAGTAACTATTGATGTAACTGGTTTTTAAAAACAGATTCTAATCAGCACTACTTTATATCAGCTTGAACTTGTTACTGTTGAAGGAGGTCAAATTTTGCCTTTTTGTATGCACAGAATTATAAATGATGCATATTAAGAGCAAAACATTTTTTTTAAGCTTGGGTGATTGACTTTTCTGTAATATTATACCATTCTTGGTGTTCCCCTTTGATTACTTTAAAGCAAGTCGATCACTTTTAAGCAATATTATTTGATCATCTTGCCACTAAACTACAGTTTTGTCTTAAAAAAATGTTGCCTAGAAAATGTAAAGAATGCAATGATTTGCAAGTCTGTAAAACTGCTATGTAAATGATATATAACCCTTTTAAATGTGAATAAGTGGGGACCCTGGGGTTGGTTTAACACCTAGCATGTATGGTGAGAGAGCACATGGCCGAGTAACTTGGACCTCTGTGAAAGCAGCATTAATTCTGAAGAGTCGCCAGGTTTTTGGAACACATGGTTATTTTAACATGAAGTAACTAAAAATTGCATTCTTCGCAAATTCTAAGCAACATGGCTCCATAGTAAGAGCAGGGTGATTAAAATAGCCTGCCTGTTGTCCAGGCCTGTTTGGTGCATTATGAAATGGTAAGAAAAACAGTCTAACATATCAAGTGAACTGATGAGGACCTCAGAATGGAGAAATGTGCTTTTAAAAATTGCAGCAATTTCTTTCCATAGTTCAGAATTTTGATAAAGTCTGTGAGGTTTGTTCATTAGTTAGACTTTCACAAGGTTTCCAGAAGAGCTTCAAAGCGTTAGAGCAGGACCTTTAGGAACATGCATGAATTAAAGTCAAGGTGTCTAAAACCCTTACTTTTAGCTCCTTGTGTATATAAGTGTTGGCATGTTTATTTTGTTTGTGTGTCAGGAGCGTCAAAGTGCAGAAAGTAGAGTCATCAGAATCTCTGACATTTTTCTGTTAGTTCCTAGGGTGTCTTACTTTGGAAGATGACTTTGTGAACTCTTTTACTTTCACATATACCATGTACATTATAACATACCATAAATAGACCATTTCTGTAATATACTTACATATCTATATTATTGCTAATATATATTGTAATATATCTATATCATGGCTAAAGCACTTCTGGATGGATGCAAACTGCATTTCGTTGCCTTGTACCTGTGACATGTGCAATGACAATAAAGTTGAATTCTATTCTATATGTTGACCCTATAAAATAACTGCTGGGGAGGGGTGTGTGCTTCTACAGTATGACGCATGTGAGAGAGCTGCAGCCATAAATATCCATGCCTGGTTTACTGAGACTCACCTCCATCTGCAGTCTAGTTGGGCTTGTTCTCAAACTTCATCTGTGCTCCAAAGTTTTCTTTATGTTGCTTATGCTGACGTTGGATATGCGAGTATCCCAGCATGAAATTTAAAATAATCATGAACTGACTTTTCTTCACTTGTCTAAATCAGTTTGAACAAATATGATGTTACAGGTATGTGGTATAACAATGGTTTAGTTTGGTAAATACTTGACAGCTGAATATAGTTGCTGTGTTGGAATAATAATCTAAATGGAACAGTAAATTGTTTGTACCTATAATTAATGATAAAAAAGTTACCATATGCCATAATAACATGGCCAGAAACACAAAGCAGCATTTTAAAAGGCTAAAAACACTAGCTGCCAATACCTTAAACTGGCTGTACAATGTGAAGTTTCTATTGATGTTTTACTGACATGTGACTACTAACCACATGACTTTATGTGACCGAAATGGGGGACACTTGACAAGCTGAAGATGTGAAGAAGGGCCCAGTTACACAGGATAGGATAGGGAGTGGTCCATGACCATCTGGCAACCATGGGTCATGGGGGGAAAAATGAGGCACGACTCCCATTAGCTGTGAGTGATTGCTGGAGACTTAATAGCAGTCACTGGGAAAATGATTGCTAAAGCTTGATCGCATATCCGCCCACCCACCGGCAACCACCTGTTGCTTGGAAAAACAAACTATATTCCCCAGCTGATTGGAGAAAATATTTTTGGGATTGCTTTTGTTGCTGTCACACCTACATGTCCAATGTGGGTGTGATCTCATACAAACTAAATTTTGGCAAAAAACAGTGACTTGTAGTCTGAAGTCAAAGTCATGTTTCCTTCTCCTTTGTTCTTTTCCCTTCCTCCAGTTTCTTTGAGAACATGAGTCGAATCATCGCACCAAACTACGTTCCCACAGATGCAGATGTTCTGAGAGTCAGAGTGAGGACCTGTGGAATCATTGAGACACAGTTTCAAGTTGATAAAACTATGTTTCGGTAAGACACCAAGTCCAAATACAACAGTGCAAAGATTAAATACCTGTAATACGTTTCATTTTTTTTGTTTAATATTTTATTTTTTGACTAAACAGTGCTTTAGAGTGGACCACTGATTGCCTGAAAAAAATCTGAGAAAAAACTCTGAATCACATTTACCATTTACTGTTTGCCATTCAATCTCCTCTGTGCTCAGTGAATATTAAAACTATTTTACCTCACTATACTTTCAAGAGACGTTTGAACTCTTTTCATCTTTCATATTTGCATAAACGATTAAACCTTTGTTATCACAGAATGAACTCTTTTATTCCCTTAACACTCTTCCAACACAAACAAAATTAGGAAATCTGGATTAAAAATCGGCCATTAAACTTAAAAGCCTTATGAATCAAATCCCTGCTCTCACATGCTGCAATATGCTGCTGTGTACAAATATAGACCAAATCTGCACATGCAAATGCAGCTGAAACAACACTCACGGTCTATTTAAAAGACACAGCTGTAGGTTGTTTAGAAGATAACATTTTATGTAGTTATTAAAGGACTCTAGATATTGATGCATAACTACAAAAGACTAATCTGATGACTTATGTCAGGAATGTTGTAGTTGCACATAAAAAGGAATAAAATATACTAGTGGTGCTTTAGAGAAAGCTGTGATTTGTTGTTGTAGATTGTGCGCTTGTGCTCAAATGCATTATTGGACAGCTGAGTAATGACTGAGTCAAGGAAATGGGCATCGAGAGTGCCATAAAATGCAACAAAGGCATCCAGAATTGAAGTGGTGGAAATTACTGGGTCATAGTTTTTATGAAACTGCCTGAAGGCTGCTAGTTTCACAGATTTTTAACACAAAACCAATGTAACTTTAGCACACTGTGCTAAATAGTGATAGATTATCTACTTGTGACTGTTTCTTAAGTTATTTGTTGAAAAGTTAAGAAATGAATCAATATTTCCTGCATATCCGTTTGAGGTTATCGAGATGCACTCTGTCGATCCTCATGAGCAATTCTGAGTGAAGGCAGGTGGCTTCCTGGGAATCAATCAGTCATGAAATATGGAGGACTTTACTCTATATTCCACTCGATATTCCAAAAGTATTAGCAGAAATATAGAGAAAGTTAGCTATGAATCATTGAAATCCCAACTTTCTTTCCCATAACTCTTGTTTTTTAGAATAACCAGCATTCACGATGCCTCCTGCCTACTTTCCCTTCACTGTGATTCTATTCGGTGTGTGGGTCACAAACAGAATCATACAAAGACTTGAATATGAATGTTTTATATACTGTAGCTGCTTCAAGGACTGCAGTGTCACCCTTCAGATTTGTTCTTGTTCTTCTTGATAAAATATAAATAATATAAAGTTACTAAATTATAGTTTGTAAACTTTAAATTTGATATCTGAATGCACACAATGAAAACTGAAATATTGTTTAGATTCAATTCTCTGAACTTGTTAATCGCACAGTGCTTTGTGTGTTTTCAACCAGTGTACGAGGTGGCGTTGGCTCTACTAGCTGCTTCTAGCTTTTTACTGAAAATGCAGCTGCAATGGACACAGGGAAAAAATGTCACCAAATTAAGGAAGCATATTGCTTTTTGTAGCAGGTGATATATCACTGTTGTTCAGTGGTTTCATTTAAATTTACTGAAATTCATTTAAGTTTTCTTGTCTTGTGTTTTGTCTTTAAATTGATCTTAAATGCTATTTTGTTTTACAATGAATGTTTTGTTGCTCTGCACATATGGCTAAAGCAGACTGAGTCAGTTCATCTCTTGCTGAACTCACTGTATTTAAGTTGTCTATATCTAGTTCTGATCCTGTTCTTGTACTCGATGGGGAAAAGCCATAAAGAGCCCTCTTTCCATTATAAATGATGGCTTTTCTGTCCTCACTACATAAACTACTTCTGTCAAATACCACGTTTAAAACTTATTGTCGCCCAGCTTGTTAACGCTGACTCTTGACCAATGGGGTAAATGCTTCATTGTCTCTGACATGAAGACTGCAATCATAGCACCCCGAAATGGGAACTCGTTACCTGTGTCACCAAGACCCTTCGCTTCACTTGGTGCAGAGTCTTGTTGAGATAAATTGCTCCAATAATTTAAATGGGTGAAATGTTATTTCTGAGTGTCGAGCACGCTGCCGGATGAATTGGGTGCTTATCCAGAGCTGCACAATGAGGCAAGTCAACTGCTGGTTTGATTTGTAGTGAGACACTTCCTAACCTAAAAAAATGAAATAAAACTACTTATACAGATTGCTGCCTATGCTTTTCCTAATTAACCTATTTGCATAATAGCATTCCTTCTAAATAAATTGTATCATTTCTAAATATGAAATGTTCTCAGGCAAGTTTATTTCAGAGCACCAAGGCCTTAGCAATTTAATTTTGAGGTATAAAATATGTAAAAGGTAGTTATTACTGTATTTCCCAACTTGTTTTTTTAAAATAAAGCTTGAAGTTTTTTCTTGTTGACAGGCTGTATGATGTCAGAGGCCAGCAAAGTAAGAGGAGGAAGTGGCTAAGCTGCTTTGAAGGTATACAAGCTGTGGTGTTTGTTGTGGCCCTCAACAGCTATGATATGACACTACTGGAGGATCCTTCTGTGGTATGTTGTTACAAACTGATTAGAAATCTCTACAGCCAGTGGATTTTGCTCAGTTGGAGTTAAAATGGCCTCTTTACCGATTAGAATCGGCTGCAAGAAAGTCTTGAACTTTTTTCATCAATCTGCATCCACACAGTTCTCCAGCGAACCACCATGGTAAGTTTTTGCAGTTTGAGTTTGTTTAACCCTTTTATTGGATCATGTTCTTCCTACCATTTAATTGATTAAAGGGTTCAGATGTTATATTTGAAAGTTAGATATTAGAGTTGTGCTGTGTCTAAAACTTTGTGGGAATGACTGAAGCACTTTTTTGTTCATTGTCAGCTTTGTCTACTGTACATATTAGGCATACAAAGTCTGAGATGCAGGATATTTTGTTTAGTTAAAGCTGTGAGGGCTGTTTGAGAGATGCTGTGTTTAGTTTTCTTTCATACTGAGAATGTCAAATTGTTTTTATGGGCAAAAATCAGCCATCAGCATCTGAACTTAATACAATTGAAGGATTTAATTTTCTTTCAATTTGAATCATTTCTACATGATTTTGTGTTAAAAGTGAACAACCAATTATAGTGTTATATGAGAAATGTGAAGAAAATCTATTTAGGTGGTTAAAATTACGACTTCATACTGACTGGAGTTGATTTGGATGGATCTGAACTTGCGTGTACTGGCATACTGGTTTTTTGCATAACAGTGATTTTAATGCTGCTTAATGTTCAATTTATTTATTTTCTTTAAAATGGACCTCGAGTGTACGAACAGTTGCTTTTGTAGATATTTGAGACTGAGAGTCACGTTGTTGGAAATCCCAATGAAGAGGTTTCAGTAGGAATAATTTTATTATTAACATTCTTTATTTCTCTTCTACAGATTCTGTTCATGAACAAAACTGACCTTTTCCGGGAAAAGATCCTAAAATCTGGAAGACACTTGAGACTTTACCATTCTAGCTATAAAGGTACATTATAGATACCCTCCACCCACTTTTCTTTTCTAAATGTCTTTATAAGACTTATGAAAGAATTAACAAACCTTCATGAGATTTTTTTTTTTTGTGAACCACTTAACAATTCCAAGATAATTAATTTGCAACACGACACACCCACACTCTCAACTGCTAATATTCAGCTGCTTGCTAATGCCAATATCTAACCATCCAATCACATGGTAGCATTTTTATTGCATTTAGCATGTGTACATGTGTACATGGTTAAGACTTCGTACTGAAGTTCAAGCTGAGCATCAGAATTAGGAAGAAAGTTGATTTGTATTTCAGAAACTGCTGATCTTCTGAGATTTTCACACACAATTTTTAAGCTTTACACAAAATAGTCTGAAAAGAGAAATTATCCAGTAAGCATCAGTTCTCTGGGTAATGTCAGAGGAGAATGGGCAGACTGATTCAAACTGCTAGGAAGGAGAAGTACTTCAAATAACTGTTATTTAGCTAAGATGTGCAGAGGAGCATCTGAGTGCACAACATGCTTGCACATGGGGTCATCAAAATTGGACAATTGAAGGTTGGAAACGATGCCTGATCTGAGTCTCGATTTCTGCTGCAAAATTGAGGTGGTGGGGTCACCATTTGGCATAAAAAAAACATGAAAGCCTTTCATGTTCAGGCTGGTATAATGGTGTGGGGAATATTTTCTTGGCACACTTTGGCCCCTTGGTACTAATTATGTACTGTTTAAGTGCAACAGCCTACCTGGGTATTGTCACTAAATGTCCACAGTGTATTAGTCCTCTGATGGCCGCTTCCAGTAGGATAATGTGTCAAACTGGTTTCTTGAACATGACACGGAGTTCACTGTATTCAAATGACCAGTTCTCAGTCCAATAGAGCACCTTTGGGACGGGGTGGAACAGGAGACTAACATCATGGATGTGTAGCCAACAAATTTGCAGCAACTGTGTGATGCTGTCATGGCCGCATTTCAGGTCATTTAAAGGAAGCTCTTAGTGCATTTGGAGATTGTGAAGAAAAACAAAGACATGCCTGGTTTGAAATGTACTGATTAACCTTGCGCAGTTAATTTTTTATTTTTCTCCCGCTATCATAGGTGCTGATGGTGATGTGGATGCTGCAGCCCACCATATCACTGCAATGTTCTCAGCATGTAACAGCAACCCTGACAGGCCTGTGTACCACCACTTCACCACAGCCATAGACGCCACAAGCGTACAGGTCGCATTTCATGTGGTCGTTGATCAGATTATGAGGGGGAACATAGAAGCTGTTCAGCTCGTTTAAGTCTTCTGGAGACTCTTTACATTGTTTTAAGTCATTCATTGCTGTCATTTCTTTGTGAATTCTCATGTGTCCTTTTGTCTTTTAGAGCTTCAAAATTTGATGAAGTACCACTATTTAATTGTTCTTTTTCCTTTCTGACTTTATAACATTTTAAATAAACATTTGCTTTGTAAGCATGTCTGATCATTTTAGAATTTGGCTCTTTTCTTTGTACATTTTTTTTTTTTTTTCCTGTTAAAAACCCAAAACAACATTTCGTTGACAACAGATGGTTAACTGCCACTTTGGAAATGTTTCATTTTAAATGTTGACATTTAGTACCACTAACTTGTCATTGCAGTGCTTGAGCTAAGGTATTTCGGCATGCAATTTTGGGTGCAAGTCATAAATCACACTGTAATACCTCAGCAGACTGAACAAGGATGAAATACTTTATTCAAGAAAACTCATAAACATTAATACATTTCTTTTCAAGCTTAAAAATTTAGAGCAGGTTTATTCTGGTCAAATGGTTCATAAGAGTAGCATCTCTAGTGCAACACTATTAAAATGTCCAGTTTTAAAATGTCAGTCCTTCAAGAAGTATGCTTGGTCATCTATCCCAGCTGTTTGCTTTGCTGCTTAGTCTGCTTCACAATCTGAGGAGTCCAGAGAGAGGAAGACATCTGCTTTGCACCGAAATGAAGCCTTGGTGTCCTGGATGCGTTCGCAGCTCTGCAGGTTTGGTGTAATATCTTTTATACAAACAGGCTGTTTGGAGAGAAAAAGACAAATGGTACGGCATGAGAGAGCATCCGAAATCAATAACCTTATATATTCTGAATACCTGAGTCAGTTGACATAAGATTTATTTTTTTTAAGGGGGGGGGGATATGCTCCTGTATGAAATTTGTTATACATACATATTGAGGTATTTTGCACGTAACATTTACACAAAATTTAAAGTGGAAAAAAGTACTTAAAAGTTGTTGCTCTAAATAATAAAACAATTTGGAAAATTGTAGATTACAGACTAGTACAGTCAAGCTTTAAATTTTTATATTTTGTTATAAAATGAGAATAACATTTTTTTTTAACTATTAACTTTATTATTTGTACTACAAAAGTACAAATAATAGTTTAACGGTGCTGAATGGACAGCTCCTTCCTTACTGAAGTGACGGTAACTGATTATCATAAAAACAATACTACCAGAAGTTTACGATCCTAACTTTTTTTTATTTTCCCACTAGATTTTATTTATTTTTGTCCGTAAGCGTGCGATCCTTAATCGAAAAGAAAATTAGATTTTTAAAAAAAATTTCGTTAAAAAGCGACCACTCACCATCGTCTTCAAGATGGAACTGGACGCGGGGATCTCAGAGAACACGTTGTTTGTTGCGGACTCGTCAGTGTCTGCATGGTGCGGCTCCTCTCTCCTCACGTAAGCTGATCTCCGGATACCGGACAGCAAACCGGACGCCCTGCCTACAGAGTAGTAGGTTGGGCCGGCCACCTGCTTGTACCATGCCTCCGTTGGACTGCAAGCGACCAGCACTGAGATGACTACAATGGGGAGCGCGAGTTTCGAAGACCTCTTCATGACGAGCACTGATGCTTGGATGTGCGCACCTCTACTCTAGAGCAACTAGTCCTCTTGGAAGTGACCGCTCACTGCTTGTATCCTCGTTTTCCGAGTCTACTTATAGCGAGCCGTGATTATGCAGCTAGTTTTCGTCACGGAAAGCTGCGCGATCATTGAGATACTATAGGGTAGATTGCGCTTTTGGATGGGGTGTGTTTGATGCGTGTAGTTGGAGAATGACGCAAATTCTTGGTTTAGTTCCGTAGGCTTTAATCCAAGAGATTTAACAAAATATGGTAAATTACAGGAATTTTTAAAAACATTGTCCCTCCACTTACACAGGCTGCAAAATAACTGGGCAGTTGACCATGGTAATGTCCAAGTGTATGGTCTTTTATTTCAACATTAGTTAATTACATTGGTGTTTATATGTCAGTATGGAAATCCCTCTCATTGTGTTATAGCAATGGAGAGTAGTCATACAAATTGCTGCTGTGCAGAACAAAATACAAAGCCTGTGGTCTGTTATAAATACAGAGTTAAATGTGCTGCCTGTTGTGTATCTTTGCATATAAACAATTCATAGGGCGCAGTCTGAGAACTCATCATCTCATCATGGCTAGTGTGATCTTAAAGACTTTTGGTTGCATTTTCCCAAATGGTCACATTTCAGTTTTTGCAAATAGTTAATTGATATACCAGATCATCCAGACTGACTGCTGTTTCTTTACTGAAGCCCCTGTGTAACAAGTCACCTATGATAAAGGCTGAAGCTGAATTACGTGTCATCATAGGAACTCAAAATAAACAACAGACTTATTAAAAAGACATCAGAAGCTACATCAGATGAAAAGAAAGATGATCAATTTGGATTTTCTTAGACATGAGGAATGCACTGACGAGCCCAGCAAGATGAAAAAAGATTCAAAGAAAATATAAGATGAATAATGAAAATGAACACTTGAGAATAATGATGGTCATTTTCAAAATCTCCACTCGAGAGGCCTGCAGAAATGTAAATACAGGTGAAAAATTAGTCTTTGCTCAAAAACATCTAGAAAAAGAAAAGTCTGCTCAGGTTTGAAACATCATTCTTTGAATGGATGAAACCAAGATCATCTTAAGGAAAGGACGGGCTTATCATTCAAAACATACATCATCTGTTAAACATGGTGGATGTGACTTGATGACACAGTTTGAACTGATCGATCAGTGTTTTGCAAATTATCATTACAATTTATATATTTCTATATAAGCTGTGCATTATGTGGGTAGAATTTATATACTTTATGTGACCTTTAAATATATAACTATCCATGTATTTGACAATAAGGAAGATGATTATCATGAGAATAGGATGCCAATTATAACATATACAGGGTGTTCCCTGCTTCTTGCCTTATGGTAGCTGGGATAGGCGCCAGTTCCCCCGTGACCCTGAATTGGATAAGCAGAAGAGAATAGATGGATGGATAATGATTAAATAATGGTTATTATTGTTGTTAATAAATCATTTGAACATATTTTTCATTCCATTCTTTCTGTTTTTCTCAAGCTGGTTACTAACAAAAGTGACACACGCATTATTTCCTGTCAAGCGTTATGCATTACATATACTCACCTTCCCCATTATCCCCCCGTGCTAATGTCTAAAACAACGTGTTTTTATTACTGCAGCATTAAAGGTAAAGCGTTAAAAATGTGTGTAGTGATCATTTGAAAGAAGATAAATGCAAAAGCGGCTTTATGCTAGGCTACAGATGGTAAAGATCCACAACGCAGCTGCAAAACAACCCAAAAACATCTGAAGACAAATAGATTGCTCTTAAGTGGCTGAGTCAATAACCTGATCACAAGCATGTTATTCATTTAGTGAAGACAGAACAGAAGGCAGAAAGACTCACAAAGGAGCAACAAGTGAATGCAACTGCTGCAAAGGCCTGGCAGAGCATCTGAAGAGAGGAAACACAGTAGACAGCCTGAGTAATTCTAGTAAAGCTCTTATGAAGTCCCTATGATCCTGAAATGCAGAAAAAGCTGGTTATCTAATCATGTCAACCTCTCAGTTCACAGCTAATGGAACTGTAAGATTTTAGTCTTACACCACCCCATCACCTCCACACTTTATTTTTCATAATCACCCAATTCAAAAAGGCAAATAAATGAAACGCACATAAACCGAAACAGTGTCTTGTTGACAACGACACAATGTGCACATTGTTAAACAAAAAATGATTAAAAAACACAGCTCCCGAGCGCTACCTCTGCTCTAACTCTGCTTTCACCACAACAAAGCAGCATCAGACTGTCACGCACATGCACAGGGGATGGGGTTTCTCGGTACTGCGCTTAGTTAAACGGCAAGAGATGGTGTTTCTTGAAACTGAGGTTTAGATGACCTGATTTTAAGTCTTTTTTTTTTTCTTTGCAGGAAGCAGTGCCCATATTATCTAGAGAACAAAATCAGTAAAGAAGAAAAAAAAGATGTTCGTTATGAGAACAAAACATCAAATGCAAACTTGCAAATGTCTCTTCTTGTGAGCTTTTTAACATCAGGAAGGAGTTTCAAGTATGTATGAAGAACACAGACACTTGACATGGATGTTAATGTTGCTGTTTCTGTCAGGTAAATGCAACACTTGTATCTTATTTAATGTTTTACAAGAATGATAAAATATTACTATCGAGTGAATCTGTCTCTTTTAGGTGTTCTCTGCAATATGTGGAAAGTGAAGCATCAGCAGCGTCTTATTTGTGCAGTAAAAGGCTCCTCAGTCATTTTTCTTTGTTCATTTCACAATCCTGCCAACCAAACAGTGAGGAGGGTCCTGTGGGGTCACGCAAAGCCTGCTACTTTAACGGCTCACTTAATTTCTAGCAGTTTACGAACTCTTTTCACAAGATTCCAGTACATCGGAAACACATATCACAATTGTTCTTTGAAAATACACCAGGTGGAGCGTAGGGATGCAGGGAGATACTTTGTCAGATTTAACACCATGTCTAATAGACCTCATGAAGAAAATGCCCCAGTACTGAAGGTTGTTGGTAAGTTTTTGTTGCTGCTGTTTTTAAAAAAAAAATAAATAAATAAAAGCTTTTAACAGTTAAGATTAACGTGTCTCTTTGCTCTTTCAGATTTGACTATTTCTATGTCAAAACATTCTGTAAAGGAAGCAATACGGGAAGGCGACTCTGTAAATCTCACCTGCATGAACAGTTGTGATGGTGGTAAGATTTCATCTGCGTACACCTGGTTTAAGAATGGAGAGCCCCTACACGAAGGAGCAGCGATTTATTTAAGAAACTTGTCCCCCACAAGCTCTGGAAACTACACTTGTTCTCTAAAAACACACTTAGGATCAACTTCAAGAGTCCTGCGTATAGATGTTGAATGTGAGTACAAGACACAAGATCAGAACTGTAAGGTAAAGATAATTAATAATGCAGAAACAGTAATGAGTAATGATCTCCTACATTCTGCCTGTGAGCATCTTAAATCTCTGAACTGTTTATAGCATTGAGTAACCTGATAATGGGAAATGTATAAGAATTATTAGTGAGAAGTAGATCAGTGAATTACACTATTTATACTTTCATATAGCCATTGAGCTATTACGTCACAGAAATGCACAGGGGCTTTTAATGACTGTCTAATTGGTATGATATTTCTGCTCAAGCTTCTGGGACTTATTTTAAGAATAACACATACGCAAACGAGCTTTAATGTGCACACTAAAATACATTAATTCTGATGTAAGTATTCTCATGCAATATTTATTTAGTCTTAATTAAAACTTCAGTCTTTTCTTATTATGAACTAAACTGCTATTGTTACCTAAACATAACAGATCTAAGCTGGATGTGAACCCCAGTCTCTAGCGTGAGAGCTGTGGGCTTTATATGCTGCCATCAGTTCTAGTCACCTACTGCTGACTCATATGGAGTTGAGTAATGTGCAATTACGTCCAAGGATAATTTTTGGATAATTACACAGTTTTTGTGACTTTGTCGCTGCACACCAGCACAGTGGGTTTTAATTAAACAGGCAAGATGTGATCAAAGTCCAGATATTCAGCTTTAATTTAAGGATCTGGAGGTTAGTGTACTCCTAGTGCTTGGATGAATGGGAAGGTTGCTTCTTATGCGGTCCTTTGCATATTTCTCAATTTTCACATTGATAACTGACAACGATAACGCCCAAATAATAAAATTAATTTTCAGATGGCCCTAGGAACACCACAGTGCTTGTCCAACCACCTTTGGGGGCAGACCCTGGCAGCGACTTTACCCTGATTTGCAGCAGTCATGCAAACCCCCCCGTGGAGAATTATACATGGTTCAGAATAGCTGCAGGTGATTCTGTAAATGTTGGACATCAGCCAGTGTTCCACCCTAGGGACAGTGACCAGTATTTATGCAGTGTCACCAACAAACACGGAAGTCAAAACTCCTCTGTTGTCACTTTAAACATTAAAAGTAAGTAGGTTTGAGTGGCTGGTGCTATTGGATGCATTCTGACTCGTATCAATAACCATTAAAAGTTTGCTTGGGTCTGGCATTACTGATTTAAAACAATGAATTTGTTTTACAGAGAATTGGCCAACGTTTTGGGGATACATACTTGTCATTGTAACAGTTGCTGTAGTTCTCATTGTGACCGCTTTTATTGCTGTTAGAAGGTGAGTGTTACCTGATTTTGAAATTTCACTAATTTTGTAACACATCGCATAAATTCTGTTTATCTTTCAGACTTAACAAAAAGCAAATGAGGTCACCGGTGGAAGGTGGTGAGAAAGAATCACAGGTGCTACTATTACTGCTGGACAATCATTAATTAATAACAGAAGTTCAACTTTAGAGATCAGTAGAAAAAATGAAGATTGTTGTTAATTGTGCGTTGCTTCTTTGTGACTTTATCTAGAACACAGATCATGTCAACAGGCTCTCAGTGTGTGATGATAACCAATCACAAAAGAGGGATCAGAGTGAGGGAGAAACCACTGAAATCGTCTACGCGGCCATTTACTTCCACAACAAAAGAAGGCCAAACCTGTGAGATATTTCAACAATATAAGATAAAAATATATTATTTATTGTACTGGAGGAACATGCTGATAGAATATATTACCTGCAGGGAGCAGCAGAAGAACACCCAAAGTGAAGATGTCATTTACAGCACAGTGTGCAGGTAAGACTCAGACAGTATAGGGAATGTATGTATCTGTCAGGAGCTATGGACACTTCATTCTGTTACATGCTGTCATTTCTGTATCATTACTTAGACCAGTTTGTGCAGCTTTGAACCACCTGCAGAACCGACAGGAGGCAGTTGGCCCAATATATGCCTCCCCTAAAAGAAAGCAGCCTCCATATCCTGAAGAGGGAGCCTGTTTGTTAAAGGGGTCAAAGTTCTAGTGACGTCACACTGGGTGAACTTGTGAGGAGAGGAACGGTGGCCTGCCCACACTCCCATACTGGCCATTCATGTCCCAAGATTTTGGGATTTTCTGTTTGATTCCAGCTCCAGTTTGATTTCTTTGTCATTTTGTATTATTTATTACTTGTTGTGTTATTATTATAATGTTGTGAGTACTGTATTTTATTTGTGCATTTTCCCCATTTTTCACTAATATGAATGCTCTGCATTCTCTTGCCAAGTGTTAGCATTAATTTTGGTGTTTGTCTCGTTTTATCTCTTTTCTCTGTCCTCACCTGATTTCCTGTTGTGTAATCCCTAATCAACCCTCGGTGTGTATGTATATTCCTTTGCCGTGTTGTTCAGTTACGTTCCTGATGGTACTCTGTACTGTTCTGGTCTCCTTTGTGCCTTTTGGATTTTGCTATTTGGAGTTCCTTTTTAAACCATTTTGTATTGGATTTATTTCCTCCATTAAAGCTCACTTTCTGTTGAACATTCTGTCTCCTGCGATTGGGTCTTCAATTACTCAAACAACACAATTTTAGATCTGAGGTGGCAGGTCACAGGGGGAATTTAGAAAGTAGGAGAAGGAGATGATAGAAAGAAGAAGGTGTTTGCACATTACTGTAATGAATTCCAGTGGATAATAGTAACCAGAGACAGTACTGTATTGTCAATATTTCATTAGTATGTGATGTATAATGCAAAGAAAAAGAAAACAGACAAAGCAAGTAGGAAAGAAAAGTAAAGAGCAGTGTGTGAATGCTTTTTTTAAAAGAACTACAAATTGTTCTTGTTATCTCTGATTCGACTTAAAGAGACAACAGTGATAAATTCTCAGATGTCCTTAAACTTCAAGAACTCAGCCACTCGCCTCACCATCAATTATAGAAATTCTCTGCAGTTCAGATTGGTTTGTCACCGTGGACATGATCAGTCAGTGCATTCATCCATCAGTGGACTGACCTGCTTACCCAGGGTAGGAGGCAGGGTCAGAAATAAGTAACCTAATGTGACCCATGCCTGTGGACTGTGGCAGGAAGTCAGAAAGAACCCACACAGACACAGAGAGAACATAGAAACTCCACACAGAAAAGCCTCAGTGTGCCACCGCTTGCCTTTACACGTCATGCATTATAAGATAATGTGAATAAAACACTGTAATGGCACATTACATGCATCAACATCAAACCTAGCAATAATGGCTGTGCACTTGTGTCGTTTCCCATTTTTCCCACAGAGGGGTTCATATTATAAATTTGCTGTGAAATCTGTTCATTGTTGTGTGAAATGGATGTAAGCTGTTAATCAGTGGTGGGCAGTAAAACGTCTGGTGACATGCATGAGATTCAAGAGAATGAATCATTATGTTCCAGCAGCATTTGGTTAGAAAAGAAGAGCCGAGGAAAGAAAAACATACCACAGCGCCTCTGATGCTGCTATATGGTTTCACATGCTCTCTTGTAAAACCTTACTTAGATGTTAACTGCATCTGTGGTTTGCATGACCAGATGGCACCTACCATGTAGAAAGTAGCGCATAGCAGAGAAAGAAGATAAAGGACACAGTCACTTTTTCTCTGTCCGTTTCTTGATAACTTTGAGTGATTCTAAACTTTATGCTTGTGTAACTTAAAAAAGCTCCAACATGTGCACTGAACACAGCAGCCTAAAACTGACACTAACACTGTTCTTTGGAGGTAAGTACGACATTTATTTCTTATTTTAAGGGAATTTCTAAACGTTTAAGCAATAGAAAATTAAGATTAATGCTTCTGTTCCAGGTGTTCTCTGCAGTAAGTGGAACGTAGACTATCGACAGCCTCATATGTGTGTGGTGAAAGGATCAACTGTTGTCATTCTTTGTTCATTTTCCTATCCTGACAAACACGTAGTACAGGAAGTCATGTGGGGACACAATAAAAATATTTTTGCAGGTCCGTTCATTTATCACAGTGGCTCAAATAGCTCTTCACGATTTCAGTATGTTGGTAACAAACGGAATAACTGTTCACTGCAAATACACCAAGTGGAGCAAGGTGATAAAGGAAAATATGCCTTTAGATTTACAACCAACTCCACAAAGGGCCAATGGACTGGTAAAAGTGGGTCAACACTAAAAATTGTTGGTAAGATTTAATTTTTGTTTTCTTTTTAAAGTATTTCGACTCCCCTTTGCTGTTTAATCTGACAATGTCGAAACACAAGTTATTCATTTCTCTCGTAGATTTTAACATTTCCATGACGAAACTCAAAAGACACGAATCAATCCAGGAAGGCGACTCTGTGAATCTTACTTGCACAGACAGATGTGATGCTGGCAACTTCTCATCTGTCTTCACCTGGTTTAAGAATGGAGAATACCTGCAGGATGGACGAGTGCTTCAATTAGGAAATGTCTCCTTCACAAACTCTGGAAACTACACTTGTTCTCTAAAAACAAGCACAGGAACAACTTCAGGAGTCCTACATGTTGATGTTGAATGTGAGTATTGTATAGCGATGTTTTAAACCTTACATACTGTTTAGGCCAAATTTGACCCATTTTGACATTTGACTTGAGCAACAATACCAGAGATGTGATTCTTTCAGCCTGAAATTGGATGACTTTTTCAAAAATGACCCAAAATATTACAAAATTGAAAGTTTTTCTACAGTTCAGCCTTGACAGTGTTATGAGAACTGTTACTGTTCACATCACATTTGCCCAGATTCCCACAGAGACAGGTGCCTGCTGGTTTTTAAATTGTAATGAAGGACTCGTTAAACAGTGAAATAGTAAAACAGCATAGGAGTGATCAAATATGATGTGCATGATAAGATAATTCAGAGGGTCATAGGTGTGCGGCAGATAAAATCTTTGAAATCTACAGAATAAAATGCTTTATAAATGTAAGGTTAAAGTTTGAATTGTAGATAAAAGCACTTTAAATCATTGACTGAATGTTGCAAAATCTAACAGATACACAGTCCTTGCTCTCTAAAACTTCAATTAAGAATGAATGATTAATTTACTAATGCCAAGTGGCTGTTTGTGCATTCAAATAGCCATACTGTGAAGGCATATGAGCAGTATGTAAGAGTTAATCATGGAAACATTGTTGTTTACTGCAACACATTAAATATTTCCTCACAATTTAGATACCAAAATAATGAATCTGATTTATGTAAGATGATTTCACTAATGACTTTATTTTAGACGGCCCCAGGAACACATCAGTTTCTGTCACACCATCAACAGAGACCCTGATCTGCCACAGCCATGCAAACCCAGCAGTGGAGAACTATACCTGGTTTAAAATATATAATGATCACATTTCAGCAGCAGGACACCAACGTGAACTACATTTGAAGAAGGATTTTCAGGGCGATCACAACTATTTCTGCATGGCTACAAACAAATACGGGAGTCACAACTCCTCTACAGTGCTGTTAAGGGGCAAAGGTAAATAGATTTATGTACTAAACACTGTGGCTTGTGCAGACGCAACTTTGCAAAGAAGAGTCTGCCCTTGGCAACCCTTCCAAACAAACCGTACTTGTTCAGTCTTTTTTACTTTATCGTGCAACATCCATGTTTCCTCAGTATACTGGTGGACAGGCACCACAGATCAGATTGCTATCTGTACTTCTATTGCTGCACTCCTCATCGTGGTCACTGTTGTTGCCATCAGAAGGTAAAGTGTATTTACATTTGTTAGAGCTCACACATGCAACAGTAAAGTGATGGAAATCTCTTCTTTCAGACAGTGCACAAAAAGGACAGAGTCACAAGAAAATGAAAATGAGGTAAACATGCAGATGGCGCTACTATTAAGCTTACTGGTTGTGTTTTTTTTTTGAGGTTAGCTCATTATGAGGTTGCCTAATAAGTTAGTTTATTGAAGAAGCCCATGTACGGTTTACCCAAGTTATTCGCAAGTTATTTTGTGTTGTCTGACTGAGTACAATTCACCAAGCAGGAAACTTATATATGTCTTCTTTGATGTCTTATTAATTATTGTATCTAGAATACGCACTACTGCAACTATCCCGTGGTTGACATGAGCCAGTCAGAAGAGGAAGAAGTCATGCACTCAACGATCGTTTTTAAAAGCAGAACAAAAGCATGCGTGTGAGCTATCCCTGCAGCTTCAATATATTATTCAACTTGTGCTGCATTTTTCACTGATCCACTATGTCATCAGCAGGGAGCAGAAGATGGACTCTACTAATGATGATGACTGTACCATTTACAGCACACTGTACAGGTAAAGTTCAACTTAACAAATTTCATAAATAACAGTTCAGCTCCACTAGTGTAAGGCACAAATGGACCACAGAAAACAAAATCAATCAATCAATCAATCAATCAATCAATCAATCAATCAATCAATCAATCAATCAATCAAACAAACAAACAAACAAACAAACAAACAAACAAACAAACAAACAACTAAAATGTAATGTAGACTGGCAAAATGACTCTGCTGCCATGCTTCTTGTATGCTGTGTCTGAGTCAGTGGAAAACCCCCGCAAGTCTTTAAGCACCCTGAACACAAGCTTTTATACTGCTGTCTGTTTAGTGGTTTCTACTTATCGATGCTTGATTCATTTATTTACTACTTTTTCACTACATTATTTCTAAATGTATTTTTTTTTTTAAATTTTAGGGCCACAGGATTTTAGAGCACTGTTTTATCTATTGTACACAAGTTGCTCCTTTATCTTCAAATGTGACAGTCCAATGTCCAAGACCCTCCAATGTGTAATCTAAGTGCGGTAATGGACCTGCCCAAAATGAAAGTGATATACCAAAGTGCAGCTATTTGGCTGAAACACCAATTTTGGATGTTTTAGTCAGATACTTGAACTCAACTTCAATTTTGTCCAGACTTGAGAAAGCTAAACAACATTTCCTGTTTCGATGCTTATCCCTTGCCTTTCATTGATGAGCTGCTGGAAAGACTAGGAAAGGCCAGATACATCACAACCTTAGATTTGTGTAAATATTACTGGCAAGTGCATTTAGATCCATCCTGTAAAGAATACACAGCCTTTCCGATTCCAGGAATAGGTTTATTTCATTGCATTGTTTTACCCTTTGGTCTCCATGGGGCACCCTTAACTTTTTAAAGGTTAATGGATATTATCGTTAATGCTTCGTCCTACCTGATGTGGGGATTTACAGTGACTCTTGGAAGGAACACCTACAACATCTAAAGGTTGTGATGGCAAAGATCCAGGGAGCTGGTTTGATCTGACTGACTTTAACCAAACATTTTGCTTGCACATTGGTCCACAAAGGGGTGTTTAGCACTCATTTTACATCATTTAAGACCCACTATAGGGGAGTTATGGAAAAACTTAGAGCTTCCTAACAACTCAAGATACGTTTTTTTTTTTCTTGATGAGCAGCCACAGTACAGTGTGAAGTACTACTACACATAATTGGGTTATTCTGCCCTCTGTTGAAAATGTAAGAGCATAGCATGAGCTTTGGTTCCGATTTTTGTCTAATATGACTCAAAGACATTCAAAATAAATCTCTCTCCAGTAGGTGAGTGGGTGTCCTGTGAGAGCTATGGAGAGGCACAGCTCATAACAGGACTAAAGGTCATTCCACAGGCAACACAGGACACTCAGTGTAACAATAAACATATGCAGTTTGAGCATGTTGGCCTTTACTGAGAATTTACTGTAACATGATGGTGTAGATCAGTTTCATTTTTCACTGCATATTCTTTTCTTATCAGCTTATAAATGTTACAAACTAAACTGCTCTGTTTTTTATGACTTTAAATATTTGTTTTCAGCCATCACCCAGTGCCTGCAGGAGCCTGCATGTAGACTTCAAATGTCAGCGGAACAAGCCTGCTGTGCTGAGGGCCACTTGTTCTGATGTATGAAAGGATCTGCTGCTCCAGTGCTTCTACTTACATGAGTATTTTGCTGTTAAACAAATAAATAAATCTGTCAAAAGTGACACATTGCAGAATTCCATTCAGTTTCGAATGTTCTTTATGAAGTTTCCTAAAAGATTTAAGGCCAGCCTCAAACTTTTACACATTATGGGCACATTTCCAGGAGTTTGTAACTGCAGCATGCTTATTTCCTCCTGCTGGTCACAGAGCATGTCTACTGAGCAGTTTGTCCTTGCCTAAAGGCAATAGGAAAGTACAATGTAATGACAAACAAACACCATCACATGGCAAGTGACCGCATGGGACCAACCCCATTTTAACTGTTTTTCCTGTACAATTATTGTGTAATATAATCTGTTTTTCTACATTTCAGATGCTGAAATATAAACTGCAGCAAACAAATGAACTTTATTTTTTTAATCACAACCTGTGAAACTTTTGTAAAACCAGGTACACATAAAAAACACATTTTGTGGCAGCTTGTGTATGTGAGAAACAAATAAAAATAATATTTTTAAGATGTTTAAGATGTTGCATCTACAGGTTGTGCCATAAGATACTTTTTCATAAAATTCATTTATGCTAAGAAAAAAATGAGGTGAGTTTAAATCACTTTACAGCATATGCATCCATGCACTAAAGTACCCCTAGAAAAGGGCGTTTGTCTCCAGTAGAGTTCAACTTATGCTTTCATTACCTATGAATGAAAACTAGCTTTGTCAGACATACCCTCTAGGCAAAAGAAACCCCGATTTTATTAGTGATTATAAAAGTAAACTTAGTAGCTCACGCCCATTTCTGACAAAACGAAACTTCAGTAGATACGGAAACGAGGAGACAGCAGGTCTTGGACGTGTCTTTGACGGCTGCGTAGTGGGACCAGCAGAGATGATTTGCAGGCTTTCTCCTTTTTGCAGGACAGAAGAGAAGGTAGGAAGGCAGCTCAGCTTTATTTATTGTTATGAGCTTCGGGTGACTGTCACAACGTCAGAATTTCCGTTGTGACACAGTAGGAATAAACTCATCCTAATAACAGAATTAGCTATCAGACTGCGCTGCCTTGGGCCAGGTCTGAGTATGGCTCCAGGTGGGTTACGGGGTAATGAAGTTTGGTTGACGTTCGTTCCTTCTAGTAGTATCTCCGTTTATTATGGAGAGTGAATCAGAGCTAACTGCACAAGCTAATGTTAGCTGCGCAGCTCATAAGGCTGGCTGCTTCGGGGAAGCTAGTTAGCATAGTCGCTACTTAATTATAGAAACAGCGCTCTGCGTAGAGTGACTAAGAGCCTTCCCTGCTGCTGCTAAGTGTGTCGTGATTCTGCAGTTTTATTTTGTCAGTGACTTCGTGACCATTTAGTTCGCTTTCTCTCTGTTTCGTTGTTGTCAAACGCGCTGGCACGCAAGAAATGACGTAAAACGTGTGCGTTTCTTTACACAGCGAACATGTGATTGGCCGAACTTTTAAGCCAAAGATCTTTACGCTTCAAGAGGAGTCACTACATAAGTTCTTGAAAAAGGTCGTCCCGCCTTTATCTGTGAAAGTATGAAAGCTCAACTCCTAGAATGGAATAGCCACTTGATATTTGCAGTCTTTTCAGCAATGTAGAGATATGATTTAAACACACGCGATGGTGTTTAATGTATTTGTTTCTTTTTTAAGAAATACAGAAATCCTTTGAAGTCTAAATCAAATCGCAAAAGACCTAACCGACCTTGATGCTGATTGTTCATTTCCTTTCCTTGCATATACTAAATTGATTATATTCCTGCAAACCTACTAATTATTGACATCAGTCTCACAAAAAGGCATTATTGGTTGGGCTCTAAAATGAAACTGGTTTGAACCAGTTATATTTCACAATGTATTTATTTGTATTTGGGTCAGATGTCTTAAACCTTAATAGCCTTTCTCAGTGGATTGAAAACGCCCAAAGCAATTGTTGGATTAAAGTGTAACCAGAAGTCCAATGAAGACCACGCGTTTGACAAAGAGGGAGAGGGAGAGGGATTGCCAGATGAATTATGCAGAAATGAAAGCAAACTATCCATCGCTGGATTGAATGAATTGATCCCAGCAGATATAAGCATTACCAAATTTTGACTCTTCATTCATGACATTAAAAATCAATCAAAATCAAAGAATAATGGCATAATATTAACTTGGGTGGTTCACGAATTTATGTTATTTTGAGTTATTCAGTCATTCACGTAATATCGCCTTTACATTTCCAGCTAATAAGTAATGTGAAGTATTTATTGAAAGTATGAGGAAAAGGAAGGAGGAAAACAACCTTCTCCGTTTCTACTCTTTGTGAAATGTTCTACATCATGTTTGAACTATTTATGGCATATAAAGAATTACTTATTTCCTCATTAGAACTACTTTTGGTCAGTGTTGAATGAATTTTTCTTTCAAGGAAGTGCTATTAAAGTGTGCTGTGAGGATTCCCAGTTTTTTTTCCCTCTTTGGTTAATGTCAGTTTTTTATTGGATGCTTGTTCGCGGGCCATGAATGTGGGCGTTCAGTTGACTCGGTGACACTCTTGTAAAATGACTTCCAATTCAGTCTTTCACAGGCCAGCTTCTTGGGTGTGACTGATCAAAGTTCAGAGGAGATAAAGACATTGCGACTGTGTTGTTGTTGCTTAGCTGAACACAGTTTCATGTGACATCGGCTGCCAAAATAGAAAGTGAAAGAAAATTTTGAGATGGTCTTGAAGTGAAAATGGTTTCTTTCTTTGCAGTGATCACTGAAGTCTGAAGATGAAGTGCTCAGGCTGTGCCCATAACATTGTAGAGAAAGAAGCCAAATTCTGCAGTAACTGTGGCAAAAAGCTGTCTGTTCAACCTGCAAATGCACAAGGTAAGTAGATGAGGTCAGAAATGTGGTTTCATTTTATATAGTTGTTTATAATATTTGATGAAGTCCAAGTGACAACTTTGTTGTTCCTGTTAATTCTTCATAATGTACTGTATGATTTAAACTGCTCTGTATTTGATTAACAGTGTGGATGCTGTTTTCAGGGCCTGTCAACAAATAAAATTATAGTTTGAACATGCAGCTCAGACATAATGAAATTACACTTTTCTCCAAATAAAGATTAAAAATCTGTATACGAGGAATTTAATCCTGGAAAGTTATGTGGTGATAAGGGCTGTTCATCTGCGCATGACTTATATTGCACATTTTGTCCTGACACGAGGATTTACATTAGTCATGTTGCACATGTCACAGCAAAATTAGGTACAGCTTGCATAATGTGGGGGAAAAAAAGAGATTGTAGATACGTCTGTGTTATCAGTTCATACTAAGCCTGTAGTCTAAGAAAACTAAGACTAAAGGCCATTATTATATCCTAAAAATCAATCAGCTGCTTGCTTCCTTTTGCTCTTCCAGCATCCAGTATTTGGAAAATTTAGATTCCTTGCATGTAAAATCTATTTCTCATTCCTGTTTCTTAATTTTTTAACTAAAAAATAAAACCCACTTCTAAATTGTGAAATAAGGCCTTCTTGGCTGAACTGGAGAAAATGATCCATGCTCTTGTGTCATCACGTGTTACTGTAATGCCCTGTTTCCCGGCAGGGATAAACCAGTTTCATCTCTCTGAGGTAAACAAAAATGCAGTGGCCAGACTAGTAATGGATTCTAACAAGTGAGCTCATATTATTCATACTCTTTACACTGGCTCTCAGTAGACTTTGTGATTCATTTTAAAGCTCTTGTACTCACCTACAGAGCACTTAACAGACAGGCTGCAGACTATTCATCCCGGCTTCTTACTAAACATACTGCTGCTTGCAGTCTTCGATCACAGGCTCAGAATTTGTTAGTTGCTCTTCATACAAGATTGAAGACTAAAGGGGAGCAGAGGCTTTCAGGTGCCTTTCGTGTCCCACTACAACTGCATTTAGCTGACTCTGTGGACTCTTTTAGAAAACAGTTCAAAGATTTGTTTTTTGTTTAACCAGACTTTCTATTAAGATTGTACATATATAAACTGTTTTCAAACTATGTATTTATTTTATTCTGTGCTTTACCTTGATTTTTGTATTCCTGTTAACAACACTTGAATTTTAAGTTATATTTTATAGTTTTTTGTTTAGTTTTTTTGTTTTATAGGGCAAATAGGCTGTGATATAACCGCATGTCCACATAGGTGTAAGATTACCTATCGTGACAGCGTGGTGGCCTGCTTTCTAAGGGTCAGAAAATGCAAATTTGTGCCTTGTGACTTACTGAACAAGCTCAGGTGTTTTCTTTATAGTTAAAAGAAAATTTGCCTATGTGGGTCAAAATGAAAACATACAAATGCCACATTTTGTGGTTTAATGTATTCATTTAGGGACTGAAATCAAAATGTTCTGTCATTTTAACTATTTATTGAACATGACTATATACTCTGTATTATCACAGTGGTTTTCACACGTCTTTAGAAATTAGCTCATTTTATTTTATTTTATTTTATTTTTTTAAACTTAATTAATGAAGTTATTTGTTTTTCTTTTTATTAACCCCTCATCTTTAACATAGATGCAGGAGATCAGCCAAAGTCTTTGGTAGCAGATGGGGGAGGTCCAACTGAGAAGCCAGATTCACAGAAAAACACCCCACCGGTGGACAGCAAAGAATCCAATAAATCCCCCAAACGGCCAAATGACGACGTCATCAACAACAGCCCAAAGAAAAAGGTGAGCGTGTCACAATCTTGCCAGACCTGTTGGTTTTTAGTCTGGGGGAACAACATATTTTGTACAGTAGGTGAATGGCTATGCTTATTGTTGATTTACAGTGAGTTTATGCCACAACCCAGTGTAAGGTTTATGCCAAATTCATTTTTTTCTATAATAATTAATCCACCGGTATATAATGAAAATGATATTTTTTATTGATTGAGCCATTTAATTGTCATTAGCAATGTTACACATACATGTTACATACTGTTAAATAGGACCCCTTCCGACCATGCATACATTGCACAAACATGATGTTGGTAAGACAGGTCAGAGAGAGAGAGGATGGTAAGAAAAACAAAGAAATGCACAATACATGAGGGAAAAGGAGGGAAAAAAAGAACTCCACCCAGACTGAGCTCCTTATAGGAGAGCAGTTTGAGAACAGAAAAAAACACCTCTGCACAATAAAGCACATGAATTTTCACACCTTACAACATAAAAAACACATGACTTGTGCCTGGAAGGGATATGGGGTATGCAAGAGAGCCGATGTAGACAGCAGCCATCCGGTCCTGCAGCTGAACCCTGGCGTTGGACACAGACCCGCCTGTTTGCATCGGGTGGAAGTAAGCATTGTGGGCGCGCGCACACAGACACACTAGTGTATGTGTGTGTGTGTGTGTACCTGGTATCCAACTCAAAAGAGAGTGCCCTTTCACCTAGTTTTAAGCAAAAGCAAAAGTTTAAAGCAATAAATAACAATCTTATTTTTAATTTTAAACATGTTTTTGAAACATTTGTGTTAGTTTGTTTTTATTAAACTTGTTAAGCACTGTAGGTCAGTGTTTTAATTACAATTTTTTACATTGCAAGAATTATTTTCAAAAGTGTAAAGCCAGATTTCTTGTGACCTGGAACTATTTAACTGAACACGTTTAAGAAAGAAACTAAATTATAATTATAATAACTTCATGTAGTACATTGTTTGATGTAGTTAAACCCTTTAATGCTTAGTGTCTTATTTAAGTCTCAAAACCTCACCAAAACTTTGACTTCGTTTCAGATGGGTTGAGTGAGTTAAAAATTTTCATCGCGTTAATCGTGATGACCGCCACATTAACGCGTTAACGCTGACAGCCCTAATAGGAAGTCATATTTGTGATATTTTTAAAACAGATCTGTTTTTTTGTTTGTCTACATAGAAAAAAAAGAAAAGGAGGAACAAAAAGAAAAAAGATGGCGCCGTGTCATCAGATCAAGATCTGTCACACATTTCTCTGGGAGATAAGCAGGGGAAGGAGACACAGGGAGAAAGAGACTCTTCTGACAGTGAAAGCTCAGACAATGCAATGGACACAACACCAGACTCACTCCAAGATAGACTTTCCTCTTGTGAAAGCCAGCCTAGTTCCTTAACAGCTAATGATATTGTTGCCACTGCTGAAGATGCACAAGTCAATCAGAGTGAAAAGTCTGATGCCCCAGTACAGGCAAATACAGTGGAGCGGTGTGAGGCGGCGACAAGTAGCCCAAACGAGATGGAGAGCAGTGCACAAGAATCTCCTGACAATCAGCCACAGAAGACAGAATCAACCAACACTCCAGCTGAACGTCCTGCCTCAGAGGACAAGAGTACAACCTCTCAGTCAGCTTCAAGTAAAGGGACCAAGGCCACTAATGCTAAAGATACAAAGGAAAAAACCTCAAAGACCCAGAAAGACGCAGACATTGCTAAAAAACCTAAACAGGACCAGAATGCTAATGTGGCTGCAAATGCAAAGCAGTCAAAGGAAAACACGCAGAAGGGAAAAAATCAGAAGGAACAGAAACCGAAACAGGCTGTAGCAAATGACCAACAAATGGTTTTTGGACCTCATACAGCAAAGGTATTACTGGCTAATGTAGTATATGTGAAAATAATTGTTATTGACCAACAATAACATTTATGAGAGAGACCTCAGTCCCATAACCTTGAGATGTATTTATCCAACATATTTAATGCTACAGGCTGACACCGGCTCCAGTGTGGACCCAGTGGAGAAGATGGAGATTCAGCAGTCAGGGAGTGGGCAGGACTCGACTCCAGTGCAACCTTCAAATGATAACAAAGGATCTAAAGACGGTGGTGATAACAGCAAAAGTTCAAAAGCTCAAACAGCTCCGCCCCCAAAAAGGTGATAAAATCCTCTCAGTAAACTGTATACTTTGCCTTTAACTGATCTTTGCAAATTTTTTTATCCAACAAATTTACTTTTACTTTTCAGATTGACGAGGAACACAAATATTGCAGCACATGACAGACTCACAATTTACTTCCACGCTGTTCTCTCGAAAGATTTCAAATTTGATCCTGGAGAAGATCGTATATTCATCAGGGCTGGGTCATGGATTGGAAAATGGGAAGACAATGCAGCTGAACTGTCTGTGACCAGGTACTTTAACAAGCTGGAAACACTAGGCTGTAGTATGAATAGGTTATTTGACATCAATAATCTCTGAATTGGTGCCTATGCAAGCAGTAAGCCACAACATTAAAACCAACTGGTAAGGCACAGACTCCACACAACCTTGGAAGATAGTCTGTACAGATCAGTCCTCAGCAGTATTAAGAAGTGAGACGTCTATAGATTTGACTTGTTTTTCCCACAGATGCTTGATTACATTTTGTTTTAACTGTTTATTCCCCAGATCGTTGCTGAAAGTGTGTGTAGTTTGGATGCATTGAACTGCTGAAAAATACCTCTGCCAACAGTTATAAGAGGGAGTGTACATTTTCTAAAACATTTTTGGATAGATGCCAAGGTAATGGCCACAAGAAGCCAAGGATTCCCAGAAGACCCCAGTCCTGTTTTTGCCTTTGTCCCATAGCATGCCCTCCTCTGCTTCTCATATAATTTGGAGACACACACTGTGCCAACCATGTGATGCTAAACAAAATCTGATTCATCAGATTTCAGTGGATTACTGTTACTGCGTGGTCAATTTTTCTTGTTCAAGTGCCCACTCTAAGTGCTTTTGCCAAAGGAAGGGTGGGCATCATAGACTATGACCAGTCCACTTAAGAAAAAACAATAAAAACATACATAACTAGTTCTTAAAAGATTGTTTTACAAACTCTGTAAACATGTAAAGGTACCAGGAACTTTCAGAAACAATGCCCTAGTGAATCACAGTGAACCGTGATGTGTTTTCATGCTTTGCTGTCATAGCAAACATGAAGGTTTTTTAACAATTTTTATTTCTAGTAATTTTTTGCTGGGACTGGACCACATGCTTCAGCCTATGCATACCAACCTTGAGCCTTGGATACTCATTACCCTGTTGTTGGTTCACCACTTTCATTTCCTTAGCCGTTCTGTTAGGCAGTAGCCACTGCATACCAGCAGCACTCTAAGCTGAATGTTTTGCTGTGAACCAATCGTTTCTTGTTATTCTGGGTTTTTTTGGTTTGTTTTTTCCCCTGTTTTCAAAACATCAGCCTCAGAAATTGTTGACTTCCTGTTTAATACATGTCACCCAGTAATATGTATGTTTGGAAAGAAATAACATTCACGTCACCTATCAGTGGTTCTATTGTTGTGGCTCATAAGAGTATATTTACTTATTCTTTTATTTTGAAATTCTAACTGTGAAGCATCTATGATCCTAAACGCTTGTGTGAGGTTTTGTTATATCCTTTATGACTGACTTGACAAAATGTACTACACATTTCTTTTCCGTGCAGGGATCTTGGAGAGCATGGGTTTCTGGTTGAAGGCAGCCTGCCAGCTAGCAAAAAAGCTGTGTCTCAGTCAATACCATACAAATATGTTGTCTACAGGAATAAAAAAGAGACATATGACTATGAATACATATACAAAATGGATTCTACACACCCTACCAACAGATGTTTGTTTGTGAAACCCAACCTTATCAATGATGATGGTAAATATAACTTTAATGTAGCCAACTTTGTTTTTATTGGCTAAATACTTCACTGTATTTTGATGTATTTGCCTTACAGTTAAATGTGTGTTTTATCATTTTTTTTAAGGGGACTGGCATCAATATGATGACATCATTTGTGCTGAGCCTTCGAAAAGCATGCTCAAACGTATTAAGGAAGTATTATGGCCTGATCAAAGAAAGAATCTGATTCAAGGCAGAGAAATTGCAGGAAACATAATGTTGGAAACCATATTTGACCTCCTGAGGAGCTGGACTGCTACTAATTTACGAAGTTTTATGATCCAGCTCAATCAGTTCATGCAGGTTTATGGGGAACCCTTTGTGTATGAAGAAAAAGAAAAGAAATGGTACTCCCTACAATATGGGGAAGAAGATGTAAGTTCACAATCTTTGTGTACAAGGTCTAAAAATACACATGTATGGTATGGCCACTGCAACTTACCCTTCTTTTGGCTGTTATACATTCTTAGGTGAAGAGGTTGCTTAAAGAATTCATGCTGGCAGATGTAATTCCTCAACTGCTAAAGGATGGAGATCGTAAGAGCCGCTACATTCAGGACCCCTTAAGAGCTGCGGCGGTCATGGTTTATGTATGGAGACAATATCGAATCAGACTCGAGAATTCTGAGCTCCATCAGCTTTGTACTGCGCTGTGTTTACCCAAACTAGAGAAGGATACCTTTCTTCAGTACTGGGCAGAATTTTCTCAAGATGTGTCTATGCTCAGGTAGTTACCTAATCATTTTCAATAATCTTGCTATCATACCTTCTGCTAATTTAAAAGTATTAACTTTACTGCCCCCATTTACTTTAATTTTCTGTTCATATGTTCAAATAATTTTCTCATAGTTTGCCAGAAACGTTGGTGAATCTGATAAACAATGTGAAAAGATTGGGGATGACTCGATGGATTATGGTACTGCCACTTCTCCACCTCCTTAAAGGCACTTCAAAGCCTTTTGAATCACCAACATCTGGAAACTTGAAGTATGGCCCATCTTGGGCAGGTTTGGGAGGCCTTGATTTAAGCACCTTGGCATACATGAACAGTCATGACAGGAGGTGTGATTCCCTGTTCCTTTGCCGACATACTGTTGCACATCTTCCAGTACATTTACATTTATCTGGAACTAATGGTTCTCTATTACTGGGTAATCTTTGTTTGCTCATTTTTCAGGGCGCTAGTAAAGTTGTTGAAAAATCACAGCCACTTAATGGAGGTGGACACGCTCTTAGTTCGATCCTGCTTGTACCTGATGTCACTTGATGAACTGATAGAGTGTAGTACTGAACTTAAGGCTGAGCTTCTGGACGTGCTTCATGTCTTCTTCAATAAGGCTCCTCAGGAAATCACCTTCAGCACCATGCAGGTAAGTGGAATTAAAGAAACAGGGATGTAAGATAATCACTTTGTGTAGATTCTGGACCTCATAGCTTTTTTTTTTTTTCAGTGGAATATGCCCAGGTGACAACTGTCCATGACAATTGAGCAATTTTTATCACCCAGGTTAATAAAATAATTAGTATTGATGGTTTTCTGTTTTTAGGCAGTATCTGACACACTCTCACATATCCTGGAGCTTCTCATTGAGGAAAAATACAGGTAATTTACAGTTTATAATTAAAAATTATGGACATGAAGTCTGTAGACACTTGGTGGAATTGTAAAAAATGTCTGCCTCTTAAATGAATTTACATGTTCTGTATTGCAAAGCTTGTAATTTAGTGTAGGCTTAAGAGGGGTTTCTGGTTATGATGTAAGTTGTGACATAGGCAATGTGAATGTTCCTGTGAATGCTGTTTATATCAGGTGTTGTGTAACTAAGTGTGTCCATGTAGAGGGAAATACATGGAAGTACTGATGTTCTGATCTTTGTGTTTTTGTTTATCATAGTTACTTTACAGAGTCTTACAGGAGAGAGTGCCTGGCAACAGCAGTGAAACTGTTAGAGAAGATCTGCAGAGGAGTCAAACCATCTTCAGTTACCCAGAACTATCCTGATATTCCTGTGGCATGCATGAATCTGGTTGCGTCAGTGTCAAACTTTGTTCAATGTAACAAGCAACAGGTATGCAACGTGCACACATCTTGTAACTCATGGTTTTAGTTTGGCAGACAGTAAACCTTCATAATCTAATGATTCACATTTAGGAGACCCAAGAAGGAGATGAAAAGCAACAGTATGTGAAAGGCATGGTAACCACACAGGCGATGACCATAATGAGAGGATGGATCAGTCGTTCCTTTAAACAGGCTTTGCTCACCAGGGGCATGTTATCCTTACGCCAAGTTAAGGCAACAGAGGAGATTGAAGTGAGCAGTTTTGTTCAATGTCTAAAAAGAACCCCCAAAATATAAAGAAACGTACTCTAACCTCATCATTGTAGAGAATGCATAAAATATGGTTGTGTTTTACAGATGTGGAATAATGTAATCTCCATCCACTTCAAAGATGAAGAATGCACAAAAGAGTGGAGGCAAACACTCACTATGGATTTTGAGGGCAAATATAAACAGGTAGGTGAGATACATTTTGGAGATTGGGGAGTTAGGGATTTGTTTGTTTAAGATTCAACAAATTCAAGTGAAAATGTGCTTTTAGGAATCTGCCCTGGATCAAGTTGAATACTACTGCATCAACATAGAGGACCTTAGTGATTCCCATCCACATGTTGCAGCTAGTATTGAAAGGTGTGCTCTTGAGGCTGTTACATATTTGTGCCAGGTATGAAGTCTTCTCATTTTCTTTTAAAACTTAGATGTATTGGTGATTTTCACTATTGACTATATTTAAAAACAATATCAATCCCATGAGCTAAATATTAGACGAAAAAACCCACAATTTCTTATGTCACAATAAAATTGATTCAAATCTGAATCAAGACAGAATTCAATTTTTGATTCTATGTTATATGCAGACCAAGAATGAGGGCAAACTGTTTGGGAAGTTTAAGTTCAACTCAAAATTTGGGAAACTCATCTCTGCCATTATCCAAAAATCCTGGCCAAGGGATAGTCAAGGAAGATACCACCAAGATGAAGAAGTTGTCCTTCGGCACCTACTCTCCTGGACTGCTGCCAAAGACATTTTTCAGCTCCACGGTATTGTCTAAGAATAACACTGAAGCGTTAAACATTGCACAGACCAAACAGAAACAGATAAATGGCACTTTTGTAATAATAATAATCATGATGATATTAAAAAAAACAGAAAGCACCCCACAGTAGGTAACCAGGCCTCGGTTTACGAGTTGGTGCCAAAAGTTAAAATGCTGTGGTTTAAGATAAAACATTCACCTGGTAATTCTGTCACTGCAGGAGCAGATGAAAAGCTGATTGAGGAACTCTCTCAAGATGCAAAGGACAGAGTTGCAATAGGGATATCCTCATTTACAGCCATGAAAAATCAACTAGTTCAGGGAAACATTAAGATCAGCCTGCTGAAGATCATTTTGGAAAGGCAAGATGCCTTCTTAGAACTGCTGAAGATCGGTAAGAATTGTACATTTTTCAGCAAAGATGTCTTGAGTTGTATTTAGATTTTAATAGTGTACTCTGACCTAATAGTAATTATAAAATTGAGTTTTTTGTGTTTTTGACTTGATACTAACAGACTGCCTCGCTGAGAATGGGCAATACAAGGATCATGACAAAATGAAGAGGCTGTTGAAGTGCAGAGAAGATGAAGTAGAAGCTGTATATCATGAAAAGGAGCTTGTTGATGTTCTCTTAACTAAGAGCCATCAACTTGAGGAACACATGACAGGTATGTTGACTGAGTTTGTGCCATCAGTCTTAACTATCAGTCTTAATTATTAACATCCATATTAATTTCCATAATAGTTGATGTTGCTGAACTGGAAAGAAACCAACAAGTCAACATTATGACCACACCTTTGGACCGTTTCATGGAGGTTCATCAATTTGACCAGATGCCCTCCCCAATAACTGGTATTGTCACCTTCTTCAATCTGGACGAAGAAATTAGAAACATGGCAGAGGATTTATACACAATCAGGGACAGTATTGTCTTCAAAATGTGTTGGGACAAACAAGCCAAGTTCCTGGCCACTGAAGAAATGGAAGACAATCCTGATGAGCATCAGGTAGCGGACATTAGGGCAACACTACAAATGATACATGATGACATTTTCATAGATTGCTACAACCATTATGAAGATATCTACACTCGCCTGAAGGACGGCACTATAAGGCTTGAAGAGGTTAACCAGTTTTTTAAAGCTTTCAAGGGCAAATATGAAGATCTTGCAAAAGACCTAGAGATCATGTGCAGAATGAAGAAATCAAGGGACAAACAATGGATCAACAGCAGGGTTCAACAGATCGAGCAGTACCACGAACTTCATCTCGCTGTGACTTCAGCTCAAGTAATCATGAAAGTCAAAGAGACACTTGGTCTTCAAGGTGACTTCAGAGTTCTGGAGACACTCACAGAAGTTGTAAGTGGCTTTGTGTATAAAAAATTATCAATCTAAAAAGCTATTTTGCATTCCACACAAGCTTTGGGTTATTGTATTTAATGATGGATATACATAATAGATGGACCATAACAGCATAGTTCTTTGTTTTACTTCATTTTAACCAGTTTAGTACGTTTTAATTTAAGGCTCCCTGTGAAGAGTGTCTCTGATCATATTTCCATGGTTAGAATGTAACTCTAGTTTTCCTGTCTCCCCACCACTCAGAACCATATAGACTTTCAGAAAGAGCCACTCAGCCGGATTGACAATGAGTTGATGCAGGCAAAGACTGTTCTAGTGGACATAACCGAGCCCCGCAGGCTGTGTCTGCAGGAACTGGCACTAAGGGGACACTTTGTGACATGGGTGAAGCATGCCCTTGAAGGTAAGTGTAGTTATGCATTTTCTTGTTAATGTCTATCCATTGCACACTACTACAGCTATGCTGCAATATCCATTGGAGCATGGCTGTAATAGTGTGCTGAACATTTTTTTTTAAATTTCCTTTGTAACTACTGACATCAGCAACTATGGGAGTGTCTACTGCAAGAAATTAATTAATGGACTGCACATATGCTTCATTTTCTTATGGCAATGACTCCATCTTACACTTTGTAATGCTACGTACAGTTAGAAACCTCTCGAAATTAGACTGGTTCTCTAAAGTCACAAAGGAAAAAATTGGCTGCACAACACCAAGGTTACCAGGATTGTGTTGCAGGAAGCAGGTATGCAGGTTAGACATTTACATCCATACCAGTTTAAGATCACCAGTTAACCTACCATGCATGTTCATGACCTGTGGCAGGAGGCTGGAAGACCCAGAGAATATTCACACAATCGCTGGGAGAACATGCAAACTCAACATAGAAAGGCCCCAGCCTACCAGCAGCTTATAATTTCAGAACAGTCCTACTATGAATCAACATCACCAACCACTAACCACCACCCTATTTCTGTTTATTTAAATGTATTTTGCAGATATCAATGAGTTAAAAGTGTTTGTTGACCTGGCTTCTATCTCTGCGGGAGAGAATGATATGGATGTGGATCGTGTTGCGTGCTTCCACGATGCAGTTCTTGGCTACTCTTCAGTGCTTTATGAGCTCAAAGCAGACTCTGGTTTTAAAGCCTTCAGAGAAGTGCTCAAGAAGCTGTGGAGGGCTTTGGAGAATGACAGCAACCTACCCAAAAAACTGGTGAGAAGATCCCTCCGAACACTTAAAGCAAAAATATGATCAGGATGGCCATGAAGGCTTTGATATGAAATTTAGTGTCTTACAGTGGGGTTACTGGGGTAAAGGCTAATCTTATGAAAGGGAAACTGAAACACAACACAATTGTGAAGAGTATCTTTTCTTACAGCGGGACAGTGCACGTCATTTGGACTGGTTGAAGACTGTGAAGGACAGTCATGGTTCAGTGGAACTGTCATCCCTCTCCTTAGCATCAACCATCAATAACAAGGGTATCTACCTGATCAGTGCACAAAATGTAAAAAAGGTAAATAATGCAATGAAAGTTGATTGCATCCCTAGATCAGTACAGCACACATGTTAGACAAAGATGTGAGACAAAGAGTCTCCAAAAATATGCATGTGAATTTCTTTTTTTCCCCCTGATCTAGTTGAGTCTTGACACTGCCCTGAAGCTGCAGATTCCAGAGGAGCATGATGACGGTCAGCAGATGCGCTGCTATTCCCTTGAGGACTTGAGAGAGCTGCAGAATAAACTCATGCTCATGTCTGGGAAAGGGGATCAAGGGCAATGTGAAGTTGATTATTTTGCAGAGGTACGTTGCAATATTTTCCTTTTCGGTATCTGAGATTCCAATAATTCAAATAATATATTTTGTAAATATTATTTTAAATTGATAAAATTATCTACATCATCAATAATGCTCAATAATCCATAATGTCAAAAGCTAATATCTAGATGATATAGACCTATTAAAATTAGGTCCTACAATTTACAGTACATGTGAAGACATGTCCAAAAAATCCAGATAACTCTCTTCAGATTTATTTGATAAAAATGTGGTGATGTATAGGTCAATTTTGGGATATACTACCATTTCAAACCTTTAGTGCATTACATTCAAAATTTATAAAAAGAAGGCGAAGAGCTATTTACTACATAAATGTGCAGCTATATGATCATAGACTCATGCTTGACAGAGAAACTGATTCGACAATGAAATGGGTGTAACTTGGTATGCTTTTTGAACTTATTTATTTGCAGCTGACTCTGAGTTTGTTTCTGTTTTTCAGGTTTTTGCCAGTGTTCAAAGACTAGCTGAGGCATTCATTGCTCTTTACACTGCTGGGAATCCGCTGTTCAGGCACTGGGAAGTGCAAATCAACTGTTGTTCAAAAAGTCAGGCACCCAGTATTATGATGGATTTCAACTTGGACAGTGTTAACAGTGTCATTGTGGAGGGCAGCATAGAAGAGAAGCTTCCTGAACTTTGCAAGAAAATGGAGAAATGTCTTGACTTCTGGATGGTTTTTGTAGACAAACAGAGATCCCAGCATTACTATCTTAACTACTACACAGCTGAACAGATTGTCTACTTATGCAACAAGCTGACTTTGCAAAATGTTACCAATGTAGAAGATCAGGTTCTCATGATGCTCTCTTTCATCAAGCCAAACTGCACATACTCAGATTTGAGGGAGGTTTGGCATGAACTTCAGTATGAAATCCTCAAAAAACCAGAAGAGCGAAATGAGGACATTGAGTTTCAGACCTTTGTTGTGGTGCAAAGCAGTGAGGGGGAAGACCCAGACTTCACCAGCCAATTGGGTCCTCTGGCAAGTCTTGTAGAACAGGCAAAGGGTTTACCAAAATTTGATCACATATGGAATGCTTATATGAAAGACATGAGAAATTTTCTCCCCAACATTCTTGATATAAAAAATCTTGGAAGACTGTTGGGTATCCTGGCCAACAAACACAACGAGAGTCAAGAAGAAGACATTTCTGACGATGACACAGGGAATTTCATAAATAGACATGTTCCCAGAGGTCTGGCTGTTGGAAACCCAAATCTCATTGTTTGCCCACATGATGAGGTGTTGTCATCTTGCATTTCCATTTACATGAGCAGTGAAAATGAGACACTTCCCACGTATGATGAAGTCCTCTTATGCAACTCCACGACGCCATACGAACAGGTGGAGCTATTCCTCAGACGTTGTCTCAGCACAGGCTACAGAGGACAGAAGATTTACTGTTTACTGTATGGAGATCTCCTCCCTTATGATGTGAGCTCTAAAGCTGAGAACTTTTTTCAGCGAATGAAAATGCAGAGTAGGAAGGATTATAGACTTGTTATCATTTGCAGCTCAGAAAGAGAACATACCTACCTTCCATCAGCCTTCAGCCAGTACAGATTGCACATGGTTCCACAGGAACCTCTGGCAAGAATCCAGAGTTATCTGCAAAAGCACTATGCCGTCCCAGCAGATGAGTGCAGCGCCGCAGCTGCGTTTAAGGACAGACTCTGTGTTGGTGTCATTTCAGCCACAAGGGCTGGTGTTGGTATGTATAGGTGCTATTTACTATTCCTAATGGTTAAAAAGTTATTTATCAAAATTCACACGTGCCATATGATCTTTTGAAATTGCAGGAAAATCGCTTTACATCAGGAGGCTGTATGAAAAGCTGAAGAGATCAACCAAAAAATCATCAGTGATGAAATGCATTCGCCTGATTGAGCCTAATGTTGATGAGAATGTCATCCTTCAATCACTGTTGGACGCCCCTAGAAGGAAAGAACTGACTGTGTTCCATTTTGACGTCACATCATCGGTAATGGGCAATCAATGGATTGTTTAACGTAATGTAACCTTTTCAATATGACATGTCTTTGCAGCTTACATAAAATGTGAAATGACTGTGTTTGTTTTGGAAAAGGTCCAGAAAGGTCTGCATGAGTTCCTCTTCAAACTGTTGATTTTGCGATACTTGCTGGACTCAGAGGGAAAGATGTGGAAGTGCAATAACAAGCAACTGTACCTTGTAGAGATTTTGGAGCCCACTGTGAAGTCGGGCAGAAATGTTTCACTTCAGGTACGTTTTTATGAACACAAACATTCATGATTTGTTATCTGATTTCAAACTGTTCTTTACCTTGAGTTGTGTTTTTCTTTTCTTTTCGTATAGACTCAAAAAATCAAAAGCTCATTCATTGATGTGTTCCCAAATATTTTCTGCCGGCCACCCAAAGAGGTACTAATGCTAGAGATGAGGAAGCAAGAAGATCCCACCATTGTGAGCAATGATGACCCACTGATGGATGATGAAGAATTCAGGAGCGAGGCTTTTCAGAGACCATACCAGTATCTCACGCGGTTTCATAACCACATTAATCTAGATGTATTCACTTATAAGGATGTTGAGGGGACACATGTTGAATGTCTTCAGATGCTTCTCATGTTTTGCGGCATAATGGATCCATCCTGGGCTGAACTAAGAAATTTTGCATGGTTCCTCAACCTTCAGCTGAAAGACTGTGAGACGTCTGTTTTTTGTGATGTCACTTTCACTGGGGACACACTAACCGGATTCAAAACCTTTGTGGTAGATTTCATGATTCTGATGGCAAAGGATTTTGCCTCTCCATCACTCAGCATTTCTGACCAGAGTCCTGGCAGGCTGGAAATCGATCTGGCTGGTGTCAGAGATGAAGACCTGGCTCCTTTTCTTATCAGGAAAAGATGGGAAACAGAACCACATCCATACATATTCTTTAATGATGACCATGTGTCCATGACCTTTATTGGTTTCCATCTTCAGCTCAATGAGCAGAACTTTGTCGATGCCATTGACCCAACCTCTAACAGGGTGATTAAAAGAAATGTCATGACAAGGGCATTGTATGAAGGCCTAAGGCTGCAAAGAGTCCCTTTCAACATTGACTTTGATCGCCTTCCAAGAGCAGAGAAAATAGAGCGAATCTGTAGTGTTCTTGGTATCCAGTGGCCTCTTGATCCAGATGAAACTTATGAGCTTACAACTGACAACATATTGAAGATGCTCGCAATCCACATGCGGTTCAGATGCGGCATCCCTGTCATTATCATGGGAGAAACAGGGTGTGGTAAAACAAGGCTCATCAAATTCCTTTGTGAACTCCGGAGGAGTGGAGTGGCCACTGAGAACATGAAACTTGTCAAGGTGCATGGAGGGACAACTTCAGAGATGATCTACACCAAAGTGAGAGAAGCAGAAGACATTGCTTCGATCAACAAACTCGACTATGGGTTCGACTCCGTTCTGTTTTTCGATGAGGCCAACACTACAGAGGCCATCAGCAGTATTAAGGAGGTCCTCTGTGATAAGACTGTAAAGGGGGAAAGTTTGACAGCCAACACTGGGTTGCAGATTATTGCTGCATGCAATCCTTACCGAAAACACACAGATGAGATGATTCAAAGGTTGGAATCTGCAGGCCTTGGGTACAGAGTTCGAGCTGAAGAGACGGACGAAAAACTTGGATCTATTCCTCTCCGCCAGTTGGTGTATAGAGTTCAAGCACTGCCACCAAGCATGATTCCTCTGGTATGGGACTTCGGGCAGTTAAATGATCACACAGAGAAAATATACATCCAGCAGATTGTACAAAGAGTTGCTGAAAAAAAAGCCATTGATGAATGTTATATCAAGTGGATCACTGATGTACTTTCATCTTCACAGAAGTACATGCGTGCAAGAAATGATGAATGCAGCTTCGTCAGCCTGAGAGATGTTGAACGTTGCATGCAAGCTTTTGTTTGGTTTTATGACAACCATGAAATGTTTTTTGCAGAGCTTAAAAAATTTGAGAATGAGAGAAATGTTGAGCAGGATGAAAGGCATCAAAAAGGGCCTGAGAACCGAGACCCTGTTCTCTGGTCTCTAGTCATGGCCATTGGAGTGTGCTATCATGCCTGTTTAGAAAATAAGGATCAATACAGGCAGAAAATCAGCAGAAGTCTTCCAGCATTATACGAGCCATCAAAGGTGAAGCAGGAAATCTCACTCATGCAGGATTTACTTTTGAGTGGTGTGCCAATGGGGGATACAATTGCAAGAAATAGTGCCCTGAAAGAGAACGTCTTCATGATGGTTCTCTGCATTGAACTGAGAATCCCTCTCTTCCTCGTGGGCAAACCTGGAAGTTCAAAATCTCTGTCTAAAACTCTGGTGGCAGATGCAATGCAGGGACAAGCTGCTCATTCTGATCTGTACAAAAAGCTCAAACAGATCCACTTGGTGTCCTTCCAGTGTAGCCCTCACTCAACACCAGAAGGCATCATTAATACATTTAAGCAATGTGGACGCTTTCAGGAAGGAAAAAACCTGGATGAGTATATCTCAGTTGTGGTTCTTGATGAGATCGGGCTTGCAGAGGACTCTCCAAAGATGCCACTGAAAACTCTTCATCCATTGCTGGAGGAGGGATGCATTGATGATGAGCCACTACCACACAAAAAGGTTGGATTTATTGGCATCTCCAACTGGGCACTGGACCCTGCAAAAATGAACCGAGGCATTTTTGTGTCCCGTGGGGACCCTGACCTGAAGGAACTTATTGAAAGCGCTAAAGGAATCTGCTCCTCTGATGCAGTGGTTCTGGAGAAGGTCAGGGATTTCTTCCAACCCTTTGCAAGAGCCTACCGGAAAATCTGCCTCAAACAAGGCAAAGGATTTTTTGGCTTACGTGACTACTACAGCTTGATAAAGATGATCTTTGCGGTTGCCAAGGCTTCTAAGCGAAAGCCCACACCAGAGGAAACTGTCAAAGCAGTGCTGAGAAATTTCAGTGGCAAGGATAATGTAGATCCAGTTACTGTCTTCACCAAGAGACTGGGGATTCCACCAAACCTAGAGAACATCAGTACCATTGAGTTTGTGAGAGAAAACATTGAAGCAGTTGGACAGGAAGAAGAATGTCGATACCTCCTGGTGCTCACTAAAAACTATGCAGCCCTGCAGATCCTGCAGCAATCCTTCTTTTCAGAAAGTGGTCAACCAGAAATTATCTTTGGTTCCAGCTTCCCAAAAGACCAAGAGTATACCCAAATCTGTCGCAACATCAACAGAGTAAAGATATGCATGGAAACAGGACAAACGGTTGTGCTCTTAAACTTGCAGAACCTCTATGAAAGTCTCTATGATGCCCTCAACCAATACTATGTCTGCTTGGGAGGGCAGAAATATGTGGACCTTGGACTGGGAACCCATCGTGTAAAATGCAGGGTTCACAAAGACTTCCGGCTAATCGTCATTGAGGAAAAAGAAGTGGTCTACAAACAGTTCCCAATACCTCTCATTAACAGGCTGGAGAAGCACTACCTGGACATCCAGACTGTTCTGAAAGCCGAGCAGAAGAGGATGGTGGAGGAACTGGAGAAATGGGTCCAGCTTTTTGTAACTCTCAGCAGCCAACATGCAGCGGCAGCTCAGACATACAAGTACAAACCCCCAGACGTATTCATTGGCTACCACTCAGACACATGTGCTTCTGTAGTTCTCCAAGTAATAGAGAACCAGAAGGACAGTTTAGAAATCTCAGATTCTGAGAGGAGAATGCTCGACGAGGCTAAACTCATACTGCTCAAATGTGCTACACCAGACTCTGTGGTGAGGTTGGACTATACAGCCCTTCCAAAAGTGGAAAGTGAATATCTAGCCAGGATGTACTTTGAAGAGCAGAATAACAGCTGTTTGGCTGACTACATACTTGCTCACACAAGGCAGGAGACCCATTCTTGCTCCTTCTTCACAGAGGTAACTAAAGTTGACAATTTTATATACACACAAACACAAAAACATACGGTCTAATTGTAATTTTACACTATAGGTGACAACATTCTCCAGACTTTTGACTGCTTTTGACCTCGAACCATTGGAGAGCATGTTGCACAGTGTTGAGCTTCTCTCACTCCAGCAGTTTGACACGGAGCACTCCTTCTTGAAGAAGATAAGGTTTGTTTATCTAGGGAATGCATAATTTTACTCTTTTTACATTCACACAGTAAAGTACAATAGAAACAAAGCTGTGAAACACATATACACATGTACTAGTAAGAACAGTCGTAGACTAGTTGTAATATCTAGTAATGTAAACATATTACTAACTAACATATCCTTCTGTTACTGAATTTACAGATTATTGTGATTGTTTTAATGTATTGACACATTTTGACATTTACATTTTTAGAATATGCTTAGAAGCAAATATTGCATGAGAATAACTGACTATGATCTTGAGATGTGTTACAGTGTACAAAGCATGTCCTTGTCTTCTTGTAGGAACTTCCTCACAGCTGAGAATAAAAGCAGCAGCAACAGGGTCCTCATCATCCAGAGTGATTTTGATGAAGCCAGTCTCAGCGCCAACCTCATTGCATCTGCAAAGTAGGTCCAACACTTCCTTTTCGTGGGCTTTTAGCTACAGGGTGGTTTTGCCATATTAACTTTTGCTGTTCATTTCCAGGTATTCGTCGATTAATGAAATCAATAAGATAACCCAGGAGAACACAGGTAGAAAGGTGTTTGTGTACTTCATCACCAGACTGCCAAGAATGGAAGGAGGGACTTCTTACATTGGCTTTCATGGCGGTGAGGCTTATACAACATGGACTATATTTTTTATTATGTAGTGTAAAGAGTGGACAATAAGCTGAGACGTTAATATTCACAGGCCCCTGGAGATCAGTTCATATTGATGACCTCAGACGCTCTAAAGACATTGTTTCAGACATCAAAACTTTGCAAAACATGACAATCAGTCAAATGTTTGAAACAAAGGCACCTCAGGCTGAAGGTTAGTTAATGATAAATCATTTATAAAAAATTATGTTGTTGTCTCCATATAAATTCTTCACTTTACAGTATTGTGTATTAAATTACAAATTTGTTGTTAAAGCCATGGAGACTGATGACATGTACACTGAGAGTGAACAGGAGGAAACTGAGCAGGAGGAAAATGTAAGTCTATAAATCCCTGCATGGTCATCACATTGTTTTCTTACATGAATGACATGTTATTTTATTGGGGATAAATCTTAACACTAGATTTTAACTAGTGTGTTCTTCTTCTGCAGACCTGGGAAAGTGTTGTGGACACTACAGCATTACTGAGGAGCTGTGTGCAGAGTGCAGTAGCCATGCTGAGGGACCAGGTGGAAAGTGGCCTCCGCAGTACTCGGAGAGTAGAGATCCTTCTGACACTCCTGAGTGACAATGACGAAATAACAGGTAGTAACAAAACTTTTTTCAGTACTTGCTGTTGCTTTTTTTGTTTTTTGCTTTTGCTAATGCTAATTATTCTATCTGAATTTGTCAGGTGAATTTCTACAAGTGGTGAAGCGGCATCTTCACTCATTGTTGGTGACTCACGACGGCAACACTTTCTCATCCATCAAGAGCAACTGGGTCCTCAAGGAGGCCTCAAACATCGATGCCTTGCAAGAAGGAGGCACCTTTAGGTGAGTGGTTCGGTCTTGTGTAATATGCAGTTTAATATACAGTATTTATTTTCCTATATTTATTCGAAAACCACTGTAAACTCCTTTTTTCTCCATTCATGACAGACACACCTTATGGAAACGTGTTCAGGCTGTGGTCGTCCCCCTCTTGGCGCATCTAGTTTCACTCATAGACCGTGACCAAAACATGGACCTCCTGCTTGATACCCGCTGTGATGAATCTGTTAAGAAGCTGTGGTTAGATATCTTTGGCAATGAAAAGCTGCTGGAAATCTCACACCTAACACTAGACCACGCGTAAGTGTTGTTAATAATGTAATTATTGTGCATGTAATAATGTGTAATAATTGTTTTGTTTAAAAAACAAACAAACATTCTTGTACCTAAAGATGTCTGATGTTCACTTTGCTTTTTTAAACTGCTTATAGTTCTGAGACGAGAACCATCCTTGTGCAGCACTACATTGCCCAGGATAAGAACATGAGCTGCAGCATGCCATTCAGCTGGAGGATTAAGGACTACCTGGAAGAGCTCTGGGTTCATGCACTTCGACATGAAGGTAGTGGTTTGTTTTAGCCACTATATAATTTATATAGTGATGTTGTGTTTTGGGGTTTATTTGTTTGTTTGTTTTGTTTTTACATTAAATTCATATGTCTTCCAGGGCAAACTCAGAAAGACTTTGTTAAGTTCTTTTGGAAGACACCGCTCGGCCGCTACATAGCGAAAGCAGACCCAGAGATGCAGTTTGAGTTTTTCCAGCGCTACCTTCAGGATTTCATCTCCATGACAATGAATGTCACTTCTCGGGAAGATCTCCAGGTTTTTTCTTTTGTTTTGTTTTTATTTGATGTTGGTGAGATTGTGTGTGACAATAAATACTAATGCATGTTATTTATTTTTCTAGCTCCTGTGTGGTGCTTTGAATTCTTGTGTTAACGAACTGCGGTCGCAGCTCAGTGACACTGAAGCGGTGACGTCTCTTCCGTGGGTCCATGCTGCATATCATGAGTTCAAAAACCGGCTCCAGAACCTCTGCAGAGTGATGTGCATTGTACCTCAGTTGACCCAAAACCTCCTGATGAATCCTAATGCCAGAGGCGGAGTTGAACTGGTAATCCTTATTTACACAGTGTTTTTATTTTCTGTTTCTTTGAAGGATTTTTAATTTCTCATCAACAGTCTTCTATTTTTTTAAATTTTTGGGGGGGTTTGTAATTATTTCTGTTTGGTTTTGTTCTTCTGTCTCCAAGGTACTCGATGTGTATGCTGGGTTTGCATGTGTGGAGTACCTGGAGCCCATAGACTTGAACACAGATGCCCGAAGACAAGCCTGGCTCAGGCAGGTGAAAAAAATCCAGGTTGCTATTGAGTTAATCTGCTCAGAGGACAGCGTGAGACATTATGGAGAGAGAAGCAAGATAATCGCCAAGAGAGTCCAGTAAGTAAAGCTTAAAGAAAAAATATCCAAATCATCACAAGTCTGAGGTTTTTAGGTTGTCTTTAGGTAACCACTTGAGCTGTATTAAAAGGTTATTTGTTTTATGTCTTTTAGAGCTGGATGGAATCGGATATTTTCTCTGTCTCTGTTTGTGGAGCACATGTTGCTGGGAATAGAGGAGCTGGAGAAGAAACTGTCTCCTTTAGTTTTGGAGAACACCAGGCGGCTTGGCCAGGTGCGTCTGGGTTCTTTGTATTAAAATTTTTTTTAACAGTACAGATAATTACCATAAAGCGTTCTTCACGATAACCACAATCTCTTCTTCACCCATAATAAACATGTATTGCTTCTGCTCTCCCTTCAAGATACTGGGAAAAAACTCAGACCTCAAAACTCAGGAGACGTTTGAGGCAGTAATTCGTTTGCTCAAAACCTGCAAAGATGGAGCCATCGAACGCATCTTCAGGTAAACATCGATCTTTATACATGTTGCATGTTAACAGAATCTCTCATCCTGTATTTTAGCGCTTCTGGGCATATTTAGCATTGTATTTGGCTGCTTTAAGAAGGTTGTAGAAGGTACGAATGAACTGAATTGAAACTTAAATGGCCAAAAATAAGCATTTTTTTTCTCTTGCTGGGAGCTAAGATTCTATTTTTACCAATTTATTGTTATATTTACCTATTTTAGCATCTAGGGGCTTAAAATATAGAAGG